>NC_055959.1:10281932-10929432 GCF_018492685.1 Alosa sapidissima | reverse complement strand
CCCAGTCCCGCCATTGTGTATCACTGGGACTGTCATATTAAGTGGCTTGTCATAAAAAAAAGTTTGTCTTTAGAATAATGAGCCCCCTGCAGCTATGGGTGAAATGATAACAAAGAAAGCAGGTGCAAAGCTATAACCCATCATGCTGTGCCTATTTATTATTCAAAACTACAAAAGGCAACCTATGCTCAATCAAATAAATCTGAGGGTGAAAGGTAACTCCGAGAACAAGGACTCTAATTCCTCATAGGTTCATCTCCAGGTAACCAGAATACTAATTTAAGCAATGAGACCTTCTAGAAACACAATCAGCCAACAAACCCACAGCAGATGAACACTGCCATCAGTCAACCCTATAAGTTGCCATCATCGAGTTTCTTCTGTTTTGGTTTCATAAATTAAGAAGTTCCACAATATCAATCATATCAAAGCATGCCATAAACTGATGCCTATGGCATAACTCAAGACATTTTTCCTATGCTTTGATAAGAGTTCGTCCCCTTTGGAATTATAAGGTTATATCTGCATTCGGAGTAGTTCTGAGACATTGAGCTTCAACGTTTTAGAATTCCAGAGTTATATTGATAAGTGGAACAAGCCTCTTTAGATGCAATGTCCAAAAATGCATACAACTTCAAGAAACACTTCACCTCACCTTATGAAGCTATCACAGAATAAGAATATGTCAATAACTAATTTTGACGAAAATGTCAGATAGAACGTTATAATTCTAAGGGGACGATGTCATCATTGTGGTCATAAATGAAAGGAACAAAGGAAAGACTTCAGGTCATTATTTTACAGCAGTGACCCCTACGTACACACTAGTAACAACCTTTATCCATCATGTTTACTTACTGAACTGATTTCTATTTGTTCAATTGGTCACAGTGCAACACAGAAAAAAATCATGGAGTGGTGTGTAGAGTGCTATGAGGCAGATACCTGTTCTCTGGGTCAGCAGTGCTCAGGTTGCGTGTGATGTAGCACATCTTTAGGGGGATGCACCTGCGGTCCCCTTGCAGAGGGAGGCTGGGCGGGGGGCTGGGCGACTCTGTGTGGGGGCTGCCCAGTCGCGGAGACTCTGGAGGTGGGGTCTCCCAGCCAATCTCCGAGACCGGGGAGCCCTTCTTCACGTAAGGAGTGGCCTCTCGCATGTACTTCACTAAAAATGAGACAAATGCCATGAATGGTATAAAATGTTGCCATTTTTGTGAGGGAGTACAAAGACAGTGCTCTATCAAACATTCCATTTCTGTGTGCCCGCTAAAGTGTTTTGTACAGGAACACGTGCATGTGCATGTGTGTGAATGTGTGATGTGTGGCAAGATAACTCTTCAGACTACCGGTACTTTGAAATGGCAAAACTATTTTACGGTGAACTCTGACGTGGATACTCTCATTTTTACCCTCTTTTTTACATCTGTGGCCTTGGTCACCACTGGGAATCACAAAAACTTGGTAAAGGACTGTCTCACATAATCATTATGGAATGGCTATAAGCAACCTTATACTTCAGTTCTACAGTGAGGGTTTGAGTAAAGCTACTGTACCTAACCCATTTACAAGAAAAAGCCATGTACTGAAAGTCATGAAAGTCAACAAAACCTCAACCAAAAGCTGGATGCAGTGCTTCAAACTATCGCAAAAAGAACCTCAAAAACAGCTCCCCACAACAGTCATGCAGGATTCCTGGCTGGTATTCAAGGACAGTGCACAGCTGTAAGACAAATTAGCCTAGCCATATTGTGGTTGCCTCATTCTTGTTAAAAGCCGACGTTAAGCCTTAATAACTTCCTTGCATTTCCAACTGATAAACTGGTACAGCTGTGTGCAACATGCAGAAACTGGTAAAGTTAACTTAATACAGACTGAAAGGAAATGAGCTTTTAATCAGTATATATGAAGTACACTGCAATTGTGTTAAGGACATGATCAAAATTATTCTTTAATGGATAACCTATAAACTGATCAGTCTTACAGTGTTTTTGTTACCGCTGAGGGCTGGGTTGCATATAAACAGGCTTCAGTTTAGAGGTCACTTTTCTGTTACACCGGACTATCCAGACCTTATGTAAACATTTGGATCCTTCTCCCGGCTCATTTTACGTGACATTGTGGTATCTGGTGACCTACACGCCCCCAGGTGTGAGCATGTGTGTGTTTACAGTAAGATTAGATGGAATCCGCGTGACGGCAGGAAACTGGTCAGTCCTGTCCAAAGAAAACCTTAACCAAAAGACCCAGTGGCCTGTCACAGACAATCAAGCAATGGTTTATACCAGCAGAACTACGTGAAACTCCAATGTTTTTCCGGGGGTCAGGTATTCAACAACAAAAACAAAATTTACAATAAAAAGTATCAGTATTTTATCAAGAAAGACGAGAAGAGGACACCAAAAACACGTAGGAGCTCATAAGTCATAACATCTCATCACAGGAATTTCTTACGATTTAGTCTCATTTCTTTGATATTTTCAAAAATTAACTATTTATACCATTCCTTCTAGATAATGCAAAAAATACCCTAAATAATGCAAATAATGAGTAACTGATTGAAGTGTTGTGGTAGCTTATCTATCCTTTATCACACTGCACTGCAATATAAAGTAGATCCTTTCACACGGAGAGAAGGCATCATCACAGAAGGCCACTGATTATCCCTGCTCAAGCTGTCACAGGCGTGTTGTATTTGTTATGGCACTGCCTTTGGTGATTGCTGGATAGTTTCAGAGTGAGATCATATAACCACACTGTCTGTGTTTTCTATGTGTGTGTGCATGTGTGTGTTTGTATGTGTATGTGTGCGTATGTGTGTGTGTGTGTGTGTGTGTGTGTGTGTGTGGGGGGGGGGGGGGGGGGGGGGGGGGGGGGGGGGGGCGTAAACTGTAAACCAAGGGAGTTGGGACTTGAGCGGAAATGGAGAGCCCACAGCTGCTGGTCCACTCAGACCGCTAACAGAGACCATGACTCTCCAGTGCTCTGCCATTTAGTTGTCCTAGTCATGGTTTGGGAAGTACTTCCTATCATTTATGCACTGCGATGACTTCAGTATCTTCCGCTAGGCGTCACAGATAGCAGACAGATAACCACCATGTGTCTTCTTGTCTATGAAACAAACACACACTGTGCATTTTGATTTGGCTTTGTTTTTAATAATGTCAGAACAGTCCAACACTCCATTGTGAATAAGGTATTCCTTTGCATGCTTTGTACAACCACAGCAAATCTCAAAAGTTGAAATATTTAGGCTATCTGTTCTTTGCTTTCAAGTATGAAACAAAATCAAGCCCAGTGACTCCCCTATGATCTAGTAGATGCTGCCATTGGTCTCGTGAGAAAATGATTCAGCCTGCATGGGTGAAAGTCTTTAAAGGCTACACAAATTATTCATTACCCACATACTTGTGAATGAGAGGCATGGTCTCTTTATCTCATAATTGAATATTTGCTTTGATGGCAGTGTTTCCACAGTCAAGCTTATCGCAATGTCCACATGCTTCAGTCTAATTTTATTTAATAAAAATCACTGGTGAATGGTGGTAATACTTAGTACACATTTGTCTTGTACAATGGAAGTCACTGTTAAAAGCTGCATATTTGTACATTGTGTGAATCAGTAGTTAACATTAAATGTCACCATAAGCAGGCTTCTGTGGACCTCTCTTAAACAATGAGAGCATTATCTTCATTAAGTGAATCTAGAGAACCGTGGGCTTTGTTTGAGGAGGGGAAAACAGAAAGTAATTGGGCATTAAGTGGAAAGTGACTAATTAGGGAAATGTAGGGTAAGCTTTGAATACGGGTGGAAAAAAGCACTGCAGAGAAAAGAACAGGTACCGGCAAACATGCTTTTCATCTCCCACAACAGATGAGAATGCGTCACAGTATAGAGACGCACTGTGAACTTTAGCTAGTCTACAAAATAAAAAAATACAAGAGCAGCCTCATAATGACCTGTGACATACAGGCATTGTAAAACAGTGTTACTGAAAGTGCAGGCATCACTTGACTTTCCCTTTCCTTTCCATCCTACAGTATGCTGCGGCCACTAGCTTTTCCCCCATTTTTACGAGGCTGGGAGCTTTGCTACATACTTGTGGTGGTTATTCAGGCAGCCTCATTTGGCAGCCATTAACGCTAGGCAATCTTGTTCTGATGAATTCTGGAAAGACAGGACTCTTCCTTTCAAGCTGGTGGGTGTGGAGATCACTGGAGAGTTAAAAGGATGTGCAAACATAACTGGCAGGAAATGCTGTGATGAGTGAACTATTCAAATGAACCCAAAAACAGAGTGGGAGACTGGTGAGTACTTCATGATTCATAGATGACAACTTTGTAGACCAAAAGGCTTAGACACTTTAGTGTTCAACCTGAGTGACAGCACGCCATCAAACCAGCCATTCTATTTCACTAGAAGCTTACCAAGGCTAGGGTTAGTCCAATGATCTAATCGGGACAACAGCTGTAAAAACACAAAAGACTACTTCCTGACACGAGTCAGACCCAAACACACCTGCGCTGCGCTGCGCTCAGTTTGAGATGGGCTCGAGGTCTCGGGGGAGCTGGGCATTACGTCACTAGTGCAATGCTCTGGTGCTTCAATTCTCAGGCAGCTTTCAGTATTACTAGCCTATTGCCGTCCATAGACGTGTAAGTTTTTAGAAAAATTTGAAAATGATTGTGAATTGAATGCCATTTCTGAGTTTTTGGCACAATAAAGTATTCTGACAACATGGTTGGTTACAAAGTATTCTGACATCCAGATGTGGTCATTCATACAGTACGGCTGTCCGAGGTCAGCCATCTGAGGTCATATAAAATCTGAAATCTGTAGACCACCTCATGAAATAAAGTCCTGGTACTAGTATCTTAATCTTAAATTCGGTGTCATTAAATATGACTAAGACTATACAAGAGGTTACTTGTCTACATTTATATGAAGCAGAAGCATTGCCAGTAGGCTACTTTAATAAGCACACACGAGGTTCATTGGTCTATGTTCATAGCCTAATATGAAGCCTAATTCGTAGCCTAACCTGAAGGTATCTTGCACTATTCGTGCCACACATTAAGTAACGTTTTATGAAGCTCATAATATGCTACTAGTGATTCATTGTGGCTACAAGGACAGGACTGCACTTTAATCACTCGTAGTGTATTGTGGAACAAGTAATTGACTATTAACTCTGATTGCGAAAGCCCTGTGTATCGTAAGCTTCTCGGTAAAGAAGAAAGAACTGCATGTCACTGGAATCGCACATGCTCTCCCTACGCGGAAAATATTTGACTGGATTGCAAACCATACTACTGTAAATCCACTGTCGCAAAGGGAAAGTTTGTGTAACCTTGAGAAGGTTTACGAGGGAGTGTTCCCTTGCGTTCGCCAGGAGAAAACGCATCTAGTCACTGAATACAAATGCCAAACACACATTACCAACTGAGGTCTTCTAAATTGCGGGATTTGTTCATTCTCCCTAAAGATTCCCATTCCTCCACTATAGCAGCTGTAATGATGACCATGAACAGGTGGTCGGACAGTTTCCTGAAGAAGGCTATTTACAACAGACCTCTGTTATTCTCACCTTCCAGTGTTACCTCTTTCCCCGCGCGTTTGAGCACTTGAACCGCCTCGTCATGAGTAGCGTCTCGCAGGTTCATCCCATTCACCGACAGTATCGCGTCCCCCACGTACAGTGCTTGGGTTTGATCCGCAGCAAGACCCTTAAAAATCTTACTTATGAGTATAGGCATCTTATTCTCTTTTCCGCCTTTGATACTTATTCCAAGTCCCCCCACATCTTGTTTAACCACTTTGACGCATCTTTTTCTGTTCGCAATTGCCTCTGGCACTTGTTCCGGTAAATCCGTGAAAGCCGTTCGTACGCCCGTCGTCGGACTGTTCGTAAGGTCCGGGTGATTGGTGCTGGTCGCGTAAGATCCATTAGTGATCCCGTTCAAGTTAACTTTCTCTCCCAGATCTTCGCAACTCAATGTCAGAGCTTCCTCGTTCAAGTTGGCCAACACTTTGTGCCACCGATCCCGCACGAATACCTCCAAAAATCCACTTTTCTGCACTCTGTTACCAGACACTGGTAATGCTACCGCCATCTTTGGAGCATAGTTTATAATGCCATGTGATTTAACACGCACAGGACTTTCGACCCCAAACTTTGAAAGCTCTGATGGCTCAATTTGTCTGGGGACTTTCGCTCTCTAGCACTCCATATCTTTGTAGGGTGGAGCAACATCAGTGGAGAGCAGACAGTCAGTTCTCATGTGGGTAGTGTGGGAAGGTGTTCGCTCTCGAAGACTCCAACCTTCTGCGGACATCTAGGCTAGCCTACTTGTTCGTTGGAACGATTCTTGAAATGTTCATAGTGTGCCAATTGTTTTGTATTATATAGCCTACAGCACGCAAAGCATTGTTTGATTCCTACCACGAATAGGAGCTCTGGTTAGACAAAGTTACATTTCGAAGATAGGCCTACAGCCAATTGATAAAATATTTCTATCATATTACATACTTGTCAATAAGTTAAAGTTACTTCAACGTACTTTTTACTGTAAGCAGAATCCATATAGGCCTATGATTGTCATACATGGGTAAACTAATGTAACCTAAACCTAAGTCTAAAACTTTTTGCCATCAATATTAGGCGTTGTTGGTTACGGATTCTCATCGAATGAGTGTATCAAATCTTCGGTAACAGCTGTTTACGTTTGGCATGTAACTCCACGCTTCATCACACAGTACAGTAATGTCATGACTTGCTGCCCTTTACCTCACAGAAATAGGATGTTGCTACCATCTACTGGAGGAATGAAATAGGCCACACTCCTGCTGACCAAGCACTCAGTGCTAAGCACTAGGCCAATGGTCAACTGGTCAAGCATTGTTCAGCATACTGAAGTTTCTCTCCATGCACTTGGGGAAACTTTGACCACTGTGAGTGAGATCAAATTAAATGTGCCCTGACCCTGACCAATGTTTTAAATCTTCTAAATGTAAAAGGCAAAACACATTTTGAGCCAATGACTGTAAGGCAAACTGAAATTATAGCAGGGATGGACAAAAATACATCAAAATGTATTTTCAAATAAAATATTAAATAGCCTACCTTGATTTTAAGTGTATCAAAATAAACTACAACATTCAGTAGCCACCCCATGTATCAAAATACTATTTTTTAAATTTTTAAAATACTAAAAATACTCTTTAAAGGGAGCATGAAATCACTTTGTAAACCTTCCATATCTGTCTAATATATTCCTTCATCTCACTGACTTTGTTGATAAAGTGGGCAGTGTTTGAGAGTACAGCTTTTCTCTGCCTACAAGACATGCCATACATCTGTATATCAACTGCTTACCTGCCTGTAATATCTCATAGCCGACTGTATATGTACTCACAAAGTCACAGCTGAACTTGTCAAGTGGTACAAACTAACCACGAACCTACTGAGAGCACAGTAACCCAATGCAGTTATATTACCTTAAAATAATGGCTTCAAACTCATGGTACACTAATATATAATTTATGAAGTCTCTGACATTGCAATGATGCCCAGAATGATATTGCACTGCGTAAAGCTGTTGATCAGGTAGGATCATGACCCTAGTTGGTTTTTTAACTAACTGGGTACTGTGTAAGTGCTGAATTGATGCCAATGGGCATAGATATGGATGATACATGAGGCAACTTTTTGAGCAATGTTACAGGAGACCACATAATGATTTCCATGAGGTCATTTTGTCCTCCTTTACTCTTATTAAAGTTCTCAAGAAACTAATGGTTAAAGTTCTCAAGAAACTTGAGGTTGGTGTGAGAGAGGGTGTGTATTGTGTGTGTGAGCATTGAGCAACCTACATGGTACTCATCTTGCACTGGATGATATTCCTGAATCTCAATATTCTGATCACAACAAATTACAGTCAGCACCAGTCATTTTTATGATGTCATCTTATCACCAAAAGTATGCCTATTAGTTTTACCAAAAATATTGGACAATATTTTTAAACTACAAAAATGTAAATCAGGTTTCTCGGCCAAGTAAGGAATTTGGTCTCTGCATTTATCCCATCTGTGAATTAGTGAACACACAGAGATTAGTGAACACACAGTAAACACATATTGAGGAGAAGCAAACACTAACCCGGAGCAGTGAGCTGCCTTGCGGCGCTCGGGGAGCAGTGAGGGGTTATCGCTCAAGGGCACTTCAGCCATTCCCACTGGTCGGGGATCAAACCGGCAACCCTCCGGTTTTAAGTCTGAAGCCTTAACCAGTAGGCCACGACTGCCCCTACACACCTTTGTATATGTATATGTATACACACCTATAAAGTAGGCAGCTAGCGGATGGTGAGGTGGTGTTTGCTGTATGTGACAAAAAATGTTTTATCTTAGAAACTGCGTATAACATCGCTTAAAGTGCCTATAAATACATCTATCATAAATACTGCTCATCCCTGGATTATAGCATACCTGCCTCTGTTGTAATCAGAAGCATGGAAATGAATTGTGGTGTCAAGCCACTCTTACATAGGCCTAGTCACACAGCATCAGTGGAATAGCATGAATAGTTTTCACCATTTTTCAACTGTATTTGAAGCAGCAAGATCAGCACCAGTAGAACAACAGCTCGAGCTACATGCATATCATTTCTATTGTGAATGCTTAAAGACATATTTTCATTGGCATATTACCAGTGGTACAATGTCATGTAGCCTATTCTTTCAATGACATCAAAACGTGATCACATGAAATGTGATGAAAAAAGTACACAAACCCACCATGCACTGTATGCACAAACCTATGCTTCACCAAAATGTATCTGTGTACTTATACACAGTATAAGCTACTACACTATCAAGTGTAAGAAACGGATACACTTTAACTGACCACTGTTAATTTCTGTGTTTGCAGAAATGGGATTAGAATGAGTCAGTAATCTCACTTCTTGTCGAACATCTTAATGCTTTATGTACTTATTTATATATTGGCATAGGTTTTGTGTTTAAAAGACCAATAGAACATCTGCTTAATGCATTCAGCCTACTATCAAATCCTCAAATTCTGGCTAATGAAGGAAACGGTATACTGTGCTTTAAAGTGTAAATGAGATCTGGTAGAATAAATGGTCTTTGTAGTGTTGATAAAGCTTCTAAGCAAAGAAATGCCAAACAGTAGATATAGTTACTATAATAAGCACTGCTTCAAAAATGGCCGTAGTGAGTTCAACAGTCAGCAGGTATTTTAGTCTACTATCAACTAGTCTACTAATGAGGAACATCAATGCATTCAGTGAGATGCTCCACAATCTACAACAACCTTGTAATCATGTTCATTCTGTGGTTTATTTTAGGGTCTCTTGACAATAAGGTCAATATGATTGGCAGCAACTGAATCTATTAAAGGTTCCGTTTGACATCTTCAGTTCTTTTCTATACTACAGTATATCCCATATTCAAGAATAGTTTTCAATAATTCTCATCACGGCACATACATTATGACTGTGATTCTGCTCAGGCACTTCAAAATCATATAAATAGGGGGTGATGTGGGGCAACAGCGCCCATACCTCCCTTGGGTCCACGTGCCCACAGGTACCTGGGTTCGAGACTAACCCGGGTCATTTCCCAATCCAACCTCATCTCTCTGTCCCACTTGTTTCTTCAGTCCAGTTCCATTGTTCAGTGCAGTATATGACATTAACATATTGAACAAATAAGTGCAAAATCTCAACATCCATTGTTTTTACAGTTACATCAGTGTAATAATGAACTAATGAGGATTGCTTCTCAGTCACACGTTACTAATTAGCAACACCTAATTTCTGAGGCTACACATGAAAAGAATGATTTTAGTAACTAAGTATAGTATTTTTCAAGGAAATGCAGTCCTAAGGGACTATTTCTAGTAGTGCACGAGCACATTAGAAGCAGGAAAATGCTGGTGATAATGAGACTCTAATGAGAGTAATAGGCCAGTACACCTCACAGGAAGCCCCTGGACAATACAATTTCCAATTTCACCCCCTCTGTGTTAACAGCTGGGTGGTTCAACCACAACACAACAATTGTTTTTGTTTCTGTTCAACAAAAATCCAAACAGACCAGTATTAAACAGTACATGGAAAAGAAGTTTAGTTTTTAAAGGAACCACATGTAAAAAATGTATTTCAATTAATCATAAAATGGCCCTGATATGTCACTAGACATTAAGAAATCATGTTTATTTCAAATACTTATATCACTGACAACAGTAGTCCGGCCAGGATATTGTCATTTAAAAAGTGAAGTTGCAGCCCTCAACTAATGTTGATGTTGTGTTTTGCATGTCATGTTGTGTTTTGGCCTGATGCGCCACCCTCCACCTATCTACTAATCACAAAGTCAGTAGTGTTTCGGCATCCGGGTTGGCAACCTCGAGTCAGGGGGGAGGGGAAGGGGATACACCGCTCTACAGTTTTGGCCAAAATCTTACATATGGTTCCTTTAAGAAGAATCTTTTGCATAATTCATTAATTTATTTTAACACATTAACACTTCATCCCTGCATACTCCAGGGACAGACCTCTCAGTGTTGTCCTGCTTTTCCATTTGGTAACCACTGGTTTGTGTGTGTAAAACTTGTTAATTTAACCAAGGAAAATTGGTAACTTACTAAAAAATAAATTCTACTCTCATGAGGAGATGGTTGTTTCAGTCAGACAAAAACAGCTGGAACAATACCATGTGTGACTCAGTAGGTGGCACTATTATGCAGAATATCACTTTTACAGGACTGCCTGATCAGCTTATTACCTTCATGGTAGGATATTAACAATGAACAATATTCTGCAAACATGCAAGAGATTTTTAACAGATGAACAATGAGGGGCAATGGCAAGGGCCACATGTTTAAATGTGTTAATTTCATGATTATATGTTGTTTATATGAGATTACATGAGATTTTCCATAATTTGTTTAGTTTGTATATCACAAACAGAAGAAATAGGCTCAAGCAGGAGAGTGTATATTAAATGGAGAAAAATTAGGCAGCATGTATGATCACATTTACAGCACTTACAAGGCGGAAATTCTTATACACCTCCTAGGCTCTCCTTGGATTGCACTGCAAAAACCAACAGCTCACTGAAAAAGCTGCCTAGCAACATATTTGATTTGTGCTGAAGAATCTGATAGTGTTTGCAGGGTTTCAGATCAGAATCACAAAACGTCATGGTGAACGCCACCATCATGTCATTAACATGGAATTGAGGATGTCATGAAACTAGTTATCCTAAAAAACAGACCACACACATATTTATTAAAAACTTGCATAATGTACCTATAAAAAGTGACCAATATTGTGCTACACTTACTGAACTAATGGGTGGGGTGAACGCCTAAAAGTTGTGAAAAGTTGACATGATCTGTTCATACATTTAGGAAACACATTCACCTTTGCATATTTGTACTGAAGTCCCTATGACTGAGCTCCTCCATCAATCTGGGAGGTCCAACACGGGTGCAAACCCCCTCTAACGTGATGGTTTTCACCCACTGATTACAAATGCGGTCAAAGGAACAAAGGGGCAACTATAGCTGCAGCTCTGCTCTGTCTCAAAGAGTAACTGCTGTTCCCCTGAGGAGAATGAGTACTTAGTGCTCTGGAAAGAGCTGCACACAGTGACATGTACCCAACCTCCAGATGTGTGGCAGGGTTCAGAGGGTCACGTTGGCAAGCTGAACACACACAGGGACATTTAACACCCTCTAACCAATCCGCGGCCTCGCTGCATAAAACGTGTGAAATGTAATGATTTGTGAAATATGATTTAAGAGTGAGGTATGGTCAGTGTTGTCTTTGACCGTTTCTTGGCTGGACACTTTCTGTTAGGTTACACACAATCACTGTGGTGTGAAACTGACATGGAATTATTATATACAGTTTACCTGTTCTCATATTGTTTTGGCAATATCAAGCAAAGGGAGCAATTACATGCAGTGTTTATAAAGTGGCTATTTGCAGATGACAAACTATAGATCTAACTGACATCAACCACTTTCCTTAAATAAATATAACATTGAATCAACTACGTAAAGCAATAACTCAAGTGATTCAGCTATGGGTTGTATAGAAAATACAGATTGATGGGTAAATTTTATATGGAAAAAGCATTTTCCTGCTTGTCACATGGGCACTTTATTATATGGCAAAAAGTGATAAGTCAGCAAAACAGAACAATCTCTGGGCCATCAGAAGATTACGTAAGCCCATGTTAACAATATCCATATTGTACATGCAAGAGATGGCTTGGCAGGAGGATTATGTAACTTTCCTTAGGGTTCTTATGGGTGATTTAGCTCAGTTTAAACTATATGAGTGGCCTCCTCATCTTCCTCCACATGGCCATATTTCTTCTATTTTTTCTCTCCGACTCCTGCAAAAAAAAACAAAAAAACCTCATGGTCACACACACACACACACACCCCATCTTTCGCGTGTGTGTGTGCATGTATCACCTCTCTCCTCCCAGTGCGGAGTCCCATTTCCTCTGTGACTCATCCCCACAGCTCTGCCCTGGCTCCGGCTCTGCCTGAGGAGAGAGCGGTGATTTACAGGGCTCTCCTCCTCAGCCCTCAGATCACAGGCAGCGGCCGCTAGCCGCTAGCCGCTAGCCGCTAGCCGCCAGCCCCGCGGAGTGCGGCCCAGCCCAGCCCAGCGAACCACCCCTGCTAGCAGCACTCCCCTCCTCCTCCTCCTCCTACCCTCCCCACGGCCTGAGGAAGGGCCACCCTGTCCTTGATACCTCTGGACGCCGTCCAGGCCGCCTTAACTGAAAGCAGGCCCACATACGCAGAGAGTGCAAGTGTGGCGCAGCAGCTTCCGTCATAGGGGCAGGATGAAATGATTAGGATGATTGTGAAATCAAACAAGGAGGGAGGGAAGGGGTGGGGGAGGGTGGTGACCCACCCCTTAAGACAGAGGTTGGTGCTCTGCCTCTCTTTCTCTCTCTCTCTTGGTCACTCATTCTCTCTCTCTCTCTCTCTCTCTCTCTGTGTCTTTCATTATACTCTCACTCTCTCTGTGTCTCTTGTTTTCTCTAACCGTTGTTTAGTGTAGAGAGGGGGCCAGATGGGGGAACGTGAGCACATGTGGAACCGTTATGGTGGCTTTGGTTGTTTGCTGCTCTCCCACGGTGAATGCTGGTAATATTTACCATATTGTCAGCTGGTCACTTCTCATGGCTGACCTGTCAGGCTGGGAGGGCTTTTGCTCTGACTTCACATGTGAATGTAATGTATGTGTGATGGAAGAGAACAAATACACTGCTAGTGTATAATGTGTCCATACCTGTAAATGTGGAAAAGCTTTAACAAAACAAATGTTCACATAATGTCTACATACTGCACATGGTCCATGTGAACATGTAGCAAGAGTTGAACATATATTTGTGTCCATGTCTGAAAGAAAGTGAAAATATATATGTGTGTGTGTGTGTGTGTGTGTGTGTGTGTGTGTGTGTGTGTGTGTGTGTGTGTGTGTGTGTGTGTGTGTGATGTTAATGTGACCACATTAAACATGGAAATTGTCCCTGGTTATTCCGGAACCAACAAGAAACACAGACATAGGACATTTTCAGAATGCAACTTCAGCCCCAGCTTCAGAATGTAATATTCAAACAAACAGATACCTCAACAAACCCTAATGGTACAGAAAATTTCTCTTTCTTTTAAAGTAAATAACCCAATAAGGACTTCTGGCATTCATTTTTTCTGGTACATTTCCATGTATTTTCTACAGGACCAAACATCTCAAAATACCACCCCCCCCCCCCCCCTGTTGAATGTAATTTTGAGTGTAAAAACAGCTCGTGTTATGAAACAATAAATGTACTGAGGGCTAAAAGATATATTGACCCCACAGAGCAATTCAGTTCATGGAGTCTTTTAGGGGCATTCAGACTGAGCTTAAGGACACTGAGGGCTCTGCAACATATCAGGATAGGCCCACAAACACACATCAAAACACTTTTATACTTATAAAGAGAAAAAATGACAGAATGACCACAGAACAACAAACCCTCAAGTTCCTGGCATATTCTGAGTAAGAGAGAAGATCCTTATATCGTTTGTAAATAAATACACTGTGCTTGACAAATGGCAGATCTGCTAATCCCTCTTGTGAAATCCAGATCCAGTAAGCATGCTGTTGTGGCATGTTTGCGTGCTCTTGCTATGTTAATGGATGGATGCTGGGAATGGGTGGTGCACCAGAAGGGAACACCCCCACATCGATTCACATGGTGGATTGGCTTCATCTGTTAATGTTTGAGCTGTTTTCACCTGATCTATCTTTCCTCAAATCACAAATGACCTCCAAAAAAGCAAACAGGCAACACTGACACTGATTTCATGAAACTTCGCTTTAGTATGACAAAGGCCAGCCCTTGGACTTCCACAGACTAGTAAATGGTGACTCCAGGTGAAGTCCAGAAACACATGTTTGTTCCATGGAGGTGTTCTATAGAACTGTAGAGATGAGAGAGACCGCAAATGACCGCAAACTGAACCATTAAACAAACTGGTGGGCATATGTTTGACAATAAAGTTCTGGACAACTAGAGGGCGCCGTATCTTCATGTGCTGACTAGAAACAAAGTGTGAGCAGAGGCAGAGGCTGATGTTTATCACCATAGAAACCAGCAAACAAATCCTTCCCCTTTAATACCATGTATAAAAAGCTACTTGTGCAACAGCATTAACTAAACGCCGTATCCACCTCTCTCTCTCTCTCTCTCTCCTGTAGTGGATGTGATATAGTCATGCCAACAGAGACTGGCATCACTTTCCAAACTGTGCTTTCAGCCTCTACACTACGCTGTATTGTAGGTTTCTTTTTTATTTTGGGGACTTTCCATTTGTGTTTGAGCAGCTGTTAGCCCTTGAGGTCAGCTCTCTCCAAATGCATCTGTATTCTTTGTGTATTCACTGCCACTAGCATGTCCCTAGAAGATGGAGCCACAACCACCACCATGAAATCCTATTAGATCTATCTATTCTACATTATTCAGAGTGAATTATTGTTCATAGTCTTTATCCTATTCTATTCATATTTATCTAACATTTTTAATTATAATTGATTTATTGAAGCATTTGTATTTTTGTATGTGGGTCTTTGTAAGAATTCCTACTGCCACACATCTATCTATCTATCTATCTATCTATTTATCTATGTATCCATCCATCCATCCATCCATCCATCCACCAGGGATGTAAATTAGCACCAGTCGTCAGCCAAATGCTGGTAAAATATGAAAGTGGCTGGTAGATTTCTAGGATTTAATATCGAGTGGTTATTGAATTTGACCAAAAATCTGCCGGTGGCTGGTAGATGTACATATTTTCAAAATGTAATTTCCACTCCTGCTAGTGTTTGTGAGTTTGTGTTGCCTCAGTGACGTGTGCCTTTCTCTGACCCATGGGGACTCCAACTACTGGGAGAGTTTGTCAGTTTTCACAGTGTTGCAAAAAGGACATCAGTTTCCGGAGGTTAAAAGCTCTATAAGAAAACAAGATCATACAACACTGTACCCACCCACACACATAGACGGTCTCTCTCTCTCACACACACACACACACACACACACTCTCTCTCTCTCACACACAAACACACACACTCACAAACACATTACCTCACTAGTTCTGAAGAGGTAGGCTGCATGAGGGGAGACACCTGGTCAAATTGCAGAGACCACTCTCAGCATTAGGCAGACTTGAGCAGGACTGCAGCTTTATGACAAATGGATCTGTTGTGGTGGGTCTCCGAACACTCTCTCCTTCAATTACACTTTTGAGAATAAGAGTTGTGGCTGTGGTGAGGAAATTGCAGACACCCTCATCCTCTCATAATAAGCATAACTGTGAACAGAACACACTATGCCTGAAGGACATTGTCTTAGACTAGAGCTGACTGATTGTACAGTATACATCACATGTCCAAGTGGTGAAGTTATTCATGGTAAGTTGAGCTGGTAAGGGCCACTTTTTGCGTTAGCTGGTGTGGCTCACTGCCCTTGTAAAAGCAACTGACTGTAATGGTCTAGAATGCTGCTAATTAAATGTGGCCAACAGCCTTCAATCGTCTCCCTGGTTGCCAAGCCACAAGTGCAGAAGGAGGATGTGTTTGTGTCCCGTCACAGTCTCGGCATGCTTGCTGGAAGAGGGAATGAGCAGTCTTGGACCAGAGGCAGAGCTATCCAGAAGGAAGCCCAGAGAGAGTTCAACTAGCTGTCATGATACTGCAAACAGAAGATGTTTTGTGGCCATCCAACAGGTGTCTTTTGAACATGCTAACAAAAACATTTTCTGTAAACTTCTTTGTGGCCATAGGGTTAAGTGCTGAGCAATTCCAAAATTCAACACATACTGTAGGGCTACACACGATTTTTACTAGACTTGACTAAGGGTTACAAGTGTGTCCTAAATAGGAAATGTTCAGGTGTGGAACTCTGAACGCTTTGCATCCACTCTAAATGAAACCCCAGCCGAAGATGTGGATGTCAGTAAACAGCACAGATAAGAGAACACATACAACACATGTAGTGTACAGCTTCACCACACCACTGGAATGAACGCCTAATTACTTGCTGCTTCGGTCTGACAGGGCGCGTGCGGAGAGATTCATGACATGGTATGTTAACTATGTGTTTGGTGTGTTCATTTGAGATCTTTAGTGACCGCCCAATCATCTCCTCATCTCGGAAAATCTTTTAATACATAATTCTAATTTATGGTCCATGCATTCCCCCCACCACCACTACACACACACACACGCACACAAACTTGGAACCAGAACCAGACCAGCATCTTGCAATAACCATCACTGCAATCACCTGTCATCAAGACAATCAAGATTGATGGGAAGGGGCCTAGCATTGGCTTCAGATGCGAGTTATATGCAGTGGGTGGTGAAATTTCACGATCTGTTTTGAATTGACTGACGGTTTACCATTTGACTTATTAAACAGAACAAGTTACAATTCTGTGGAGAAATAACATAGTGATGGCGTCAAGACAGAGTCAGGACCGAGTCTTTCAAAAGCCAAGAAGACTGAGTCGAGATCAAGACCATTGTTTTTTAAATGCAGCCGAGACAGAGTATTTGAGGAGGCAAGACTGAAAAAGTATTCCGTTTTCACAATTTTGATCAGATTAGATTTGATTAGATTTAACACCCCTGTTAATATCCAACAGTTACCATAGGGTAGACTGAGGATTGTTGACTATAGGAATAGTACACTCCTGTCTATTCATGGGTTTCATCAGGTCCCTTTCCACAGCTGTATAAAATCAAGCACCTAGATTATGAATGCAGACTGCATGGTGCTTGATTAATTTACTTGTGGAAAGGGACCTGATGAAACCCATGAATACCTTACCTAACCTCTTCTTTTTTTCTGAAAAAATAGTTTTAAGACTGAATGGAGGATACAAGGGCCTTTTGCAATCAAATCCATCCTCATACATGCCCCCCCCCCCCCCCAAAAAAAAAATTGTATTGACTCAATACAATTGTTTCTCCTCTATTGCACAAACACATTTAAAGTAAAATTCCTGCCATGTATTCTTTCAGCCTGTACACCTAGCACAGGTAATGTCATGAATGAACTCATCTACCTGAAGAGTTGTGCTAATTAGGAATAGGAGTTCAATTAGCACAACCAGAGACTTTCTAATGAGGAGACACAGCACTCAAAAAAATCCTCCATAGAAATGCATGGGGTTAGTTTGTAACGGCAATATGGCAGTTGTCTACACATATCCCGCCCCTTCCGCAGCAAAAAAAGTCGACATGTGAATACATTGTGCCAATCATAGTGTTGTGAATACATCGTGCCAATTATGTGTTGTGATCTCGCCGCTGGAGCAAGGTTGGTGACGGTGTCGGGGCCACCTAGTAGAGGAACTTGCCTAAAAGGACTTTGGCACAACTCTTCAACCAGATAGATTAGCTAATTAGTGAAATCACCTGTGTTAAGGGCACAGGTAGAACCAATACATGGTGGTAAGCCTTAAGGCCTTTACTTTGACAATATAAAAGCCAACTCCATTCTTTCCCATACAGCTAAGGCTTAGATAAGTCTGATGAAGTGGTGGCTGTGTAGTGAGTGCTTGTTGAATATGTATGTTTTTAGCATGTTGTATTATCATTGTGAAGTTTAAAGGTATTTGTTTAAAGTATGAGTGTTATATAAAGTGTTTGCAATGTAATCTTTTGATTGAAACTTTAACAAAGCCTATGCCTAGTGCATTCAATTAGTAGTTTGGCAATGACCTGACCTCACCTCCAATAATTTCCCCTACAGGGAATAGACATGACTTTGGCCTGGGTTCACTGCTGGTAAGGAATTAACTTCTTTGTCACATCTAATGTTGATGCTTGTTGCCAATGATGAGTAAATGTGTAAGAGTAGTGGACAGAAGTGATTTCTGAGCACTTTTTAATCTGATGTTTTATTGTCTATAATCACATGTTTGGAATGATCTGCCCTTGGGTCATGCATGTTCCCTATCCATTTTTTTTCTAGTGTTGGATAACACTTGGCCATGGATAATCCACATAAAGGTATTAATGCCTAATTTGTTTAATTGATGACAGTTCTGTGTAAAATGTTATTTGCTGCTATGATTCCTATTTGCTACTGCTGAGGAATTATTATGATTACCCTAGCCTTGTGTTCCTGAGGCACAGTGATTTATGCTTTAATGCCCTCAAATGAAGGCTTCTGACTTGCTTTTTATTTGCTCACCTTGGGGAGAGGAACAATCTGCATCAGCTGTCTCACTGGTAAGCCATCTCCATATATGGGTGTGCATTTGACTTGCTGTATTATGATTTGTTAAAAAAAAAAACAATGGGAATCTCTCTGAATAAGAGTGAAGGAGAATCTTTTTCTGAAATGGCATCATGTATGCGTCTTGTCATGTTCTTGTATGTTGCATTCTAAAAGCGGGACACCTGTGTTGACAGGGTTGTTGTGGAGCACTTGCAACATTGAGCCTGCACCCCTGGTTAAGTGGAGCTGCCATACTAATTTGGTAAGTTGTGGTGGAAATCCACTGCTGGGTGTTGTGTAGTGTTGATACAATGATGACTGCATAGTTCATCTTATGTTCCATGATGAACCAAGAGCATTGTCTTTCGCTCCTATCTGAAGTATTCATGCAATAGTGTGCCTGATGCTGTGGCTACTGGCGGTACGTGACTTGTACATGTTTGTTTTTGCAGGAAGAAGGTGGTAGATGCCTCGCTGGATTCACATTAATGGTGAGTATTGAGATTTATATTTATATTGCGGCTCTCAGCCATACAGTGATGGCATAATTCCATAATTCAGCTGATGTCCTATGGTGATTCAGCACATTTTTTTATCTAGCTGATGTCTCATTGTATTGGCAGTACTGCACTGTAATTGACTTCAAATCTTCAAAACTGGTCTAGCTAACTAACTAACTAATACACTATTTGTTTGAGCTTCTGGGTGCAACCTGAGTAGGATGATTATGAAACAGATATCTGATTTTTCTGAAGACATCAGAGTTGCTGATTCAGGTTGCATCATCTTGCTGCTTAATCTGACTGCGGCTGAAGGTTGCTAATGTTCCCTCTTTCTTTATAGGACAATAACACATTGCATTATGGTGCTTTTCAAGGCACCCAACGTGCTTTATAGTGCTCACCAGTGTGTAGCACCCACCTGGGTGATGCACAGCAGCCATTTTCCACCAGAATACACCCCACATATCAGCTTGAGGAAGAGTGAGGGAATGAATCCATGGAGCCACAGCCATGTCTTCTGTCCTTGCACAAGTTGGCCCAGGTTGTCTTGTAAGTGGTATTTGACTTATTCAACCTTGGTGTCAACTGAATCCTTGTCCAATTGTGTTGACCTTGCAGCTAGAGCAGGGGTGGGCAAAATAATTCAGTGGAAATGCATGGATTCCAGTTTCTTCCAGTAGCAGCAACTGGAATCCATACATTTCCACTGAATTATTTTTGGAATCTGATCCCTTATCATACCTGTTCATTCTTACTCGTTGCTCGACTTATCGTGACTAAATTCAAGATGGCTGCAAACGCTAAACTTTGTGAAGATACTGTCTGTATAAATCGTCTTGTAAGTAAACTACCAGTACTTTTTCAAAGTTCTCAATGTCTCGTTTTAAATGTCAGGGCCCTCGGAAGTCTACCAATGAAGTGTGGAGATGCATTGAGCCACCTAAAATGGGTGTAAAACAGTGCTTTATTTGCATGGCTAGTCCGATGCCGAAGCACCACTATTGAAAAAGCTGTTGGTAGCATCGGGTAACTAGCGCCAGATTTTGGAGTGCAGGGGACAAGCAGAGATGGGCTATGAGACATACGTTCACACTCGGTATCATGTTTCAATACACTTTAGGTCAATATCACACCAGAGTTCTCCTTTAACTTTATGCACAACACTGTGATTGGTCAACTCGCCCTGTGTGTTGAGCCGGCTGCTTCAAGCAACCTGTGGGTAGTAGCATCATACTAGTTCTCTAACATAAGCTTTGCAAATGAACTCTGACATATTTTGGTTACAATGATGGGGTTATCTGAATGTAAACTATCTATCTGCCAGTAACGTTTTGAAATTAACACTTCGTATCGCCAACAAACAGCAGGAGTTCGTTCTGACAACCTTTGCGGTGGTGAGCGACGCAGACATAAGAGACACAAAACTTTGAAAGGTTTACGCAGACTTAAAGGCAACTGCATTGTGTTGACGCAGAAGCATAAATTCTATTCACCAGAGGGGTATTCCAGAAAGGAGGTTTAACAAACACTGAGATAAAACTTAACCTCTGGGTTGTCTGAACCTGTGGCGACTAAACCCGAGGTGTCTGTTCCAAAACACCGGTTACCAGTTAGTTCAATCAACCCTGCGTTCACAGCGAACTTATAAAGACATCATCTATTGAGGGTCGAAACCATGAGTGAAACCAGCGAAACGAAGAGCACCGTATTTTTCAGAGGCGGAGTAGTCGAGGCTTACGAGGAGGAGAGAACTGTAATAACAAAAAAAAAGAGCAATACTTAAGCGCCTGCGTCCGAGACCTTGCTTGGCAGAGAATAGCCTAACTGACCGTGTAATGCATATGTTTAAGATGGGCTATTTAATGTCAAAAGCACAATTAAATAATTCACTGGACATCACGTATTGTATTGACTGCTTTCAATGATGCTTTCTTAAACTAGCCTACCTTGTCACAGATTGAGTGGGCCATAGATCTCATTCTTTGAGAATCCCAAATGCAATTTTCTATTTTAACGTGGGTTCTGCAGCTGTGGGCCAAGTTAAACTTTTGCGCTCCATCATCGGAAGGGTGAATGTCGGCAGGCATGGGTAGCCTATTGGACACATTTCGGTGCACATTTGGAAGTGATGCTGACCTGCCAGTTGGTGAAACTACACTTTAATGATCATCGTGGGTTTGTGTCCAGGAAAACTAATGAAGTTGCGCAGGAACTGCTTTAGCGCAAGGCAACTTTACGCACCAACCGACAGCTTGCTGATATGCTCTGCGTCTCCAACACTACAAAAACTCCCAGTCGGAGGGTGTGTGTAGCCTATTAAAATATTTTATCCCAAATGCCATCAGCATTCTTAACCAAACTTAGTGACAACATGCATACCTGGCTGAGCTGTACAGCTATTTAAACTTGTTTATTAATTTTCTATAGGCTGTTTCCCCTTATTTGTACTGTACTTGTTTTAATTATATCTTCAATGTGTCTGATGTTTGTCCATCTGTCTGGTGAGCCAAACACAAATGTCCACTATGGTGTAGGCTAGCTAGCCTACATTAAAGATTTATTTTATTCTATTCTAATCCACCATGTGTAATGTAGGGATGGAGAATGCTTTTCAAGTAGGATATATTTAGGATTCAGCTGAAAAACTCGTTTGGAAAAGAATGGATAGGACTAGCCTATCATGTGATGTCGTGGTCTTATCGCCCTCTCACGGTGAATTGCACGGATGAATATTACATTATTTTGTGCTTCTTTGTCAATCGGACCTTCGTCAAAATGAAACGCCATTGTGTGACAAGTGTAAAAATAGCGGCCTGATTGAACATGCACTGAAATAACCGAACATAATTGAACATAACCTGAACAAAACCTACCCCCTACCAGGTTAAGTTCAGAGCCTATGTTACCATAGTTACTTACATAGCCTGATCATTTTTGAGCTTTCTGGAACTGAAATCCCAGGTTTACCGCTAACTCTGGGTTAACATACCCAGTAAACCTGCTTTCTGGAATACCCCCCCAGCACATCAGTGAGGGTGTTTACATCGTATGCATCCACGCACAAATGTATGGGCGTACAAATAGCAGTCGCTTTCAAAATAAAAGCAACGATATTGATTTGCGTGCATTATCTCTATGCTAGGCTATATTCTTTCACGGACCTTACACGGGCCGGTCAGGGAAAGCCCACGGGCCGGATGTTGCCCATGTATGAGCTAGAGAGTGCAGGTGTGTATGACCTGAATTCCCCTTTACAGTATATAGTTTTAATTTGTTAATCTGCAGGCTTCAGAAGACTGAACCAGCACAGGGCAAGCAGTTACCAGTCAGTAGCCCCCCCCCCCGAGATTGGTCCTACTTCTGTGTGCTTGGAGCTGTGAGTATTGCAAGTTTGTTTTTTAAACTTCTCAATGGCAGATGTGTTGGATCAATATAACTTCTTCATTGCTGAGAAAGGTGCATCAGAATTTCAAACCTGTTATATTTTGTAAATAAAGGCTTTTGAACTTTAATTGTTCCTTGTGTTTGTCTTTGTGTATTCGTTGAGGATCAGCAGTGTCTTGTAGATGCTGTTGAGTTTGAGAACTGACTTCTGCTTTAGGCTGCCAAATCCAGAAATGGGGAAGGATGGTTTGCCTAAGACTGTGGATTGTTTTGGGTTTGCCTTTAAATGCTGCATGATTTTACCCTGGAAAAGAGTTCTCGAAGGCACAAGTGAATTGAACTCTGGCAATGAGTAATAATCAGGGGGTCAAGAGCGTGCAGATTAGCTTCGGCATGTTGGCATATGTCATTTTCAAGTATGCTGCTGCATGGAGCATTTGGAACCAGCTCCATGCACGACCATGCCGTGTTGGGCACGAGCTCTCATGCGCCTACACGTTGGTGGGTGGGTACCTATCTGGTGGCTACAGCCAAACCTTATTCAGTGCGTATTTCTTGAGGAGCCTGAGAATACGTGTTATTTATGAATCATATGACGATCAATACATTTTTTTTATTTTGTTTTGTTTGTCCCAAACAAAAATAGCCTAACCATGATTAAAGACAAATTACACAACAGCAGCCTAAAGCCCTTGTCTCATTATACAAATATTGCTCTCAAGCTACCAATCACTAGCCACCCCCTTTTGAGCTTGCCAGAGGCTCAGTAGTAGCAGTAGGCTAAAATTAAACAATTGTTGCCGCGAGGTAGCCTGACAAGCCAGACCCACATTAAAATGTAGGGTTTGGGCACTCACCGTTCGTGCTCAGTCCGATGGGCGGGATAATCGGTTGTCTTTCAAATTCCCTCAGCGCGGTCCTATTGCATGCAGAGTCTCATGCATTTTCCCACCAGCGGAGCTAGTTGGCTAGTTCACTTTTGCCATTTTAAAATGAGCTTAACTCGTGTCGCACTGTTGGCCAACAGCAACATCAATCATCTTTGTTTTCAAGTAGCAGGGAATTCAAGCCAAACCGTTGCAACTCTGCCATCATTATGTTAAGCCCACCTAATGACTCTGTACACAATTTGATTGGCCTGAAGTTTAATTTTAAGCTCAAGCCAACGGAGAGTTGCTAGACTAGCCCTGGAAGCAAATGTAATTTGCTGCCGCTAGGGTGCATCTAGATTTCTAGGCTAGCCACGAGGCATTCCAGCTTACGAATTGAAAGTAAACCATGCATAATTTGTCAGGTTTTCTAGTTGGACCCAATAGCAGTTGCAATTGACAAATCTTTATTCTTGTAAAAAGTTCAATACAGTGCAGCAGAGGTCAATACCAGAAAAATCAGGCCATGGCAGGCAAATAATCCAGAGGGCAGGCAAGAGTAGTCCAACAAAACAGGCAGGCAAATAGTCCAAATATTCCACAACAAGTCAGAAGAAGCACAAGACACAACTGACAAACTGAACTGAAAAGAGCAGGGTATAAATACACCGGGTGACTGGATCTAAATGATAGCACAATGAGAAACAGGTGAGCACAGACAAAATGGAGGGAAATGCAATTACAGGAAGTGACAAGGCAGGTGAGGGCGGGATCAAAACAACAACATTGCCACATGGCAAAATAAACAAAGCAAATGACAGTCAATACCAGACAAGACCTGCAGGGGCATAACAGAAAAGTAGAAATTCAAGCCAGAACCCTGACAGTACCCCCCCCTCCTATGGGCACCTCCTGGCGTCCCAACAGGTGGTATTGGATGGTGGCTGTGGAAGTCCTTGATGAGGGACAGGTCTAAGAGGTCTCGAGAGGGAACCCAAGACCTCTCCTCAGGGCCATAGCCCTCCCAATCCACGAGGTATTGTAGACCACGACCCCGGCGCCTAACCTTCAATAGATGGCGTACCGTGTAGGCTGCAGAACCACCGATGAGGCGGGGAGGGGGAGGTGGCTTGGGCACAGGGCAAAGGGGGCTGCAGATAAAAGGCTTGATCCTTGACACATGAAATGTAGGGTGGATACGACGGAGGGTAGGGGGCAGTTTCAGACGCACCGCAACAGGGCTGATCACCTTGACAATGGGGAAGGGACCAATGAAACAGGGAGCCAGCTTGTGGGAGTCCACCCTTAGTGGAATGTCACGGGAGGACAACCACACTCGCTGGCCCTGGCGGTAGTGGGGAGCTGCAATGCGATGCTTATCGGCCTGTTGTTTTGTCCTTGCTGTGGAACAGAGCAGGACCCTCCGGGCATGCCTCCATGTCCGACGACACCTCTGGATAAACGCCTCTGCCGATGGAACATTGACCTCTTCCTCCTGAGATGGAAATAGGGGAGGTTGGTAGCCCAGGCAACACTGGAAGGGGACAGACCAGAGGAAGAAGAAGGTAGAGAGTTAATGGCGTACTCCACCCAGGGGAGCTGCTGACTCCTGGGAGGACAAGGAGCGGAGCATCACCTCCAGTTGCTGGTTGGCCCGTTCAGTCTGGCCGTTAGTCTGTGGGTGGAAACCAGAGGAGAGATTAACCTTGGCACCAAGTAATTTACAAAATGCCCTCCAAAATTGAGAGGTGAACTGAGGGCCTCTGTCAGACACTACTTCGGTGGGTAGACCATGAATCTTGAATACATGGTCAATGAGAAGGCTGGCAGTCTCCTTGGCAGAAGGTAACTTGGGAAGTGGAACCAGGTGAACAGACTTAGAAAAACGGTCCACAATAGTCAATTTGGTAGTGTTACCATCAGATTGAGGCAGGCCAGTTACAAAATCCGAGGCTATGTTGGACCAAGGTCTCTTAGGGACTGGCAAGGGTTGTAGAAGGCCAGATGGGGGACGGTTGGAGGTCTTGTTCCGGGTGCAGACAAGGCAGGCCGAGACAAAACTGTGGACATCCTCCCTCATGGCAGGCCACCAGAACCTCCGACTGATGAAAGCTGCTGTGCGTCTGACGCCCGGGTGACAAGAGAGTCTTGAAGAGTGTCCCCACTGGAGAACCCGGGAGCGGACAGACTGAGGAACAAACAGAAGGTTAGATGGATAGGAGCTGGGACCCGGCTCACTCTGCTGGGCTGCTAGGACAATAGACTCAATATCCCACTGGGCTGCTGCAACCAAACACCTCTTAGGAACTATAGTGGTGGCCTCTGTAGCCTCCTTGGAAGCCAGGAACTGCTGGGAAAGGGCATCTGGTTTGCCGTTCTTAGAGCCGGGGCGATAGGACAGAGTAAAATTTAATCGGCCCAAGAAGAGTGCCCAGCGGGCCTGGCGGGGGTTAAGGCGTCTTGCAGACCTGATATATTCAAGGTTCCTGTGATCTGTCTATACCAGAAAGGGGGTGACTGTCCCTTCGAGCCAGTAGGGTGGATACGACGGCAGGTAGGGGGCAGTTTCAGACGCACCGCAACAGGGCTGATCACCTTGACAATGGGGAAGGGACCAATGAAACAGGGAGCCAGCTTGTGGGAGTCCACCCTTAGTGGAATGTCACGGGAGGACAACCACACTCGCTGGCCCTGGCGGTAGTGGGGAGCTGCAATGCGATGCTTATCGGCCTGTTGTTTTGCAGACTGTCCCTTCGAGCCAGTGCCTCCACTCCTCCAAAGCTAACTTGACTGCGAGGAGCTCCCGATCACCAATGTCATAGTTACGCTCAGTGGGGGTCAGCCTATGGGAGAAGAAAGCACAGGGGTGCAACTTAAAGTCCTCTGATGAACGCTGTGACAGGATGGCCCCTACTCCTACATCCAATGTGTCAGTCTCCACAATGAATTGGCGGCCAGGATCAGGCTGAGTAAGGATGGGAGCAGTAGTGAAACGCTTCTTAAGTTCCAAGAACGCCTTCTCAGCAGCCGGACTCCAAGAGAACCTCTGCTTGGAGGAAGTCAGGGCAGTGAGGGGTGCTGCCAGAGTACTGAAGTTACGTATGAAACGGCGATAGAAATTGGCATGGCATTCTTTAACCAGAGATTGGAACACAGCAGGGCTATTCGTAAGATCGAACGGCATCACCAAGTACTCATAGTGGCCTGATGGTGTATTAAACGCCGTCTTCCACTAATCACCCTCTCTGATTCGGAGCAAGTGATAGACAAGCTTAGAGAAAACTGTGGCACCTTGAAGCAATTCAAATCCCGACGACATCAGGGGAAGTGGATAGCAATTCTTTACAGTGATCACATTAAGACCTCTATAGTCTATGCAGGGATAGAGAGACCCATCCTTCTTACCAACGAAGAAAAATCCTACACCCGCTGGAGAAGAGGATGGGCGAATTATGCCTGCAGCCAGGGATTCTAGTATATATTGGTCCATAGCCACCCTTTCAGGTGGAGACAGGGAGTACAGGCAACCTCTAGGTGGAGAAGTTCCTGAAAGAAGCTCCTCAGCACAATCATAGGGGCGGTGAGGGGGCAGGGAGGTGGCCCTTGTCTTGCTAAACACGGTCTTAAGATCCAGATACTCCGGAGGAACAGCAGACAAGTCAGGGAAATCCTCTGGGGGTGAAAGAACAGAGTCTGGTGCAGTCTGAGCTGAACGGAGGCAGAGATTCAGACAAAAGGAGCTCCAGCCTAACACTCTATTGCCAGTCCAATCAATGTGGGGATTGTGTTGTGCCAGCCAGGGATGTCCTAGAATGACAGATGCCTTAGGTGAGTCAATCAGATGGAACACAATGTTCTCCCGATGATTACCAGAGATGAGAAGGCTCACCGGAGCTGTAGTGTGGGTTATCTGGGCAAGCTTGACTCCAGTTAGGGCATTGGCCTCCAGGGGTGTTCGTAACTGCATTGAGGGGATGCCTAGCTTGGCAACTAGACCTGCATGGATAAAATTCCCCTCTGCCGCTGAGTCGATGAGTGCTGAAGCAGTGTGTCTTTGACCTTCTGAGAGCAAAAACGCTGGAAATAGGGGAGCGAGAGAGAGGAGTAATGCTCACCTGTAGTCCCCTCTTCACAGATGAGCATTTGCTTTTACTGGACAGGTCGACACAAAGTGGCCAGGCTGGCCACAATACAGGCAGGAGTTGGTGCTGATCCTCCT
Organism: Alosa sapidissima; assembly: GCF_018492685.1. NCBI lineage: Eukaryota > Metazoa > Chordata > Actinopteri > Clupeiformes > Clupeidae > Alosa > Alosa sapidissima. The sequence goes on along the minus strand of NC_055959.1, from coordinate 10,901,629 downwards.
CTGTCTCTCCAAACAGGTCAGACGGGTGCGGTCAACCTGCATGGGCTCAGGAACGTCGCTCGATGGAGTCTGATCTGGAGAGAATGGGCTGGACAAGGGTTGGCGAGTGAACGCAGGATGTCTGGATAGACCCCACACCCAGCTGGTCCTGCGCTCCTGGTGGTGCTGCTTCATATGACTATCAATCCGGATGACCAGATCTACAAGCTCCTGGAAGCCAGTAGGCAGCTCCCGTGTGGCTAACTCATCCTTGATGGCCTCAGACAGTCCGTGAAGAAAAGCATCATACTTTGCCTCTGTATTCCAGTCAGTTGTGGTTGCCAGCGTGCGGAACTTAATGGCATAGTCCGACACTGAGCAATCACCCTGCCGGATCTTAAGCAACTCTCTGGTAGCCTCTCTCCCTTGTTGGGAACGATCAAAAACCCTCTTCATCTCACCGCAGAATGTCTGGTAGCTGTTTCACCATGGAGCATGGGAGTCTCAGACCGTCATTCCCCACTCCCTTGCCTGACCTGACAGCAGCGTGATGATATATGCGATCCGGGATCGATCGGTGGGAAATGTAGTGGGCTGGAGCTCGAAGATCAGAGAGCACTGGGAGAGGAATAACCTGCAGGTCCCCGGGTCCCCACTGTAGGCTCCAGGTGGTGGCAGACGGGGCTCTCGGACTGGCTGAGCTAGAGGACCTGGTTGAACAGCTTGCTGGGGGTCTGCAGGCTGCTGGCTGAGCTCCGCGTTAGCTGAACCTGCTGAAGCTGGGTGCCTATGCTGGTCAGGGACGCTGGAAGGGTCTCCATGGACTGGTTGACACAGGAAAACCCTGTCGGGAGATGGAGTCCTGCAACTGGGTCAATACCAGAAAGAGCAGTCCATGGCAGGCAAATAATCCAGAGGTCAGGCAAGAGTAGTCCAACATTAGTTCAACAAAACAGGCAGGCAAATAGTCCAAATATTCCACAACAAGAGTCACAGAGAAGGAGCACGACACACAGACACAACTGTGACGAACTGACAAACTGAACTGTAAAGAGCAGGGTGTAAATACACTGGGTGATTGGATCTAAATGATAGCACAATGACAAACAGGTGAGCAAAGACAAAATGGAGGGAACTGCAATTACAAGAAGTGACACAGGGCAGGTGAGGGCGGGATCAAAACAACAACATTGCCACATGGCAAAATAAACAAAGCAAATGACAGTCAATACTAGGGTTGGGCACCGAAACACGGTTCTAATATGGCACCGGTGCCGACGCAAACGGTAGTAACGGCATCGAATAACAACGTGGATTTCGGTGCCTCATTTCGGTGCTTAAATCACGTTTTTTTTTTTTTTGTACGAGGCATCACTACATGTCATGCGCCATCTCTAACTCTTGCTCTGATAGCAACACATCCAGATACAGTTAGCTAACATATACACTGGATGTATAAACCAGAAGGGTTACCACTATAGGCGAGTGGACAGTGTTTGACAGCTTGCGGGAGCCCAAGTAGTTTTAAAGCGATATCATGAGCTCCTGTCAAAATCTAGCAGTGGGCTTAACTACACACAAGCAAAACGCTATGAAACAACATCAACAGTATACGTTACACAATATCCTTGCTAATGCGCTAGCTGGTATTTATTTGAAATGTTATCAGCAAAGTTGTAAGATGAAAACTTTATTTCACGGTGTGTCCTAAACAACATAATGGCATGATATTAATCTTTCATGTGCATGAGGCTCATATAGCATCACAATGAATATGAAGATCATGTTAAAAGTTAGCTGGCAAAAACATAAATATGTAGGTTACATACTGATGTCACTGAGCTGTCAAAGAGGCTACGGAACCATCTCTGTACGTTATCACTAATTAAACTCAGCTGACTGGTAGCGCATAGCCATAGTTGCTGTTAAAATGCCTAGCGCTGGGAATCTAAACACTTCAACACCGACATGTAGCCCAACATGTTCAAAACTATTGCGTGTTATGGGGGAAGACATGAAATTTCTTGAAGCATTTGGGAACACACTAAATTAACTGGAAAGTAATTCAGAAAGAGTCCCTGTTAGATTAGCTTGCTTGCAAATGCTGTTGTCCATGACCTGGCAGTTCTATGGCAAGCGGTTTTATCATACCTTATGGCAAACCGCCTACACTGGGTAAACTTGAAAGCAGAGCTTACCATTGTGTGTGCATCCATGGCAAGCTGTTTTAACATTTAAATGTAGGCTATTATGCGTAGGAGCAATGAGATATTTTAATTTAAATACAAAGTACCGGTTCAGGCACCGTTTCGGCACCGGCACCGTTTTAAAAGTATCGATTTAGCACCGGTATCGGATAAAACCCAAACGATACCCAACCCTAGTCAATACCAGACAAGACATGCAGGGGCATAACAGAAAAGTAGAAATTCAAGCCAGAACCCTGACATAATTAAAAAATGACTCAATTTAGGCTACTTGGCTATGCAATAAGGTTTCCATTAGAGCACAACGCACGTTCAATGAATGAGTGAAAGGGACTTCCTTGTCTCGCAATAAACAGCTGGAAATTCCGACACTTTTTCCATTACATGACACTTTACAGTGAATCATCAAATACCCCCTAGATTTAAGTGCCCATCAGTCTCAACATTTAACTATATAATAAAACAGTCCAAAAGTAAATTAAATCCCATACCAAACCGAAAATGTCTGCTTTTGATAGCCTGGTATGCCGCTCCAAAAGAAACGCATGTCTCACAATAGAACGCACAATGTAAGAAATAAAGGTCTGCCTCGAATACAAGCCTGCCCCAAATAAATACCTGTGCTTTGCGCAGCCTAAGTAAATAGCAGACCCCGGACATATGTTTATACGGAAAGTATGCAATCATACTGTACGATGTTGGACGCCTGGCGATGCTCTGGCCGTCTACTGTGCCTCTGACTCCGCTGCCTCATTTGAATGGTAACTCGATAGGTGAGTGCGAAGATTGGATGTCATGGATGCGTAAGTAAACTGTTTTTTGCAGAGTCGGCAACCTACATTATCTTTAACGGTTACTTTACCATCTGCGGTGTACAACCCAAAGTATTTCCAGACACCACATTTTAGATGAGTTGGGGACGTAATTGTCTGCTCAGGCTGGCCGTTCTGTGCGTTATCTTCTATTTTTGAAACAGGGTGGCTATTTGAGGGCTCTGGCTCCAGTCATTATTGTGGCTACTGGCTATTATTGGCTAATACGTTTAGAGCACCCGCTACTGGATGAGATGGCAAACAATAAAATAAAAAACAAACTAATCATAGACTGCAAAAATGCGCTACACATGGCACAAAAAAACGAATAGTTCATTTTTAAGAATATCGAATAAAAAGTGACAGCCCTATAGGCAAGTCTTGCAGGCAGACCGCTCTTTGTTAGAGCCGCTGTTAACCAATGAAATTAAGTTACACTTTCAGGGCGACTCCACTCGAACCACGCGCATTCCCGAGCAACTTTTTCTTCTTCTTGTTACGTGGCAAGCCATGTATGTGTATTATCGCCACCCTCTTAACTGGAGGGCGACTCTCTTTTTACAGAATAGACCTCTGAAGTTCGCCTACAAAAAAGAACCAAAACGGCCATCTTTGCCCATATAAGGAGATCTGGTTGTTAATTGAAGCTACAGTAACTACCTATGGCAAGTTGCATTGCAAGTTAGCTCTGGGGTAGCAAAACTCTAAGTGTGCCACCTTCACATACCGGAGATCACAGTATCCACTTGAAGGCAGAGGACAAAAGTGTGTTCAGGAAAACGTCTGCATTTCAGACTTTTTCATCCCCGCGAGAGTTTAACAGGTGCGATAATTCAAATTTTTTTATTTTCCCATAGGAAAAATCGCCAGATACCGGATGTCAAAGATGGCAGCTTTTTTGTAGGCGAACTTCAGAGGTCTATATAAAATATAAAATCAACGTTGGTCCATGCGTCATTTCCAGCTTTGGAACTTGGCGCATGGTCAGAGCCGACTGGCGCTGGATCCGAACCCCAGTGTTCAATATGGCGTTGACTATGAATTGGCCGGATTTACTAGCCTAGCCTCCACCATCATTTGTATGGAGGGCGAGACTTAGTCACTCTCTCCAGTTACTGTATATATAATACCTCCATGGTAATAATGCTTTTACCCCTTGCATCGTGAGGAACCAATCACATCGGTGTATCTGATATACGGGCCATGAGGCGAGCTAAACAAATGACAGCACTGCAACGAATCAGTCAGTAAACATTGGTTGTAGTGTGATCCAATCGCATGTAGTGATATTTTCAAATGCATGCTTGGTGCCGCCCCTTGAGTTGGGCCATTTTCATTATTCGTGGCCAGACCCTTAATCTTTCTAGATTACCAGGGTCTGGATTTTCCAGGCTAGCATGATTTCATAGCGGCATGAAAGTTTCATTTCTAGACCTGCCAAATGATTTTTACACCCATCACTTTGCCAGGGCAGCCGGATATGATTCCTCATATTCCTATAAACCAAGTGCTATCCGGTTGGTGGCTTAATGTAACGGGACATCCCCACAGCTGCAGGGTAGGCCTATCCTACACATGAAATTCCATTCATGTTTAAATCACAGACAATTAATTAGCAGGGATTTTTTTCTTTCACAATTGTGTTAAAAATGGGCCAACTCAAAAAGCTCCAGGCCCACACATAAATCCTTGTGGCGCCACTGACACACACACCACACACACACACACACACACACACACATACACTGCACACACGCATGTATGATTTTAACAGCCTAGAACAAATTATAAAAGAGGAAATTCATCTTTTTTGGAATAAAAGGGTATGGATATTTGGCTTTGGATTTGTTTAATTTTACAAAAGTGCTGTCCTTGATTAATGCTGTATCCACCATACATTAGCCACTCCGTTGAAACTATATTTTCACAGTATGCCACTTGTGGCCGAGGAAACATCTCCTCTTTATTAAGTGGCTCTTCCTCATGTGTTTATCCAAAATAAGGACCTTGTTAGGGGATCCAGGGTGTTGTTTATGCAGCTGGACCTCCAGCACCCATCTCCACCTCACCTTTAATTAACAGCCACACTGAACCAGTGGGCTAGTTAGAGCAAAGGGCCGTCGGGAACGAGAGCAGAAAAACACTCGCTGACTTCTGGCTTTGACACTGTTGCACAGATGACGTTTTCATTAAATAGTTACTTGACCTCAGCTCTGGCTCAGTGTAAATGTACTAACATCTCAGATGGTGTCTTCGGGGAATGAACACTTGGACTTGAGATAAGGGTCTGCGAGATACTGTATCTGTGTGGCGAGCCCAACTGCTATTAAATTGGATGTGTGGATTGGTGCACCTCTTAACACTGAACAGGGATTTGTGCTGGAAGATGGTCATCAGTACAGAATCAGTCTCCTGTTTTTCTCCCTCATACTCAGGTTCATCCACCATGACTGGGGAGGAAGAGAAGCTTGTCGCGGTAAGCTCAACCCTGGACGACCACAGGAAAAACAACAACAGAATTGACCACTGTCACCATGCCTCATGTGGACAAACACCACAGTATTCCAGCGCTGGAACGCCTAATAACCCTCTCCTTACTTCTGACATGACACGCGCAGAGAGATTCATGACGTGGTATGCTAACCATGTAATTGATTCCTCAAACTCTTCCAAATGTTCTCAGTTCATGATTGTTCAAGAATTCCTGCTCTTTAGTGACCCCCCCCCCCCCCCTAATTGCCTCATAATTAAAAAAAAAACATTTTAGTGTTTTTCCATTTATTATCCTATTCCTCTTGCCTTTAAAAGCTAGAAGCTATTTAAACTATGTGTGTTGCGTAAACAATAATTCAATTACCTGTCATGATTGAAAACAAAGATCGATGGGAAGATACTTGGAGCTGACATCAAATTTGATTTATGTTTAGAGTGGTGAAATGTTATGAGGATTTTAAGCTGCCCCCTTGAAGACATGATATTTATGCTCCTTGGCATCAATATTCAATGCCATTTAGCGCTAAGACAGTACCCAGTTCTTAAAAAAAATAGACTAAATGGGTCATGATCCTATCCGATCAACAACGTTACATTGCGTAATATCTCTCCGTATTATAAGCCATTGTAGCATCAAAATGAGTTTGAAGCCTTTATTTTAAGGTAAAAGAACTGCATTGTGCTACTTTGACTGCCTGTTTAAGCAGCCAACAGCCTTAATGGTGAAACCATCAATGAACAGTCTTATCATACAGCTGTCATCAAACTGCATGATTGTGAACCTAAGCACACACACACACACACACATATGTATGCTTGCACATGCACTCAGTCACAAAACTCAAGGCCATGCTTTTCACAATCTAGAGGAATAAATGATGAACAGCTTTCAATCATCTGGTGTTTTAATGTTAAATGTTCCGCTTGTGCAATATCGAAAAAAAAGTTGCAAGAACACACTGATCATCACCATGATCTATGGCATGAGGTTTGCTTTATGTGCTGGCGTGGATCTCCAAGCAGCTGTTGGGGTCTCCCCTCCTCCACTCTGCCTCGGCCATAGGTTCTCCTAATGAATGAGGTCGGAGTCTCAGAAGGCACCAGAGACAATATTGATGTTATTGGATCAGAGCAGGCGCACGACCCCGAGGTCAGCGCTGGGAAGCCGTGAATGCTGTGGACGTGACGTACGCTGTCGACGTGCTCTCCGTGAACCCTGGTCAGTGTGGCAAATGACACACACACTCACACACGCACACTCACTCAATCATCCTGAAGAAGGTTCTCACACTCACCACCTCTCACCTTCACAATTTCCCTTGAGGCTCATTGACAATGGCGAGGTTGTGTCCACTTCAATGGACAGCACCACACCCCTTTGCCTATTTTAAACGTGGCATTCTGCTTCCCATGATGTAACCTCTGTGAATAACATGACTTAATCAGATAAGGCTGTGGAAAATGGCGTCATAGACATTTTTTGGTTTTTACCTGATGAACATCTGGATGGTCGGAGCCTCAACCAAAATCTTCTGCTGTTGTATGTTAGGTTAGTATTTCCCCCAGTCTGACTCCAGGCCCTCTGTCCTCTGTGGTTGTATTGTCCACTTTTCTCGCAGACCTCACCAGCAAACCATATGAACCAAATATTTATTTTATGAGGAGCTACAAAGCTGCAAAGGTTGAAATGATTCCACAAAATATTTGGTATCTTTCCCTTTTTCATTTCACAAGGTGTAGCTTGAACAGTTTCAATGCTTTTGTACTTACTTAGACATGTTCTTTAAGAAGATTAATCATGACGATTTTGCTGTTGTAAGCAAGGTCTTTCTGCTTCTAGACCTATAGTCTTCTAAAAACTTTTTTTACTCTCCACGAACGGAGGGTTCAATAGTGCACCCAGAGTAGCCTGGCTGTTATGGTTGAGTCTTTTCACCCTAATCCTATTTTCTTCTGCAATTCAGGTGGATGCTCTGTCAGTGGTGAGATGGGAATCATATGTGGTAAACAGAATGAACTGCTGTCATTTATCACGTTTTCATGCCGGGAATAAACGGTTTTGAATCAGTTTATTGCCCAAATTCCGTTTATATCAATATTCCGTTTAACCTGTTTACAAGCAAGTACAATGTCACATTTTGAGCATATTCCTGTTTACATAGCAATCGACATTATTCCGAATAAGTCAGCGATGCAGCCTACAAATAGGCATTCTGTCTATTGAGCACGAGCAGGCCTACAACACTCTTCCTTCTGGGAGCATATTCCGTTTAAAACAGGCATATGCTAGGGTGTGCAAACGGTTTATTAGTAAACCGAATATGGCCTTTTTCGGTTTATTTCAACCAGAATAAGGTGTTTACAAGACACACGCATATTCGGTTTATTCCCAATAGGCCTAAACTGATTCAAAACCATTTATTGGCTGCATGAAAACGTGATGATTGTTTAAGAAGAGCAACAGAACATCATATAAACACTCTCAATGCACTAAAACGCACATCCGCTCGTCATTTACACTTGATATCAATCAGGTATTTGTCTCAAAAGTTGTGAAACAGTTTAAAAGGTGATACAAATGGAAATTGTAAATACAGAGATTTGTTTAGAATTTAGAATTATTTATCAGGCTGTGTCCAAATTACTGGTGGTCAGCTATTGGAATACATCCGTGCATCAAAGATATGCCAATGAAAGTGCAGCCTGACACAATGACTGATGTGTAACCTAAGGCTGTTTCAACCAAAAACCGAATAGATTCCCTCTGTCTCTTTGAAACGCATTTCAAAGTGTTTGAACGCCACCAGTGTTCATTTCTCCCTCAGCTGATTTCTGCTCATTTGCTTGGCTTTGTAACATAAACTGCTGTTGGCCAGTGTAAACGGCCAGCCTAAATACAACCATGTAGGTCGACTCTCTTGAAATGCTACGGGGAAAAGGGAGAGTATGCGTATGTGATTAAGTTATAAGCATGCGGTCACACTCATACACTCACATGGATGCACCCTAAGAAGGACCGTCCACTGAAATGCGATCTTCCATCTGCAGCTCTGTCAGACATCTGTTTCTGCTTTTGCTTAACTAGAAATGCAATCTGTCCACAGTTAATGTGTTAGCTTATAGAGACTAAAGTGCCATGAACAACTAAGGTAGCTTACTGCACCAAAAATTTGTTGTATCACAGAGTATTCCAGGTTTGTTCAACACGGGTAAGCTTTTGAGTTGTAGGATTGATAGCGGGGGATTTATCTTCTGCCTTTGGTTGAGCCTATGTTATTCTTTGAGGTCTTGCTGTAAAACATTGAAGTACATGTTAAAACTAACCTTTTCAGAACAAAAGAACAACAGCTTTCACTCACTGTCTCATTCTGCTATGCACATGAGAGCAGTGTTTTTTTAGCACCGTGATGTCTTTGGACTCATTCGAAAGCCTGGAGTTTGACCAGACATGATGATTGTTTTCTAGGAAACCTTTAAAGCTGTGTTTATCATCTTCCCTTCTTCGCTACGCTCCTCTCTAACGTCATGACTCTAGCTCTGTTCCAAGCTGCCGTTTGGTCAAACCTTGAGGAGTGGAGTGCGTAAGGCGTAAGTGAAGAACCAGTTCTGGTGCATCCCCTCACACTCCTAAAGTGACGAGTGAGTGACATAAATAATGTGCTGAGCAGACCCCCCCCCCCCCCCCCCCCCCCCACACACACACACACACACACACACACACACACACACACATACCACCCCACCTCAGCCGCATCTGAGAAAGCACTTCCAAGCCACCCCCCCACGTCTTAGAGTCATCAGCACACAAGGATAAAAAGAGTTCTTAAGATCTGACTTGGTTAAATGTCAGTACTGGCTTGGGATCAGAAGACTCTTTCTGTTAATCACTTGTTCCGTGTCCTGTAGGCATACATTAGTAGAGGGCTGAATCTAAAGTAGTAACCTTTAAACCTCATCATTGTTGACGGTCCACACCATGAGGTTTTTGTTTGCACACACTATAAATCTGTAGAAGACACACAGCTGGGGTGGTTTGCATTATGTGTTTTTGGAAGGGTGGGTATGGTATCCTTTGGCTATGTGTCAAAGTGTACGTCCAGATGTTGTTATTAGGTGATGAGATAATTCCAACAGTAGTGAGCGTGTTGCCATGGAATCCCCATCAGTGACATCCCAGCACACACCCTCCCTCGTGGGACAGAGAGTGCACTCTGACCCAGGCAGTCGCGGCCGGTTTGACGTGAGCAGCCCCTAGCAGCAGGAAGTGTCCTTGTACGTATGTAGCATCTGGACTGGGGTAGGATCCCAGTGACTCTCCCAGTTCAGCACTAAATCAAAGGGCCTGCACACTGCCAGGGGGGGGGGGGGTGGGATGTTGCGTACTCAATCAACTGATCACTCACACTCAGAAGGAAGGGGACATTTTTTTACTGCCAAACTGGCATTCCACTGCTGTTATTTACCATTTCAAATGTGTGGTTTCACAACTGAATATTAGACTGGGTTCCAAACATGCTGCTTCCATTTTATGTAGACTTCTGCACAGGTTTTGCATGGAGGAGTATGGTTTGTGAGTCCAGAAAGCTAAACTTCATTATTGATTAATGTGCTTGTATTGAATACCTGTTCTTATGAATTATTTTCAGTGATTTTAGTGATCAATTTGTTTAGGTAAGGATATTAGGGAAAGGTTATATCCTGGAAATACTTGTCTTCTTTTTTGTCCAAATAGGCCAAGGCTTGTACCCTAATAAGTACTGTAACAGGCACTTAGCAAATAGCCAACATCCCTCTAAGACGACATTTCATTGGGACTGGCTGCTTTCTCTGACCAATTCACACACAACAGAAAATACAATCTTTAGATCTTCAGATCTACAGAATGAACATTCGGAGTAGGTGTTCACTTGGCTGTGCATGTGGGGTTTTTTTACAATCAGAACTGCTTAACATCTTCCCTTAAGATGTATTACAAGTTTGAAAATGGTATGAATAGGCATCAATTAGAATTTCACCACTACATACATGTAAGCACACTTAAATGGGCTGATACACACATCTAAGGGCTGAGGATACTGGACCGAGTCATATAAGCTCATAAGCTGCATTCCATTTACATTTATTCATTTAGCAGTCGCTTTTTATCCAAAACGACTTACAAAAATGAGGAACAACATTCAAGCTACATTGCAAAGGAGACCTTTGAAGTAGGAGGTAACAATAAATACAATCAATACGACTACCAGAGGGTGAGGGTGCAGTTTGAGTACTAGTCAAAGTGTGTGCCTTCCTCAGTACTATGCTGTGTGTGAGCTATACTGTGAATGTGAAGTGACCCAGGATGCTCCCCTGTGTAAATAGCTTTCCTCTTTGAGGACTGCAGTTCATAGCAGGAGTCAGCAGACGAGACCTCAGATCCCCCACAGTCACTGACACACACACACACACTACAGACACTACACTACAGACTGGCCAACACGGTTTATGAGTACAAAGAGAACTCGTCTCAAATCACTGCTACCAAGACACACTAGGGAGCTCGGCAGGGCCAAGAGCAAAGGATCTGATAGTCTTCATCAGATACATGTATGGTCCAATACAAACTTGCCTTATGTGTGTTCGAATGAGAGAGTGAGAGAAGAGGGGTATATTTAATAAAGGGGCCCTGCAATTTGCATTGCATCAGCTGCCCTGGCTCTGATTGCAGTTCCCCAATCCAGCAGATCCCTTTCCAGATTCTCCCTTGGCTTTCAATTGCTCTACCTTACATCAATGACCCTCTGTGTAAAGCCTGGCTCAGCACACGGGCCTGTGTGGATATCTGGCCTCACAACACAAGAGATACCTTCAAGGGACTGGTCTCTGTATTCCCAGCAGGGCCTTCCGCTGGTCAGCAGGGCCCTGGCTGCTTTGGGCAGCCCGACATTAACCTCAACACTGGTGGTCGGTCAGGTTTTGCCTTCCAGAGCCACCCCCCCCCCACACACACACACAGAGGGGGCTGGAGTGTTTATGTGCAGCTTTTGTTATTCAGGGGGAAGAAAGCTTTGCCTTTTTTCCCTGCCAAGAACAGACTTACAGATTTGAGGAGGTCCGTGTGCCAGTGGATGTAGAAAAACTGCAACATGCAAAAAGAGCAACACAAAAGAACAATTCAAAAGAATGGTCTGCAAGAAAGGCTGGATAGATTGAATGCCTGCAGTGTAATCAACCATGTATAAACCATATATAAACCATGTGTAAAGCTGCAAATGAATAAGAAATCTGAGCAATATTATTTCACTTCACATGAACAGCCTTGTACATATTCTGTAGGATATGACTGTATATGGTGTTGCTGAGTCATCGAAAATACAGTTGACTATGTTACAGTTGACTATGTTATCGTATACTACAGCATCTTGGTCAGCTATGGTAAACTGTCAACTACAAGCATATGTTGAATTCTTTTCATGTCTTGGCTTGGCATTCATCCAGGTCTCTCTTTTAAGACATTCTCCTCCATTTCAATTAGTCCAGTATCTGATACCCATGGTGGTCAAGACTGAACAATAGCAGTGTCTCCCACTGCTCACTGGTTCCTTAGCAGGCCTTGTCAAATAAACAGGCAGAGATGATCACTCGCAGCACATCTGACAAATTGCCAAGCGTTTTGCCCACAGCTGGAGAGCGACCACATGCCGCACGGGACACTGAGGACATCGCGCTGGACTGGACCAGTCCCTGCTGTTCTGACTTCATGTTTACAAACGGAACTCTTCGCTCTCCAGTAGAGAAAGTGATTCCTGGCAGACCCAAACCTTCTGGGCAGTGGCCGTTCATGTCCCAGTTTCAAGCTAACTGGACAAGCTGCTGGCTGGTCGATGAATTCTGCGTTTTTGAATGAGATGATTGATTCTTTTGCCTTTCTTACTCAGTTTATCCTCTCTACGAGACTTGATTTATGGCTGTGTCTGCTGAACCTGTCACTTTTGAGTGTTTGTGGAGTATTTCACCTCTCCCAGCACCCCTAGTTCACTTCCCTTTGCCACTGTCATTTTGACGGGGGAAGGTGGACTCCCATAATTAACCCTCAATTACTTAATTGTGTCCATTGACATGGCTTATTAAATGAACTATTCCCTGGTGTTGCACTTCACAAAGTCTGGTCTGTGGAGATTTTATGCTACCAGTTATGTATAGAATAAACCAGATGCCAGATGAAGTGTAAAAAAAACCTAGGCAACAGTGTTTTTTATTTAGTATAATTTGAGCTTATTTTAATTGTTTCCAAGTCCTGTAATTAGAAATTAAAATATAAATGATCATAAACTTAGGTCAGATAACATGTCCTTCATCTTGTCATTTCTTAAAACACCATCTACTGATGATATGAAGGAATAATTCATGAATGCAAAAATCTAAAAACAAAATCTTCCTGATTATCCAGTTTGACACAAAACAAATGTCAAAATGTACCTTAGTTTTTCTGGAAAAAAAAGAAAGATCAGATTTACATTACTTAATGGTTCTCTATGGATCTTAAAGCTCAAGACACAATTAACAACCCCGATCCTATGGCCCTCGCAGCTCCTCATTCCCCTGACTTGTGTCAGAGGGCTGAGTCATGTGGCTGTGTGGTTTAGAGAGCGGTGAGGACGAGCGTGTCTGAGGGTCGAGAGCAGGAGGGGCTGCAGGGGCTGGAGGGGCTGTGCTTTCAGCTGTGTCAGATTCTTTGGAGTTTATGCGTGAAACTCCCTCAAATGGAACTCACAGCTGCTGGCCAGCACTGGGAAGACTGGGGGAGAAGGGTTAATGGGCGGGAGTTTCCTTTTCCCTCTCTCTGTCCCTCTGTAACTCACACACACACACACACACACACACTCTCACATGCACTAACACACACACACACACACACACACACACACACACACACACACACACACACACACACACACACTCTCACTCACTCACTCACTCTGTCTCTTTTAATGTGGGATTTGATTTCCTCAACCACTGCTGTACAGTTTGACAAACTTTCTCTGAGAAAGTCATGGTTTCTTCTGTGCCTCTGTTAACAAAGTAAATAGGATTTCTGTGAAGGGGCCTTAATGGAAGAGGAATGACGCCAGAGCACAACTCCAGGGAAGGAGTCTGCAACCATGTGTCTCAGTGTGAGTCTATCCCCACCGGCCCGAACAATGAAACGATTAACATAAAACACACATTCGCACACACACACACACACACACACACACACACACACACACACACACACACACACACACACACACACACCACACACACACACACACACACACACACACACACACACATTTACTGATGAAAGGAAAGGACTTTGGCAATAGCTCAGCAGATTGAAGCAACTTTACCATCCACACCCTACATGCTATGTGCAGCTTGGCCAGAAAATATGGAGGGATAAACATTGAGAACATGAATCTTCCTAATGTGAAGCTGTGTGGCTAACAGTGCTTGTAAAACACAGAGACCGGGGCTAAGTTCTTCACCATTAAGATAGAATGAAGGGGCTACTGCATGCCGTTTTGAATGAACATCATCAAAGAAACACAATGGAAGAATTGATATGCCCCTTAGCGTCAATATTCAACACAATTTTAAGATGGTACCCATAAACTGACTGAAAGGGTCACAATCCTACACAGTGTTACATAGTGCAATATCAAGCGATCCGGGTGCTCATTGGCCATGTTATTCATTCTCCTTGGTATAAGTCAGTGTAGCATCAGAATGGGTTTTGAAGCAGTTATTTTAAGGTAAAAGAGCTGCATTGTGTTCCTGTAATGCTGCTGACAGTGTAATGATAACATTAGCATCTACTCGTTCAAAGTATGCTAAAGTAAGATGAAATATTGATGAATGAAAATTATGTGTTATCTATAGGATAAGCACTATAAAACTGCATATGTGCATAATTCCCATGTAAATCTTTGTATCATATTTCTGTCTATCATAATATAGCATCACTCCAGTTCCCCTTTATATAATTAACGCTCGTTTAACTTTATATCCTCATCTCTCTCCTCTTCAAATTTAATTTCCTGAGGAAATTGGCATCATGACTTTTTTGCTTCAGTAGCCTCTCCAAACAGTTTTACAGTAGACCAGTAATCCTTTGATCTTGTGAGTATCTTATCTTCTTAGCTTGGGAAAAGAAGCATCTGATTATTTAATTCTTCAACAAATTGAAATCACAAGTAAAGAATTATCCACATGCAAAACAAAACCTCCCTCCACCTTCCTCTTAGATTCCACACCACACCAGCAGTGCCCATCCTTGCATGATGAAATGTACAAGACATCAGACCACTTCAGTGCAAGCACTTAGTAGCCAAGCAGCCCTGAAAATCACCACCACAGTTATATGTATAATGGACTAAAAAGCTAGCAGAACTACTATTACGTCACACAACCTTCCCCTATTCTTATGGTGCCCATGACAACCATAGTGCTTCCACTGTGTGCAGGTCGGGCCAAGAAAAATGGGGGTGAGGGCAACAGAACATAACATGAGATAAATCCATTTCCACTGCTGGGAATATAGAATCCAGGTCAGACAGACAGAGATACAGACAGAGAGAGGGAGGAAGAGAAGTTAGGGCTGGGGGGGGGGGGGGGGGGGGGGGGTTGGGGGGGAGAGTGACCAGAGATAGAGAAAACAAAGAGAGATAGAGAGAGTCAGACAGAGAGAGAGAGAGAAGGAAGTGAGAGAGTGTTTTAATGTTTTTGGCAGAGCTGACCCATGGCGTGAGCTGCTGACGCTCATGAGACTGCTGAGGCAGAGCCGCGGAGCAGCAGGCTCTCTCTCTCTTTCTCTCTCCATCTCTCTCTCTCTCCATCTCTCTCTCTCCCTCTCTCTCCATCTCTCTCTCTCTCCCTCTCTCTCCGACACATGGGCCCAGGCCTCAGTGCGCGGCCACAGATGAGGTCTGCTCCATTACTTCAGAAAACATCCCCGCAGGCCTGGTGCTGGGTGGCAGTCAGACTTTTGGCACTGGCACAAAACACTCAAAACAGATGCATTTTCCTCAGAAAAAAGGTAGCTACTGTAACATGGTGCGACTTTTTAGTTGATGTTTATAACCGCTCACTTTCAAGGGAATACGGAAACATTCTGTGCGCCCAAGCTCCTTCCTGGCGAGCATGTTCAGGCTTTCTTTTTCCACTGAGAGGAGCGGCCCCCTTGTAAGACATGAGGCGCGAGATTCCTTCACGTTTGTTTCTCCAAACGGCTGAGCGCCTCTCCCCCATACCCCGGCTCACACGGAGGGGTCGCAGGCAGCAACACCAACACCACCACCACCACCACCAGCTTCACCTCCAGCTTAGAAGCTCCAGGGAGTGCCACTTGCTTATGGAAGCAGCAGGTCTGAGGAACACTGTGCTCTGTGGGAACCCGTGAAGCGTGATTCTGTGTAGTCTGGAGCAGGTTTGAATGAGGGTGCTAAAAATAGGAGTTGGGATCACAGGCTAACGACTAGTCCAGTAGAATAACTGAGTGCTGTGCCTGCCCCTGTGCCCTCTAACCAGTGGTAAACCTTCGCTTGATTTCCTCCCTTTGCACGATGAGAACGATGCAGTCATTAGACGATTAAGTAATGTGGAAAGACTAACAGCTTTTCTGCCTTTTTTTTTAGAAGTCTGAGAAGTCTAGACCCTTGGTTTTTGGCCACTTGATCCTTCAGCTTGTGTGTACTGTAAACAAAAACCACTGCCATGGGAACCTATCACCCTTGATACTTTCTCAGAGGAGGCCTTGTACTCGTTTACTCTCTCCATCTGTCACCAGTAAAATAGAATAGCAGTGGCCAGCTAGCTCAACTCCTGTGTAACGTCGCTCGACAGTACCAATCTGGGCTTACATAACTTTACCAATAACCATGTAGTAACACAGTTGTTACTACTCAACTGCATGAGCATAATTACTTTGGACAAATTTCACTTCATAGCTTATATGTATTATGTTTACAAAGGAGCACAAATACCAATAAAAGCAACATATCATTTTATTAATTTTGGCACAAAAATGAAAAGTGCTTTTTGACAACACTGTCCATAAGATGTCCGACATGAAACAAAAATCAAAGGAAACACACATCTTGATGCTCTAATGAAATTCTGTTGTTGTCAGAATTAAATTTCAAATGCTATGACTTCTTTACTATAAAAATAGAAAGTTGGAAATGGTCTCTTATTCAAAATACATTGGTCTTGGTGTTGATGAATTGTATAAAGGTGTCCTTCATTGGAAATAGAAGTGACTACAAGATGGGGTGGTGATTTTCTAATGAGTTTCAGGGGGTGGGAATGTGGGTTTAAAACAGTAGGCTCAAATCCAGCAGTTCGGAATCCAGGATATCAGCCAATCCAACTGACTGCTGGTTAAGGCACGTAATTTAGGCACAACATTTGTTTCCTGCTGCCTTTCATTGGCGGACATTCAGTGATAAATATTTGTCTTAACCTGTGGCTGAAACAGGAGGCCAGGCACGTGAGATACAGAATGACACAGCCCTCGACAGTTTCATCAACAACAGGAGACAAGCAAGGCAGAGCAGAACCACAAATGCTTCACAACACAGAGCATAGACACTATTGTGCAAAAGTTACAGCTTTGATTTTGTGCAGGATTTTGCATCATATTTTCACTCTTTGTTCACGCTCTGTTCACCCACCCATATGTTGAAAATTCATATGTTCAGGGCACCGTCACAAACTCCCATCGAAACAGGAACAACACTAATGTCATTTTGGTATGTCTACAGTATAGTATAACAAATATCAAAATAATCCTCTCAATCTGGTAAAAAAAAAGCTATAAACCACAGAATGCTCTAATAAATATGCTGGTTTTCTTTCCATGAAAACTATGAAACACAGGTTAATCACCCTTCTTGTAGATCAATAACTTATCCCTAGAATTGCATTTTATTGTTACTATTGCAGGGGGGAAAAAACCCAGCTTCTTAATTTCACATTTTTGGTCAGATACATAATTCATTGTCTCAACAGTCTAATGCACAATGCATTGATTGATTTCATACAAAAAAGAATGAAAATAAAGAATCTTTGGTGGCTAAACAAAAATAAACATGTCTATATATAAAGGTAATAAAATACAATATGCAAATCAAAAAGTACAGCATGACCAAATGCTTTTAAGTTCTGTTTTTTTTTTGGCTTTTGTTTTAAAAAACCATTTACATACACAATGTTAAAAAACTATCATAAATTATTTCAGACAAGAATGCGCCTTGCGTGACTGCATCCCGATCACTCACACTGTGACAACGTAACCACTGAGGTATTTGGTACTTCAAATTTGTCTGTCAAGCATTACATGCAATGAGAGTGAAACATTTAAAAAGTGCATCGGAATTCATACTTCCATATGTGAAACAAAAACAAAAGCAAAAATTTCAGGAAAATGATGCCCATTTTTTGGTGGTGCACATTTCAGGACAGCCTACATATTGTTTCTTGAACATCACAATACCTTTTTTGCTTGTTTGTTTGTTTGTTTCAGTCACAGCAGCAAAGATTTCTCTTTTTTGCGGTGGGTGTCGCAGGTGTCGATCACCTACCTGAGAGTCCATCTTAGGGTCAGTCTTACAATACTTTCACAATGTAAACGTAGTGGAGAGAAGCAAGGGGACCACAGGGAGACGCTCATACGTCCAGTACCATGTCGTACTGCTGTTCACTCTTCCTCTTGCCACACTTTGCAATAAGTACCACATATAACGTCAAAAGCACCACCCAATAACTGGCGTATACTATTGCGCCGATTATCAAGATAATCTTCTCAGACTCAGGAAAGGGTTTTTTGGTTTCTTGGATGATGGTGTATATAATGCCAAAGAAGAGGATGGTGAACCACACTGATATGGGCACCAGCCCGATGAAGTTCACAACAATGGTCTTCCTCCCCGACGTGCCCCAGCCAGACTTGTTGATCGTCGCTATGGCGAACATCTTAGCGGGCAGCAGGCTGGACATGTACAGGACTGAGTAGAAGGACATGAAGACCATGACAATGTTGCCACGGAGGCAGCTGGCGAAGGACGACTTGATGAGGGCCACGGCCTGAACGATCAGCAGGAAAAGCAGGATGTTCCAGAGGCGGCCCTGGTAGAAGAGCTGGATGGCGGTGGCGATCAGGAAGAACGGGAAGAAGCCTGTGATGACCGCCTCATACGTCATCCACAGGTGGTGCTTGTGAAACCACATGGAGTTGTAGAGCCATTCGCGGAAGTAGGACTTGCTCCACCGCGTCTGCTGGTTGAGCCAGCGCAGGTAGGTGATGGGGGTCTCTGTCAGGCACTTGGAGCGCGCCGTGTATTTGGTGGCGTAGCCGAGGCTCAGCACGCGGTTTGTGAGGTGACGGTCGTCGCCAAAGCTGCAGTGGCTGCCCATGAAGGTCTGGTTATACCAGTCCTCAAGGAATTCCTGCAGCAGAGAGTTTCGGTACATGCCGAGGGGCCCACTGATGCACTGCACACAGCCGAAATAAGACTGGCAGGCTCGCTCTATGTTGAAGGCCATCCAGTACCGGACACTGCTGAGAAATGAGATCCAGGACTCATATTTGTTGAGAATCTGTGAAAGGGGAGAAGAGGTTTTCAATTTGTTTTGCATTCTGTTGTGATTATTTCTATACAGCTCTTAGAATGTAAATCAGTTACCAACTGCTTAGGAGTGTTAAATAAAGACTAAGAAAACTCATATGAAGGATGCTCTCATAATAAAAGGCTATAAAGGAATACAATTATAGTAATGTTTAATTTAAGATATTTTCACACAGACACATATTTGAAAATGACCATTCATATCTATAAAAGTTATTTTGTATGTGTTATATGTCAGGGTTCACAGCCAAGACAAAGCTTCAAAAATGTAACAAAATGTCAAATACTCAAATTGTTTTGGACAGATTCCCTGTATTCAATCTCTTGAACATTTTGCAGTCAATTAAATTACATTACTGGAAATTTCACCAAATTAAATAAGTTATGAGTTTTAAACTTAATCTGTGTTATTAGTCTGAATGAAGGTTTTTGCTTTGCTCTACATACAATTATAGCTAATTTTGACAGAAATAATGCTGTGCCAAATATAGTTCAGTGGAATGTCTACATGCCATATAAAAACATTTGACACCACTTTTTGTTTTTGTACCTTCCTGTATTTATTTATTGCACTTTATTGTGATGCAGTTTGGTGCGGCTAATCCGTCTGTAAATGCGCTATATAAATAAAATTGACATTGACATTGACATTGACTTATTTGGTGTTGTACATGATGATAGTTCACCACTTCATTCAGTTTGACTGTGAACACACCACTTGACAAAAGCATGCAGCGTGACCCACACAAATCAGAAATACCATGTGTTTTAAACTTTCTTTTCTTTTTAAGTTTTATTTCTTCTGGTTTTTAATTACATTCCTGAAAAAAAAAACCTTCTTGGGTTTCGTTTTGACCTAAGGATCTCTGTCATCTTGTAATCCTTAAAGAATTTCATGAAACGGCTGTTTTACCCCGCATGGTCCCTTGAATTACCAATGCCACTAATTAGCTCCCAGACAGTCAGTCTGATATTTTACAAGTAAAGTAAAGTAAGTAAAGTAAAGTAAAGTTTATTTATGAAGTGCATTTTTTTATGTAGAGTGCAACCCAAAGCGCTCCACACACAGACATCAAGACATAAACAGACAAATTAACAAATAATTGACAATAAACAGAAGCAAAGATGCTGGACGGAGCGCTGTGGCTCGCCAGCATACGCGTAAAGCACAGACATCAAGACATAAACAAACAAATGAACAAATAATAAATAAATGGAGGAGCATGTTGCGAATGTACGTGTTTCGTGTATAATAACAAGGTTGCCAGGTTACCTGGACATCACCACCAACTCCACCCACCATGGGGTCTTCCTCCAGTACTTTCACCATCTCCACTGAGGAAGCGGGGTCCAGCATGGTGTCCGAGTCACACACCTGACAAAACATCACAAATCCACCTGTAAAATGCAATGTCTCACATACACACACAAAATTCCCACATGCACCCAGCCTTGTAAACTCCAATGCCTATGAGGTCATGCTAAAGTTCATGGAAGGTCACAGGCATGTTCCTTTGTAGTCCTCACTGACACAAAACTTTTATGTTGACATGCTGGCACAAGCATTATCACTATGATACCCTAACAACAGACAGATGTAAACAGATGGGTTACCATGGTGCCCTACTAGGCTGGAATCAGAGAGGGTTGAAACGGATCAAGGATCTTTGCTGGAACCCTTACTAAAACACTAAAAACAGAAACCTTTTGGAATCTTTTATTTTGTCTAATTGAGCCCCCCGATCCAGTGAATGTGGAAACATTGCCATGGCTACATAAAACTTTTATAACTTTTATAAATCCGCAATCTAAAACAGTCTTAAGTCACATTCAAGCCCGCAGCTGTACTGTTTTCTACAGTTTGTGGACACTGACATTTGCACAGCTGATCTTTGTTGTCAGGACACAAGACTCCTTTTCATGCCTTAATGGGACATGATTTTATCAAGATCCCCCAAGCATCACAGCAACATGATGCGGTGGGATAGAAACTTGGTTTCCCCCCAGGTTGACTTGACAGAGGCGTTTTTATGGAAAGCATTTCTGCTCTTGTACTGAATGTGTTTGATATCATTACCTACAATATGTACCCTGAGATCTGAAGAATGCGTCACATATCAAAAACATGTTTTTGTGAACGTATCTTATATCAAAACATGTTTATCACAGAATAAGTAAAACTGACTGTTCTTAAATGAGGGTAAAGTTAAATATTATTCATTAAGATGCTCTAAACGCATTTACAAATGATGTTGTTTTATTTCATTCGCTCTCATTTATTTATTGAATATCACTTTAATCCACTCTCCACACCGTGTTTTTTATGTACTGATGTGCCTTTGTTATTGATACTTCAAGAAACATAAACATATATCAGTCCATTTAACAAGGGTCGATGGGATCTTCCACTAACCATAAATGAATGGTCTTCACAGAGTGTTCTCAATGCACACTTTTATGAGTCAATTACGAAACCCTGTGATGAGATACAGATTAGGAGTCATCAATATAACGAACTGCAAGCAATCATGACTCATTCAGATGACTGCTTAGATAGAGAGACTGTGCCTTTGATGCCCTGTAAACACACGTGTTGAATACCGTAATGCGGTCTATAGCTATTCACTAAGAGTGACTTTAAATTGTGCAGGTGGATTATAATGATAAGGCCAGAGGCCCAAGACATTTACCCAGTACCTGCTGCATCTGCATACTGCTCACTATGAACATGGCTATAGGGCCAGCGAGAAGCAATAGATTTCTTAGAAAAATAGAAATCATTGAAAGGTATCATTTGTGTCATTTGCATACGATATAATAGAAAACCAAAACACAATAACAAGGTTTTTAGTGCTTTCCCAGTGGTTGCCCAGTTGCTAATTTGGAGACACAGTTGAAGAATTGTGCTGTAATATCTATTACTTTTTTTTGCTGCCATCCTTTTTCAAACACGCGGCCCGCAAACAAGCTCTTAGCTTTCTCTAAAGTAATCAAGATAGTGCCACTCACAGCCACATATAAGAGTCGACCCCACAGACGCAAAAAAACACACACAAACCTGGTAGTCAGCTCAGGCTTTGCACTGATAGGCCTAAATTTAATTATGGCTCTGAACTTGAACTAGAGGTCAGGGAACTCATTGAAACCAGGTGCTTGCGGTGGCAGTGATAAAGGCACATAATTCACAGTTTCTTTTTAGAGCTTGACACTATTATCCAGCATATAAAAGTAGTGAAATTTCCCCGCACAAGGCCATTCATGTATTATGTGCATTTCTGACATTCCTGATTCCACTATGTTTGCAGACTACAACAGACTAAAACAAAAGGACGAACTCGTTGAATGGAAGTTAATTGGTCTAATGTAGGACTAAAGTGCAACTTTTGCATATGCAGACGATAAGTTATGCGAGTAACAGTTAATTACAGCTACATATATATTACAAATAAGGATGTTCTTAGGACTTAAGGTTTATATTTCATATTTTTTGTATTTTGCTGTGTAGGCATAATGTAGAAAGACATGCATGTTAATGTGGACAAATGCACATTTCAATGAACATTTCAATGCAATTTTGATCTACTAAATGAAGTTTTCCCCTGCATGCTGAGACTTGCTGAGAGCTCACTGCTGGTCTGTGACAGTGGAAATGTACTCTGCCTCCCCCCATCTGTACCCAAGCATATGAATGAACATCCCATCCGGCTGGCCTGCATGAACATCATCTCTGTTTGCAGCGCTGCGCCGCCTCCGTCCAGCGGCCGCACAAAAGTGTCTTTGTGCAGCCCACCACCTCTCCCTCCTCATGGTCTTATTTGGTTTGGCATGACCTCTCCAAGTCAACCCCCCCCCCCCCCCCACACACACACCTACAAACAACCACCCCCCACCCCCCATCCTATCCCTCCAGACGCCAATCCTCCCCCCCATCCCAACCCCCCAGCGCTCCTCACCTGCACATAGTCCACACTCCTTCCCAGGGCTTTGAAGGGTGTGTACATGACCTCCCTCTTGCCACCCCACTTCTGCATGATGCACAAACACTTCTTGGTGAGCACCAGCTGGGCCACCTGCCGCTTGCTCTCCTCGTACGACTCGTTGGTCTCCTCGGGACCTCGCGAGTGGTAGTTGCTTTTCCAGATGAACGTGGAGACCTTGTCGTGGCCCATGATGTCCCGGAAGATCTCCATCATGTACAGGTCGTCCTCTTTGTTGCCGTCGATGACCATGATCACCTTGATGCCGGGGTAGGTGAGGCGCTTGATCGATATCAGGCACTTCCTCAAGTAGCTGGGGTCCTCTTGGTAAGCCGCTATGCACAGGCACAAGGACTTGTTGAGTTTGATGGGCGTTTCCAGCGAACGCCGCATGTTCCTGTGTTCCAGCAGGGCAAACAGGCTCTGGATGATGAGGTGAATGACGAGTATGGCCCCGTAAAGACCAAATGACAAATAGTTGCCAGCAGTGGTGAAAAACTGGTAGCCCATGATGTAGGCAGTAGAGATTCCCACGAGTAGGGAGACTCCAAACAGTGTTGTCCCAAAAATCCGAAGGTAGGTAATGACTTTGTCACATCCCATCTGCAGAAAGAGAGAGAGAAAGAGAGAGAGAGAGAGATTAAATTAACTGGAGAGCAACACAAAAAAGAGACACGTCATGTTGTATATTAATCCTTTGGCTGCACTGTCAAATATTAGGTATACACGAACAATTGGAGGACATTTAGTGCTAACTAGAGGCCTGCAAGGGATATGTGCAAGGATTGTTTGGGAATCAATGGTCAAACATAACAATATTCAAATAGTGATACCACCCCTGTAAAAAATTCACCAGGATGAGTCACTTGCATCACTTAGCACTAATGTGGGTCAGCCAACCAAAACAATCGAAAGATCTTATCTACAAGGGAATCAACAAAGCTATTCCTTGGAAATATGTGGTAGCTATCACTAAACTATGAACACAATAAAACGTCTTTCTGAAGAAAAAGGAGATGCTGACGAGAAGCACTTTCGAGAAGACGAGAAGTATTTGTCATTTGTCATTATTCAGTAATGAGGCAACATCTTACAGTATTGCAGAATGACCAAAAAATGTCATTACCACCAAACATTCAAATGCATAGCCTATAAGAGGGAGTGAAGAGCAGCATGACTTCAGAGACACGTCTTTCAGTTGAAAGTTAACATAATATAATATTCATTCATTTGATAAAAGCACATTCATAGGCTGATGTTATATCACAATGCACAACTAGCTATTTATCAGGGGTTTTAATGACCAAATGTTTTGAAATAACAGTGGATTTTTGCCATCATCATGCCCTATTGCAGTGGTTTTCAAAGTGGGGGCCGCGGGTGGGTGCCAGAGGGGCCTCAGCAATTTGGAAGGAAAAATAAAAGCAACAAATAAATACATTTGAAAAATTTTAAATATACCTATTACTATGAGGGTTGTTATACAAAGCCATTAGAATAATTTGTCGCATATCTGAACATTATATTTTCCATGATAATGACTGGGAATAATAGTAGAGTGATAGCTCTCATATAGCAGAAAGCTCCAAATGCAATTTTTACACACTGTATGCTCAATCGCAAAGTGCTTGTGGCTAAAATAATTATTAGGATTAGCCTAAGGTATTTTTACATTTGCCGTAGTATTGTCGATGGGTTTAATAACACATCAAGGGGGTCCTTGGCCAGAACCTAGTGGTATTTGGGGGGCCTTGTCGTGGAAAAGTTTGGGAACCCCTGACCTATTGCACCCCCCCTATTAAAGGACCTGGAGAGTGGCCCTCATTTCAGCTCATTTCAGTTTGAGACCTGAAAGTGTGGGAAGGTTTTTCCACAATGTAACCAAATGTAGACGAATGCATGAAGAGGCAGAAGCATGAGAGAAGTGTGTGAAGAAGAAGATCCTAAGAAGAGCCACCACATCTTTCGCAAAGAAACGAGACTGGTCCTCACAAAGGACTAACACACTCCCCCTGTACCACTCCCCCTGCTAAGGTCTGATCAGTGATGTAGCCCTTTGTTCCAGCTTTCTCTTCGAATGCTGTTCCCCCATCTGCTTGGCAGACACTTGAGTGGAGCACCACCCTCTGACATCATGCCTTCATATCTCCGTGGGAACGCACGCGCGATGAAACTTCAACATTTTGCGGGGCTACTCTCAAAATGCTCTGTCCACAGCGGAGAAAAAAAAATGTGTTGAGATACTATTAGTACAGTAAGAGCATGCGGTCAAAGGCAACTCCAGCAAAACCAAAACACTCCCTGTTACTCTTTACACCACACACTTGCACTATCTGTGGCGAGACTAACCTTGGCCCTGAAATGTACTCGCCTCTGCCAAAATATAAATAAAGGGGGAAAAAAAACTTGGAGCAATAGAGATGCCATTGTTTTGGAAGCCTGACGGTGGAGACGCAATCAGTGTGTGAGTGCAACTGGCACGTGTTAGGTCCTCTAACGTCAGCTGTGGATTTACAAGCCTCCTGACTCGCGTCCGCCAGACAAACCGCACCCCACCCTGTGCGCTCAGACGTGTGCGAGCCTATCAACAACATATGGCATGGACACTGTGTAAAGAAGCACACACATCAATACGGGGGTTCTGCCCTTTTAAGTCATACTGTAAACCTTGGGTGACCCTTGTGTCATGGTTGAAATGTGACCTCTCACCTCAACTATTGAGAAGTTTCACACATGAAGGATGAGCCTTAATCACAAGGCAAGGACAAGCACAAAGCCACAAAGGTTTTGGATGTTTAACTTATGTGATGTCATGCTTCATGTTTATCCAAAGCAATCTGCTCTCAGTGAGGATAAAGGGATGCATGTGTGATTGGGTGGATGGGTGCTGTGTGTGTGTGTGTGTGTGTGTGTGTGTGTATGTGTATGAGTAGGTGGGTGTTCTCCCCCGATTAGAATAAAACAGTTTAAATTATTGAAAGTTGAACAGTTTAACAGTGTGTGTGAGAGAGATCCCTCCTGTTCATTGAGTTTGAAGGATTTAACTTGGACTGTTGGATTACACTGCACCAAAACAACAAAAAGTATTTTATTTACAGACACTGGGGGGGGGGACCATAATATATACTTGTCCAGCTTATTTGTGGTAATAGGAAAATTGAAAGAAGCTATCATCATCATCATATTGGTATGATAGCTGGAGTGCTGTACCAGGATTGTAGCGTTGATCTAACTCCAGTAAGAGAGCAACAGTATTTACCAGCATGTGGTAAAATAAGAAATTAAAACACTGTAGCAGGGATTTGGGTGATTAGTAACTATTTTACTGTGCCAGCATCTGGCCACTCACCTTTAGGCAACTTATCAATATCAGAGCTGTCAAACACATCCTGTCAAAAGCCCACTGAAGCAACAGTGGACTTGCTTGTGCAGCCTGTCAGGGAAACCAAGGGGGTAAAAGTTACATAAGAGCCTAATATTTATGCTCCTTGTCAGGACCCATGCAGCACCAGAGCTGAACATGGCTGAGCTCATTTCTGCACTGCCACTGGAGTGCAGCCAGAGGTGGCGAAGCGCCGCTTGGGGCGGGGGGGGTGCTGCAGGCGAGAGAGAGAGCCGAAGAGGGGGGATCATCCTCAGTGGGGAAAACCAACTCTCAAGCCTTGGGAGTGGATGAAATATTACACCCGGGCTGGCGTAAAGCTGAGCGCCTGGCCAAAGACACAGCCAGCGAAGGTCTCGCTCCACAACTGCAACTCACTTGTGCTGTATCGTAAAGTGCTCAGTGGTTCAGTAATGGCTTCTGTAACTCCACTGGACCTGATACTGAACAATTTGTTCACGGGAGGGGTAAGATAGCTGGCTGTAATGTCAATAAGCTTTGAGTGAGCTGTTTGGCAAAAGGATTTATGATGGGTCTTGGACATTTCCCTGTAGGAGGACAGTAAAGCCTTGCAAAGCCATGTGAGAGATGATTGATACATTGAAGCATTTCGGGTCTGAGTTCATGTATGGTAAACATGCACACACGAGGCCACAATGCTGTATAGTATGTACGTGCTGATGCTGCATGCTGCAATGTCATGGAAATGAACATTTGAAACACATTAAAACAAGGATGGCCCTCCAGACGGTCATTATGGCAAGCAGGAAATCTAGGACTAATGGCTTAAAGTTTCCCCTAGGGCGGCTTGAACTGGTATAACTTACATTTGAAGATGTCAGTAGAGCACAGTGCATCATCCCTTAGAAACCCAGTCGAATTAACTATTTCCCTCTATTCAGCCAAAGTGATGAGGAAAAGAGGCCAAGATGTCCTGTGAGTCCCCTGCCATGGACGGACAATACACAACCTGTACATAGCACTGCTTACTATAAACAGGCGCATTGATAAGGGTGTCTGTGTGGGGAATGTCAAACTCTCCAAACAGAGGATGCCTAATTATGGTCATTAGTCATTAGTGGCTGTCGTGGAGGCCACACAGGGCAGGAAAGAGGAAGGAGTTGACAGCAGCTGCTGTCCTAAAGGTGTGATAAGCAAGAAGTGATAAAGTGTGTGTGTGTGTGTGTGTGAGTGTGTGTGTGTGTGTGTGCTGGGGGTCTGGTGGGCGTGGGGGGATGGGTGTGTAGAGGGATCGGGTGGGGGGGGGGGGGGTTGAGCTGGAGGGAATCCCTTAATCTACTACTGTTCTGACTGCAGAAGTATCATGTGTTGGAATGTTATGGTGAAGGTAGGAAGGTCCCGTCTTGCCCCACGTGCAGCGATGTTATTGAAGGCAGGTGTGCTGGGACTGAGACAAGCTAACGCTAAAGCTAACAGCAGTAGCTCATCCCAGCCTGAGCAGCCTCCAGTCCCCCTGAAACCCTCTTCTCCTGGAACTCGGGTAGCCCCGCAGCAGCCAGCCCCACTAACTGCTTCTGGGTGGGCGAGGACTGCGTGTTTCTCAGAGGCAGGGTGGGGAGCCGTGGGTGTCTCCAGCGCCGCCGATTACGGCCGTGGCAAAGAGCCACGGCTGCCGACGCCGACGCTGACGCTGCTGCTGCTCTGCGCCTCCACCAACTTTCGAGACGCATCCATCAAGCTGCCGCGCACGGCCGGCCTCCCCACTGGCCGCCCGACAGCACAGCGTTTGCGGCGGAGCAGCTCCCAGGCTTTTGCCCAGCCCTTTTGGCTCTCTCTCTGTCTCCCTCTCTCTCTCTCCTTCCCTCTCTCTCTCTCTGTCTCCCTCTCTCTCTCTCCTTCCCTCTCTCTCTCTCTGTCTCCCTCTCTCTCTCTCCTTCCCTCTCTCCACCTTCCTGTGTCTCTGAGGGACACAGCTGGCACAAGCCCCAACTGTGCTCTAATGAGGACCAGCCTGTGGAATGCTTCCGCTGTGGGCAGAACACAGTTCTCACACTCACAGTTGGATTACAGAGACCCTGGCCAGATTAAGTGACTTGACCTAGTCTGCCTCAGACACATACATAGGATTGAGGAGGATCTTTATCTCACTTAAATACCACACATACATGGAAATTGATGATCTCCCACCAGAAACCAGTTTGTAGCTTGTTGAGATCAATGTCAATATTGATATAAATATCAATATAGTCTTTGGTTTTGTCACATACCTTTCAATTACATCAGGGTTTAGTTTACAATTTCACATGATTTCTGGTAAGAAATGTCTTAAATGTCCTTTGATTGGCTGTCCTTTTTCTGGCCTACTGTCAGAACCTATCAAGACTAAATGACCTGAGCGTGTGAAAAATCTCTGAAGTCATATGCCACTATTTATATAGCACTTCAGCATCTCTTGTGACTCTCATCTGGCCAATTATAGTTGCTGAGATGGGTTGCCTTCAGCTAGGTTTGCAGCAACTTCATCTCTTCGTCTAGCCAAATGCTGTGTGTGTGTGTGTGTGTGTGTGTGTGTGTGTGTGTGTGTGACCGCGCAAGCACGCATGAGTTGGTTTGTAAGAGCTTGGCTGGATAAATAAATATCCATTTGAAAATCATACAACAAGACAATCATCAGGCTATTAGGTTTACCACATGAGAACTGGTTGGATGAGCTTTGGACTATCATGGTGTTATTCTGATGGTTTCACTTACTATCATGTTGCCATTGTTGCCTCAATCGCAATATCACTCCAAAAATGATCAATTTTCCTTAAAATCTAGAGCGACCATTGTTTCCAACAGGCAGTAGTAAAGCAGTACAAGAAATCAATGTCATGTTTTCCATAGAATGTGGACATAGAGGTATACACCCGACCCAAGAGTGCATAACTTTACCACAATGAACACTTACAGACCGTTTCAATGGAACGAGAAGATGTAGCGCAAAATCTTGGTCTCCATCCTTTACTGTAAAAATCTAGTGTTTTGGCAAGTAGTATCCAATGGAGTCTCCAGGGGTCAGTATGTAACTAACTCCATATGACAAGATACAGTGAGTTTCATTCATTTACACACGCGGCATATGCATCCTTTATTGACATTTATGCAAGCTCAGCCATAAGTGTTTTGTCAAGGGAGAAGATATTTGTACAGATAATGGACTACACGTAGTACTCAATTGTGTTGTCATGCCTGCTACTGAGGACGCGAAGAAATTATAATTGACTCGTACCTTGAAGCAGCTATGTGGTTGTCCAGGTCCTATATGATGCAGTCAGACGAGGCTCCGTTTTCAGCGCTGAAACTGTGTAAAAGTTTTTTGGAGTTCTTTTGAATAGCCTTCATGAAGCTCAACACTCCCTTCATACAGTTGCAAGGATGTGCAATATCCACGTTTTCCATATAATGCCTGAAAATTTGTCTTCTTCTTTATCCTCTTACTCATAAATCATATAGCCTAGTGTATGCCTTTTTTAAATGTATAAACATCTTGAAAGTCTGTTTTGGTGATGTCACTTATCAAATGTTACAAAAAAGGGAAAATACATCCAACAGTAGTCAAGGTTGGAGACAAGGGTTGGTATTAATTCAAGTTTTTCCAAGCTTACAGGTTAAAGCTGTGAACTGCCGCAGAACTCTACTTCTACCTTTCCTGCGTCTAATTTCTTCCAGGCGCCCCTGGTTTATGCTTCCTGCAGCCCTAGCATTGGTAAGACTCCTTAAACCCGGCGAGTTTTGTACTTGTTTTAATAAGGGGGGAAGGTTGTGTGGACGAGAGGGGCGGCAACTTGTTGAAGAAAAAAAAAAAAAAAAAAAAAGAACTACCAGCTCAAACCTCCAAATCGACACTCCAAGTTACTTTGCTAATTAACGGGACTGACCAGTCAAATATACCGATTTTGAATTTCACTCACCGTTGGACAATATTTGTCTGCACTATATTAGGAAATTCGTTTTTGATCATTTGTATATGTAATGCTGCCTTTTGAAATTATTTTTGCAAGCAAGCCCTCTCTTGTTTTATATTTCGATAATGAGTATCATCTACCAGAATTCCTATAATATCAATTTCAGTCAGTCCTCTCTCAGCAGATTGTAATTCCATATGCTTCTACTTTTTATGTTTACCACCAGGTAGCGCCACATAATTCTAAATCTTCTGCTGCGTCAGGCAGGGCTGTTCTCCATGAAGTGCGGTGAGGTATCATGACTCCGCTGTTTCCCCATCAGCCAGAGCTCAGAAAAGACTTCGCTTCCTGTGAATGGCTGTTACGGTGAGAGGCCAACAGCTTTATTGTCGTTTTGGTGGATTTAATTCGTATTGGGCATTCAATGTAGTTGGTTAGCTATGTAAAACAGAAGATGAATAGCCTATTTCAAAGGCACCCCAATTTCACATTTCGATTCAGTGTGTGTTTAAGCTGTATCGTGTTAACGAAGACTCCAATAGGAACTCCAACAGAACCTGTTGTTTCTGTGCTAACCGATATATAGTGCGTAGGCTACATCCCGTTTATTAGGCACACTAATTGGTTCAACAGTGTGAAACAGGCATGATTGCTTTGATGATTTATCTGGTTGGCAGTTCTGTGAAGCACAAGAAGTTACAGAATGACTGCATAGGTAAGACAGTGTGCTCATGTGTGTCTACAGTATGTGTGAGGGAATAGGAGATTGTGTGGGTGCCTGTTTCCAGAAGGACAGAGGGAGTGTGTGTGTTTGTGTGTGTGTGTGTGTGTGTGCGCGCGCGCGTGCATGTTTGTGCGCACGTGTGTAAAGTATAGGAGGGGTATTTGGCTGGGGCTGGATGGTGAGGCCGTTAGAAGACATTGAGGCAATATTGAACCTCTGTCCTCAACTGACTGGAGAGGTGTTTATCTGAAAGCCAACTGTTCTTTTGCCTTTTTACTTTTTTTGTGTACGGAGTTTGATGAACAGTAACCATATGCTTTTCCAGCTATAGTGAATTGACAGAGATTGAACTGCAGCCAGAAGCCAAAAGTTTGTTCATGTTCTCTACACATACAGTATACAGTTCTCAGAATGTTAGCAACCTTGGCAAGATTAGTGTTGGGCCCAGTGGACAAGATTCACTTCACTGTGAAGGATCCTTGGGGTATTTCAGCATTATTCATGTTAATAGCATTATTCATGTGGTCCATGGACATTCTCTACATATCAATGCAAAGACTCATATGATTTATGGTGCCAGTAACACTAATCAGTCCTCCTAAACATGTCCTGTATGAAGCCAGTACATTTGTGAGTAGGGTTGTAACAGTAAAAATCATGATTCAAATCACAAAGCCTACTGTACGGATAACTGTCTAAGACTGCATTCAGTATATTCTTTACACATCTATATTGAACCTAACGCCCTGTACCTAAATGGTTTGGTGTGAATAGGGGTACCTTTACACCCTTATTTGTGATTAAGGCTCCAGTGATCAAGAGATAATCATCCATTGTTGACCTACAACTGTCATGTCCCATATGAGAAAATCAGGAGGCTTAAACATGGGTACTCCAGTGACAGGGTTACAGTAGTAGACCATGTGTGTGGCTTTGACCTGTTCTGGTCTGATCATTATTACTGTTCAAGTGTGTCCAAATGTTGGAATTAAGCTGCTCTCTCACTTCTCCTGAGGCCTTTCTGAGAATTGTTGTTCAGTTGTGGAGTTTGATGAAACCACCAGTAGTCTGTTTAGTAAGACCTCATCAGTGCGAGCGCAGCCCTAATGACCACAGAGCAAAGGCAGAGTTTCCAGCTAATCTCAAGAGGTAGGCTACAGTACATCTCTCTTTCAAAACAACATTAAGCCATTAAGAACAGAGATCCTGACATTATTCCACTATGGATTGCCATACTGTATACCTTTATGAAGAATCTGTCTTAATCATTCCTCATGGGAGATGATCTTGGAATCTCTCATCTTTGTTGCCACCAAGCTTTTTGGTGATGTTTTGAAATTGTGCGCAACTCCAGTTTCCCCTGGTCACTGTGGAGAGATGTGTGAGTAATGGGGAGAGGTGACCTTTGAACTCTGGGGGAAACCACCTTAACGATTACAAGCCACTGTCAAATTTTCCACAATTTGAGCTTTTTGATGGTCTCTGGTCTGCCACCCACAGGGGCAGCTGCTTGCTTCTCTTTGATTCAATAATGACCGGACAATCAGACACTGGGAGAGAGAGAGAAAGAGAGAGAGAGAGCATAAGAGAGAGACAGAGGGAAAGAGAGAGCATGTAAGAGAGAGGGAGAGAGAGAGAGAAAGAGACTTTTCTGACGAGAGCAAGACCATGTGTTCATTCAGCATGTTCAGATCAGAATAACAAGGCCCTGCCCTGCTTTGTGCTGTTACCACAGTAACTACTTGCCCAAGAGCACAGTGCAAAATTGAAGTTATGTTTCAGGTCTCTCTCTCTCTCTCTCTCTCTGTCTCTCTCTCACACACACACACACATACACACACACACACACAAACTCACATTATTCACAGTCTACACACAGAATCCTATCTGTGATGCAGCAACAAAACAATAAACAAACAGCAAAGCAAAACAAAAACCACACCTTTCTGTTTTTTCAGTAAAGACCAACTAAGGGCAGTTGGCAGATAAAGAATCTTCCATTTACAGTACATTTGTTACAGGAATGAAGAACCTTTTCTTTGATATTTGCGCATGCTTCACACATTCGCTATAGACAAATCAATGATAATATAATCAACCATATTGAAAAAGGCATGTTTTCATCATTGACTTTTTCATTAGACATATTTATGCTCTCAATATTTGAAGCTCTTCTTGTTCTCCTGCTATGACTGTAATCCTGGGTGACAGATGTGGGGAGGCTTTGCTTTGGCACGGGGTTAGGGCCATAAGGGAAGACAGAGCGTCACCAGAGTTAATTCAAGGCTGCTGGTCAGACAGGAAGAAGGAACTAAGTTTTTACTGCTGGGCTTCCACACAGCCACCCTACTTACCTTCAAAGGAGGCCAACCTCAAGGTCAAGGGCCTGAGTGATGGCTTGCTTGATGCAGCTCCCAAGGTGGATTAGCTAATGAACAAGTCATTTATGAGACCAACTCACATATCACTAACATCTACTTTAGTTATAATAATGATGATAAATGGCTTATATATATATATATATATATATATATATATATATATATATATATATATATATATATATATATATATATATATATATATATCATCTTCCTATATTTCTGTTTAACCCCACATACAATGTGGCTCAAGCACAGAAATCATATCAGTGACCACAAAATCCGAGGGAAAGTTATTCACAATAAATCTGTGAGAATCTGTGAGAACCTAAAATTGTGAGAATTGTTCTAAAACTTACTGTTTACCATGTTGTTAGTCGCTTTGGTTAAAAAGCGTCAGCCAAATGTAATGTAATGTAATGTAATGTAAATCATTATAACAAACAGTATATTTTGTTGTAAATGGACACCCTGCTCCCTCTCCCATATCTCCATGCATGCATGAGCACACGCAGTACCTCATTCAGGACAGAACTCCCTCTCCAGTCAGAACTCCTCAGACATGCTAGCGCCTTGGTGCTCACAGGGCCACGGTGACCTGTGCTGTTTACACAAGCGCAGCACGCCGTGTCAGGTTGGCCGCTGACCCTCCACCCACAGACCTCTGCTCCGCCTGAGGGGCCTCTGCTGGTCGGAGAGGGGTCACCTTTGCAGCAGTGAGGGGTCTGCATGCACCTTGGACTCCATGGCCCACAGTGCTGCAGGGTGACAGATCTCTAATCCGTTAGAAGCTGTTCACAACGCATTAGTCACCCCCGGCTCTGAGATGGACACATGTGGACTTTCCATGTTCCCGTGGTGACGATGACCAACTGCGGTCAGTAGATTAGTGATAGACACACAAAAGGGTCACTGGGTTGATTGATTGAGGAGCCTTAAATGGTTTGGTTCTAATACAGTCAGTCATTGATTATTCCACCTGACTTCAACTCCAATTCATAATTCCGATGTTTTACTTACAACTGCCCAAACATGTAATTCCTTGATTACTTTTAAGCCATGATGCATTACCCATAGAGGGTTGTGGTTACAGAATCAGTCCCAAGTTATGACACATTCCTAGAGTGACAAAACAACTCCACCTTAGCGAGAACACAAGCACACTCCAAAGCTCAGGGGAGCCAGAGGCGGCAATAACATGCGCGGACACTCGCCTCATTCGCACGGCCCCAGTGAGATCTGCAGACTGGACGCCCCCTCCCTGAGGTCAAGAGCTGCAGTGCATAATATGCTCTGTCCTGTGGTGGAATCCCCTTCAGAGCCCACATGATGTCATGCAATATGATAGTCGAGCCCCAAGACTAGCTCTACTAATGCTATGGGGGACAGTGACCCACGTGGAGCACGCTGAGGGCCCAGGAGTGACCTTGGTGGATGTATGTGGCCCCCGAAACCTGCCACACACCTATCTCATCTGGTCTAAGATCAGTGTATTAGCTCAGTCTGAGGGTTGAGACACACACACATGTTTGTCCCCATTCCCCTCAGTGGACAGAGGAATGAAGTGTTTTATACATGCCTCCTTTGCCACCTTTGCATCAGATCCATGACATCAAGAGATACAAAATATCAACTTATGCAATGAAAGGCAGCAACCTTTTGCACCCAGAGATCTGGGCTCTGTTAACTCTGTTAGAGTGTTTTATCCACATTTACTATTCCTTGGAGTCTTCTGTGGAAGTCAGTGGTTGATTCATTCAATCAAGGAAAATAAGAATGGAGTAGACCAAGATGGAGATAGGGAGTCCTCTGATGATCAAGATAGGGAAAAAATCATTAAGAATTGTGAATAAAAATCCATTTCCACACCTGATGGCAAAGAATACAATAATGGCACAATTAGATTAACTCATTGCTGAAATAAATAAACATGAGATGAATTTATTGATGCATTCTTTGATATTACACTCTTTCAGTCACTCAGAAAGTCTCATGATATGTGAGACATGTTAGTCTAATTAAAGGCTCAGAAAGATTCACAATATCAGTAAGATATTGTCAGTTATCAGTCATGTCCATTAACCAATGTATAGTAAAAATGAACATGGAATCAAGTGCAAACATCTATATATAATATACAGAATAGTGAATGAACCCTTCCCTGATATACTGTATGTGACCATACCTTGGCCCCATGCCATGTGCCAAGTAGCGTGCTCTATAAATTTCAACATTAGAATATATAGGAACAAGTGAGTGAGTCATAAATTTTAACAGCTGGATCTGGAGAAGTTGTCTGACCAGTGCAAATGTGGAGGCCAGCCACGGTGCCGGTCAGACTCAGCGGACGCTGTCATTAAACGCTCCAACATTGATTAGTTACCCTACAGTTACAAGCGAGTGCACGGTGGTTTTGTGAGATGTGTTGTAATCACTTGCCTCTCAATGTCCAAACAGTGCAATTAGTCAGCAATGTAATGGTCTTGGAAATAGGTAAATACTGAGGTTGGCTCTGGCACATAAAACTGCACTGGGGATCTGTCATAGCCGCCTGCAATTTCCCAACAGTGAGAATGAACACAGTCTCCCAGCTTCAGCCCGCACACGTGCACGTCCTGTGAGCTCTGGTCCTGCTCAAGTGCTGAAGAGGCCACTTCTGATCCAAACGCAGAAGAGCAAAGTAAACCTATTTGCGGCCACAAAAATAAACGATTCCTCAACAACTATTTATTTTTGTTGGAATGGAGACGACTATACAGTTTACACTGGGAGGTAAAACCTTTACCTGCTTAATGGCAGAGCTAAAATAACTCTACTCATGTGGCCCCTGCTTAATTTGTGTTAAGTCTTATTCCCAGCGCTTGTCTGATCTTAGTGGGGACTTGAAAGTGAAAGTTGTTATCAGTCAATAATGCAGATTATAAAACTTTGGTTTTGTTAAGTAAAAGTCATATTGCTTGTTTACTCCTCAGTAGCTGAGACCAAGGTCCCCACATGTTTAACTGAAGTGGTAATTACTTCCTTAATGGCACCTTTAATCAAGTTTCAGACAGGAACTGTTCAGGGTCAGATCCTCTTTGTGCAGTTATGTGGACAGTCGGGGGTAACATTTTACGGTTAGGGTACATGAATTATCATGGATTTATGCATTACTTCAGTCGACATGAGTTCATAGATTTGTGACCTCTTGCATGAACAACTAAAGCATTAGATACGGTGGGTACATCATTATGAATTATGATTGATTAAGCATGAGCATGATGATTTGTTTTATTAAAAAATGTGTTCATCATTATTCATGGAATTCAATTCAGGGTTGTACAGGAATTATCATGAATTCATGCATGTAAGACTTCTTGAATTATTAAGGGAATATACAAGAATCCATATTATTTCATGCATGCATATATCATCATTATGACCGCCGCGGCTTTTTCGCATGCCCAAATTTCCGTCAATGATTCCCGGGACACTGAAAGACCGGGGTACACGAAACTTGTAACCCCACATGGATAGCATGGAACCATCGTTTTTCGTTTTGATCTGTAGCCCCCCCCCCCCCCGCTGGAATGGACCCCCGAAAGGAGGGTAGGGCAGACACAGTTTTCTGTGAATATCTCGAGAACCGTAGGGCCTAAGAGGTCCACCTTTTTATGTATGTTGGTCTTAAGGGGGCATGTCAACCCATCCCATTACCACTTATTTCATGTATAGCGCCACCTAGTTAAAAAATAAAAAGCAAAAAATTAGGTGTTTTCATCACAATATCTCTGGCTGACAAGGTCAAAACTGCACGAAAATAAAAGTGTAGGATCATTATGACACCCTCCGAATGCATATATATAGAATAGATAGATATATCTATATAATATATAATATATATATAATCTATTCCTTCATCAGTACACTGACTCTGTTGATTAAGTGGAACAGCTTTCATCTGCCTACGAGACATGCCACAAACCTACAAACAGTCAACAGATCAACTATGCTGACCTGTCTGCTACATCTCATGTTCTAAATAATGTATCAGAGATGCACTCAGAAGTCACAACTGCAAGTGGTGCAAAGTGGAGTTAAAAGCCTCTGGAAATTGTCAATGCATGCCCAGATTGCTTGATAATGCACTGTGTAACACTGTTAATCAGGATGGATCATGAACCTTTCTGATTTTTAACTAACTGGGTACCGTGTCAGTGCTAAATGGTGTTATATTGACACCAAGGGGCATAAATATGAGTCTTTCATCGTGTTGCTTTAGGCGATACATGTGGCAACGTTGAGCAATGTTGCAGGGTAACCACATAACAGGTTCCATGTGTTCCGAATGGATGATTAAAGGTCTGAAGAAACTAATGGTTAAAGTTCTCAAGAAACTTGAGGTTGGTGTGAGAGGGAGTGTAACTAATGCTTTAGTTGATGTGTTGTTCATGAGAGAGGTCACGAATGAGAGACTATGAACTCATGTCAATGAGTGTCAAGGAATAAAGTAATGCATACATCATGAATTAATTAATGCATGAATTCATGATAATTAATGTACCCTTACCATAAAGTGTTACTCAGTTCGGTGGCCATGTGTATAAGTGGAGAGAAGCCCATGAATGACTAGATGGTAGAGTGATGTCTGTGTTACATAACATATTTCAGTTTTCTATGCTATAATCTGTCATGATCTGTTTGATCATCTGTCGAGATCACAACCTGGTCTCATTAGCGAAACGTGCCCCGGGGAGCTAGGCCTAAGTTTTAAATATAAGGACACAAACTAAGTTGTTAATACAAGAATACTGCCGTCTATGAGTTAGCTGCTTTTTTTGAGCGAGCAGCCTGGGGATTTGAGCTCAATTGTCAACATGTTCGACTTCCGCTTCAAGGGGCAGGTGTTCGTGAGTTCGAGTTTGGCCGTGTGCAGGGTCAAGCCGCTCAATTCAACACAACACACGCATGTCGGACTCAGCACACGGCCGAACTCCAACCCGCGAACAGCTGCACCTCGGAGATGGTGCAAGCTGCTGGAGTCGCTCATAGACGGCAATATTCCTGTATTAACAACTAAGTTCAGGGTTTGTGCCCTTATATTTAAAAGGTAACGAGAAATAGGCACTGTTAAAACTAAAAATGTCGGTTTGGTAATACTTCTGCTCATGTAGGCTATGATTGGGTTTGACCAGACCAAACTGTAGTAAAAAATGTCCAAACATTTCTCTCTAGTACCCCGCTGGCCAGTTTGCACCTCAGAGACGTACCTGGTGGTACGTTTGGCTGGGTCTGCGAGAACGTTTCGATAATAAGCAGTGTTGGGGTTAGGGTAAGGGTTAGGGTTAGGGTTCATGTGTCATGACAGTGTCATGTGTTCATGACAGTGTCATGTCACTTATGTCAATACTGTCAAGTAAAGTGTTACCAAAAAAAACTCCTCTTTCTAATCATCTGTCATTTGATGTTCTATCATCTGTCATGATCATCTGTCTGATTATTCTGAAGTAAAAAAAAAAAACCTCTCTGAATGTGTAATAGTCTAAGGTCTTGCCGTATAACAGAACATGGAGTATCCTGGTAATGTTCACAATAGTCCACTAATCTGGGGTCACTGAGGACAATCTCCACAAGTCCTCTGTGGATCTGCCAGCTAGCGGACTACAAGCTGTCTCACTGTTCAGCACAGTGCCACAGGAGCCCAGCTGGAACTGTTTACCTCGCTCTGATCTACAGTGAGCTCTCCACGACAAAATCAAACAGCAAGAGAAAGAACCCTCTGTCCTCTGTCTCTCACAATCATTACCAGGCTTGATGCGGGATTCGCCTGGGTGGATGCAATTCCTGCTACTGTCATTTCACTTTCGGAATGGATGCTGTAAAAATGTCTAACAAAGCAATCATAGTTTGAGGATCAGGTTGGTAGTCATGCAATGTGTGAGACAAAATCTTGCATTCTTCAAATATGTACAGTATGTATACACCAAAATGGCATAAATTCAGGGTATCAGCACGTGTGTGTTCTAAGTATATAAATTAATAGTATATAACTCTGATGGGAAGGCACTGAATGATTGTGGCTGAGAAGGAACAGTTCTTAGAACTGTGTAAGGGTCAGCTTTGCGTCTGTTCTTTTCCCAAGCATGACTGAAATGGGGAACAGATTTGGAACAAGACAGACTGGCACTCATACACATCTGTTTGCATCGACTATTGTGCTATATCATAGAGAATGAAGCCTTTGTTAAAGGCAATTACCTCCATCCATTCGGCTCTTTCCACATGTCCTGAAGCAGAGCATGGCTCTGCAGATACTGTTGTGTTAGCGGTTTCAGCTCTGGCTCAGCATGAAAAACACTAATGTCACTATCGCAAAACATTTCTCCCCCGATCCTGCCCCGTCTGGACTTAATCCCCCCCACAAGGCGCAGCGATGCCCTGGAAGTTTAGTAAATCCAGGATGACGTTTTTTTCTTCCCTCAGGGGCGGTCAGGAATACAAAAGGAGGCTTATGGTGATCTCTCAGGTGATTACAAACAATATTTTGTGGCAGGCAATTGAAATATTGATTTACAGTTGGTCTTTCATGCTTGATTAGTGTACTAACCAGCAATACATCATTCTCTGTTGAGACATTGTTATCGACAGAAGACTTATTCTTTTTCAAGAGTTCACATTAGTGCTTTATCACATTTTCATCCATGCAACATTTCTAGACCGTGTGGAGATAAAAATGCATGATTCACATATGCATTTAGAATCACAGAATACCTGCAATTTATCATTCAAAAAGATGATATAAACAGATCATCTGTGTCCATTCAGAAATAGCTTCAGCCCAAGGGCAAAAACGTTCTATTCACATAGGGCCTATTTAACCCTCATCTGTGTGATGTTATATCATTTAACACTTCTATAGACACTGTAGAGCATTTTTCATTAAGGTATTTAGACAAAAAGGTAAAAAAGTACCAACACTAAACTTCAAAGGAAAGATCAAGTCCTTTATCCCTAACTCTTCAAATTCCTCTCTTTAAAATGCATCAATAGGACAGGTGTTCCTATTTTAGGTTTTCTCAGCTGAACCAAGTCCGTTTACATCATTGTAAACAAAGCTAAGAAATTTCAGTGAGTCAGTGGAAAATTAATCATAATTCTGTTGAAGGTGTGGCCTGCACTAGTGAACTGTGTACCTTAGAGCACTCATTATCTTGTAATGGATGTTGTCCAAACACATTAGGCTGACCTCTGCTTCCTCACACTGCTATTGAAACCCCCTCTGTGACTGGCTTTCCTTGAGCTCATGTGCCACCCAACCCCTGCTCTTCCACCCTCCTGTGGAAGGACATCACATAGCGAAGCCCCTGTGAGCAAGAGAGGTATAGGCACACACACACACATACACACACACACACACACAGCAAAGAGCCTGTGATCTCATCATTGGTCAGTGGCCAGCAGGTCTCATGAGGACAGGCCTTCAGGGTTCCAAGTCAATGGCTGGTGGTATACCTGGGTCCAGACGCTAAGGACCATCCACCTGACATCATCGCTGGGGCTCATGAAATCACCAGGGAACTCCCTGCCAGACTTTGAGACAAAATCAGGGCACTGTTCCCTGACAGCACAACAGCATCAGCTAAAACTCCCCAGCATGAAATCTAACCACAGTTAATTCATGGTATAGCCCTGCAAATAACTCAGCCCATCTGGCATGTGATGATCTGCTCAACAAGTTAACATTTAAAGCTCTGTTAATTCAACATGTCACTGAACCATGTGAAGTGTGATATGTGTTCACTGAGGGAGCCAGCCAGGCATCAATCTGACCAGCGTCTGACAGGCCCCGGCCAGAGCAAACAGCGGGCGCGGCCCAGTGAGTCCGGGCCGCCCTGCCCAGGGTGGGATCGTCTGCAGTGTTTGGGTTTGGAGCGCTACCACATGACTCCATCCAAAAACGTGCGCTGTGGTGTCATTGTGTTCCATTATAACATGGCAATTACCGTTTTAAGGGTCCCATGAGATCACCCAGGGGCAGCGTTACCCTGCCGGCGTTAACATGGTGATTGGTGTGGCACACACAAAGCGCTGCCTGTCTGTAGGAGAGCAGTTTCACGCAGGGGCCACTACGCAAAATAACCGTTTGGAGCAAGTGGGAAAGGCGAGCTGGAGGAGGGCTTTTCTCATAATTACAGGGTTTTTTTAAAAAAAAAGCGTCTGCCTAATGTTACTCCCATAGGAATTAAAGATGTTGTGACTGTTAAATGTTTTGGAGCCAAAGATTATGCTTTTGCTGTCATAAATTACATAAATTACATTTATTTGTATAATAAATGTTGCTAAGTGTTCACTGATCCTGTCTCAGTCTGACTTACTGTATATCTGAACTTTGAAGGATAAAGGAGTTTTGTAAACTATCACTACATTAGTGTTTACAAGTATGAAGTGCAACTGGACTCATGTTTTGTGATTTATTCCCACAACATTAGTCTGCAGCAGCACAGTTTTTGTGCAATATCTCCCAAGTGTGCTGAAGGATATTCAACTTTGCAGAGATAATCAATACAAAGACTATACTCACTGCCATAATCAAAGTCATGGAGTCAAAGGTAAAGGTCACAGAGCATCCTAGATGTAATACTGCTCTTTCTCAAGTGGCTTGTGTTCATCAAACTTTGCGTAGTTGCTCATCACAGAGCCTTGATAAAAATAATTTTGTATTCTAGGTTTTTTGTTGTTGTTGTTTTTTGCTTTTTGCCTTTATTTGGATAGGACAGTGAAGTATGAGAGGAAGCAAGTGGGAGAGAGAGATGGGGTGGGATCTGAAAATGTCCGCACCTCCCCATGTCATACATTGTTTGGGTGATGTCTCCCAAGTGGCTTGCCAGATTTTGATCAAATCATGCATAGTTTATCCAACCAACAGTTTATCACTAAACTGATTAAATGTTCTATGCCATAGGGTCAAATACCAACATAATGCAAGAATCACTAAGGTTAAGGTTGAGTGGTTAGCAGACATTTTTATACCAGAGACTCACAACAGCGGGATTGAGAATCAAATCCAGGCCAACTGAACACTAGGCTGCTCCACGCCCACAAAGTTAAATATTTAATGCCAAAATGGGCTTTCAAGAGGTTCAACTTACATGCCCTCTTTTGTGTTGGGTTCTGAATAAAAACCTTTAGATATCTGGCCTGAAAACGTTCAAAGCTCTGAAAGCCCTTCTCAGTCCTGATGTAATGGGATATAAACCTCTACCAGAATCTTGTTTCTGGATCAAGCATGTTTACACATAATGTTTAAATGGAACCAACTGATAGAGCTCTGCTGGCTTCTGTGTGTGAGGTTTTGATCTTGCTCCAAGTTATCACCATGTTTAGTCCCTGTCCTGTTATCCAGGGTTGGGTTTAGCTCCATCCTATTCTGTCCCTTAGGATCTGTGAAAGTGATCTTACACCTCCAGCTGGATAGGGCCACAACTCCACACTGAGCTTCTGCCATTTTTCTGTTTCACATCATCATATCATCTCACTTCCTTTTCTCTTTTCTTTTTATGGGCCAGGTCAGAGTCTCCTTACAGGCTGTTCTTCTCAAAGTTTTGCCCTGACGTCAGGTCCCTTTTACTTTCTCTTACAGATAAGACTTTGGGTTCTGCAATGTATCTTCAATGCATTCCTGTTCATGGTGTAATGAAATCATAAAAATAGACTATTTCAAATGGTATCCATCTTTCATGTAAAAACTAACTTTCCCAAAGCCTTTCTTGTGGAGCAGTGTTTTCCTTAAAAGGTGTTTACCTTTGAGAGTTTGAGAGCTAGTTCTGTCCCCACGAATTCCCAGTCATTCTTAATCATCAGTTGGATGGTCTTACTCATCTTAAAATACACAGTACAGTCATTTATTCAGTGCTTCCTGCTGTGAATTTGCCCTTATAATTCATGCAACCCAAACATACTCTGGCAAGAATTTTAAAATAGCACAAGTTACTTAATTAACAAGGAAACTTTTTGAGCTAAAATTAGGCAGTTTTCTTTGCTATATGTCTATTCAGTGCCTTGATGGAATTATCAGAACAATTCTGGAATGTATATGTCTCTTTTTTAAGACTATACACAATTTAAAATTGTGTAATACTCCAAAGAGCACTACATGTCAATAGTTAATCACCTGAATCTTTGGCTGCAGCAGTGAAAAACAAACAGAAGGA
The DNA here is from genome assembly GCF_018492685.1 of Alosa sapidissima. Taxonomy (NCBI): domain Eukaryota; kingdom Metazoa; phylum Chordata; class Actinopteri; order Clupeiformes; family Clupeidae; genus Alosa; species Alosa sapidissima. Next base: position 10,857,927 of record NC_055959.1, on the reverse strand, counting down.
TCCAGGAGGGCCACTGGGCTGCTTAGTGGTTAACGTTGGATGATTTGATGGAGTCCATGAGGGACACTGAAATAAGCAAAACTTCACTATTCACACGTTGAGGTCCACAATGAATCAGGTCTATATGGTTATTTTCCCCCAGCAAACCGATTTATCTTCCCTGCTTTCCCTTGAATGAGGCTGTTGTGTGCTGTTGTCAGCCCAGATACTGTCATGGACATTTCAGCTATGATATTTGTTGCAATGGAAGACCACACAATTATTCTACAACAACGTTTCCCTCTGTAGACCTACCACAAAACAAGCCTCAGATTTACATGCTCAGGTCCCGGTTGATTAAACAAAGTTTTGTTTTCAGCTGTAACCATGTGTACTGTATTCCAATATGTGTCATTTTGATCTCACCCTGGGATTTCTGAATATCACTGTAGGAGAACATAGAACTAATAGAACCCAAACTGCCATGGTGAAAAGATATATTATCTGTTATAACATGTTTATAACATGGTTATGTCAGTCTTATTTCAGTTTTCAAAATGAACAAGAGGCCCTGATGACGTTAGTTTCGAAATTGAAAGTGGATGTGGTAAATGGTAACAACACCTACAAACTTCAAAACATGCAGTTGGACAAATGTATACATTTATTCAGCATAGGTAAAAACATTGTTTCTTGACTGCCCGCGTGGTTTATAGTCAGTTTTTAAAGGTTAGGCGAAATAGTAAGAAAAGGTAGGAATTCTTGATCAATGTGATTCATTAGGCTTGACCAGTGATTACAAAGTTAACCTGAAGGATAGTAAACAGATTATTTTAACAAAGTGAAATTAAATTAAACAAAGAAGTGAGTCTGTTGAAACCAAGATTGCATTTGGTCAGAATAATAGACTCTAATGATGGATTATCCACAGCAAAAACATCTCCTATGCAGTACTACTAAGAATTTATTTATTAGGCATCACTGCTTAGCTGTATTTTTTTTTTGTTTTTTTATAATTTTTTTCATAATTGTGTTCTTTAGACAAAAGTGTCATTTCCTTCTCTGACAAAATTGGATGAGATTTTATATCAGTGAGTCAAACAGTGCTCCAAGAGTTTCAGATGGGATTTTTCCCTCAACATTCCTCTGCGACAAAGCAAAGCACTATAATGTGTGGATTGGACAGCTAAAGTAGACAGGTCTGTGAGAGGATTTGGCCATTTATAGGTTAACACCTCTGATGGCCATGAGCGCAAGCAGATTTGTCAGGGGTTTTGACCTTTCAACTCCATGTCAGCCTTTGAAATAATCAGATTTACGTACAGGGAAAAGACTTTTAATAAAAAAGAATTTATGTGGATTGGTAGAACAACCCCATGTGGACATTGGCTTTTTGTTTTTACCCCTAAAACACACACATAGGCTTGTATGAGCATATTGAATTGATATTGATATTACAGTAATAAATGGAGATAATTGTCAGAGGGCTTGAGTCATGAGTTATGAAACTGGCATCATTGCCAATACAATAGTTTTCACTTCTTGTCCCTAGTCACATGGACACATGCACTGAAACCGGCTGAATGCAAATAAGGAGGTTTTTCATTCATCAACTGTTTTTGGGGCTTGTAAACATTGGAAGTAACAGCAGCCTGGCATACAATAAAAGCCTGACAAAATAAAAGAAAATAACATGAGAGGGTGGTCTCGATCACAAATAACATCACGGCCAGTTAGTACTGCTAAGAGATGCAGTTTCTAAATTAATCATTGAGTGCTTGAGGTGGAACCATTTCCCAATGTGGGACTTCATTTCCCCCACAGGAAGCTGTGGGATGTTCGTGGCTTGGCCCACTGCTTGGTACTTTTTGTATTTGAGTTTCCCAACTGCAACTTCACCCTGAAGATGCTGCCTGTGCCACTGAAATGTCAATCTGTCTTTGTTTGCAATCTTGTTGAAAGATTATAATTATCCACATCCCATTATTTATTCTGCTATGCGTGAATGTCCTGCTTTTGACTAGCAACGGATTGATACGGGGCAGATACTTTGTGTTATATTAATAGTTCATTTTGAGTTTGGGAGAAGGGTTACACTGAGACAGCAGCTTTCTCAAATTCCCCCTTCACCAAAACCACCACACATTCACGCACACACATACACACACACATACACACACATTCACACAGACACACACACACACACACACACACACACACACACACACACAGAGCTCTCATCCACCTCCTGGAGTCTGGCAATGGCTCTCCATGTCTTCTATGCCTTCAGCTGTCCAAAGTAAATATCCCCCTTCCCTGACTGGAAGCCTGGGTGGCAGGGTAGTCCGGTGCTGATAACTGGTTGAGTCCAGTGCACACTCACAGCCTCATAGTGGCTGATCCATGTGTGGCCATCTCTTTTCAGTCGGCCTTCTTGAACATTTAATCACCAGGTAAAGCTCTAAGTCAAGTCTTTGTGTGTGCTTTGGAAAAATACCAAAAGAGAAGTAAGGTCTTTGGTTGTCTCCTTCTTCACTGCAAAAGCAATACATTATTTATATTCACAAAATTATCAGTATATGCAACTTCAGCAAATACAGCAGTCATGCTGTTAGGATGCACAGTTGGAGCCAAGATGGTGCTTGGTGAATTATCCCAAAAATATCACACATCACATTTCTAGTTGACCGTGTTGAAAGTGACTCAAAGCCAAGTACACAATTAGAGAGTTCAGCCATTTCCAGCATTTAATGCAACACTGAGAAAGCCCTCTGCCTCTGTCGGCTCTGTGCCTAACTATTTTGAACTGGTCAAGTTGAGGAATTATCACACCCCATCTACTGCTGAGCAGCGCCAGTCAGAGGCTGCTTAGGGTCACCTCACACATCTTTATCACACACACGCCACTGGGCTCATACCTGCTGCTGGAATGACAGAGGTCCTGTAGGAATAATTGAACCGCAACAGACACAAGCCAGCTTTAACACGAGAGCGGGGGGGGGGGGGGGGGGGTGCACTGAAGCACAGAAGGTAACACTTTACTTTAGGTTTCTACATAAGAGTGACATGACACTGTCATAACCCTAACACTATCCCTAACCCTAACTTATCATGACAAAAACCGAACGACGCGTTATGTCATAAATGTTTATGACTTGTTTATAATGTTTATGACACGTTTATGACAGTGTCATGTCACTCTTATGTAGATACCTTCAAGTAAAGTGTAACCGCACAGAAGCTGTGGGATCATCATCAGTCAGCCTCCATGGCCGCTTCTGTCTGCCTGCGGCCCATCTGAAACCAGTCGCAGCACTCCCATGGACGTGTTGTTATGACTTCTGCTGTCACAGTCATTAAAAGACCCTCAAATCGTCTCAGTTCAGTCTGTTCTGTCAAGTGAGAGACAAGATCCGCAACAAAGTAGATGTAAACAGCCCAAAAGCTCAATGGCTGGAGTTAAAAACAAAGTAAATTTTATTTCAATTCTTTATTATGATAATGTTGTCCAAAAAGTATGATAGATATTTCCTCTGGGTTTGGAAATATTTCCTCTGAACATAAGCCACACAGCTCACTGTGGATTTAATTTCTGAGAGTGAAAGTGACACTCTGACAAAATAATGAAGTTGAAAATGCAAGTAAAATCAAATAAAAGTGAGAACTCACTGTAGATCGAGTCCAAGTCACATAGCTAATACTTGCCTTCTCTGTTTCGAGTCTGAATATGACACCTTGAGGAAATAACAGACTAAAGTTGTTAAATCAGATTAAAGGTTGCTCTATAAGCAGAGGGTTTAGTGCAGCTTCCAGCTGGGAGAGCACACGGACTAAGTGGCCACACCCTTTTCTGGCTGACATCACCACCATCAGGGGCTTACCTCAGACCGTGGCCATGTGAAACATATTTGCCTTTGTGTATTAAATTCAGATTTGATGGTAGGAGAAGGTCTTTATAGCAGTTTACTGGCTGAATAAGGAGAGAGGGCAGTAAATCTACTCCTAAATTAAACAAAATCACTGTGCTACCTGGTGAGACCTTTAGGGTAGTATTGTTCTGAGATAATGCTTTTATGAAACATAGACAACTCATTAACACTTCTTTTTAAAGCAGAGGTTTCAACAAAGTGTGTGTGTGTGTGTCTGTGTGTGTGTGTGTGGGGGGGGGGGTCTTTGTGGGTGATCATGTTTGTTTTTAGTCCTGTCAACACAGACTATCCTTTTCACCTATCTTTGCAAACAAGAGGACGGCCACCTTCATGGATGTTTAGTGCCTTTTGGTCTACTCAGGCAGGCGCCTGTGGAGAAAATAACCCTGCCCCTGCCCCCTGCGGCTAGTCCAAGGGAGGCTGCGTGAACACCCACAGTGGTCACCATAGCTCCACACCAGCCCAGGAGAGTGCCTGCACCAACAACACCTCTGCCTCAGTTGGCCGGTCGCATGAAATGGCACACTGGACTTGAACAGCTGGACCGGCTGCCCCCTCTATCCAGCAGCGTGCGCTGGCACTACGTCATGTAGCACGAGTGAGCCTAGCCAGAGGCAGCTCAGCAGACGGCAGGGCTGCTGAAGTCTTTCCACTGACTGGAGAACAGCTGGGCTGAGGACTCTCCTGGCTGCACGTGTGGTGGTGGGCAATTGGAGACTGCATTTTCCACAACACAAACCATGAGCCCAAAAGATCACTGGTAACAACTTTAGGGTAAAGTCCAGCATCACCAGAACACGTGCCCAGAGGGCGAAGTGAGGAGATTTGTGTGAAATGAATAGCTTGTTTAAGATGACGAACACTTTGAGGTGACATGTCCAAACCCACTTTTAGTCTGTTTCCGATGATGCGCATTCCCCTGCTGCAGTTCACTCTGCGGAAAATATTTGGAGAAACCTAGTTACTGGTCTTCTGCACTGAAGGTAAATCAGGATACTGCCGATCTGGCCCCCACCGTCGACTTCAAGGCAGTGCTGCCGTCGTCAATTTCAAGGCACCTAACCCTAACCTTAACCCTAACCCTTGCATAACTCCTCTCTTTTATCTCTTCTTTTTAACTTTTATTTTATTTTATTTGACTTTTAGATGGGATTAGTGGGGCGGGGACAACTGGCCAGTGCATAATGGTCAAAACAACCACTCACCAAAACTAATTTTAATTCTAATTTCCTAACCCTTGCCTAACCCTAGCGCCTACCAGGCAGCGCTGCCTTGAAATCGACGGTAGGGGCCCAAAACTCCCTGTAGAAATTTTGCCAATCATTTTCCCACCATTATCATGGGATCTGTAAGCCAGAAAGCTCAGTAACTCAAAAGACTGGAGAGTACAGAAGCCAAACATGTGGTACTAATAAAGCTATTAGCTCAGCAGTATAGCACATAGGGAGGGATTAAGTGTGTACAGGGATGGCAGAAGTTGCCATTCATACAAGAGTCTCTTTTCTGTTGTTTTTTCTTTTTTTCAGTTTTATGAGCAGGCAGTCACTATGTGTAGCATATACTCAGACTATTGAACAGAATGACAGAATTAGGTCAGAGACACAGGCAACAGGAGAGTTTGCAATGTCCAGAGAAATTAAAGCCTTCAGATTTTCTCCAACTCTTTCTCTGGTGCCACTGCTTCCACAGAAGCATCAGTGATCGATGTTTCAAGACCTGACAAAGCTGCTCAGCTCAATCTGGGCTCCAGTTCCTCTGGATCAAGTGTGATTCAAACTGCAAACGAAACTTCTCTGTGTTTAAAACTTTCTCTTGTCTACTCAAATTAAAGACATGGCTGTGTAAAAACAAACACTGATAATGGGGTGTATATTAACAATATAAATGTGACCAGTTCAATAATAAAAAAAAAAAAATGTGTTCATTGTGTGTTCAGTAAAACAAAAGCAGACCTTGGTGATTGCTTTATGATTTGTTTACTACAACTCATATTCAAATCACAGATGTGCATGACAGTTCACAGTTGTCTGTCCACAAACTCCTGGTCATTGAGCAATCGGTGACATTGACATGGCATTTGTTGACTTTGCGGCTGGAGTGACTTGAAGTTTTAAAGAAACATTTCAAAAATCGTCTAAAGCCTTCACTAAAAGGGGTTCCAGGTGATAATCAAACACCACACTTACTTCCCTCTCTTGATGAGTAGACTGGGCACAGGCCCCACATAGTTGTTTTCCCAATCTGCTCTGTTTTCCATCCTAGTCGTGTGTGTTGGAGCTCAGAGGATGTCCTGCTGAAGGGATTTGTTCATGATAAACTGCAATTCCCCACTGCCCGCTCTGTTTGACCATTAGTGGCCAGCTTGACTGCGGAACTCAGACGTGAACATTATTAGCTTAATCACCTTGGCATGGACTCTGGGCTGCCCGCTTGCTGCTAATGAAACAGAAGGCAGCCTGTGAATCGCAGAGCTTTCACCATAGCTCCATAAAACAGCTCACTTTTTGGCCTGGGCATTTAAAAGTACAGCCACCCATTATTTCAGCTGGGTTTCTGCGGCTCGTGTCAGGCTTTATTTCGTTGTATATTGGGTCATACTTTCCCCCCTCACCAAAAAGAGTGCCATGGAGTCACTGGTGATTTATTTTGATAAGATCGAAGGGAGAAGAGAAATTTGAAGGAATAACTACATATGCACAAGGCCAAGTAACTGACTAACACTTCTCTTAACAACATGTGAAATAGACAGAGAGTAAAAGGTCTCTCTTGAAACCTAAGAACAACCCAAACAACTCATTGCCAAATTGTTCTCATCATCATGTGGTTCATTCCAACAACATGGATTAGGCAGACGTCGACCACACAGACTTGTAAAGTAGTACCACATCTGCCATTTGCCAGAAACCACGTGGTGGCCAACCATTTCATGCCAACCATTTTGGTTTGTCCCCCTCCACTTACTTATGTCTTTGGTGTTCTCAGAAATTTTCCAAACATCTGTGCACCATGCAATTAAAATTTCCTCCTGCATGACGTCTGAGAGATGGCAGGCAAGTTTCATACTTCATTTGGGAACACCAGGTACAAAGACGTCATTTTCTAACTGTTAATATACAGAGTATACAGACTGTACACAAGTAGTTAGTACTTTGAAATACAGCAAAAGTACAAAGGAAATACAGCAGAAGTGAAAAACAGCATCTTGACTTGTTTGGCAGTGATAGTTTATAGTGACAGAATTGCAACTGCAATATCAAATACATATAATATACAGCTTAGGATCGCACAACCAAACTCCTATCAGTAGTGTGCAACATCACTCTCACAAATGGTCTTAAAACTGACTGCCCTGTTTGATTGACTATCCCTTGCTGACTGCACTGTAAGACATAAAAGTGTTGGTCTTCAGATGACATTGTTTTCCTTTCACTTTAACGATGTATTCTCCTCACCATATCCAAGGAGTAGAGCGGCGATGAGGTAATGCGTGCTGCGCCTTCTCTGCTGGCTGTGGGCCAAACTGCAGGGGCTCGTTTCCCCAATGGCCTCCAACCTGCAGACCACTCCAGGAGCACTGCTTCGTCACAAGCACTAGACACTTTATGGTGAAGGGGGGGGCGGTTTGAAACTGTTACGCTCTCTGTACAGGGCAAGGGCAATGAGCCATTGGGTTGAAAGGGGATAGAAAATCAATCTCAAGCCAAACAAGCAAAGACCAGGTTTATTTTGAAAGGCTATAATATGTGTGCTGTCACTGCGCTTCTCTCAGTTACTTTGTGGTGGCTCCAATTGCTCGCACTTTTTCTCAGACTCACTTGATATATATCTGTGATGAGAGAATTGATAAAGAAAGCACAAAAACATTAAAGCAACGATATTGCAGTTGAGCTGCTATCTACGCCATGATCTTCAGCTGCTTATCATTTCCTCCTCTTCTTTTCCTGATTGCAGATGTCTCACATATGTTTATTGGATAACATATGATATCCTATGCCATCTTATGCTTTCATTCTTGATATCATGTAATACATAGTTTGAAACATGAATGAGCTTTGTTTGAGCTTTGAGCTTTGGGGCAGCCGTGGCCTGCCGGTTAGGGCTTCAGGCTTGGAACCGAAGGATTGCAGGTTCGAACCCGACCAGTAGGAAAGATGTGGTTGGGGGAAGTGGTTGAGCACTGCTCTCCCATGCCCACACCCACGGCTTGAACAAGGCACCTAACTCCCGAGGGCTGCTGTAACAAGGCAGCTCACTGCTCCGGGTTAGTGTGTGCTTCACCTTACTGTGTGTTCACTGTGTGCTCTGTGTGTTCACTAATTCACAGATGGGATAAATGCAGAGACCAAATTACTTGTATACGCAAGTATACTTGGCCTATAAACCTGATTTACATTTACATTATTCACACCTAAATGACAAAGTTCTCATTTAAGTATGTATCATCATACTTGCCTGGTTCATCAATTGTGTATGAAAATGCATGGTATCACATGTAACATATAACATATAACATTAACATCATCAACACCCTATCCAGACAGCCTTCATTCCTCACCTTCTTAATTGGGCTTAAGTTAACACAGACAGGTTAACAATGTATGTGACTGGTTGGAAGCTCAGACTGTTGGAATGACAAAAATGCTGCACCACAGACCTCTAAGAACAGAGGTCACAGAAGCCTAAGATTTATACACATTCATTTAGACATGATCTCTGGCTACTACCATTTATGCAATGTTTTCTGATCAGAAACATGCTTTATTATATTTCCCCATTGAACATATTTTTGTTCTATGTCTGACATTGGCCTACATATCTCTAAGTTAAACATTTGGAGGGCAGAGGGCATCCTTTACCCCTAGTTGAGATGCAACTACACAGTTGCTGTATTTATATAAAGGACCAAAAAAGTCATAACATTTACCGATTGCTGACAGGGTTCAATTGTTTGAGGAGATCAAAAGTGCTGAATTCTGTAAATCTTCAATGAAGATTGCCACTGAAGAAGAGCTATTAGTTTGGGACTAGTCTTAATCCATATCCAGGAAACTGGTCTCAATATGTTCAACACCAGTTACCACAAGGTATGTAAGCCTTGTAACATGGAACGCGGTTCCACCACCTCAGATAAATTAATATAATAAATATATTCTTTCATACCAACAATATAGCGTAATGATATTGTTAAAATAAATGGTCAGTTAATTTTTTGCGTGTATAGAAGTGACCAAGAAGCTAGCAATTCTTGTCCAAAAAGTATTGCTACACCCTGTTGTATCGACACTGGATTTTAGGGTTCCCCCACCTGCCAAATCCCACTTTAACCACTGCACATGAGTGCTCTCAATTCTCTAAACCAGGTGTTGTACTATTATTTAGGGGTCTCTTTTCCACTCACATGTTAACTGACTTTGGCCAACCTGATTTTTGTCCAATCTGTGCAGTGAATTATCCGCAATTTCCTGCGCTTCCTCCAGAACCTCCTAGAGTCCTGTTTCCTATACCACATAGGTCAGGTCACCGCCAGGACAGGAAAGGATGCACATGCTCAAGGAGGATGCCATTTACCTGTTGGGTTCACATATAATGGCTAAAGAGTGCTGAGAGCAATTAATAGACATCTGTTGGACATTAAATCCACCACACAAAGTTGGGACTAGTGGACACTGTGGAGCGTCAGCGGACACATGGGAGAGTGTTTTAGATAGCTGGATGAACAAACATCCCATGGTAATATACAGCTCTGGAAAACATTAAAGAGAGCGAAAAGAGTTTGAATGAGTTGATGGTCATATTCAAAATTAAGAGACCACTGCAAATTTGAATATTACCGTCAACTCAGAATGTCACTCAGTAACCAAAGGATGACATCAGAAAAATGTGAAGTGGTCTCTTCATTTTTTCCAGAGCTGTATATATATGTGTGTGTGTGTGTGTGTGTGTGTGGGGGGGGGGGGGGGTTGTGTATATAAATAATGATTTATAAAGTATGAACATAAGCTACGTATAAGTGGGTATTACATACCGTGAATGATTTCTCCTAGGTCAAAGACATAGTTACACAGCAGTTTGTGGAATGCTGCTCCTGTAACTCACTGTATTTGTAGCCCTTAAAGGAGAATGATATTTTTCACACATATCCCTGTTTCTTGAGGTCACCGAGTACTGTAAAGTCCTGGGATATGTATATATGGCAGTGACACCCTATTTTTCAATTCCTCAATATTACAAATTCTTACAGTAATTTCCTGCAGTACCCTCCAGAATTATTGGCACCTTTGGTAAAGTTGGCTAAAAACAGGTATAACAAATAATCTGTGATTTATTGTAATCTCACAATGAAAAAAAAATCCAACCTTGAAGGGAAGATGTATTCTGAGAAAAAAGAAAATCTCAAAGAAATAAATATTTTTAACAAAATCACGTCGCTCAGAATTATTGGCACCCCTGGTTGTTATACCTTCTTAAACCTCAGTAAACCACTATTAACCTAATCTGGCAAAATATTGGGGGGGAAAACCTGCTTTATCTACAGCCAGGATAAATTTGGCTAGGCCTAGGTATGTCTGGTTTAGGCTACACAAGCTTGCATAAATAATCATTGACAACTTGTTATCAGTTAAGCAAGTGCATTTATTCACTCTTCATCTAGAAAATCACGTGTGCCGTGTTTTCCTGCCATCCATTCAGTATAGCATCCAGAGCAGTTGCAGTCAGCCTGATCCTCCAGTAGCAGAGTGAAGCGGCACCTAACAGAAATAGAAGGGGGAAAAAGAGACAGTTGTTAGATAAATATGTTCAACTGAACAACAAACTAACAGCTAAGCCTACAATTAAGTAATTTTACACCACAACCTACCACTCATATAAACGTAGTTCAAAACGAAGGCTAAGTTTCAGCCAGTGACTGTTTGCCATAGAAGGCCATTTCCCTCGTCAGGCCAGCTAACGTTATCGTTAGGAAAGGCGGCTGACAATTTGAGTGTGAAGGCTTAGCACTAACGTTACTGCCGCCACTACACACAACCGTGAACCTAGAAACATTCCTGAGGTCTAGCTAACGTAATATAACTTACCTACTGAATCCTCGGTTATCGCTTAATCAAGTTATGAACTTACTCGACGTAATACCAATATTATCAAACTAACTAGAGTTAAATGTAACGTCCTCTCTAGACGTAGCAGCTACGAGTGTATTACTAATTGATGGACTGTGTGTAGGAGTGTGGAGTGTGGAAAAAAAAACTGAGGACTGCAGGATGGATCATTGCTGATAAGTCGTCGGTAGCAGTGACACAAGTGCGGTCACGCTCCTCTTCGATGGCAGTATTTTATCCCACTCTGCACAGCATACACTCCATTTCAGTAGGCATGGGTTGGCCTAATTACAGTGCATGGTATCATAAACACCAAGAAAAACCTGAACATTTTCAAAGGAAATCTGTCAATCTCATCAGGTCAATGAACCAAAGCAAACGTCCAGATCAAAACAAATATGGTTTACTGAACACAAAATCAAGCTTCGGCCATTGCCATCTCAGTCCCCTGATCTAAACTCCATAGAAAAACAGTGGGGTGAGTCAAAGAGGAGAATGCACAAGTGTGGACCTAGGAATCTGGACGATCTGGGGAGATTTGGTAAAGACGAACAGCCTTAAATCCCTTGCTTTGTATTCTCCAACTTTATGGGGTGTCATAGGAGAATATTACAAGCTGTTTTATTGGCAAAGGGAGGCTTAAGTAGGTATAACAACCAGGGGTGCCAATTGTGAGCGACGTGATTTTGTTAAAAATATTTATTTCTTTATGAGATTTTCCTTTTTCTCAGAATAAATTTGCTTCCCTTCAAGGTTGGATTTTTCCTATTTTTTTCATTGATTACAATAAATCACCAACAGATTATGTATGATACAGGTTTTTAGTCAACTTTAGCAGAGGTGCCAATAATTCTGGAGGGTACTGTATATACTTTGGATGCACTGTAATGATTGGTAACAGTTAATGAATTGAGAAAAAAAGATGTTAAGCAAAAGTCTCTCTCTCTTTCTCTCTCTCTACATGTGTATGTGTGTGTGTGTGTGTGTGTGAGAATGTGTGTGTGTGTGTGTATGTGTGTGTCTGTATGTGTGTACAAACTTCATAAACAGTGTGTCAACTTGTATGTGTTCATGTGTTTATAAGCTCTAACAAAGATGCTTCACACATGATTCATGAAGGCATTAAACAAGCATTATGTTAATTTGTTATCACACATCTGTTTGTCCTTATATATGAGGGCTTGCTTCTCACAAGTACTACACCCAGGGCAGATATGCCATTACAAATAATTGTAATGAATTATGTTTTCTCTTTGAGCGTAACTATGGTTTTAAATGGAAAATGGAATTGGCCCCAGCATCATTTATCTGTTGATATTTCTTGATATACAAAAACCAACCCTATGGTGTTGTGTCATGGAGTCAATACAGGTCACAAGGGCTACACATGTTCTCAATGGCTGTACATGTTACCTTACCTTAGGGTTTGAAAGTTGTGAATGAGAAAACACCTTCTAGATTTTTTGTTAGTTATCTAAAACAATTGATTTATTGGATTCATTTGATCCAGACTATTAAGGTAATGAGTCATTAGTATAAATTGGTACTGCATTGAGCTGAGCACACAATGGCTTCTGGCTTCTTTCATAAAATCATTTTGCATGGATTTGTCGTCAGTTTTGAGGGAAAACATTGAGTCATCGCAACAGAGTTGAGCAATGCTAATCCAAAACATGTATGTATAATCCACTGTCAGTTTGCCACCAAAACTCTCCTCAAATCCCAGGAAAGCTCTGGTGCTCTGAGAAATCACCATCGCCTGCTGTCTTCCAAACACACACAAATGTTACCTCTGAGCCTGTGTTTCCACAAAACGTTTGTGACTGTGTGAACATGCGCAAAACGTTTGTGACTGTGTGAAGACTGCACAAGTGTGTGTGTGTGTGTGTGTGTGTGTGTGTCTGTGTGCCGTGTGTGTGTGTGTGTGTGTGTCTGTGTGCCTTGTGTGTGTCGTGTGTGTATGCGTTTCCATGACAACAGTGGACCACTCCTCTTCTGTGAAAAGCAAAGTTGTCCAAAATCAACAAAAGCTCTCTGAAACAAAAGGCAGTGCTCACATACAGTCCCAGTGTGCGCTATGCCAGCAGGGCTTAGTGATAGAGCATGCTCTCTCCATGAATCAATGACGAGAAACTAGTGTGCCATGGACTTTTTTCCCCCTTTTTTATGTATATTTTTTGGGCTTTTTGCCTTTATTTGGACAGGACAGTGAAGATTGACAGGAAGCGAATGGGAGAGAGAGAGAGATGGGATCGGGATATGACCGCAGGTCAGATTCGAACCTGGGTCCCCGTGGGCACTTGGACCCATGCATGGTATGGGCATTGGGTTACGGTTAGGGTTGGGGTTAGGTTCAGGATTAGGTGCAGTCAGTGGTGGCAGCGCTGCCTGGAAGACGACGTTGGGGGCATAAAACACCATTGAGCTCTTTGAGGGCACTTCAGCAGCGTTTTTTTTTGGTCACATGGTCCGCCAGTGTAGACTTAGTCATGCAAAGGAATGGCACAATACAGCACAAATCTCAGCCCTTCAGATGTACATTGAGTGAATTATAGAGATATTCTATTGTCATTAAATTGGCCTTGGGCAATTACAGCCTTGGCGATATCCTTTACCAACCTGACGACCACGAGTGTCATCACATTGCTTTTATACAACAATTCCATTATCAACTAATTTAGTTTTAAGATGAAAAATTGTGTTTTCTGTTGTTTATTTAGATTTTTGTTTATTCATCCTTCACAAGAGAGGTAAGATGAGTGAGAGGCAAATTCCAAAAATGATCTAAGATAGCAGAGCTAACTCATAGACAGCAGTATTTCTGTATTAACAGTTCAGGGTTTGTGCCCTTATATTTTGTAAAAGTGAGAAATAAGCACTATTAATCTAACTTAATCGTAATCTAATTTAGTCTTAAACTTAATCTGAAAACTCATACATCTGAGCTCATGTACGATCTATCTGCCAGCCACCTACTTTGCGTTAGCATGTTAGCAAACAACTAGTGCCCATTGGCTGCGAATGGGTTTCTTATATGTCTATGCCTGCGCCTTGTTTTACCAGTTTGTAATGAGTTATCGCCATCTTTTGTAGCTAATGTGACTGTAGGGTAACTTGTATATTGCCTATGCTATTTAATTGTCTGTATGTCTCATATAAATTGAACATTCACCTTCTCTTTATTTACTCCCTTTTCTCACTCAAATGTGAGGTTATGAGATCGCTGCTCTCTTGCTTTGAATGAATGAAATGTTGTGTTGCGATATGCGGAGTCATTACTAGCAGGAAAAAGTGAGTGGGGATGTCCTGGGATATCACCACTCTTGATGACTCATAGAATGCCTCTAGTCCAATCAGAAATGAATAAATAGTTTGACCGAATCTAACTGTTGTATAATTGTCAATAACAGTCAGTACTCAATAACAGAGTTTGTGCACATAAGATCACACAACGATAACAGTATGATCTGGCTAAAGTTAGCAATGAACGACTCATAAAATAACAATATCTTAAGTAGGCTAAACTTTGGGTCAGCTTTCAAGAAGCACGGTCATTTGGGTATACAGACACACTAACAGATGTTGCACAGATTACAATTTAAAGAGATTACAATTCCAAATTATATTAACTGTGACGAGATACATGAAGAGTTTAGCTGTCATTAAACTTGCTGAGCCCAGAAAGGAGATGGGGCATAATATACTCAATCAAAACCCTGTGTAACTTCTGGCTCAAGTCTCCATCCATTGTTTCAACCATGAAACGAATTTGATCTGATACCAGATTCTGACAAATTGTTTGATTTAAGCCTCAGCTGGAAATGTCTTAGGAAAACGGTATTTTCCAGTGAACTGTCATAGCAATCAATCACAGTATTCATAATTTCAATATTTGTATAATTTTTGAAAATACATGATAAGTCTACAAATCTCATCTTCAACGAAAATGAGGACTACCGTCAATGAACCTTTGAGTATAAAAGGGTTGAATGAATGAATGAATGAATGAATGAATGAATGAATAAACATGCATGTTTGCCATACAAAGAAGCAAGTTTAGTGACAGGCCAGCAACTTGCCACTCGTGAAGAGAGATGAAGAATCTAGAGATGTACCAGTGGGATGCCTTCTTAGCCTGCTGAGTTGAGCTCTCAATCGCTTATGCCCCTTCATAAATTAGTGAAGAACAAAAAAGCCTGTAGAGTGTGCCTTCAGAGATCTGAGAAGATCACATAGGCTCCTGCTGTGAAGAGTGACAGACCTCTTTATCACCTTTGCTTTTGGGCCCTCAAAGGAATTTGCTTCCTCAAGGGGGACGTGAGGTGAGCGGGTTATGTAACGTAAAAAAGAGGTCAAATCTCCTTTAAGGTTTAGGAAGTGAGTTGTGTGTGTGGGGTGGGGTGGGGGTGGGGGTGGGGGGGGGGGGGTGGCCTGGGGGTGAGGTGGGGGTGGGGGGGGGGGGGGGGGATGAGGTGGGGGAATCTCCTGTAAACTGTATTTTTATTTAAAATATTCTGTATATTGATCTGCAAATATTCTGTATATTGATCTGCTTGATGTTATTTCCAAGGAGTTAGATTTCAGAGCAGCATATGATGCAATCAGTATGCAGAAGTGAGAACAGACATGTATTCTGATTGCTTCGTGTGACTAACGTCAATGCAGAACTGAGAAGAATAAAGTTACCAAAAGAAAGACAGAGCAATGTCTGTTTAAGAGTGCAACATGCTGTCATATAAGTACCCATAGGGATGCCGCTCGGGGGGGGGTTAAGACGATTCCAAGGGCCCAGCACTGACAGCGGACCCCCAGAGATACTAAATATTATCAGGAGGGCCCACAATTATTGTCTGTCATAGGGCCCAAATGTTCTAGCATTGCCCCTGAGTACCCATCCCCCTAAGACAGGGGTGGCGCATGCGGCTCTTTGCCTCTCGTGCGGCTCGCGGCTGCTCAACTGATGTTCTCACTTCTCCTTGGATTTAGAGTTTTTTATTTTTTGAAATAGCCTATATTTCTGGTAAATTAAAATGTTTTTCATAAGTTGATAGTAATGCCAATAGTTAGGCTGCAATGTTTAAATTAAAATAATTTTACCGTCATATTATGAATAGGAATATAGCCCAAAAAGAAGCAGACACGTTTGTTTCTTTAGCAAGAGAAACACGGACATTCAAAAGGAGGATTAATCTTTTTTGTACGCTAGCATAACCCTTCTGGTTGATATGTCAACGTAACCAAAATAACACCGTTAAAAAACGTGTTCTACACGTTAGTTTGGTACTTGGTATGCCAGACTTAACTGATGCATAAAGCTTCAAACCTGAACATTTCCCAAAGACACTGACCTTTGCAAGTAGGCTACAACGTAAAGGTAGGCTATATAGACGTCAGTCAGAGAAGCAGACTCGTTTTTCTTTTTGTGTATTTTCTTTTACTAAACACTTGACGGAACATTTGACGGTCACATTGGTATCATATCAGTTGTTACATTGGAGCATTTCTCATGCTAATAAGTCATTTAGTGAGGGGGAATTTGTGATGTGTGTCAGATATCTTTGTTGCTTGCTACTCATTCCTGAAAACAGTAATTTGTAGCATCTGCCAAGTGTCTCACTTTAAATGAAAAAGAGAAGATCTATTTAAACTGTAGGCCTAAGTCGCTGTTGTAGTGTGGGCATCTTTTTTTGTTGTGCGGCTCTTTTGAGCTGTGTGGAATTTTTTTTTGGCTCTTCACGCTGGACTGGTTAGCCACCCCTGCCCTAAGATATCCACAGGGGCTGATATAAATGGGAACATCATTTTCTGGTTTATGTGATTTATGTTTACTGTACCCCATGCCTGTGCCTCTGTGGTGGCCGTTACTAATTGGTTTTTCTCAGTAATCAGTCCAGAGGGGGTGGGGGGGGGGGGGGGGGGGGGATCTTCAACTCGGTGTGAACAGCCTGAACAAGAAGCCTTTAGTGAGTCAGTCTGAATAAATGGCACCCTTGGGAGTATTAATGTAGGTAGAGATCAAGTGAAGGCTTGAGAAAAGAGAAGAGCATGCTCATTTCTATATTGTTTGTACTGTTTAGCTAAAAGTGAAAAGATATAATAACCACAATTAGTGAAAATAAAGTATTGCAGACATGACTAACTAAAAACAGTGTCAATACAAATATATACTGTTAGATATTATATCTGGTAATACCCAATAGTAAGCCATTTCCATTCACTAAAAACTAAGCCCTCTTATGTAAAAGTCCCAGCTGTGGACATGGGGAGACCCTGTCCAAAAATGCCATCTGCAGAAAAGGAAGAGGATGTTCTCTCTCCAAACCTGGCAACGACCCATGTATTCAATAACCACATTTCCTGTTAGGGTGATCAGATAGTCACCCATCAAGATATTATCGTGTCTCACTCCTTGCCTGAAAGATCCAGACAGCATATTCACCATAAATATAACCATAGCAAAAACTCGTCAAGACCAGTTGGTGGTTGGAGGCAGGTTAGGGATGAGATGGCTGTTTTTATTCAAGATGAAATTTCTCGATATTCTCTGAGTTACACAATTCACCTCAACTGATATTCCTGCAGTGGTGGTAGATCTTTATTAAAAAATAACTTCTTTATCCATGCATTACTCTGGTGTTTTTATTCATGCACAAATAAAATATACGATGTGAGGTCTAAAAGGGTGGTTTATTTACCTCGGGTACTGGCAGTGCCCCTGCAGTCGACTGAACTGTTGGGCGCCTTCTGTTCTGGGCCCAAAGGCTTATCACAGCCCCCCTTTAACTGCCTACCTGCTGCCTACTCGGAACGCTGCCTGTCTGAAGGGCACATCTGTGAAAAAATGCCTGTTCTCTTTAGAGAAGCATAATCCAAAACATTATCAAGGAATAACATAAAAATATAATAATTAAAGAAGAAAAGATTTCAGTATACATCTTTATATGTAAAACACTCTACGTCATTCATTCATATCTTTCCTGGTCCTTGGCCTTTCCTTATAGTGAATGGAGGATCTGCAGAACAGGAAGGAGACACACAGCCATAGGGGACCACAGGATCTTGAGAGGGTTGTTGGGATTGTTGCAGCCAAAAGTGACTGAACTCACAACTTGCCGTAAACATGGCTGTGATTTAGATATTTTTGCATGTTCCTTAACTTCAACTTGCTAGAAATTGTGATCCCACCAGGACACAGGTAAAATAAATGTCATTACTGTTGAGTGTGTGCTCAGATTGCCATACGAACAAGCCAAGCTCTTTGATGTTCTGGTCAGTGTTATTGCCCAGTAGAGTCACATGCATGAGTGACCCCCCTAATCGGCCTGGTGGAAAAGCACTCATAGGTCACTGCAGCACCAGTGTGTGGGTTCCTCTGGATAGGAGAAATTTCTGCTGTGCCATCTTTCAACCTTCTGACAAATCTGTAAAAGACAGAAAAGTCACATATTGCCATAGTACACCATTAATTACACAACCAATATTTTCCAGATTTAAAAGTGAAGAACCCATAGGCAATGGGTTTTCGTCTGTATGCACAAAAAAGCTTATGCTCAGAATGACTCAGAAATAATAGCCTTCATGAATATGCCACTGAAAGTAAACAAACTATTCCTCAGAATTACATTTTCTTACAAACAGAGAGATCCTGTAGCAGAGATTTTTCCTTATGTTTAAAATTAATTGATAATATTATGCTTGTAACCGGCTTAGTGTGACGCGGAGATGGTCGTCAGTTGTATTTACTGCTCCAAAGTCTATTGAGACAGACAAAGGCAAACAGTGTTGTGTGGTGACAGGTGGTTGACCATATTGTTTACACACTCTATTTTGCTTACGCAGAGTCACCCAAACACACTATGTTTTCCCATGAAGACATTCTCACAAGCGCCTTGATGTTGTGTCTAGTTCCTCTTGTGGTGTTGTGTCTTGTGTGCCATCATTGTGGTAAATTTCTGTAATCAATGACATCACTATAAGATGAAAAGCCAGGCCGTGTACGTTCACTTGCTGGAATGGACAAAAGGCTCTTTTTAGGCTAATAAAATAAACCTGACCATATCTCGCAGAATCACATTTCTCACAAATGCAGGAGGCTTGATCCAGCATTAACATTTCCAGTAATGTACACTAAGATTTGAAACTCAGACTCCCCTCTAATGAAAGTCGCATTTTGGCACAGTTTTATTTGCGGTTGGAAACCGTCATTTTTCACGGCGGGTGATGCGCAACAAGCGTGAATGCTTTGTTCACAGCATCTGATTCACTGGGAAAGCTTCCATAGACGTGCATGTGGACGTCATCATACAACTCCTTTGACTATTTCTGCTGAATTTCCTGCTGAATATTGCACAAATGATTGATCGTTGTTATCAGCGTCCACGTCCGATACAAGGCTGCCAATCTGTCCCTCAGCCATACACCCAGTCAGTTAGTTCCTGATTTGTGCTTCCTCCCTTTCTGCAATCAAAACGCCTCTATTATACCCTGCCTTCCTGGGACTGTGTGTGTGTGTGTGTGTGTGTGTGTGTGTGGTTATGTATGTGACTGCATGCTCTGGGATGCCTGTAGATATGTTCCCCCAGCCCTCTATCTCTCTTTCTCTCTCTCATAAACACACACACACACACACACACACACACACAAACACAGGGCAGTGGGAGCTGGGTGGACCAGGCAGGCACATCTGGCAGTGTTTATCTGGCCGGGCGGTAAACAACACAGGCAAGGCATGAATGTAGGTCAACACTACAAGAGGTAAAAGGCTCAGTGTTTCTCAGTAATGGTAACATGAACGTGCCCCGGCTCCCATGTGGCGCTCCACTGGCAGCAGTCTGATTGTCTGTGCAGAGGGTTGCCCGCCCCGCCCCTCCCTCCTACTGAGGCTACCCTCACAGGAAGACGGTCCTGCATGACCGTGAGCCTGGCCACCACAGACTGATAGCGACCTCTCAAGAGACAAAGGCTGATGAGGGAAAAGTTTCCAAGGCACTGTGGCTCTGAGTTATTGCAACATCTGGTTGATAATAAGCGAGATTATTCATTTTTTTGATTAGCCAGTAAACGTTTTATTTTTTTTATGAGTTAACAGTAACATTATTGTTGATAAAGATATTAATTGTATGGAGTTTGACCCTAAAATTATAAATAAACATCTAGTTGTGAATAATTAGTTTGGATTTAAAGATTGCATGGTTTTGCAGTGTACATTTCCCCTGATATTTAATAATCAGGCCCAGTCAGTTATAATGGGTGCATTTCAGTTCATGAATTCATTTCTATTTGTGGTAATGTCCCAAAGATGCGACATAAGACTGAATAAAGTCAACATTTTTCACAAAACATTTATTCATGCTGGGACAGAAAAAATAAGGACTAGTAGAATTGAATTGAAAGACAACTCTGTTTATTTCCACAATTTCGCCACTAATAAAAAGGTCAATATAGTGTTGTGCAAAAATTGTGAAATACTTGTCAAGGGTAATTTACATAGATTTAGAATTCTTTCCACATGCTGAGCATGTGATAGGGGAACTTTTATGTTGCCATGTTCTAAAGGTATGGTATAATTGTATTTTCTTAGTATCTCAATACACATCCAGGCCAATCTTGATACCCTTGAGATAACTATTTGTCTTTTATATAAAAGATCTGCAATGTTTTTATAATGTTGATATATCCAGAAATGTATTCACTTTAAGATTTCTATTGTAAGCCACATTATTGTCTTTCCCTGATTTCTGGCCATATTCATGATTCCAAAAACAAAGCGCTAATCCACAGCCTATTCTGCAGAGAAAGAAAATGTATATTACCTGACAAGCCATCTACTGTATATCCATCACCTACTGCATAAGCTATATGTCTCCAGTGTCTTTTTGACTCAGGGATTGTGTTCATCATTGTGTTTTTATCACACTTGAATCAAATCATTTTGATTTATGTTTATTAAGTGCAGGTCTTTCACCGAGAAACACTGCTGCCAGAACTTTGCTGTGGGAATATACTGTAAGGACCCAGGCCATTTTGAATCAATTAATGGCAGGGTGGGGGTTACTACAACACGGCAGTACAATACAACACATCTGTTGGCAATTGAGCTACAGAACCTAAAAAATAAATCAAAGCCTTCCCTTGTTTTGTGGGACATCCATGTCCTTTAAAATGAATGTTGTAACAACCAGCCAAAAATGTTAAGGGAAAACCTATGGAAGAGATGTTTTGAAATACTGCCTTATAAAGAAGGACATAGTGGAGTTGTTGATGTTTCAAGAGCCAACTTAGTTGTCTTAGATGTTTCTGTGATAGTCTTGATCCAACACAGTGAATGGAAAAATTGTAGTTAGATAGATAGATAGATAGATACTTTATTGATCCTCAAGGGGAAATTCAAGAAGAAGAAGAAGAAGTTTAAGTATGCTTCACTGGCCTGGCCTCTGCGTAGAGAGATTAAACATTTACATGCTTGATGAGAATGCTGCTAGCTCAAGCACACACTTTGGGCGACTATTTTGTTGAACAATCATTCAGGCTAGTTGTAAACTTCATGGTTTCATGAGAAATCCTTTTTGAAACACTTTCACTCTAAATAATGTTTTCTTTTTTTCTTTCTGCAAGCCAAAATCTAAACACTGACCTCCTCAAGTCATTGATGTCAACCCAACAGAAATAAGTTGGAAAAACACATGTATATCTGTTATTATGACTAGTCTAAATATGATTTTAAGTGAGAAGCTGAAAATCATGACTTATTCATTTATTTAGCTTGCTATTTATATAGCAATGTTGTAATGTCACTCCTTATACTGGAAATACTATTTTGTACAATACCCATCACTTACACTCTTGTACTGACCCTAAGGACTACTGTCAGCATAAATAAAATTAAAGTGATATACCATTCCTTTGGGGTTAAAGTTGTCCAGCCACTGGTCATTCCTCTAGGTTATGTTCCTTAGCAAGACAGGCAGAGCTCGAACTTAAGAAGTCATCGAAGTGTCTATCAAAGTCTGCGAGTTCATGGGCACCCTGCTGGCTTGAAGCTTGAAATGAAGGTCGAAGGTTAAGGGTGTTAACATGGAGGCAGTTACACCGTCTTTGAAGTTTAGCTCTAACCACACGAGTTGACCTGGAAAGAGAATACACAAAATAATATGTTTTGTTTTAATATGACGGATGAATGACACCATATGACACCATAACCGACTTTGCCCTTATGACACCATACACCATAACCGACTTTGCCCTTATGCGGGATTGATTCACAAGCATCGTCGCACAGGACATCACAGTCACAAGACGTCACAGTCATGGCCAACTAACTAAACAGTTTGGTTTGCAAACACACATGTGGTTATAGTGGCCCCAAAGAATCAAGCCAATCACTCTAATTGCATTCCTAGGTTGTTACAGTAAGTGACGGTGTGGCAGAAACCATGTCCAGATGTTTCACTCTCTCATGATACCCAGGTGGAGCTGCATGGCTAATCCCCTACAGAGAAACTACTTTCGCTTTCTATGTTACTGTTTGTAGTGACCTTTGCCCCGGAAGAAGAACTATCTCTCCTTCAGTGGCTATGACTGGAACAATTAGCGAAGGCTTTGTTTTGGTTCAGAGATTATTCAGAGAGAGCAAAGGCACAGTTTTTGATGGGTGGTTTAACTTAAAAGTAAAAACTGATTGAAAATTGGGCACTGACATACAATATTATTGAATGGTCCTTCCAAAAATTGCAGTCTTCCATAACTGAATCTGTGTTGAGTATTGAAAGAGTATTGAATGGTATTCACAGGAAGTTACCTGGTATTCCTGCTGAGTTGCTAAGATGTTATGAACACAATATTATGAGAGTTTGATCTACCGTATTTCTATATGGTTGGCAGTCAACACATGCATGGACACGAGTTTCTGCAAGTTTGGTGTGAAAACTAATTTCTTCATGCCTGCTTGTGACAAGAAATGTTCTGTGGATCCAGTGGTCTCTAATAAGATGAGGAGTGGAGGTGCAAAACGCACACCAGAAAAGGAGGTGCTGGCAACCAGTAAAACACTTGCAAAAGGAGAGAAGTGAAAACCTTGTGTCCAACCCTTCATTGTAACCAATTGAACACCTGTTTTTAACCTAATTATGTGTCAGGTGGGAGCAATTAAGCTTCCCCTTTAAAAGGCAAGGTACTACCTGTTATTTTACACATCTCTAAGGATATGTAGTAGTTATTTTAAGACATCTCCAGTGGCGTCTATGCAAGTGGAAATGGGAGAGATGCCTTTGAGGATCAGAAGGGTACAACTGATGTTAGCATACTGGGTTAATGTGAAGGGACAAGTTGATAGCCACCCAGCTAAAGCTATCTTAAAAGACTGCTGGGAACATAGTAAGTCCAATTACAGAAGTTTTGGGTGGATTGGCGATGTGAAAGCTGAGAATATAGGGTTACATAAGTTACAGTACTGCTCAACGGTCTCAGTCCCTCCTATTCCTCCATGGTTTTTCCCTATACCAGATGTAGATTTAGGCATTCACAAGGAAATTAAAAATAAATCAAAGGAAGTAGCAGTGAGGGATATTGTTAAATATTATCTTAATGTGCATTTTTCTGATTATATATTCATATTTACAGATGGTTAGGATCCAAAGACAGGACATGCTGGGTCAGCAGTATATATTCCAAAGAAAGGGGTAATATGCCAGGAAAGGCTAACAGATAATTTGTCAGTATACACAACAGAGCTATTGTGTTTTGTATTTTGTTGGCCTTGGAATGGGTAGAGGGGAATGATTTAAATAATTCAGTGATTATATCTGATAGTTATTCAGCTTTAGAAAGCATGAAAACTGTGGAATCTATAAGAAATGATATAAGTCATAACATTTATATGGTTTTGTATAAGTTAAATGCAAAGGATTTAAAAATCAGGTTTCTTTGGGTACCTGCACATGTTGGAGTGAAGGGGAATGAGGAGGTTGATAAGCTTGCAAAACAAACACTGAAACTTAATAAAATATTACAAGTTCCATTTAGCAAATCTGAAGCTAAAATGTTCATTAAAACATATGCAAGATCAACATGGCAGGAATATTGGGTGGATCAGGACAAAGGGAGACATTTATATAATATACAACCAGAAGTGGATATAGGAAGGACAGAGTGTAGGAGTAGAAGAGAGGAAAGTACAAGGTTAAGAATAGGACACACAGGACTTAATTGTTCACTAAAGATAATAGGGAAACATCCAACAAGGAGAAGTCAACATTGCAGTCATTTAGAAACTGTAGAACATATTTTATTTAATTGCCCAAAGTACAGCCAAGAAAGAAATCAGCTTGTTCAGTCTCTCAGAATGGTCAAACAGAATAATTTTACAATGCAAGGTTTATAGGGAAATCATCTAGCAATATATATATTTTTGTTATGAAGTTTCTGAGAGACACAGACTTAGCCAAAAGGATTTAATCTATTTGTTTTCTTTTCTTTTTATTTGTTTATTTATTTATTTTCCTTTTTATTTGTTTTATTTCCTCCTTGATCTATTTATTCATTTAGTTAAGTTCCAATATCTCCTGATTCACACTCCAGCCCAGTCGGTGGCGGTAATGCACCGTTAAGTTGGTTTGCCAACCGCCATAAAAATCAAAAGAAGAAGAAGAAGAAGAAGTTATTTTACACATGACCTGAAGAAGGCCGACAGGCCGAAACGTTGTCACATTAAAGACTTATATGTGTAACTCGGGAGTGTGCGGCACTTCTCTCCTTTTGCCCTAATAAGATGAGACCACGTGACATAGATCGAAACAGTCTGTCAGTCAGTGCTTACTCAGGCGCCTCACATGTTTATCGGAACAGGCCTTTGAAGTTAACTTCATGATAACTCTGATTTCATGACTCCCCACACACTGGAGTCATGTGAGGTTTGGAAGGTGACATCAAAAGTTGGCCATGAATGGGTGCCTGTGGTCAGACGACTCTGATCAGAGTTTGCCGTTCAGCAGCTGCCGCTTGGTCTTCAACTCACGACAACGAGGCGGCCGCGTCACAGCTCTGCGCTGTGTCTTGTGGCCTGTGGGAAGGTTACATTTTCCCCTTTGAGTCCTAATGTAATCTACCACCCACACCTCTTCAGATAAAACAAGAAAAATCACAGATTAATTGTGAGTTAGAACACTTCCTGCTTGCATCTGGTTAAAATCATCGTATGGCAAAGATCCTTCAAAGGAAATACCACAGACCCATCATTTTGGCAGTTCTGGCTTATCTGAAGAAAATTACTTTCCAGCAAAGTTGATTATTTGATTAAGCCAGTAAGAATTACTCCTGAATGTATCCAAGATTAACTAGTTGCATAATCACCAAGCTCTTGGAGAAGGACGACGCAGGCCGCTGCGCTGCTCATGAATCAGCGCAAGTTTGACACACATCCTGTTTAGTCTGTGAACAGTCAAAACAAGCTAGCTCTGACCCTGAACATACAGCGTTTTACAGGGTAGACACAGAGATAACTGAAGAGTAACTGCTCAACCCAATACATTCACCCCATGAGTAGCCACCACCTACCACACCATGGGAGAGTTATTTCATGGAACTCTTTGTTTCTGACTGATTTTAATCAAATCACTGCCCAGGCTGCACTAGCCAATATGCAGCATGTGTGTGAGTGTGCATATTCCAAGACACGATTTGATGATGTCCTCACTATGATTCCCTTTTTCTGTAGCTTTCTACAGTTGACAGTGAATTAGACAGGTCATAAGAACCATTTTCTGGGTTTTTGTTTGGTTTTCAATGTAGCTTTCATAATTTATATTTTAATAATTTAATCAGATTTATACTAGCCATTAGGGATGGTTATTTTACATTCCTGTCAGTTTACTGTGCATGTCTTCTCTGGCTCATGGTGATGAAAAATATACAGAATTTACTCATGTTTACTCAACTTTTTTCATGGCCGGTTCTTTCTCTGCACCAGTGGAGACAGTATAAAGTTAGTGTTAGTGTCAATGGTCCATGATGTTAATGATGTATAAGTACCCACCAATACCTAATACAGGTATAAATGAGCTAATCCTCAAATGGCCATCTGAACCTACAGTAGACTGCCTCATCCACAGTGTACATCTTTGTGGTTGTGTAATATGTACCTGGTCAGCATGTGCTATATAGGCTACTCTGTTGATGTATTCAAGTTTAATATTTACTCAAAGCAGTGTTTCTAAAAGTCGTTTTCTCAAATGATAGAGGGTCATGTCAAGAATGCTCTAGAACAGGGGTCTCAAACACCCGGCCCGCGGGCCAAATCCGGCCCGCGTCCTGCCCAATTCCGGCCCGCGACGTATGACAAAATAATAATGTAATCCGGCCCTTGAGGCTATTAATTGCGACAAACAACGATACTGATTAAAATAGACGATAGATCCAGGTACGGTGACAAATCTCATTTGTAGGCCTACTCTGCTCCACTATGTGCAAGACATCCAGAGCTTGATTCAAACCCAAAATCGCTGCGCAAAGTTTTCACGAAATACTTGTATTACACGCGAGAAACACAAAGACGTGCATATAAATGACGCGGAAGCGATGCAGGCCATAGTGTTGCAGAAATTGAAGCAGAAATTAAGCAGAAATAGGCCTACACCAAATGTTGAAAAACGTTCACGTATGATGAAGTCTATGGTAAGCTATGTTATTTACCTATTCTAATTCTGAAGGAGAATATCCTTTTGGAGATTATGATCGATCGTCTATGACAGTGATAGTCACGGTGCGTCTGTGAATGGAGGTGCGTGTATACAACAGTGTCCACTAAGCATACCATGCTTGTTTCGACCCTCTGCCCAACATAGCTTGGAGGTTGCAGTGGTAATCGTGATGATAGTGTCCGTAATGGATGTGGTACAGACAGCAGGGCTAGTAGAAATAGGGCTCTAAAGAACTACAAAGTCACCCGCAATATGATGCGAACTTCTGGGTACTGCAGATTACCCGCGATAGGAACTGTTTGACCAGAATACTTTATTGTAGGCCTATATTGTAGTAATCTATTACTAAACCACAACATCTTAGGTGTTGGTATACATCTTAGGTGTTTTCCTGTTCCTGTTTCCTGTTTCCTGTATGTGGGTAATATGAAAAAAGGAAAGTAAACCTGCTTAAATATGTTCATCCAGTATTTACTGAAAGGTGCATAACTTGAGGTGCTGGCCATCCAGTGACAAATTAGATGGGTAAATGTACCCCCTTCATAAACTTTTGTTTTACTCAAAGATTTTTACATTTACAGTAGGACTTTATCTCTGACCACTTTCAAGCCATGGCCTTTTGAAATTTTGATATAAAAATCCAATGGTGTTGCTTTCTTAACCCTGATGCCTAGTTTGCCAGGTTTAAAAAAGTTATAAGAGGAAATATTTTTATTTGGTGTGAAACACACACACATACCTGTTTTTATGTATTTCATTTATTTTATAATTTGTATTAATATTTATTTTATCATTATTTTATTTATAAGCTAAGGTTGCTAGCACAGGTGTCTAAAACTATATAAAACACTTGCACTTTCTGTTTGCAGTTTTGTGTGGTATTTGAAAAAAAGAACATTGCATTTTCAGAAATAGCCGGCCCTCCAATCAGATGACGTTCATTTGACGCTCATGACGCTTTGAGACCCCTGCTCTAGAAGAAACACTATTGAAGGAAATCTGTTCCTTTATTGGCAATGAAATGTTAAGAATCTCAGACTCTTGGGCTCCCCAATAAAATCCAACCTCGTGCCTTCACTGTGTCCTACTAATACAACACATAGTTCACAGGGCAAAAGGCATTTGGCTGATTTCAAAAATGAAGCCACAAAATTAATCCCTCCACTCACAAAACCATTGAATTTTACTACTACTGAATAAAAAAAAAACATCCCCACCTTTGACCTTTGGCAGCGTTTGATGGGACATTAGCCGGCCTCTCTGTGTCCTCCTCCTGCCTGGCTGGTGCTCATCACTCAGTGGGAGTTGAGCCGCTTGTTGAATCCAGTCCATCAGCACAACCTGTGGGGGAGACAGGCCACACAGGAGGAACCACACAACCATCAATAAAGCACCACCTTAGCCCCCCTCCTGACATCCATCAATAGAGCACCACCTCATTCCCTTCCCTCCTGACATGGCCTGCATTCAGACGTCCAGCATCAAAAGAGAGTGTTGTTTTTGGATTAATAAACATACTGAAAGAGCCCTGCCCTCCGTCACTCACTCATGTGTTGACATGAACTGAGTGTCAGAAAAAACTGCCATAGCTACAGTTCGGGTGGTGTGTTATGTCAGTTAAGAGCTTTACATATGAAGTAATTGGTTTTCTTTCAGGCCAGTGTGATAAATCCTCTATGGGGTACCAGAGAGAGGTCAGGTCACTGCTAGTGCAGAGCAGGGGTTGCCCCGTAAGCCAGCAACCTCTGTCATAAATAAAATGCTATTATTGGAATTATTATGGAATATTCTTGGAAGACAGGAGCAGATTGATTTGCTGTTCTGCTCATCTGATCCCTGCAATGCCAAGACTGAATCAAACGCAGACAGAGCTTCCCTGTGCCTCACTGTCTAACCTCTTGCTTATAGCCGCCAGAGGAAAGTTGAGGGACGAAGGCCGGGCCCTTTTACTTTCTGCATCCTGCACCCCTGAGCCCATGCACACACGGCCAAGCTTAATTAGATTCAGTCATAAATAGCCTTACAACAGGATGTGGAGCCCTCTCTGTCGTAATAAGTGTAATGCAATCCGCCTCGTTCCTGCCTCTCTCGCCCTCCCCTGCACATCTGTACGCGCGTAATACTTCGACTCTCGCCGAGCGCTACGGAGGGGCTGCTGCAGTGGGACCCGGCGCTTCCCAGCGCCCCACCGCAGAAGGGGCAGAGAGGCCGCTGGCAGCGATGGTCCGATACTGTAATGATGCAGCAGGGGAGCCGCCAACAAAAACATTTGACTATGGATGCACTGAGCACAATGGCCGCCTGTTTCTCTCTGCCATCTTCCCCCCCTGCCCCCCTCACGGTCTCGCTCCCTCGGCATGGCTTGTTAGTGCTTGCTCTCTGTAATTGATTGAGAAAATAACACGGCTGGTCTGTTTGTTGTTAGCCTCTGCCTGGTGTGTTTATTTACCCTGTGCTGATGCAGGCGGGGGGTGTTTGGAAGTGTGTGTGTGTGTGTGTGTGTGTGTGTGTGTGTGTGTGCGTGTGTGTGTGTGTGTGTGTGTGTGTGTGTATGTTGAGGCTCAGCTGTGTATAAAGCAGGGAATAAACTTGCAGGCTATCAGCATGAGAGCTGTGTGGACACTGGACAGATGCTGGTTCTCTGTGGGTGCAGAGGGGAAGTGAGCGGAGTGGGCTGCTGGAGTCGCTTCCCTGTCAGAGCTGCAGGCTCAGCTGGACGCGCACAGAGCCTGCCTGACCGCTCCAGCTGCTGCAGGATGAGAAAGTGTCTCTCTCTCTTTCTCTCTCTCTCTCTCTCTCTCTTTCTCTCTCTTTCTCTCACTCTCTTTTACACTCATTACTTCAGCTTTCTTTGGAGAACCTCTCTTTCTCTCTGTCCAGCTGGCGCATCCTGGTGTGTTGCTCCTGGGTCTAGGATGTGGGGGATCAGGACTCTGAAAAAAAGGAGCTCCTGGCCAACAAAGTTAAAGTTGAGAGGTTTTTTTGTTGTTGCTACATATGTTCTGTTTATGCTACTGCAAAATATCACAGATGTACATTTACACTAATGTGTTAAGTCGAGACTTTGAAATGGCCTGCAACTCATTAATAAAGAGTGGAGGGAACCTTTAAAGCTTTTTCCATATCGGCTCCCCAACAAATCAGCCTGCCATCTCTTTGTCCCCACAGCTGGTAGAGGAACCTGGGGAACAGCCAGAGAGCCCACAGGCCCTGACAGCCTCTCACAGGGGGGCGCTTGCTCCTGACTCATGCAGAGGGCCCTCTGAAGGCAGCTCCATGCCTGCACCATCCATCATATTTAAGCACCAGTGAACATGTGGAGAGACGCCAGGAGAGGGGGTTTCTTTGGAAGGGGTAACTGGGTGTCTCTCTGAGAGCACATTGTTGTAGGGGTGTTGAACATGTCCATCCGTCTGTTTGGCATTTGGAGGTAAGAGTGTGAGAGTCCTAAGAGGGCCTGGCTAGCGAGGGAACTTTATCAGGTCAAGTAGAATGGTTGTCACTAGGGATGTAACGACATGAAAATTTAACCTCACGCTTATAGTGACCAAAATGATTACGGTTTTCGTTATTATCACGATATAAAAAGACGCAGAGTGACTACATGATACAGTACACGTTTTGTGGTGAAAATGTTCCGCCTTTTAAAATCAGGTGTAACCTAATCCGAATCGCAGTTAAATACATCAATTTGACTGTATGTCAAAAGCAAGCTCGGATGAAGCTGGGAAGGAACACACGGTTTCCACACCGTGGTAATCAACTGCGATAATTATGGTATTTGAAATGAAAACGGTAATTGTTATCGTCAACATTTTTATCACGGTTTACCATTATACCGGTAATCGTTAACTCCCTAGTTGTCACCTCATATCTGTATCAGACGTCTACAGTTTAATCAAATCACAATTTGGAATCATTTTGATCCTCACTGAATTGCTCCCTAACTTAACCAAATTTATTGAAGTTTACAGTCTTTAAGCATATTAAATCACCAATTTCACAGATGATGATGTACATAAGCAAGACAGGTCATATTGCAATGCATGCAATAAATCTGCTTTAATAGGGAAATAAATCTTCAGAATTTTGAAAAACATAAAACTAATGAGGACAACAAAGTTAGAGGCTATCAATAGGCCAGGACAGAATGATATTTTCCACTTGCCCTTTTGTTCCTCCACTGATCTTCCTCTTGTGACTACTCCATTCATGAATTATCACTACTGTCACTGATTCCCCCGGTTGTCTCTTTTTCCTCTAGTTTGGGCCAGACATTCACTCATTCACGTCACAACAATACTACGGCTTTGTGGTGGCCGCAGAAAGAAGGCCTTTGGTGGCTGAGTAGGGGGTTTTGGCAGGTGGGAGATGAGAATTTAAGCACAGTTTGGGAACTGGAGGGAATGGAGTTTGTGGTGTACTGTATGTGTGTGTGTGTGTGTGTGTGTGTGTGGGGGGGGGGGGGGGGGGGGGGGTGTTAGGAGGACAGGCACCAGCTGTGGTCGATGCACCAAACCTCTCCTTAGCTGCAGTGAGAGACGTCACAGATTGGCTACTAATCTAGACATTCCATGGAGACCCCACCACCCCCACCCTCTCTCCAGTTACTGCCCTGGGTGGTCATCTCCCAGGCTGCTCCAGGGGGATGACACAGGGATGACCCACTGATGACACATACCCGGCATGACGCACCAGGTGGGGGGAAGTGGACGCTTCTGGACCCGGGCAGTCAGCTCACAAGCACAACGCCTCCCATCCCCCTGGTGCTGGGCAGGGAGTGCTTTTGTTTGTCATCGTTGTATGAATTGATACAATGTCAAACACAACGCTGTTCTTTTAATTAATTCTGAATGGTTCACCTCCACTTGTCATCAAAGAATAAAAAAAAAACTCTGTTTCAAACTGCTACTTCGTTTTAGACCCTTTGAACTGTAAAAACTAAGATGCAGTCTAAAGGCCATCTGTGCTCTGACCTGCTCAGTGTACTGTATGTGTGGTCTGGTCTTAAAAGGAAAAGATGTCTTTCCTTCTAATCAAACTCTTACAGACCAGCTATTTCCTGTTGTGTATGAGCATGGTATCTGTTTACGGTGCAGTCAGTGACAGAAACAGTGGGGAACTTTTATGAGACTCTTACCCCCTCCTTTAATTTTATAGAAGAGTATTTACCAGAATATTCTTTCTGCTCCCTATGCCTCATTCTTTAACGACTATAACATTCACTTTTGGACGAGGAACACAAGGCTTTGACATGATGGCCTTTGTCTATAAAGACTTTAGGGAGGTCTGGTTGAAAAATCAACAGATAGCCTTTTGACTGGGATGAAGATGTGAGTGCAAAATTGAATTTCTTCCCTTGAAGAAGACATGAAGTCATGGAAGGGTGGTGTGTGCTCAGTGTGTGAACACCAGTTAAGTTGACCTCAAAAACGTCCCTGCTCGCCTGCCGCGTCATCTGTGAGCGCAAACCCTCTCTCTCCGTCGAAATGATTCTCAGGACATAGTTCCTCATGCAGCTGCTGGCTGACTGGCTGGCTGGCGGTCGGACTCTTCTTGGCCAGGGCTAGGTCCATCATCATCCGGCCCGAGCCCTTTCAACAGCGGCCACACCCTCCCCTCAGCTCCGACAAATGTTGTTTTGCATCTGCTCATTTCTATGATGAGAATAGCGCTCTCTTGCTAATAGTCTCCTCCACCCACCACATCCACTATTGTGATTTATGCACTGTTTGAGTGGGTGTGTTGTGTTGATGGTGTCCGTCGCCATCATAGAGGCTGATGAGGCTGGTTACAGACAGGAGCCGTTTCTTCCCAACAGGGTGAAAGTTGCTTTCATTTATCACTGGAAGACGAATGAATTTGACTAAGGATGATGTATGCACTGGTACTTTCTTCCAAGGGAGCCTAGAGCAAACTGATTAATCTTACTATGATTAGCTTTGGATTAAATGAACTAATGAAATGTTGACATAGTGTGATCTTAAAAGTGATTTGGTCTGTTTGGGTTTCTTATCATGTTCTGTAAAATACTGCAGATAGCAAATCTCTCAGTCGAAAGTCGTAGGATGTCCTCGCTGTGTGGGTCTAAGTTTTTCATATGTAGTTCATATTTAGATAAAGAAATACATTTAATGAAAAAAAGGATTTTAATCATTTAGTCCCAAAACAATCAGCAATAAGTAATAAATATGTTGCACAGAGCAAGACAGTTAGATAGGAATGAGTTTCAAAACATTGATCACACACGTCATTCTCACTTCAAAGCAGGGCTTTCCAGTCCAACGCAAGAGCTGTGGTCATGCAGCCATCTGCAAACGAGCCGTGCTGATAAGAGGGTGCTATCAGTGGAAACGATGTTATTCTTCAGACAAGATGTGTGGGGGTGGTGAGATGGATCTGGAAATCCCTGCTACTGGACATCACTGATACAGCCACACTCCAAAAATGGCCTTAGAGAGCACCTTCCGCTCCCTTGATGAGGCAGTGAGGAAACGGTAACCCCTTCTTTTACCAACAGCTGCGGTTTCAGACACAATGTCTGGCAGATAAGACAATGATTAAGACTCTATGGCACTTACACTGAGCATTTGTCAACTTGGCACACAGACACAGTTGTCTGTGATGTGGCTGAGAAAGTGGTGATGTGGTCAAGTTCCATCCCAGTACCAAATGCAGCTAAAGAAGGTTATCTGTTGATGGAATATTACTCATTTCAACTAGGTGGTAAAATGTTATCTCCAGTCTACCCTAATTGATGTCTTACTAAGCAAAGACTTAAGATGATAAAGAAAATCGACTGAGGAGATTTAAGGCATAAAGAAGTTTCGGTTACACTTTACTTGACAGTATCACGTGAACGTGTCATAAACAAGTCATTAATGTTTATGACATAACGCTTCTGTCATTAGTGTCATTCGGTTTTTGTCATAACAAATTAGGGTTAGGATTAGGATTAGAGGTTAGGGTTCATGTGTCATGACAGTGTCATGTGTTCATGACTGTGTCATGTCACTCTTATGTCGATACTGTCAAGTAAAGTGTTACCGAAGTTTCATATACTGCATGTGCATGTAGGCCTACTGTTTGAAATGGTTACACTCATGACAGTTGATTTCTCACTGGTCCTCCTCCTCCAACATGGTTACATTTTTTTTATTTATCTTTTATTGTCAACACCCGCTTACCACTTTGTAAACCAGCCCTTGTCGCCAGAACTATTGTGTATGCAAATGTGCCTTTGGAGGGATCTGATCTTTCCCTTTGTTTCTAACTACAGAGCTCTATCTGGGGGTTTTTGAACCCGGGAACTGTCATTACCTTTCACCGAGTTTTCACTGTATAATCCACCATCTGCGGCCCATTTCACCCACATCGAATATCAGAAAAAGCTCTCTGTAAGAGGAAAGTCAACATTTTCACTCTGTCAAGGGGCAACAACCACAAAGCTCTGTTTTGCTTAACCAAAGGGAAAACTCTCCCAAAGGGGTACGACTGCCCCCAGCAACGAGGAGTCAGCCCCAATCTTTACATGGGGCACATGGTGGCACCACATGTTCTGAGAATTCTTACAGGCTCTGCTGGGGGAGGGGGTGGTGTCAAACGGCCTCAGGACCTATCACACAATATTCTTCCTTCTCTAGGGGTCCACTGCTGGAATCACACAAGGCGTCCTCAGATTAGTGGGTGCATTTCTGATGCCTCCTTGTTGTTATAAATGTCTGATTTTGGAGCCTGGTATCAGGGGGAAAGTGATATCTCAAAACCATGGTTCGAATTACGGGGGGGATTGAGGGGGTCCGATTCCCCTAGATGAGACTTGGACCCTCCCAAATGGGATGAAAATAATAGTTTGGGGGGGTACTGAAAAAATGTAATAAAATGTAATGTTATCTTATATTGCATGTAATTAACTGTACCATTTCTCTGGTACGTACAGACTGTGTTCTTTGCTATGACATAATACTGACGAAACAAAACAAATGCACAGTGTAGGCTGCAAACGCCTACATGGATTGACAAGCGGTGGCCAACTGGTCATACATTTGTCTAATATTTCACTGCCTTTGTAACATATTGATAGCCAACCTTAGAAAAACATTGAGTAGCTAGATCGCTATAGTTTAACCGGAGGTCTCCCTTCCACTCAGCGGCCACGACCATCGCTGCTGCTTATCTTAAAAATCAGGCCTACAATCACACGCCATAGGAGGAGTTCCATAGATATACTGACACAGGGAGAGGTTTAATGAGGCGATGTATCATTTTGTGCAATTTCATTCTTAATGTCTTAACAAGAGGGAATCTGCACTAATATTCAGGGAATTTCGCATGTAGATGGTTCTCAACCTTTTTTAAGCAAATGCCCCTACACCCAAAATTGCAACGTTACCTGCAGTTTGTTTAAAACGCTAGGTGAACATATAATAATAAATGGACCTGAAATGTCTTTCTTTTATTAGAGATCAGCCTTTCTTAAAAGCGTATTGCTGCACAAACGTTTTGTGATACAGTAGAACACCAGGCGCACAATCCACTAGGCTACATTATATGAAATGCCTAGGCTAAATAACGTGAAGATATTTGTTTTCCAACCGTGAACAAGTCATAGTTTTATTTGCTTGACGTTTGGTAGGCTTGGCTATCCAAGAAAAAATAATCAAATGAACCAAAGGCAGGCCTTAGGCTAGGTGAACTTGGCTATTAAACGGGAGACTTTCTGTGGTCCATCTGTGAACAATTCTGGGTCTTAAATTTAAGTAGTATGTTTGCCATTTCCGTGCTATTGGTCTATGCATGTCCATGTTTGCATTGCACTGCTATAACAAAAAATATTTTTTTACTGTGGCGCGCAATTTTACGCACGGGGAGCGCACCTTGAAACAGTGTTTACCCAAATTCAACCCTTCCCATAATGTGCAAGGTATATTTTGCTTGCTAGTATGATTACAGTAGTTTCTTTTAACTTGTCGACCAGCCAGCCACGGCCATATGACCTATATTTCGAAGGAAATTTGACTGTGAACCACAAGTGTGAAATCATGTGTAAGCCTACAGTATATAAAATGGAGAGGACGTCACCAGTCGAAATAGCTGTACCCCCCGAAGCTCACGGTATAATTCGAACACTGCTCAAAACTGGCAGCATAATTTATTTTTTCTTTAAAAAAATATTTTACATTGTTTACTATGATGTTTGTCATGAAATATCAAGGTTTGAAATCCAGATCAAACATACGCCGTATTACATTTGCTTTAAATTATTCTGAAGTATTCTATTAGCTCAGGACGAATTGCTCCTTAAACTGACCACGTTTCATTATGCAGGGCACAACTTCATTGAATTGAACGTCTATTTTAAGCTTTGTGGTTCTTCAGCTTGATAACTGTGTGTACAAAAGGCTACAGGCCTCAGTCAGAGTTTTGGCTCTTAGGTCAAGAAAATACACAGCACACAACAGATTGAAGCAATAGAAAAGAGGTCTCTCTCAAGCACTCATCCTCTCACACTCACACACATACCAAGACAATGAGAGGGGGGGGGGACATTTCCAATAGGATGCTTTTTGAAGTAGTCTTGTAATGATGTGGTCTTAAGGAAGTAATCTGAAATATTTGTGACAGTGTTAGATGACAGCTTGCTGAAACAAACATACATACCTTTAATGTGTAATGGGGCCATGTGTGCTCCTGTCTCAACCTTCCAGATGTTTTAAGAAAAAAATTATACCTGATGACAAATAGTACAATAACATAATAAAGTTGTGAATGGAATACTTTATGATATAATTTGCTCAAAATGAATACCACACAATTCATTAATTCATTGGACCAAATAATGTCAAGAAAAAATACTAAAATAATTTAGCCCATAATGAAGCAAGGTACGCATGAAGTATAAGTTACAGGCTTACTCGAAAGCTTTCTAATGCTAAAGTCTTCCTGAGGCTCGCTCAAAGCCTTGCAGGTCTGTGATAAAATGAAGAAGCCACAAGGCTTCAAATAGCTGCGAGTCTCCGTACAGAGCGGGCCTTTGTTTTCTCAGTCACATCAGCCAGAGTGCCTGGTGAGGTAAACAGGATGGGTGTCTGCAGGGGGAAAGGCCTTGGCTGATATCTGTCTGCCCCTGGACTGACCAGACCTGCGACTGGGAGACAGGATCCCCAGAGAACCTGAGCAGGCAGAGGGAAAATGAGGGAGGGCAGAGAGCGTGTGTGTGTGTGGGTGTGTGTGTGGGTGTGTGTGGGGGTGTTTGGGGGGGGGGGGGGGGTTCAGGAAGACAGGAAGTGGGGTTGATGCACAGAAGACCTGATGCAAGCGGAAAGGACGACGACACACAGACATGTATTGTCCCGAGAGAAATGAACTGGGCATCAGCCGCAAAAGTGTCTCGAGAGTATCTCGCACGCACACAAGGATGCTGGAAAGCACCTGGCTGTCAGTGGCTGTCACCTGACTGAGAACTCACTTCAAAGAGACCCCTGAAGAACGTGTATTGCATTAATGTACACTACCATTCAAGAACCCAGGCAATTTCATGTTTTCCATGAAAATTCACACTTTCATTCATCAAATGACTTGTAAAAGGAATAAAAAATATAGTCAAGAAGACATTGACGAGGTTAGAAATAATGATATAATAATACAACCAATAATCAAGAAATAATACAAACCACTAAATCAATTTATCACAATGCAGAGTGTGAGCTATCTGTCCTCCAGGGACGAGCTGGTATACTGTGGGTGGTCTGAGGTTAGATTCCCATGACGGCTATCAGGTTGAGTGGGCGGCAGGAATCACTGCTGCCTCTGATAGGAGGAGAGAGGAAGTCAATGCAATAGGATTTAAATGGCTCCTAAAACCCATCTCACACACACAGCTGTCAGTGAGTCAGGGGTAACATGATTTGCAGATTGATGCCTTGTCTTGCTTTATTTGTGTTTTTTCACAACCCGCACCTAAACACTAACAACCCACACCTACCAACACAACCCACACCTACAGTACACACAAACACAAACCACACCTATACACTACACAGTCCTCACCTAGGCACTGAGATAACCCACACCTATACACTACACAACCCGCAGCTAAACACTACACAACCCACACCTATACACTACACAACCCGCACCTAAACACTACACAACCCACACCTATACACTAACACAACACAAACAGTTCTGCTGCAGCCGTATCCTCGGACATGCTGGACGTAGGCTCCTCGTAGAACTTTTTTCAGCTGTCACCCGACCACAACGATGCTCCACTGCGGTGATGAATGAAGGCCCCGACCCTCAGACCCTTTTGTGTCCAACTGGAACGTGCGCAATCTGAATTCCACAAAATGGAAGCTCCCAGGACTCTACAGATGGATGCTGCCCTCTTCACCATCAGTTGGAGCGCTGGTGGCCCCCGATAACTCCACCACCACTCTACGCCGGAAGCTGTTGCTCTGGAGGTTTTTCTTCTATAGCTCGTCATATGAGCCCGGCCGCTGCGGTCGTCTCTGAGGTCGCCCCAGAGTTCGCGCTCTCCAGGGATGAAACCCACAGAGAGTTTTTCTTGTCGTTTGCAGTGTTGAAAATGTTCACTTTCAAACTGATCCAGAATGACCTCAAGTATGACTCCCCTCATACCTGTGTATGCCTTCCTAGAATGTGAGGTGAATGAATGTGAAAACATTACAAAGGTCTAAATAATACTCTTAGACTTGAGAAAGCCAATATTTTTTATAGCGAGTATCTGCAAAAGATATTCCTTTCAGTCAAAAATATATGGCCCCTGAGTGAGCAACAGTGTATTGTTCAATATTTTTTTTATTGATTTGCACAATATTGTAATTATATAGCTTAAGCGATTATTTTGTGTGGTTTATTTGATTCATGTCATTCAAGTTCTTCATTAACAGTGCTATTGTTTCCTTACTTCAAACTCAGGTTCAGCATTCCTCTGTGAGAGTCTGTTTTTCTCTGTTGTTCTGATTTATTGTGCAACATCAGCCCAAAAAACCTCAATTCACAGGGGTGTATGATTTCAAAAACGGTCTTCAGTGGTATTATATTGCCATAACTGGATCGCATCTGCTTCACATGCACACCCACTGTCTGGAAGCAAATTAGGTGGGAAATGCATATTTCTTATTTATTTCTAGGAATTTAGCAGCATAATCTGTCTCCCATGCAAAGTTTCCCCACAACCCCACCCCCAGAGCTTGTCTCACAAACGAAGCATTGATCGTTTTCCAATGCCAGACGTGTAAATATGGGCTTTGGTCCTGGGTTTGCTTGGCTCCACTGGCCCACACTCCTTTAATTGGTCTGGCTGCGCTGTGGTCATGTTTGTAGTTAGGAGGTAGGAGGTGTCTTAGTTGTTTATAGCTGAAAATTAATAGCTCATGGAGGAATACTTATAGCAACTCGTGACCTTGGGTTACCCTACTGAGGTCCAGTCATTTCCTGCAGGTTTTTGCCCAGTAACAGTGAGATAACCCATTTACAACACACTGCCACTCAGAACTCTAAACATATCCCTTTTTCCCATTACATTTCATCAAAAATACCTGCAATCCTCTGATCTGACACAATTTCCATGTGTTATATTCTACAGTGCATCGATGTATTCTTTTTGGAACAAGTAGGATCTCATCTGGCCCTGGCACTAACAAAACAACACCCTCCCCTGACATTCCCAGAAAAAGTCACGGCCTATCGCATTTTACCAGTCATGTTTTTTTTTTCTTTCAGGGAAACAGATCTAAGCTAATCAGCCACTGATGATGATTCATCCCTCTCAGAATTGGGACTGATTGGTTGATAATATTTTCTAGCCGTGAACATTTTAAGCCATTTAACCAACTGGAACTAGTCACAGAGATACTCAGCTGGAAATGCTCATGTTAAAGTTTTATGCCATAGCTGCAGCACTCTTGCTACGCCTCTCTGAGATCTCCAGACTTCTTCTTCTTCTCCAACGCCTGAGATGCCCTGCCCAGTAACGAGGGCATACACACACACACACAAGAGACAGACAAATTACTTGCCACAACCATGAAATATATTTTGGCACAGTCTCCAAGTGACTCCCCAGTATACACACAGGGCCGAGTCAGTAAATGCTAATGATAGTTTGTCTAGTTTGTTCTTTGTGATTCTATTAGATTTTCGTCTTACTGAGCTACAGAAAGTATATTTCATTCACCTAGTGAAGCTAATGTGAACATTAAAGGCCAACGGCCACTGGCGTCTATGGAATTGACACTCAAGAGATTTTATAAACTTTGGCGTTGACGCGCGTAATGGAGCTCTAAACTTTGACGTGCGTCAGATATGAGAGTATGGAGGTCATCTTATCGCTATGTGGGGGCGCTGTGGAGCAACTGGCTACATCGCCCGTACTTTATACGGGTCCAAGTACCCACAAGGATCCGGGTTCAAGTCTGACCTGGGTCATTTCCCGATCCTTCCTCATCTCTCTCTGTTGCTTCTTGTCAGTCTCTCAATGTCCTATCAACAAAAAGGCAAAAGGCAAAAAAAAAAACTTATCGGTGTGTAAAAAGCTAAAGTTGTTCAAATTCAAATTTCAATTCATCTTGTTGTGAATATCTGGAGCTTTTTAATGTCCACTCTACAGCCTGAAGTAAGAACCCAGTGCCCCCTCTCTATAGATACTCAACAGGTTCACCAGAGCCCCCTCTCTATAGATACTCAACAGGTTCACCAGAGCCGACTCTCTATAGATACTCAACAGGTTCACCTGATGAATAGTGAGGAAATGGAAATGAGGTCATGAAAAATGTCAAACGACTCAACCAGACCGGGCACTCCCTCAAAACAGCCATCCTCTGCTGCACCTTTTAAAATTGGATCAGTTCTGTACAGCACTGCTGCTCACGTATGTGTGAGGCAGTCATAGTTCAAGGGAAATTTGCCATGAAGTAATAAAGGAACAAATGGCATTTGGTTTGGGTGGAATGAGCCATGGAATGGGTGATCTAATGGAAAAGCGTTTCTTTTATTTCTGTGGTGGCTGCGAAGGCTTCATTTAGCCAAGTGGCAGATCAGCGTCCAGACAGATGAAGATCTCATTGATGTTTTTTTGACTTTAACTCCTTCGACAGCCCAGCAGAGCCATGCTGGAGACGGTCCATTCTCTCGTGCTGAGAAAATGAAATGCTCACTCACATCACATGCCAGCATTAAGGAGGGCCATACACAGTGGATATATATATATAGAGAGAGTGTGTGTGTGTGTGTGTGTGAGAGAGAGAAAGAGAGAGAGAGAGAGAGAGAGAGAGAGAGAGAGAGAGATTTCTTTCAGGTGGGGGAAAGTAAGTTATAGATGAATCAAGCCTCCTCCAATAGCCATGTCTCTGGACCAATCTTTTCTCAGTATTACAATTAGACTCTGTTGGATTGCCAGAAATTCAATTCTGGATGGAGCCCTTTCAAGTCTCACTGAAGTTATCTGGAAAATCAAATGGTTCACAAATGAGAAAAATTAGAAAATACATTCCATCACACCAACAATAAATTAAGACCCTTTTGAAAAAACGGGTTAAGCTCATCAGACAGGACATTGACTGTTGTGTGGGAGGTGCATAATCAGGTTCAGTCTTGACATGGTCTCAGTTAAGACGTGTTTTTACTTAACAGTCAGACAAACCTGTTGGAGTAAGTAAGGAAGTTGAGAGATGAAAGGAATTATCTCTTATGGGTGCAGCAACATACACATTATTTGTCATAGTTGTTTCTTCA
Source organism: Alosa sapidissima (assembly GCF_018492685.1). Lineage (NCBI taxonomy): Eukaryota > Metazoa > Chordata > Actinopteri > Clupeiformes > Clupeidae > Alosa > Alosa sapidissima. The sequence continues at coordinate 10,816,470 of NC_055959.1, read as the reverse complement.
TTAAGTAGAACGTACAGCTCATTACATTTTTTTTATCACTGGTTTCCTTAATGTTTAAATGTCTCAAATGTGATTTACAGATTATTTATCCAACTGTGGTCAGAAAGAACCATATGGCACATAAACTAGTAGTATAGTTACCCTATAAGGTTTAAGAGACACTTCCAGTTCTATGTGTAAAAGAGCACATAGTTTACACAACGGCTATACAGTTTACAGAATCCCTCACAGCCACATCCGCCATGGTGTTCAATTAGCCTCAGTTCCCATCACTCAGTGAAAGGCCATCACTTTGTGTGTGTGTGTTGAGTGTGTGCATGTGCGAGTGCGTGTCTGTGTCTCTGTCTGTGTGTCTGTATATGTGTGTGTGTGTGTGTGTGTGTGTGTGCAGAGTGTACACACACGCACACATGCACACAAACATGAACACACCCATGCTTATACACACACGCAGAAATGTATTTACACACACGCACACACACACACACACACACACACACACACAAAATCATGACTTACTCTCCTAGCAACTCCTAAAACCACACCGTGTGTGTGTGTGTGTGTGTGTGTGTGTGTGTGTGTGTGTGTGTGTGTGTGTGATGAGCTAATAGTTGAGCAGTGGTTTGATATATTACTGCTGTATTACCATATTATAACAAGTCCCAACTCAACACACTTTCACACAGCGGCAAAAACAAAATCACTAATAAATCAACTTTGCTGGCAAAAAACATCAAGAAACAACACAACACAAGCTGTAAACAGTGCTGTAAGGCTGTGTGTACAAATTCGCTTGAAGTTCCAGTGGGATTTTGATTTTGCAACGAGAATTCTCAGTCTAATCGTTAATGTGCCGGAAATAGGGCACCCACCAGACCAGCACCAAACTCCGAGCACAGTAAACAAAATCTTTTTTTTTTTAGCAGTAAATGCTCCCGTTAACAACTTAACCAGATTTTGTTCAAATCTACACCTATGGCTACTGAAAAAAGTAAGGTTAATTTATCAAATGTTATTTTGAAGTATTCAAAAACATCTTTGTTTTCGAATTTGCAAACGAAATGGGCGGAAATTGGTGCTTTTACGATAGGCCCACGACACCTAGAAGGCTCATCAGTGGTATCTGGCATCCCAGACACACACCCCTCCACACCCCGGGATGGATTCTCTGCCAACAAATACAGACAAATTCTAAAGATCATTCCTCTTCATTGCTGTGGCCATTTATGATCTGATCAGCAAATTAACTAGACAAAGCCCAACCAATATCAGCAAACTCTTCTGTAAATTTGTTTATAATCCAATCAGCAACATATACAAACAAAACACAAACCCTTGATGAGGGCACCAACACATATTGTGCACTGTTTGCATTGTTTTCTATGAAACAATTCATCACTGAACCCTAATATTTACCCCTGTTGACACTGAAACACAGATGATAATTTGGGTTTAATGTAGCTGTTCTTTGTCTCCATATCGCTTGTGACTCATATCAACAGCTTCACCCGTCAAACAAACTGCCTGGTAAACGTCATGCCCTCAGTCTCCCCATCTCATTCCTGGTACTCAGTGCTGCGGCTCCTCTTGGCCAGGGAGACCTGTGTGCCTACTGGCCTCTATAATCTCCACAGAAGCAGGTAATTCACTCTAATTAGCAGCTTGAACACGGGGCTCATTTTAGCTAGTTGACATCTTTTGACATCAGGGTAATGGCACCTGATTTGCCCCATGTCAGGCGCACACAGCACGACAGTCAGGCCTCAGCTAACACAACCACTGATCATCAGATGATGTGGATAATAATGGACTACATCTTAAGTTGTTTCATGTAAGGATGGTGTGAAACTTGTTGGAGAAAACTTTGTTTGTGGTTAAGTGATCATGACATAGTTCACTTCAGTTCAGTTTCAGTCGTCAAACAATAATAGAGTCAGTAATAGTTGTGTTGCAATTTCATGGGAAGCTCAGGACTTGTGGCAATTTCGCATGGGAACTGAAGGAGCTTACTGCAGGAACAAAACAGAAAGTTCTGATCAGTGTTATGGAAACTATAGAAATCAAGCAGGATTAGATCAATATTATTAGGTTTGCCAGAGGGTTTTCATTATGTATAGCAAATGTATTTCTAAAAAGAAGTATCATATTCCAGCTTAATGTGTGTGTGTGTGTGTGTGTGTGTGTGTGTGTGTGTGTGTGTGTGTGTGTGTGTGTGTGTGTGTGTGTGTGTGTGTGTGTGTGTGTGTTTATATTTTCCTACATCTCTCTCTGTCTCTCATTCATCAGTGTTTGGGGATCAGGTAGCCTACAGCAGTGGCTTCACTCTAAAGGCTCTGTGGGGGTAAAACTGTGTTGGATCATTTCCTGTTGGGGGGGAGAGGCCCCAGAGTAGACGTGTGTCTAGAGACTTTGGGGTGAGGGGTGGGGGTCGGGACTCCACAGAGGAGAATTGAGGCCAGACAGGAGGGTACGGCTGCGGGTCAAAGAGCCTTTGTGTGATGCCTAAATCCCATCGTTAGTTACAGCTGGCCTCACCCTCCTGTCAAAATGGGTAGGTAAGACATGTGACCGAATATCAAAGCATTTCTCAATTAAGACAATCGTGAGCAGTCTGAATACAGAATTTTGGATTGACAGAAAATGTAATTTCAATGGATCATTTCTCAAAAACGTTCACCGATTCGATTGATGTTCTTATTACAACAATATTCTATAGCCATACAACAATATTCTATAGCCATCCACAAAGTCCTTTCAAAAACTATAACGTCACATAGGGCTGTATATTTTCTGTAGTATATCTCCTGACACATACGCATTCTACAATGTTGTTATTGATGTAAGAGTAATGTATGAGTGGGGTCTCACCTTAATTGAGATAGTCAGTGTTTGCTGCTTCTAATGCAGCTCACCTACAGAGCGCTAATGCAGCTCACCTCAAGAGCATCCGCCACCGTTTGGGGTGAGCGGAGTCCAGAGGGGAGAAACCTCCTAGAAATGAGTCATGAGACCCATTAGGCACCTGGTGATGAATGAGCCTGGATGTGACCGTCGCTTTTGATCTTGTGATGGTAGAACCTCAACTAATGGAAGCATTCGATCAAGGAGAACACTGCTGTCAGAGAGATAGAGTTGTTATGAAAAGGTTTGTTTTTAATGGCAGTGTCTGAATGGTGGATTTATTATGACCGCCGCGCAGCGAAGCGGCGGTCATATAGGTTTAGTCAGAATTTTTTTTTTTTTTCTTTTTTTTTTTTTCTTTGTCCAAATTTCTGTCAAGGATTCCCGGGACACTGTAAGACCGGGGTACACGAAACTTGGTGGGCATGTAACCCCACATGGATAGCATGGAACCTCCTGTTTTCGTTTTGATCTGTAGCCCCCCCGCTGGACTGGACCCCCCGAAAGGAGGGTAGGGTAGACACAGTTTTCTGTGAATATCTCAAGAACCTTAGGGTTTAGGAGGACCATTTTTTTTTGTATGTTGATCTCAAAGGGCCATGTCAACCCATTCCATAACCACTCATTTCATGTATAGCGCCACCTAGTTAAACACAAAAAAGTAAAAATGAGGTGTTGTAATCGCAGGTATCTGTGACCTAACATAGTCAAAACTTCACAAAATTGGAAGTGTAGGATTATTATGACACCCTCTGAATGCACGGCAAGTTTCGTGGAATTCCGTTCATGGGGGGCCACACAATAAATTAATTTATGTTACTATACACCAACTGGCCTGTAGGTGGCCGGAGACAGTTTTCTGTGAATATCTCGAGAACCGTAGGGCCTAGGAGGTCCACCTTTTTTTTGTATGTTGGTCTTAAGGGGGCATGTCAACCTATCCCATTACCACTTATTTCATGTATAGCGCCACCTAGTTAAAAATTAAAAAGCAAACCAGTAGGTGTTTTCATCACAATATCTCTGGCTGACATGGTCAAAACTGCACGAAATTGAAAGTGTAGGATCATTATGACACCCTCCGAATGCATGCCAAGTTTCGTGGACTTTCGTTCATGGGGGGCCTTACAATAAAATAATTTATGTGTACATTTAGTGACCGTACACCAACAAGGATTCCCGGGACACTGAAAGACCGGGGTACACAAAACTTGGTGGGCATGTAACCCCACATTGATAGCATGGAACCATCACTTTTCGTTTTGATCTGTAGCCCCCCCGCTGGACTGGACCCCCCGAAAGGAGGGTAGGGCAGACACCGTTTTCTGTGAATATCTTGAGAACCGTAGGGCCTAGGATGACCAATTTGTTGCGTATGTTTGCCTCCAGGGGTCATGTAAACCCATTCCATATGCACACATGTGCATAAACAGATACACACACACACACATACATTCACAGTAATCCTACGTATGACACATACTCACACAGTAGACATATATACGCATGCATGCACATGCACACACACAGGCATATAAACAGGCAAACACACACATGCACGCACACACACCCACCCACACACCCACACACACATAAACATAAACATGTACACGCACACATGCACACAATTCAAGAATTTCTCAGAATTATGAACAGGCAAGATGGGGGAGGGGTTGTATAAAATGTATATTACATGTGAAATCTGTGAACTAATCATGTTTTGTTGACTGGGCGGCGGTCATATTTTGTACCGCTCTGCGGTACATCTAGTTTTATGGTAGCAACAGTTATCTATTCCATTTCTCTCTGGAGTTGACTACACAACTTCATATTTATGGATAGACTTGTACAATCTATACTATAATATACTATATAGAGTATTTCACATTACATAAATATTCTATTAAAGTTCATAGATATCACACATGGCCCTTTCATTTAACTTGCATTATTTTAAATTGAAATAAAAGATTGACTGGCGCATAGAATGATTTACACACTGAAGAAACACGATCATGGCTCTATCATGGCTCAGACCAAAGTCAATGAAGTTGACCATCAATCTCTTTCACCCATAATATTGGTGCTGTTGAGGTCACTGCAGGACAGGAAACTAAGCCATTTGGTAAGGTGAGAAGCACAGAGATTTGATTTACTGGACTGTTAACCATAAAAGGGAGAGTGATTTAAGACCACCTGTATCACCTGGAAAAGATGCTATCACACAGTGGACTCTCCACGCTCAGCCTACCCTCGACCAGCTACCCCCAACTCCACCAAGTATGGTTTCCATCACTGCTAATAAAAGCAAGGCAGGGGGTAGAGCCATGATTGTGGCAGATGGAGCTAAACAGACCACAACAGCAGCTCTCATCTCTGAGCCCATCCGCCTCCCCTGAGGTCCGCGCTCCAAGCGGCGGCCCCCTCGGAGAAAGAGAGAGTGAGCAGGCAGGCGGGCGGGCGGGCGGGCGGGCGGGCGGGCGGGCGGGCAGGCAGGACCCCGGAGCCCAGGGCCCGAGCCCCCATGGCTGGTACTAATTATCAGCGCCTCATAACATGCTCCAGAGTAGTCAGAGCTGCAGTCGAGGCTGCCTTCTGTATGACAGCCCGCGTAATGGTGGACAAGATTCTCTCCAGAGAAACGCCAAGGCTGTGTGTGTGGGTTTAAGTGCCTAAATGTGATGTATGTGGGTGAATGTGTGTGTGTGTGTGTGTGTGTGTGTGTGTGTGTGTGTGTGTGTGTGTGTGTGTGTGTGTGTGTGAATGTGTGTGTATGTGTGTGTGTACATGTGTCCATATGAGCGAACATGCGTGTTTGCGGTCATTGTGGCTGTGGGAAAAAAGTCTGGTCATGGGTTAATGTGATTGGAAATGGAGCTTTGTTGATTAAACCATATATATTCACTGTGGCATCTGCTGTATGTTTTGGGCATAGAGCCAAGAGGCAAGCATCACTAGATATGTAGTGTATACTATGTATGTATCTGAGCATTTTTTCCATCGTTTCCTGGATATAAGAGCTGCTGATAAGGTCTGAGTGTAGTCTCAGTGCTGAACCTATTTACAACAATAACCCATTTTCATATCCAGTGGAGTTGCCAGACCTCATGTCATTCCGAAGATTAGTCCTTAGAGTGTGGTTAACCTCTAAAAGAGACACTGCCGTGTTTAAGAAGTCATGTTTGCAAACTAATATTCACAGGGACAGTTATTACAACAGTTTCTGTTGTCAGCGTCTCTTCTCATATTCATGGGAGTGGAGTGGATGTTTAAAACACTGCCTTGTGCATGTAGCATTTTACTATGAATGGGGTGTCAATAAGCCTGTGAGACAAATCAGGCTAAGTAGCATGTAAGTACCAAAGTGAAAAGAAACAGCTCTCGTCAGATTTCATCAGGGGAGGTTTCTGAGAAATACCCAGGAATGCGTTCACTCACTTACATCAAAATTACCTCAACATGTGACAAAGCTATATTTAACTTCAATGGCAGAGGATATTGTGTACATCATGTATTCTTAGAATGGTGTTGCCTAGGGCCCAGCACATGGTCATGCTTCCATGGGAGCAATGACATTCACATCAAATAACAGTATCTCATACACATGATCACCGACGTGACATAAATGATTAACTATCTATTACCACTCTCACCCAGGCTCACAGACACAGCTGCCATGACCAGGACAGAATGTCCAGAATACCGGACCAAGTGACATCACCGTGCCACTGAGTTCATGTCCTGGAGCCGTACCGTGAATGATGTACGAACATCCAAACATGCTCACAGCTCTTTATACTTTCTCACTATGGATGTGCTAATATGAACACCGCTTTTCCCATGTAGACAACAACAGCCTTAAACTCTATTTGATGCAGAGTTTGCCAAAGGCTTTTTGTTGGCGCATGGTTTACGGTGTGTGTGTGTGTGTGTGTGTGTGTGTGTGTGTGTGTGTGTGTGTGAGTGAGTGAGTGAGTGAGAGAGAGAGAAGTATAAAGTCTCATAAAGAGCCTAAAGGCCCGTGGGAATAACTGTGCAGGAGCCAATTGAAACTCGCATGATTATGTCCCAAATGTGCACCAGCGCAGCCACTTTCTGCAGGATGCAGAATAAGCAGTGAGAGCAGTGTGGGTGAAAGACGCTCACACATAATGATAAATGTGATGAGTAACGACTGAGTAACGGCTGGAGTCTAGTGTTTAGCATCTTGCTTCAGGAATCTGTCGTCAGTGAGCCCAAAAGGCCCTCTGTATGAGCCATAAGGAATGCATTAAACATGCTTTTGTAAATGCACAGATCTCTGGAGAAGGATGCAAGGCACGCTAAATGTTTATTTTGGATCTCCTCCCACATGACTTACTACACAACTTTTTTCCAGCCCTGTGGAATTTCTTGCCGTGGTTGACACCAAAAGGAAAAAGCTAAATCCCCGCTGGCAGATAAGCCATTTTGTTCCTTTCAAGGGTGAACTAAACTACTGTATATTTGTTCCAATGAGCCAAACTGGACTGCTCGATCCTCTGCCTCTTTAGCCCAATCTGTAAAGCAGCCTCCTGGGGAGATAAGCATGAGTCACACAAAGCGTTTGATAGCATATCAGGCAAGAGGAAGTGCTATTGTATACAAAAGGGAGAATTCTCAACACTGCTCTATAGGGCTCGTTAACTGGCTGTGGTGAACATGTAACCTCTATTCTACGTACTATCGGCTACAGCTCAAGAAAGTGAAGCATGCTCTGCCAATTATACTGAAATGTTTAAGTTATTAGATTTTGGTTTGTTGATGAGTGAATCTGATTGTTGAATATACAGTTAATGTAATATCTGTTCATTTCTGTGGATGAGAGCACTCTCCCCTCGTATCACATCTCTGTGAAACCAATGGAATAAAAAAAAAGTGGTGAAGCAGTACAGCAGCAACACAAAAGATTGCCTTGACTGCGCTGGCGGTCATTCAAAGCAGAAAAGCAGACTCCCACACAAGTGTCCCGGGCTTCTCAGAACTCTTATGTGTCTCTGGCTCTATCTGCGCATCACTTCCAATGTTCAGGGGCCACGTCTGCCAGAGTCCCGTACACATTAGGTGTGTGTGACACCAGCACTCGAGCCCGGCTTTTTATAACAGCAGAATATTAACTCCTCTGCAGTACCAAATAAGAACACTCAACTGATGATAACAGTTCCGAGATAGAGAGTTAAAAATGGCCTGTGGCCACTGCATGGCCAGGCCTCCTTGTGTCATAAAAAGGACAGTAGATAATGATCTAGTTCCTGCACAGCACAGGCCACTTCACTGGGCAACGTCGGACACTGCATCACATCTGTTTTAAGTCCATCCTGGTTCCAGGCTGCTGTGTAACGTTCATAGTTTTTGTCTGCATGTATGGATATAAGTTTGCAGTGCTGAAATACATTAGTTCTTATCTCCACTGAGGCATCTGAGAAATCATTAGCAAAAAGAGGGGGATTTCCACTGTCCTAGTTTCCACCAAGAGAGAGAGAGAGAGAGAGAGAGCAGGGGAAAGAAGCACAAGTGAGAATTGGAAAGGGGGAGGGTTATGATGACATTACATGTTGGAGTGGAGAGGGAGCCGTGCTGTTGCTGGTGTGTAATGAAAACAGCAGTGCAGCCTGGCCGACAGTCAAGGAGGCAGTGAAGGGGCTGCCAGACGTGCTGAGTTTGAGAGTGTGTGTGTGTGTGTGCAGAGAGTACACACACGCACGCACACACACAAACATGAACACACCCATGCTTACACACATGCAGAAATATATTTACACACACACACACACGCACAAAAATCATGACACTCTCCTAGCAACTCCTAAAACCACACTGTAGCATGAGACGCATTGTCTATTGTAGTTTGATAAATAAATAAATAATATCATATAAAGAGTAATCATAAACAGGCAGCCAAAAACTGTCTCCCAAGGACTTCAGTGAGGGTGGCACCAAACCAGCTTTCTTATAGAAATGCATTTACCAGGCATATCTGAACCATGTGTGAGTGAGGCTATCTGTCTGTGCCTTCATCTGGTTGAATGTACTCTGTGTGGTGGTGGTGGTGTTGGTGGTGGGGGGGATTAATCTTCTACATCTCGAGGGGTAGACAATAGCCATTGTGATCCCATCTTCCTTGCGTGGAGTGCTAACTGAGTGATTGAGGACAGTGTCTCCATGACGCGGGTAACCGTGGTCAGGGTCGTGTGGGAGAGGAAGGGGTGGAATCGAAGTCTGGTGACGAAGGAGGCAGCGTGGGATGCCAAGGGAGAGAATCTCTCACGAAAAATCTGCTCCCTGCTTAGAGTAGTGTGTGTGTGAGAGAGAGTGTGTGAGTGTGCATGCGTGCATGTTCATATACTGTATGATTCATCAAAATTACCCTTTATTGCTCATCATGAGTGTTAACATGTTTTTTTATGTCATACTGTACATACCACTATTTAGGCTGCCTGAATTACAGCTTTCTCCGTCTCCTCAAACACTGGCTTTAGCATACACAGAATCATTCAGACCAACAAAGGCAAAGATTAAGAGCCTCGACAACGAATTTTGAGACAAGTCCAACTCTCCCAGGACCACATGTTATGACTTTGGCTCTGAGCCACATCCATAAATTCTCAGTGTGATTCCTGGATTATGCATTAGTTAAGGGCCAATCATATAGGCAATACAACAGAGACATAATCATAAATCGCCACATTATGCTGTCAGGGTTCTAGACCCGTCAACCCTTGAGGGTGTGCTTCTGAGACAGCTTTGCACTTCCTCCAGGCGGATGGCACATGTGCTTGCAATCGAAGAAACATGTGCATCCAAAATGCTCCACAACAATGACTCTAGTGACAAAATATTCTGAACAATCTTCTTCTGCCTGCAAAAAGGCCACAGAGAGAGGGATGGATGGTCCAAAATATGAGTGAGTTGAAGTAATGACAGCCAAACATTTCCCTCTCGTTTTTTGGCTGCAAAAGAGGGAGAAAAAAAGTAAAGGGATAATTGTGGTTGCATTTGTGAGCACAGAGCCTCCTCTGTTCCAGGCTGTTTGGAAAAGAGGCATTACTGTAATGAGGTCTCCTCCACTTAATTAGGCCTGGTGCAAAGCGCTTTGTCTCACACAGGAAAATTGGCCGTGTGTGTTTGTGTAGCGGTGCGTCGCTGGCCCAGCCATTCCCCTGTGAAGTGTGCTGGTGAGGGTGCTGCAGGCGTCTTCACACACACTGGGTGGTGTAAGCGTGTGTGTGTGTGTGTGTGTGTGTGTGTGTGTGTGTGTGTGTGTGTGTGTGTGTGTGTGTGTCTGTATACAAACAACCGTAAAGTGCCCCAGCGAGGTCACACAGGTGAGAGGTGTTAGGGACTGTCAGATGTTTATGTCGTTAGCACCCCTAACGATGGGAAACCCTGGGAGACAGAGAGATCCTGGGTAACATTTAAAAACCTTCTGACATACTGTACATACAAAACTCTGTTCATGCCTCAACAAAATGATTTTTGACTGTGTCAATGTCTAACAACACACGACTTTATGGAACAGAGTGACCACACGCATAATTGAATCTGAAATTGAATCAAAAACAGGTTGTTGCAGTGACTGGTTCATTTTTGTCATGGATAATATGTCTTTGAAAGCACACTTGTCCTCGAGCTGTGGTTAACAACAACAGCACATTCACTTAACGACCAAACTATATTAGTTTTAAGTTTAGGGCCTTGGTGAAGGTTTTCCGGTCATGGCGTTAATAGCTTGAGACCTTCATTTAAGGACTGCCCTGCCTCTGGCCTGTTTCAGACTTCACTTCAAGGCAATGGGAGAGCTGGGAGAGCAACGTGTTGCTGTGGCAACACCAAACATTTTCTCCCCGGCAACCCTTGATGTTGCAATACTTAATCACATGATTCAATTACAAGGGTGGAGTACAGGCTATTCTGTTCTCATTAAGTGTGGTTTTTGGAGGGCCACTTTTGACATGAGGGGGATTCCCCAGGTTATTAATGGGCACGTGGCATAGAGATGCATGTTTAGTCTTCAGCTCTGGGGTACAGCAAGAGAGAGAGAGAGAGAGAGAGAGAGAGAAAGCATGTTGTGCAGGGACTCCCTGTGCTGGCGAGAGCTTCAGATGATCGTCAGAATCAGCCTGACCCAGCACTGCCCACTGGTGTTCCTGGGCCCTTCCCCTGCTGTTTGTGTAACCACTCTCTGACACGCGCGGGGTCAGCCAGGCAACGCTGACCCGCTGGTGTAATGGGCTGTGGATGCATGAAGAGCTGCAAGGCGCCCTGACCGCCTTGCTCTTATTTACTATGAGGGACCACCCCACTGAGAGCAATAGAGTGTGTTTGTTATTGCACACACCGTGATTTGGCCAACAGGAAAGATTTTGTCTGTCCTGAGAGCTCAATTCACATTAGATCCGTCAGTCACTCAGACCACTCATGTATACACACATGCACGCACGCACACACACTCTCTCTCTCTCGGACACACACACACACACACACTTTCTCCCTCTCTGACACACACACACACGCACACCCTCTCTCTCTTGCACTCTCTGACAAACACACACACTTACACACACACATACACACACCCTCTCTCTCTTGCACTCTCTGACAAACACACACACACACACACACACACACACACACACACCCTCTCTGTTTCTGTTTCTCTCTCTCTCACACACACACACATACACACAAACACACACACACATACAGTACACATGAGGGATTACCACTAGTGTTTCTAAAAACAAAGAAACACGCCTACACACACAGATCATAAAAATCACCCCCAATTTCTGGACACACCATGCCTTGCTGAGCCTCTGGCTCATACCTACGTCACAACTGATGTGATAATTTATTATTTTGTTATTTCATGTGCAGCCCTTTGACCATGAGTAGATAAAACATTACTTTTTATAGTTCGCATTAATGTTTTTGCTGATGCTATGATTACTGAGAAATTATTCAAGGCAAGACATATTTCTTCCAGCCAATGAATGAGCGCCAACACTCATATGTATTTACACTAGTTCAGACGGACTTAGTTCTCACATATGGGGAAGCAATGAGTATTGTATTATCAGAACAGCATAAGTGAACTGTCAGATGATAATTGAGAGTACCTGTCAACAAGCCCCTCTTGTCCGTCAAACAAGTATGATAGAGCATGTCTCCTCAGTGGCTTCCCAATCCATTCCAGTTTCCATATTCTGTACTCTCAAGATTCTTGGGCATCACTCCAACTGGGAATGCCTGATACTTCCTCCGGTCTGATTTCTAACACATGGTGACTGCAAATCTGTTCTAACCACAGGAAGCTCCTTTCTTCGACTACAGAGAGAACATGTCTTTACTGTTAAGAGTTCGGCTCTTTGTGATGTGCTGTGCCAGTTTCCCAGAGGTGATTCCCATCTGGGCTGAAGAAGCAACGCTGGATTTGACCAGCTTTAAAACACAATACCCTCTCAAATCCTACATGGAATTCAGACACTCAGCGAAATCCCCTGTGCTGTAGTCTGCTTTCTCTGTGGATCAAACCAGTGAAGAAACAATTCAATTTCTCACAGATATTCTTTATCTTAACGCAAGTGCCTTAACAACAAATCTATCTAAGATGAATTTACACTCATCATGTATATATATATATATATATATATATGTATATATATGAGCCTTCAAATGATTTATATATACATAAGTTCATAAAAAATCATTACAGGCTCATTCAAACCAACAATATCTCCTCAAGTGGCTGGCCATTTACATCTGGGCCTCTAAAGGTCACTTCTAAAATAGCACACACACAAAAATCACATGACCCATAATATGCTCAGTAAGGGCAAAAGAGAGAATCCAGAGTCTCTGTGGAGGAAATTTATTTTTGACAAATGACCTCCGCTGACCTGTAAGTGCTCTCTGGAATCTGTTCAGCAGACCACCCAGCCAGCCAAGGGACGTCCTCATAACCAGCCTCCCCTGTAGAACATCTCAAGAGAGCATCCCTACCAGTGGGTCAGGGCACCACTCATAAATGTCAGGAAGGCAGAGGGCACTCACTCTACCCATGATGTAAGGTTCAGAGTTTTGCAGTCCAGTAGCGCAGTGTATCTTTTCACAAGTGCAAAGTTATGACTTTTTTACAGCTTTGTCAATACTGTCATTGGAAATGCACTTTTAATCCGCCACTAAGCTTGCATGTTAAATAAAAGGCTAGTGTTATAGTTTGCACATCTGCAAGGGTCCACTGGCACACATTTGCACAGAGTGGCACACATTTTGTCATCATTAGGTGAATGCCAGACTGCATACATCCATATCCAACAGTGGTGGACACTAAAAATAGTGCCCATGGTGTCAACAAATGTCCATTGGCACATCCACAAGCAAGTATAATCAAGGCCTAAGGACATCTGAAAACATATGCTTTCTTTTAACCTGTGCTGTGCTCCTTGGGAGTCCTGGGAATATCGTTTTCTGGGAAAAAAGAAATTAAAAGATTTTTGACCGAAAAATGACTCAAGTGGTCTAGTAGTGGATGAAAGGTTGCCTCCTTCAGTCCAGGTCTCTCAGCAAAGCTTTATTCAGACCGAAAGCCATTGGTCAGGAAACTCTGGGCAAGTTTATTTGCTCTTGGCCTCATTTGACAGTGTGTTTGCCAAAGGGTCAAGAAGTGACTGGAAATGAATCAGCTGACCCTTCCCAGTGGAGACCGTAGGAAGTGACTAATCCAAGCGATGGATTTTTATGGTGATATAAACATCAGCCGAGCGCCCCCCCCCCCCCCACCCCACCCCACACCTCATTAGTTAGCACCGATACGTGTTTGTGTCGGTGAAGAGGATTTACTGGAAAAGGAGACCAATTATCTCCCTCCATCACTTTCATTCTGCGCAGCCCCAGTTTTAATCGTGTGTCATGTTATCCTATTAACTCCGTGAACCTTCGTGTCTGTGTCCCGCTCGCTCCTGGGAGGAGCCCCGACCTCAACCGAGGGGGTTCCTCCAAGCATGTTTGCTGACTGCTGAGGGTCTGAGCTACTGAGGGGAGAAACGCTTTGTCTCGTCGCCGTTGTTGGTGTCGTCGTCGTTATGGCTGATGGAGGAAACACTCGTGCTGTCTGAGCAGTCACACAGCTGTACACTGGCTACACTCTGGCCCCCACAGCTGACCGCCTGTCCCCTTTCTCTTTCAGCCGCTCGTCTTCATGATTTCAGCAGCAGCACGACTCGGAGCAGGTGTTGGCTTCATGCAAGGCATACACCAGCTAAAGAGATCTATACAAGCACACTGACCTGAATACCTTAAGTCAGCTGAGACACACTGGACATAGCAGAACCTTGCCTTCAACCTCTCTTCTTTTCTTCAGATTTCTCAAGCTTGCGTATTTCCCCCCAGTTAATTTCTACCAAACCCATAGCCCAGGCCCGGGGTGGGTAATCGGGAGAATCGGGAGAATTCCCGGTGGGCCGCTTCACATTTAGGCCGGTCAAGGAAAAACATATACGTAGGCATTTGTCACGTTAGTCCGTCATCTCTTAAAGTAGGCTACTCACGTTCAGCAATCTATGCCTGACACCGCAGCCTCTGCATGGGTTGTAGCCTACCATGTGAGGGAGTTCTCCCCTCCCAAAAAGAGTTGGTTGGGTCCATTTGGCCCATCTTTTCCAAAAACTTTTCTCAGATAGGCCCACCGATAGCCGGGCTGGCCCTACCGTAGCGATAAGCGTCAGGGAGGATAGATGGTATAAAGAGGCCAGAAGGGACTGAAAAGGCCAGGTAAAAAAAGAAAGGAATGCATTGGGGGAGGATGTTGCCAAATGTTCCAAGCTTCCAGATTTTTTTAAGACAGACACTGGCAACTGGTAAGAGAGATAGCAATGATTAGCAACGTAGTTATTGGGTAATATTGGACGTTAGCGTTGTCAACCTATTCGCAAGCAACTTATTAAATTAATTAACATATTAGCCTTTTTGTATCATCCAACATTGCGATGCATAGACTTTGCGAATATTATGCAAATATTTATAACAAAAACCAAGCTTGATCTGTGGCTATGCAGTAAAAATTGTAGCTTCTAAGCAGGTCAGCCAGTCCCTAGTGATGATGAGCCCGAAATGAGCTATGAAGAGGGCAATTAGGATAGAGAGGATAAAATATTAATTAAAATGATTTAATGTAAGAAATATCAGTATATGACAGCAGTAATACATGATCAACATATATGCCTTGTTTGCTCAGAAGTGAGTAGGCTAAAGGAGTAGCCTACATCACCAAACACTGATAGCCTACCCACGCTGAAAAACATGTACATTAGATTAAACATTAGTTCAATATGCCTCTGTGGAAGAGTGGAATACATTTTAAATGCTTTATTTCTTTCTGTTTTTGTTAACTTATCAACCTATCCTTGTGGAATATTTGTTGTTAACTTCTCAGTTTAAGTAAGTTATTATATAACCTTTACACATTTGTTGAACCATGGTAGCTAATAAAAACTACAGGATAGTAAGAACTTAATTTATCCAATTTCCACCACCATGGAAAAAGTGGGCTGGTCTTGGGCCTGAAACACCTGGGCTGAAAAGTGGCCCCACTTTGGCCCTGCCCAAAGATAATGTCTACTCATGCTTACTGAGGATTATGTCTTTGCTTCAGATGGGCCAGCAGTTTACCTGGACGTCACAGCTGGTTTGCACTTCGCAGAGCTCTGTAACAGAATAATGGGAGAGGGGCGGCCGTCTGGCCAGAGGGAGCAGAAGAGATGAAGAACGCCTTGGGAGTATCGTGCACAAAGGCCCAAGCAATTATCACTGTTGATTCCATCGCTAAGTAACGCCGCACACGCCTTGGCGGCAGATTCAAAGGCTTCCAACAAGGCCTGGAGTATCTCTCCATTTAAAGGCAATTTGACACAACACATGGTGGTGTCAGTTGTTTGTCGTGAAATAAATTACGCGGGTAATTCATGCAAAGTGTCCTGAGATTTCCCGTCGTCCCCCAGGAAGGATGAGGAATGGGAGTAAGGAAGGCGTTCCAGGAGAGAAAGACAAGAAATCATGCTAATGATCCTCACTACTGAGCGTTGGACAAACCATGCTGTTATTATTTTGTCTCATTTTGAATGAGAGCCATCAGACACAGCTGTCTGGAAAGGCAGTCAATCACTCCTGTGTTAGACACGCCAGAGAGAAGACACAACTCAAATGAGATCTTAAGTGAAGCAGTCAGTTAGTGTACAGTCTTGAATTGTGCACAATTAGAAAACTGGTTAGACAACAAGTTGGCCTCCTCAAACTTCCACAGAACATCATGGAATATAATCAAATGATTCCCATTTAATGTGGAAATACGTTCACACAAACCCAACACATTCATCTGGAAGTCTTGTGCTGATTTTAGCCAGAGACAATGATGAGGTGGTGGGACTTGCAAGAGAATGAGCACAAACAATTCCTATATTTGACCATGCAAGTGCATGTGTCGTTTATGTAGTTGCAGCAACTATTTCTCCTCTCAAGGATCCTGTTGTCTTGTGAATCCATGTTGCCGTCTGCAGTGTGTGTGTGTGTGTGTGTGTGTATGTGTAAGATCCCACTCACTCACTATGCGCTCTGATATGACACTGACCATGAACTAACGCGCTGACAGCGCTGCGTGAATGGGGACTGAAATGTACGGAGCCCAAGTTGAAACTGCAAAGCAACGGGAAAAAATTATCCTGAGGAACACAAAAAGGTATTGCGAGGGAACGCAAAAGTATTGCGAGGGAACGCAAAACTATTGATTGGGAACGCAATACTATTGCGAGGGAACGCAATAGTGCGGTCTAAAAATATTTAGCAACGTGACCCTTCCCGGCCTCCGTAATAATGTAACTACTTTTTTCGGGGAAAAGTAGTGTAACACGTTAAGCGCTACTACTGAAAATTTGTTAACGAAACGTAGGCCTAGTTCCTTTTTCAATTCGGGGCAACGTTATTTTTCCCAGGGACAGATTTGACAGCGACACTGCTTTCTCAGCTGCGCGCTTGCGCAATAGTCACGAGCGAGCTCCACACTCGGTACGTGACAGAGGCTGGTAGCATGATTTTTTTACAGTCTATGTATGAGCATTAAGAGCAATCACGGCAAGCCAGATGCAGCTACCTTTTGAGGGATGGAGCCATGGAGGTATTCCCATTACTTCGATCTCATTGAAACTAAGGGGAGGAATGTGAGTGTAAGGTGTGTAGGCTTACACTGTGCCCTGGTGAGAAACCTTTGTCCACTGCCGTTAACTCAACTGCCAACCTCACCAAGCATTTGAAAGGAAAACATGCTAACATGAAGCTTGTAGCTCAAGATCCCCGGGGAAATAATAACATGTCGAGTCCAAGGTTTTCGTATGTTGTTCCTAAGGTGCCTATTGATACAATTTGTACTAGCTTTGCAACAATTTTGGGCTAGCCTGTTAATGAAAGAGTAGGTTATAAAGTTATAAAATAAGTCCTTATGTAGGCTATTTTGTGTTCACCTATATGGCCATAAGATGTGTCGAGGCTATTTGAAATTGTTTCATAGGGCTTTAGTGGTGTTGTTGAAGCCTATAATAGCCCAATGGTGTCTTGTCAAGTGCTCGGTTTGTGGCATTTGTTATAATAAAGAGCACAAAAGAAATACCTGTTATGTCCTCCATAGTAGAACTTTATTTAGGCCTGAACATTTAGGAACAGATAATGGGTTGTGCCCAAAGTCGAGCAACATAAAAGTAACAGGTAACGTAAAAAGTTAATTTACAGGTAACGTAAAAAGTTAATTTATCAATTGGTCCAGCCTTTAAAAATTCAATTTAATGTTCATTTTCATTTTCCATTCAACTTGGTCAATGTTACTCCTTTACAGTAGGACTTGTTGAGTGGATGAGGCCGGCACAAACAAAGGTAGCATTTGGATACTGAGCTACTTGACTGGAAGACCAGGTGGCTCTCAGACCATAAAGAAGAGCTGAAATGCTTCTCTATTCAAGGCATTTAAGGCTATCCCCTTGGAGAATATTGCGTTGTCTTTCCTCATGTGCTTTGGTAAGTCAAATGTGTAAACATGTTTACACATTTCCTCCCTCCACCCTCCCATAAACTCACAAGTCTCACAAGGATTTGAGCACCCGTTTGTTTTGTAAAACCACAATTTTAAAGGAAACCATACAAAGGCAATCACAGCCTGATTTTGTATGATAATAGCAAAACATCCGACCCCACTGTTGTGTGTGTGTGTTTTCAGACAGCATCAGAAAGGCACATGTCCGCCATATCCATTCATTTATTTTACTAACGTAAAACAGATGCAACACCGGATGTACGTCATTCGACAGTCCGAAAGCCGGCTGTCGTAAAACTGTCAGATATAACACACACCCCCCCCCCCTTTCCCCAGGGAAAGACCCAAACCACATCCCTAAGAAGTAGTTACAAACATTTAAAACTGTCCCACTGGAACAAGCAGGAATATAAACGCTGTAACGAAAACACCAGACTAAAGCGGCTGGAACGGTGCAGCCTGTAAACATTGTAAAGCATGCTCTTATTACTGTCAAACATGAAACCAATCACTCTTATTACGCCACATTGTCCCCGAGATAACCCGGTCTGACCCGGGCACGAGTCGGTCGCCTGGCAGGGTCGTCAGGACCGGTGGGACCTAGATTAGAGTTCTGTTTGTCCTCCAGGTCTTCTGCGATAGGTGGCGGCACCCTCCGGAGGCGGGCATGCCACCTCGTACCGTCGGACAGGTGGAAAGTAGCAGGGCCCAGCTGCTCAGTCACTTGCATGGGTTCGGACCAGAATGACCTGAGCTTATGGCCCCGGGTGGGTCTCCGGACCCTGACCCAGTCCAGGGTGGTGAACGCTGGGGTTTTGACCCTGTGGGTACGGTCAAAGCGCTGCTTTATTCTGTGCTGCTGTGCTGTGACTCTGTCGCGCAGTTGGCCGGATGACTGCCGCTGCACGCCCTGTTGTGCGCTTGATGGAGGGCAAGCAGGGGCTCGAAGGCGATCCAACGGCAATGACAGCTCCCGTCCCAGCATGAGGCGCGCTGGAGAACTCTCTGTAGTGGAATGTTGAGTAGCTCGATAGTGCAGGAGGGTTCGCCAGAGTGCTGCTGAGAATTGGAAGCCTTCTGCCAGGTGAGCTCTGATACCATTTTTCAGTGTCTGGTTCAGGCGTTCCCCCCCCCCCATTCGCCTGTGGGTTGTAGAAGGCAGTGCGTATGTGTCTGATACCCCGCTCACTGAGAAAAAGAGGTGAACTCAGTGGAAGTGAATTAAGGGCCATTGTCTGTGGTCACTGCTGATGGCATGCCCCAGCGGGTGAACAGTGTCAATAACCGTGTGTGTGGTGACTGGACCTACCGAGACAGCCTCAGGCCATTTGGAGTAGAGGTCGTAGGCCACGATGAGAAAGCGTTGGTGATGCGGGACGCCATGGAGCTCACCACAAATGTCCATCTGTATATGCTCCCAGGGCCCGTCTTGCCACTCACCAGGCACGCCGTACAGTCCTTGACCTCGGCTTCGAAGTCCCCGTCTATTCCTGGCCACCAGACCACCTCTCGGCACCACTGCTTCACCCTGACGACGACCAGGTGGCCTTCATGAGCCATGGCGAGCACCGGGGCCCGTAAGGCAAGGGTGCTCATTCCAGCAGAAAAGCTCATCCTTAAAGCGGTGAAAAGGTGTCAGGCTGGTAGGGAGGCTGGAGACTGGAGGCCACCCCGAGTGGATGAAGGAGCGGAGCTGTGCCAGCACTGAGTCCTCCTCAGAGGCCTGCCGAAGCTCCTGCAGTGACACCGTTGCCTCCAGCGGAGAGTGGAGGAGCTGGATAAGGTCAGAGTCTGTGGTGTCCATATTGAAGTCTGTGGCTGAGGGAGAAGTAGCTGGAGTGGGTGTAGAGTGTGACAGGTAGGTCTGCCACAACGTTCTCTCGGCCTGGCGTATACTGCAGTGTAAAGTTATACTGGTGAAGTCTCTCATACCAGCGATGGATGCGCAGGGGCCTGTGTCCTGATCCGGATGTAGCAAGCAGAGCTGTGAGCGCTTGGTGGTCTGTACGGAGAGTGAATGAACGGCCATACAAGTATATGTGCCAGCGCTCGCATGCCCAGACGCAGGCCAGGGCCTCTCTCTCCCCCACTGAGTACTTCTGCTGAATTGAGGGCCCGTGAGGCAAACACCACCGGCCGCTCTATGCCGTCAGGGAGCTGAGACAGCACAGCCCCGACTGCAAAGTTTGAGGCATCGCAGGTGAGAAGAGTTGGGCTGGACGGGTCAAAGTGGGCAAGCACAGGTGGTGAGAGAAGTTGAGACTTCAGCTGTGTGATGGCGTCCGCACAGGCCGGGGTCCATGTCCATGGGGCGTCCTTCTTGAGGAGTAGACGGAGTGGGGCAGTAGTGGCAGAGTACTGGGGCAGGAAGCAGGCAGTTGCAAAACTGTCAGACATAACACCCACCCCATCACTCTGTCCAACTTGCATCTCTAGTGCCCTCTACCTAATTCATCTATACTTTTTTACGCATCTGTCAATCAATCTGTGCATTCATCAGACAGACAGACAGACAGACAGAATCTTTGCTGTACTATATCTGTCCTGAGACTTTTATCTACAGCATCTGTATCTTCATTCAGTGCACTGCTACACTTCAACTGAATATAACTGAAAGTTACCTAAATCCCACAGTCTTCTGTTCTCATGCAGCTGGTAATCCACATCAGCTCTTTCTTATGCCTGCAGTGACTGTATAGTGAGTGAAGTAACCTAAAGCACTGGTGGTGCTGCCTGTGTTGCGTCATATCCATAACTACTCTCCTGTGGGTGTGATGTTACTTAAGGTTAGGCCTACATAGTTTGGCATCTCCTGCCATGGATTAAGTGTCAAGGCTGGGCTGTTAACATGTCAAATCTTCATCAGAGGAATAATGAGCTGAGAGATAGCATCAATCTCGGGATCAGAAATCCTTCTCTCTGGCTTTTGGAACATGCTCCATTTCTGGAGCTGGGATTTTGTTTTCTCTGGAAGGCCCTGCCAGTTACAGTTTCTGTTTTGCTACAACAATTTAAGACATAACAAAATGCTATAGAGAGGCTCAGAGTCAGAAGCCAGCGGTGTGTCGACACAGCTAGGCGCAGGGTTGAAGCTGCTTTCTCTATTTGTTGATGTGTCGCAAGACAGAAGGGAGTTTATGGCAAGGTTAGAGTTTCACAGAAATAACGTACAATGTAATGGGATCACTGTGGTGCTGCTCACTTGGATATCACAGACGATAATAGAAGTCAATGACCGCCAGATACTAAATTAAAAAAGGTTTTCGTAGAGAAGAGGACGTATAACACTTCAAAACAGCAGAGGAATTCCGGGAAGAAAAAAAATGCAATCCTTTCATAATATTTTCTTTCCTGATAGATTTCCCACAGAGAGACTATTGCTGACTGATATCAGTTTCAACGGAGACCATAAATAATCACTACAGCTAGTTAGTTATGCTCAAGTTAAAGTAATGTTTGCAACACAATATCATTTTTGTATAGCAGTGCCCTCAACCTGTTAGGATACACAGGCCTACTGGTTGAAGGACACACATAGCCTTACAGTACAGAGCCAACCGAAGATTACTGACTAATTAGATTACTACATGGTCAGCCTAATGAACTGCCACAGTCAAGGTGCTCTAGATTGTCTCAGATTCAGATTTTATTTGTCACATACATACAATGCAGTGAAATGTTACAGTCGGTGCCATGCCAAGTAAAAAAACACAAAAACTGACACAGAAACAACCCACCAAAAACAGTAACAGACAAGAAACAATACATTCAAAATGTCAGGGGGTTATTGTAGATCGGGGAAAAGTGGTGTACTCAAAAATAAAAATGCTTAAACAGTGCCATTAAATATACCGGACGGCTTGGGGGAAGAAACTCTTATGGAGTCTCTCAGTCCTTGCCGCCAATGTACAGTATCTGTTTCCAGAACGAAGTAGAAAGAACAGACCATGGTCTGGGTGGCTGGGGTCTTTCAGTATTTTTGTGGTCTTGTCCTTGCACCGCTTGGTATAGATGTCCCCTAGATTAGGGAGTTGCCCCCTTATGGTACATGAACGCACCATTCTCTGCAGAGTCTTACGGTCCTGCATGGTGGTGTTTCCTTACCAAGCCGTGATGCACCCAGTCATCACCGCAGTCAGGAAGCTCTCAATGGTGCTGGAGTAAAAGCTCTGCAGGACTGTTTTGGATGCTTTGAATTTCTTCAGCCTCCTTAGATGGTACAGTCTCTGCCTGGCCTTCCTTACCACTGTGTCCAGGTGGGTAGACCATGTCAGATCTTCGGTGATCTGGACACCGAGGTATTTGAATGTATCCACCCTCTCCACAGGGGTCCCGTTGATGGATAAGGGAGTGTAGTCCCGCGCCTGCTTCCTCCCAAAGTTCACCAGCATCTCTTTAGTCTTGCTGACGTTGAGGTGGAGATTGTTTCTCTGACACCACTGGGTCAGGCACCTCACTTCCTCCAGATAGGCTGTCTCATCGTTGTTGTGGATGAGGCCTACCACTACGGTGTCGTCTGCAAACTTAATGATTGTATTGGAGTCTGCGGTGGCTGCACAATCCTGCGTGTACCGGGAGTACAGCAGAGGGGGCAGAACACAACCCTGGGGGGCCCTGTGCTGTATGCTTAATTATGCCACATATGGAATGAACCGCATAGCCAAATATCACAGGAAAGCAGATAATGGCAGATAACAGCGTGGTGTACCATTTAATCATTTCCCCCACCTTGTTTCCTGGCAGTACTGCAGGAGCATTGGAAGTGACACAGAAGCTGTATAAAAGGTCATATAATTGGATTAGACTGCACCAAAAAAGAAAAAAAAAACAAAGTTAAAAGAAAACAGTATAAAGGCAGTGGGGCTGAAAGTGAATAGAAGCAAGTGAGAAGAACTACTGCCAAGCAGAGCGCAAACACACTTTCCAACTCATTGTCCTGATTCTGAGAAGTGTCCACTGCCGCGTTTCGAAATCGTTCTCACATGGATGCTGGCAAAGTCTTCACAACTCTCCCATGAAATAATACATCAAGCCATGACTCATGAAGACGGAGGAAACCTCACGGGCTTTACCCCACTCAGAGCAAAGTCAACAGACACATGACTGAGGGGTTTATATTAAACTAGCATTAGGTTTCACTGTGCTCAGGCAAAAGTTTCCCTTGTTATATGCATGCATTTCTATGTGTAAGACAATAGGTATTGTTAAGCCCATTGTTTCTTCTTAGAATTGTTGGAAGATGATACAGGTATTATTGAAATGCTGACTGTGGCCAATGTGGGGGGGGTTCTTGTAGAATGGCTGCTGCATCTAGTCACATCTGTAGCTGGCATGCTGCTATCAAGAACACCTGTGTGGAATTGGATCAATTACTATTCATTTCGTATTGTGAAATCAGTAATATATCAGAACCACAGAGTTATTAGCCACCTCTTGACTTCCAACAGGCGATAGCTCACTGGCTGGTCCTCAGCAGCTCCTCCAGAGCAGCACTTCAGTCTAACAACTATCCACTTTGACAGTCTAACCCTATGCCAGACCAGACCACCTGGAAATGGCCGACATTCTAGCCCTTTCATGTCGCTTGCTGCTAGTAGCAGATGAGCACAAGCCACAAGGCACCCCACTCTTTTGGGTTTGTCTCTGATCAGTACAGCTCTGTGTGGCCTCAGTACATGGAGACTGAAATGTGTGCTGACTTGCGGTAGTAGATAAACTATGTGGACTGACACACAACATTAAGTCCAAACAAAATCAAATGGCACCTTAATTCCAGGCTTAAATGCTTTTGCCAGACTCCACAATCTCCCAGAAATGTTTGTTTAATTTTCTCTGTATTGTCTTTACTGTAAGTCTCGCTGTGGGTTTCATGCTGTAGTTTTGCACAATGTCTGCTTGTGTCTAGTGTGTGATTATTGGAGCAGCTGGCTGGCTAGTGGGACTGTAGTCATGACGACTTCATCATTCTGCTGCCAGCAGATTGCGTCTCTGTGTTGGCCTTGAATGATGGCTCCAGAGATCGGTTCTGACAGTGTCTTGCTACAACCTCTTGCTGTACAGTATGTTGCGTGTAGGTTCAGTGCTGTGTGTGTGTGTGTGTGTGTGTGTGTGTGTGTGTTTGTCTGCATGCAAGACGTGTAGAGCGGCGTTCAGAACTGAGAGACATTTTAAGATTTAAGTTTGGATTCATTTTTAACAACAAGACTGGTGAATATTCAAAGAGGAATTATTGCAGTTATTTTGGCCAAGTCTAGTTTGCTTTGGACAGGTAATTAAAACAGCATCATTCATTTTTATGTTTCATGACTGTTTTTCCTCCATTGTTTTTGACTGTCTTCAAGACTCAAAAGTCTCACCTTACCTTAATTAGGCAGGTGATATAATAACAATCATTATTTTTCACACCAGGTGCTGAAGACTTCTAAGGCCTGAAGTAAATGTTTGGGAATGATAGCATTGCCATTAATCTTGACTATTAGCTTTAGTGTATCCAAGGGCCACACACATTTTCCAAATTAACTCTAGGATATCAGTCAGTCATATCAGAAGGTCTTTCGCAGTTTGACCACTCCTTGAGAGTGAAGGTATGAGGAACACTGATACATCAGAGTAGTACTAGGAAGTAGGAGACTGGCAGAAATTATTCAAAGTGATTTATGATCATGTTGAAGGTGGCTTAGGGGTTAACAGGTGACACTCAATCGATGAATCGAAGCATTACACATTTAATCAAGCTCTTAAAAGAGTAAATTAAGAGTCAGATGTTCTATGCCATTAGAGGAAATGCTATCAGATGGACTGGCCTAAAGCTTAGGAGGACCCTTCTCGTGCATATCCCAACATGAATGAGGCCCTATAACTGCTTCCTGTAGCCTGGCGAACTCAGGCCTGGCATAGCGTTGCCTTGACAGCTGTGGTGTGGACCACGTTTCTTCCCTTAATGCCTCGCGTCTCGCTCCCTGCCCGCTCTCTCCCGGTCATGCTCAAGTGTTACTTTTACGAACCGCATAACAGGGTTTTATGGACTGCATACAGTGCGTGTCTCGCAGAACAAAGCGGCGTTTTATGCTTACCTTACACTCTTTACTGGAACAGGGCAGTAGCAGAAACCCTATCCCGGCAGTAACAGTTCATGTTTGTGATGTGGTGCTGTTTGTGTGAGACATTTGGCGTTTTTCAGGCAGCTAGTAATGAAAGCAAGAGCTTTACCAAAAGTCAATAAGAAGTCTGTCCATTACATCTTGATTTATGCTCATTCCTATTCATGGAGAAAGCATTACACATTCATAATACAACCCCAGGAAATTAAAGTTTGGATGCTGTGTAAAATGTAAATAAAAACAGAATGTGATAATCTGCAAATCTTGTAAACCCATATTTAGTTGCAAATAGGACACAGACAACATGTTGTAAGATTATTTAACTAGCCCTATAAAATCTGTCAGAGTAAGGGGCCGTTTATACGAGAACGATTGCGAAGGAAGAGGACAAAATATTTTATCATAAGTGCCTTTCGTTTACACGGCGACCCCGCCATCGGGGCTTGAAGACGCAAAAATCTGAAGACTCCTTCCAGAGTGTAGAGTTTTGAAGACGACCCGGGTTGCGTCTCCGTCTAAACGGCTAAACCAAAGATCCTTGATCACCTCTCTGGCTAAACTGTCAAATTACAATGTCTGCGCGTGACGTACCGGGGTTCTATCACACCCAGCGGTCTGGAATGCATATCCAATCGAATATCACTCTTCGAATATCTCTTGCGTCTTCATATAAACAAAGATTTCCCCCTGAGAATGCTCGTCTAAACCAGAATAAAAAATTGAAGACGAGACGCCACTTCTGCGTCTTCTCTTTTCATCGTCACCGTATAAACGTAGCCTAATACAAATTATTAAATGGTGTTCTGATGTTAGCGCCAGGCTCTCACGTGGAGACAGGCAGAGTGATGCAAATTTGCCAAATGGTGTTAAATAAGGTTCCTACATTGGCGCCAGGCTCTCACCTGGAGATGGGAGAGCCAAATGGCAACTAGTCAATTATAGAACGGGCCACGGAGGAAAATCAGTGTGAAACCGTCACTCACAGCCCGCCATGATTTAATTGACAGTCCACATTGTAATTCCCTTCCCGGTCTGAATGCAAAAGCCGGCCGCCATGATTCAATTAACAATCCACATTGTAATTTCCTTCCCTTGTAATTCCAAAAGCCGGCTAGCTAATTTACACAAAGGGAGTTAAAGAAATTAGAACCAACCCTTTTTTTAGTGGGTGTCCCTACTCATGATATGTTTTGTATATTTGACGCGGTATCATTGCGTATGTCACTGAATCGTTGTGTGCCTTGCTACTGCACGTTATTGGATTAAAGGGGAACTTGGCAGGACTGCGGGTCCCGACACAAAAGAGTGCGGCGCGGGACAACTTTTGAAAGCTCTTTGCGGGAGCGGGCAGGATGAGAGAGGTGCGTTCGCGGGTGCGGGACAAACCGATGATTCACTGCACTCCCGCACTCCCATAAAATTAAATATGGAAATGATTAAAGTAGTGTTCATAACTATAGTTCAGCTGGATGTTTTGTTAGGCAGCATTAAAAAAACGGGGTTTAAGCATAACTGACGGATAGCAGGCCTATAGCCTATATTGTCGTTTACGTGGGTTCAATTTGTTCCTGCTGCTCATTGTCAAAACTCGAAATCGAAAGCATGACAGAGGAAGAGGGCACCAGCCTAGGCCTACTTCAGTTGTTAGCCTACATTCAGAACCAAGAAACTGACATCTGGAGTCTTTCTCAGGTGTGTGTGCTCCTTTCGTGACAGAAAGAAAAACTAAATAGGCTATCCCTCCTGCATGCGGGCTTTAGCGAGACATCATGTTACAGATGCGGGCGGGAGAGGGACTAAAAATGACACATTAATGCGGGAGCGGGACAGAATAGGCCTATTGCGGAAGCGGGCGGGCGTGGGACTGAAAAATCAGTCCCACGCAGACCTCTATCCCACAGTTTGAAATAGCATAATGCACAATTTCTCCAGCACAATTTCTCCTGCCAAGTTTCCTTTAAAGGACTTATTTTACAACATTTTGGAGGCCATCCTCCTTTGTGTGTGTCTCCTTTGTCTCCTCTTACGATGTCAAATGCTGAAACTGACAAATTTGACAATTTCATTAAAAATATGCGCTCATTTTGAATCTGATGCCAACAACACGTCTCAAAAAAGTTGGGACTGGGTCAACACAATTCTGGAAAACAAAACACAAGGAGGAACATTTCACAACTAATTGGTAATTGGTAACAATATAAAAATGTTTTTTTAACACGGTATTGCAAAGACTTTTTGGATTTCATCATTTATAGCAGGGACTGAAAATAGAATGATTTTGATTTCGGTTCGTTCTGAGCAAAAACATAATTTTTTCGTTCCTGTTCCAGTGTTCCAAGGCCTCTCCTCTAAATGGTAACCGATTAGAACATTATAGAAGAACAGTAATATCGTTCCTTTAAAAATTACATTATTATAAATTGATTTATGGCCTGTGGCACAATGCTATAAGCTTTTCAAAGTACATTAGATATCAAGACTGACTGTTAAAAATACTGTGCTTGAATTCAGGCAAGATCTGAAGATAGGCAAGTAGGCATATAGAATATTAGATCTTTAAAAATGTCTGATAGCCTAACTTCAGGCGCAGGAAATGTCCTTGCTTTACGCCCTGTAATAGCCTAACCTATGTGTGGTGACAGGCCTACAGATAGTGGTAACTGCATGACAGGCCTTTAGATATTTTCCAAGTGTTTCTGGTAGCCTATGTTATTTCACACGTTTCAGTAATTTAGGGGCCATCTACACAACGCCGTTTTTTTTTTTTAAACCGGTGAGTTTTTGTTATCGGTTACGCCTTGCGTGTACACGACGCCGGCAGTTTAGGAGACTGTAACCGATAGTTTTTGTAACCAGCTTCCAAAGTGGGAATTTTTGAAACCGCCAGCTAACTTTCGCCGTGTAGCGTGTAGACGCAAATTTTATGACGACATAGCCCCACCTCTCAACTCTGCCACAGCACTCGACCTGACACACTGCTTGTCAAAACAAACCAAACCATTTTTATTAAAATGTTTTTTCTTTCCCGTGTCATGATTTATGTGCACGTTAGATAGTGTTGGAAATTAAAATCTGTTTTCGGTATCCGGTTTTCATTTTCATTCTTTGAAATGTTTCTAATCCCTGATTTACAATATTCAAATGTGCAGAAAACCCAGAGAAATCTTTGTAAACAAGGGACAGAGCTGAATATCAAATTTCTTCAAAAGAATGATTATTCAACCTCCCAAAAAGCCAGATGTTTTTAACGTGGATGACATTCCTCTTTTGATCGAGTAGGGATTATGAAAACACTCAAGCAGGAGTGATAGCCCACAACTCTGGCAAGAACAGCCATGAGACATGCAAAAGGTAGCAGGCAGCAGTTATTCAAGAGCAAGACCGGCATATTTTATTGCCCAAGTGCGTGTCTGGAGAGACGACTCATATCGGTCTGAAAGCTTCACACGGACTAAACCTCAGACAAGAGTGAATGGATGGAATTGTGGAAGGGCCGGGGGGGGGGGATGTCAAAGTGCTCAGACTGACTGGGGGTGGGACTGTGATACCAGTAATACACCTCAGCAATGAGCCCCACCTTTTCTGGTCTGCCGGGAGAACCGTGGGCCAGGACCAGGGCCGTCTCTCTGATGCGTCTGCCAAAGCAGGGGGCCATTCTGCCCCGTGTCCACTAAAGAAGAGAGAGTTGGAGGGATGGAGGAGGAGGAGGGGGAGGGGACTCAGCGGGAGAGCAGACTACTCTGCCCGTAAAAAAAGAGGATGAAAAGAAAACAGATGGTGTGCCACGATGAGGAAATGGCTCTAAAACCTGCATGGGCTTTTCTTTCAGACGAAGACTAACAACTACCAAACATCTGCAGGAGTGCAGTACAAGATGCTTTTTGTATATCAGATGAAACCCCCCCCCCCCCGCCCCCCCCCCCCCCCCACACACACACACACACACACACACACACACACACACACACACACACACACATAGCCTCTAAAAGGGTTCTACACAAATGCTTTGCAAACTACCACACAACCCTCAGAAGAGGAGGTAGAGAGCTATCGGATCGCCCCCTATTACCACCAGTCCCGTGTTTCCGTCCTCTTACGTGTATTTACTCTTAAGTGTCATTTACTGTTCATTTCTATACAAACCAAGATGGCGGATTACTAAAGAAACGTCGTTTTATAATTTGGAGGTGTTACGATATTCGGCCATACATTGTAGACACAATCCACACCTTTCCCCCGTCAACACATTGTCAAAATGTCAGAAATACATACATACATAAACACACCTCTCAGATCAGAATGTATATGTGTGCACATACATGTGTTTGTGTGTGTGAGAGTCAGTAAGAGTGTGTGTGTGTGTGTGTGTGTGTGTGTGTGTGTGTGTGTGTGTGTGTGTGTGTGTAAGAGTAGCCTGTGGAGACCTGAAGAGCTGCTCCCCTGCACTAATCCTACTGCACTTTGATGTGGGTTCAGAGTGCACGTTCCAGCGATTGGTCACCTCACCCCTCTCCACCCCCTCAGGCTACTGCCCTCTCCCCCCTCCAATTACCACGGCCTCTAATGATGCCGCTCAGCCTCCACCCACCAGACAGCCCGGCCACTGAATAGGAACATATTGTGGGGGGGGGGGGGAGGGGTGGCAGCTTGTTGTAATCTCTAGTAATTAGCCCTCGGCTTGTAAAACACGTCTGAGGAACAGAGGGTGAAGTGGACGAGGCATCTCCACTGACTCTGATGGTCTACACATCAGCACACCAGCCACACCACCTCTCTAACTGGCAGAGATGACCCCTATAGGGAGCTAAAGAGTGCAGTCAGTCACACAGCACTGGTTTGGGAAGGACATCAAGTGGAACTTTCACAGCAGGACATGTTCCTGTTCACCTGGATCTCCATGTTCATCATTAGTGTAAAAGTTCAAGTTAAAGGTTGACCGCTATTCCACAGACGCATTTATCCAAAGCGACTCAGACCTGCAATGGCTTAGGAATTGAACCCGGGTTACCTGATGGGCAGGTGTGGACGTGACCACTGCTCCACCGTGCCCGCAGTGTAACTGTAACAAAAATATGTGTTCTCCTCGGCCTTGAGATTAGACTGTACATCACTGTTACATTTGAGTAGATTATCAAAGGAAAAACACTATTATAGGTTAAGTTAATAGCACTGCATATGTTTCAAACAACAATAAAATGGTTGTTATATCAAAGAGGCGGCAATGGTTCTCTGTACTTCAGCCAGCCCACAGACACCATTGAGGTTTCTGAAAAGTAGCATATAGAAATCCTGCCGGAAACCTGTGGCTTGTCTGGTACTGATTAAAGTGGCGGTCGGACAAATGACTCTTTAAGTGTGTGGGGTCTGTGTAAAGGAAGCCAGCGTCATTTGCTCATATTGCGTCCTTCCTCGCTCTGCCGGCCTCAGCTGTGGACGAGTGACGGCAGAGAACAACTCTGATCGCGCGTCTGATGGAAGTCACCCACGGCGCCTGATGGAAATCAACCTCAGCGGGTTTCCCCACTAACCAGCATCCTGAGTCTGGCACTTAGACCCACGCTGTCACTCAGGAATCCTCAGAAGCACGTCAGTGGAGCTGAGGCCCTTTTCCCCGCACACAGGCTGGTCATCATTATTACACAATCCAGATGACTCTGAGCCTCCTACAACCCACTGCAGCAGCAGAACTTCTATGCTCATCCACTCATCCACGTTGCCTCCACCAACCCAACCACCCTCAGGCTTGTTGATGTAGATGTTCCTTGACATCTTCCTTCTCATGCTATTCAGCATGTGATCTTTAGCTTGATGTGTGTTGCGGTTCAGTGATAAACACAGCACCTGAGGTAAAGACCGGGTCAGCTGCTGTTGCCTCTATCATCTCCACAGGGGTGTGGGCCGAGACTACTCTGATCAGACTGAACTTCCCATGTGTGCACGGGGTGTCCTCCGAGTGACACCGATGTGGGCGAGAACAGACCGCTGTACCAGGACGACCACTCTGGGGAAGGGGGGGGGGGGGGTGACATGGAGGAGGAAAATAGACAAGACTCCTCTGCTGATGGCTTCACGTGTTCAAGCAGTTGGTTTGCAGAGCGCACCGTGCTGGCAATACCACCCACATCAAAGGTTCGATTCCTGCTGGGTGCACATGGCCAGAAGAGGAAGAGAGAAGGAAAAAGAAACGGTATGAAAACACACAGTGTGTTGTACGCTGGTGTGGATGAAAGTTTCTGCAGACTAATGAATGTAAATCGAAAAGCTGCACACAGCCTTCTGGAATGTCTGTCTGGTCGTCGAGTCGGAGGGGGAAGTCTCGGAAGGCTCCGCGGAGTGTCTGTTCCAGCGGAAGCTGGCCACGGTGCTCCGGGCCCGACGCAATGAGAAGTGCAGCATCAGGTGGTGCAGCTGTCTGCAACCCACGACTAAGAAAACAGATAGAAATCGCACAACAACAACACACAGCCTCCTGTTGGTGAGCCCATCAACTAGTTTTTGATTACTTTTTTCTTATCATGGCGCTCATGGAAATGCCAAAAGCTACTAGAATTCCAAAAAGTAATACATATTTAGTGGGTTATTTGTGAAAAATAGGGTAAACCCTCTCATGGAGGGCAGATAGAGCCACAGTTACACTGTAAATGCCAAACTATGAAAAAAGAGGGAGAAAGCGCCAGCTCTCTGGAGCTCTCTCCAAGCAAACTTCAGCCAACCACTGATCAGCAAGCCAGGCCATTAAAATTAATGAACAGGGCTGTGTAAAGAATCATTGTTTACTTATATCTGTGTGGGGTTGCGATCAACCCCGGGGACTCGCTAAATGCATTCAGTAAACAGGCATTGAGAAGAAGGGAGTTACAACAGCACGGCACTCTTCTCACCCACCTTTCCAAGAATGTCCCATATTTCTTTCAGCTGACATAAGCAAAGTAGGAAGAGGCATTTCTTTTAGGAAGGGGTAGGAGTTATTAATAGCATTCCAGCATACTCACCCAAGCAAGCGGTGGGCTACTAGCCAGAACAGACAAAGTGGGTGACTGGCCAGAACTGTCAGCAGTCGGATACACCATAGACACTGGCCGTGTGAAAGATGGGGGGTGGGGCACTCTGGTAGTGCACAACTTTAACCTTGGTGATGTTATTTATAAGGCGTTTGCTGTACTGTGATACACTTTTCCGGTTAACAAAGGAAGATATGACAGGACCACAGCAAAGTTCAGATGTTAAAGCCGACTGAAGACGCTTTAATCCGAAGTGACACTGACTTGCGAAGGCGGGAACCTGGGTCGACCGACTGTCATTCAGCCAGTGACGTTACCGCTGATCCATTACACCCACATACCAACAAAGGAAGTCATACAAGCAGTGGATACAACGAGTATATGCAAGTGTCAAATGAAAAGCTGTTTTTACCCTGTGTCATTCTGCCTAGTCACTGACTGCAGCTCACACACGTGTGCAGTTCCACCACCATCCCAGGAAGCAGATAAAGGTGTGAGGCAGACAGCAGCACATCCCAGTGCAGAGTGGTCATCAAGGGGGACATCCAAACAGCAACATCCATTACGACCACCGTTATCTGAGGTTATCTTCTCCTAAACCTCTCTTCCCACTGCAGCCAAGTGTCCCACTGTGACCCTGACTGTGTCCATCTTAGGCTTGAAGATACAAATATCCTCCTGTTTCTAAAAAGGGGCCTTCTACATATCTGTGGGACCCTTCACATAAATGAGATTCTTTGATACTGTTTTCAGTAAGAAGAAAATTCACTTTTGATCTCCATATCTGTCTCTAGGCTGAAGTTTGAAGAGGGAAGTAACTGTGTAACAAAGAATGATGCATGCTTGAGTGCCCCATCTGATTCAACTTTGAACACACACACACACACACACCCACCCACCAAATTTCTGGCCAGAACATGAGGGCAGTTTCCCGTTAGTAAAAGAATCAGCTAAAGTACTTACCCACGGGGGGTGATTTCCACTGTGAACACTCTGACATATGGCACACAAACACACAAACAATAATACATTAGTCAATAAGTCAGAAAATAAGACAAGTCTCCTTTGTACTCTTCCTCTGAATGTCACAAATATCAAACATTGCAGACTGGCACTGGATACCAGTTGCACAATCATAATGAAATAATTTTAATTCAATCATCTGTAGAATGCAACATTATAACTCAAACATCAGAGGTGACATGAGGCCAGCATCTAACAAAAGATTTGTATGCAGACGTATAAACTTCAGATCCACTATGAAATCCATAAAGAGATGCTCCGCACATATAACTCTGAAATATGCAAAGCAAGACAGTCTTTCTTTTCTAACATTATCAATAGAAGTTCAAATAATACTCGTATTCTATTTTCAACTGTTGATAAGTTAACAAATCCCCCCTCACAATTAGTGCCTGAACTTCTCTCAACTAATAAATACAATGAATTTTCATCTTTTTTTAAAGGTAAAATTGACAAAATCAGACTCAACATATCTGCTCAATAACTAATTCAACAACCTGAACTTCCAGCAACAAACAGAGGGAAACGTTCAGATTGATAGACTACGAAACACTTGAAAAAACGGTACAGAATTTCAGCTCTTCCACATGTGTCTTAGACACTCCAATTTCTTCAAAACTGTTTTTCACCTCATAGCTGCGGATGTCCTTCAAATTGTAAATGTATCACTGCTGTCTGGCGCTTTTCCTAAGTCACTGAAAACAGCTGTTGTAAAGCCACTTCTTAAGAAGAATAACCTGGATGCCTCCATGCTAAACAATTACAGGCCCATATCCAATCTACCTTTTATTGGCAAAATTATTGAAAAAGTAGTCTTTAATCAATTAGCCACCTTCCTAACATCAAATGGGTATTTTGATTACTTTCAGTCTGGTTTTCGGGCAAATCACAGCACTGAAACAGCTCTCATTAAAGTTTCCAATGACATACGCCTCAACACAGATTCAGGTAAAACATCAGTCCTAGTGCTACTGGACCTTAGTGCAGCATTTGACACTGTTGATCACAATATTTTACTACACAGACTAGAACACTGGGTTGGATTTACAGGCATAGTTATCAGCTGGCTAAAATCATATCTACAAGAAAGGAGCTTCTTTGTTGCCATCGGAAACTGTACCTCAACACCAACATCCTTGACCTGTGGTGTTCACCAGGGGTCGATCTTGGGGCCACTATTATTCAACCTCTATATGCTCCCACTTGGACAAATCATCCAAAAGAATGATTTCATATCATAGCTATGCAGATGACACACAAATTGACTTTGCTCTGTCACCAAACGACTATGGTCCTCTTGAATCTATGTGTCAGTGTATAGAACAAATCAACACCTGGATGTCTCAAAATTTTCTTCAGCTGAACAAAGAAAAAACTGAAGTAATTATATTTGGTAAAAAGGAGGAAAGACTTAGGGTTGCCACTCTCCTTGACACAAAAGGGTTGAAGGCAAAGGATACTTTTAAAAATCTTGGTGTATTAATTGACAGTGATCTAAATTTCAACAGCCACATGAAAGCGATAACAAAATCAGCTTTTTACCACCTCAAAAATATTGACTAAGAGGGCTGATGTCAAAACATGACTTAGAAACTCCTTCATGCATTTATCTCCAGCAGGGTTGATTACTGCAATGGACTGTTCACAGGCCTTCCAAAAAAGACTATTAAACAGCTTCAGGTGATACAAAATGCAGCAGCTAGGATTCTAACAAAAACTAAAAGAACTGACCACATTACTCCAATTCTTAAGTCTTAAGTCCTTGCACTGGCTTCCAGTAAGTCACAGAATCGACTTCGAGCACTATTGCTTGTTTATAAATCAGTAAATGGAGCAGGACCTAAATACCTGTCAGACATGCTTCAGCAGTACACACCTTCTTGTCCTCTCAGGTCCCAGGTGAAAAACCTGTTAGTAAAACTTACTGTTAGAACTAAACATGGTGAAGCAGCTTTTAGCTGCTATGCAGCTCAGCTCTGGAACCAACTTTCGGATGACATTAAAAAGGCCCCAACTGTAGCCAGTTTTAAATCTAGACTTAAAGGTAAACTAAGCAGTATTGGCAATTTCCTTACTGTTTTCTCGGTTTTTGCTTCTTTTTCTCTGGCTCTGTCATGACGAATGTCTGAGAAACTCTATCGCTACCTTTTTCTAGCCGGTGCTTGGCGTGTATGTGTATTTAAATGCAGTAAAGCAATTCGTTATACAGTACTTCCTGACACTGAGGCCGTCGGCCCGCCGGCCCACAGTTGCAAGGGTGGTTTTTCCGCTCACAGGCGCTAGGGGGAAGTAAGATGGCCGAAATTCAACCCGAAAAAAGTCATATAACCATTCCAATGTAAATTAAGATAAAAAAACTTGCATATTAAGCTAAAAAACCTACATAGTGTACCTTTAAGACCAAACTGTTCTCAGATGCTTTCTGCTAACTGCGCCAAGTTACAAATTCTGAATCTACCTTGATAATTATTCTACCTTGCTTTTATTACTTTTTTACTACTTTTGCCTTTGTTTTTGCTTATTAATTATTCTTTATTTTTAAATGATTTTACCTTGTGTTTTATGTTTTCTTTTTATTATGATCTTTACCTTTTAAGTATTTTTTGACTATATTGCCCTTCTATGCTTTTATTTGTTATTATTGTTTGGTTTTGTTTATGTAAAGCACATTGAATGCCCTCTGTGTATGAAATGCGCTATATAAATAAACTTGACTTGACGTGATTCTGTCCACAGACTGACCTTCACTAAGTTAGTTGGACCTGGGCCCACGGATCAGTCATGCGCTGCCAAAATTGGGAAGAAGTTTCAAATAAGCCAGGATGTCTTTTCAAGAGCTCTACGGTTGTTTTTGTCATTCAAAATTCTGTTTAGAGACTGACCATCACGAAGTTAGTTGGTCCTGGGTTCACAGGTCTGTCATGCGCTGCCAAATTTGGGATGAAGTTTCAAATAAGCCATGTCTTTTCAAGAGCTCTACTGTTCTTTTTGTCATTCAAAATTCTGTTTAGACTAACGAGAGGATTCTTCTGCCACATGGCTCAGCCTAACCAAGCAAAACAGAACTGAATGTAGTTGCAATCCAGTCACTACCTATTCGCAATGTCATTACCTTATGCCGTGACAAGCCATTTTAGAAAAAAAAACTCTTGACATTCCTCATCTCAAATTTGTAAGACGGCTTGCCACATCATTCATCTTTAGCTTACATCGAAAGACACTGTGGCAGGTCAGCATGTCAGTAATATTAGGCCTACATATTTATCCATTCAGTGGATTACAATGTGATCGGAGCCACATGTGTTGGGTCTCGTAGCCTACACGGCCACAGCGTGAGAGCATGGTTCTGACAGCAAGGTGGCTTACACAAGGCATGGACACTGCTGAGAACTGTCAAAAAGAGGATAGAGGCCAGCCAAAGAGGCTGATAACATATCCTGTGTGTGTGTGTGTGTGTGTGTGTGTGCTAGAGAGAGAGAGAGAGAGAGAGAGAGAGAGAGAGAGAGAGAGAGAGAGAGAGAGAGAGAGAGAGAGAGAGAGAGAGAGAGAGAGAGAATGAGAGATACATCCACTGCCACTCTGTGTTTTTTATTTCCTCACAAATCACCATCCTGCTCCTACAGTATTGCGTTCCCTGGAATGGCCGTGTGTTGTGTCCTGCAGTGGACATGACGATTTTCTTTTTCAGTCTGTATCGCTATGGCATACCGGTATGTGTTTTGGCCCAGTGTAAGGGAGCCTCGTCCCAGCCTGGTGTTGATATAGCGCAGCAGCAACGCTCCTGCCTCTTGCCCCCTCATCCTACAGCGCTCACAAACTCTCCCAGCATGACAGAAACCCAACACCCCACTCGCTTTAGCACTGGAGCACTGGAGCCTTGTGCAACTTCAGGAGAGCCTTTCCAGCAGGAGCGTGCTTTTGCCAAAGGATCACTGCCTCTGCCAGTCTCAGAGGTGTGTGCTTGGTCTGTCACTCCATAACAAACAAGGAGTTTTCTTGAAAGCTCGGAGTAATTTAAGAGGCGAGTAACCAGACTGACATTTAGGCAGAGCAGAATGTTGGCATCGGACACAAGTCCCATAAGACACTACTACAGCTTTTCCCATGCCAGCCCTCTGGTACAAATACAGGGTTGCTGCTATATGTTCACATGACTGAGCTGGGCTGTCGTTAGGTTACAAAGGTTTAAGTTGCCCCTTACAACTGAAATACAATGCCCTTGAGAATGAATGTAGACTACATATATCACTCTAGCCACCCAGCTAATCGTGGTTTCTAACTGACACACTAACTAACCTCATTACAATAACATGTTATTCATTTCAAAGCAGAGAAGTTAACTTTTGAGCTTTTGTCAGAGCCTATTAACATGCCAATTCAACCAACAGATGAGATAAGTCTAGTCAGTCAGACAGACAGAGCAGGTAGAGAACAGACGGGAAATCTCGAAATCTGTTGCCAGGATGTGACTTGGTGTGCACCAAAGCACATCGAGTTAGGATTGAACTGGTTCTCCTCGTATCACATAATCAGTGGTCTTAGCACTATTACTTAGGGCATACAGCACATTGATCTGATTAAGCCATCAGCTTGATGCCATCATATAGATCTACAGTATAGATATAGTTGCCAAGAATAGTTCTGTTCTCATAACCAAAACCTATTCTAGGGGGTTCTAGGTGTTCTGAATGCCAGAGCTTTCACCCACCCCGGACAAACTTTTAAAAGTGCTAAAGCAAAGGGCTGCTGGGGGATTTCTGGAAGTATGGGGGCTGAGACTGCCTCATGCTGCTCAGCAGACCTCAATCTTTCATGATGAGTAGAGGCAACACAAACTTACACTTACTTGTAACTCATAATATAATGTGAGTTACTTACTTGTAACTCACATTATATGGAAAGGTAACCCCATCTACTGGATTAAAATAGGAACTACAAGACATGCACATTCTCCTTTTTGGTCTTTTGTGCCTGAAAAAGTAAGCCTAACAGTGGACGATGTCCTATACCTTTTCCAGCGGAGGCCGAGCAGGGCAGTGTCCGAGGCCTGGCTGCATCTTCACCTGACCGATCACCTGAAGATGGAGCAGCCAAGAAAAGAGGTCAATGTGAAGTGAACAAGCCTTTAGTTCCACAGTAGAACAAATTACAGTTGCCCGACTCAACCGACAGACAGATAGCAAGGTTCAGACAGTGCTAGATTCAGCACGGTGGCAAAAGAGTCAAACGTAAAGGACATTTTAAATTGACCAGATCTTACAGTGTTAAAGCATCTTAAGTCTTGACTTGTTTTGGTCCCCTTTTCCCACTGAGTGAGTGTATGCTTGGCCACAGCTTGTGGATGTATGTCCCTTTGACCAGTGCAGTACACTATGCCAGAGTGCAGATGCGTGTCCCTTCCGGCCTGACATTTGTCCTCAATGACACCGATTGTGCTGTTCCTGAGCCGTCTCTCTCTTGATGGCTTTCCCCCCCTTCTTCCCTCCCATTACTTACTTTAGGCTGAGAGGGCGCATTCAAACAGCACTTTCCATCCAAATCCCAGATTAGTAACTCTCGTTGAAAACTATGCAATGAGTCAAAGTCCACAAATGGGATTTTACACCTGAGTAAATATATGAATGAATAGAAAATGTGGAAACAATCTTCTGTATGTGGCCATTTAACCTCAAAAAGCATGGCCAAGACATAGCAACAAATGAATGAGCACCACTGTGGGCCAGTAGCCTAGGGTAGAATATCTGACCCCGAGGCAATGACCCATCACGTGAGCCAAAGGGAAGAGAAACCATAGTGATTAAAAAGGACAGAGAGACACAACAATACGGAGTACAGCAGAATGAGTAGAATTGTCAAATTTAATGGGCAAACATGATAACCTGTGAGTTTCCATAGAAAGAGGGAATGTATCAAGTATGGATTATGAGAAGTGCAAATAACCTTTTTTTAGTTATTTAACAATATAAAGTTTCATTTGGTAACAAAATAAGAGTGCCATTTGTAACATATTTTGATAATCATTTTATCAAATAATAATTAAAAAATAAAAAAACAATTGGCCCATTCAAAGCTCAAGAATATTTGTTTGCACTTTTGCCCAACTTTCACTGAGTAATAGGCCTATGCACAAACCCAATGGATAATGCTGTCAGCATTCATTTGGATATGTTTTGCTTTTCTTTAGAAAATTTTTTTAAACATCTATATTCTGATTGTGTCAAGCTGAAATCCAACCAGTTGAAACTTTCTTTTTCATCAACTTAAGATACAACCAAAGTCTCAGGACTGAAACAAGTGTTACTACAAGCACTTACTAGAAGACCTAGCCTTACGCTACACTTAGCTTCATTTCTGTCTGTCACCTCATATCACTTTTCTTGCTTTAACCTGACAACACATAATCGAACATCTGCTAAATGCATGGGGAGAATCTCTTCACAACAGACATACAAGTTCTGACGGACCTGACTCCACATCTTTCATCTGTATCTTCATTTATTTGGCCGACGCTTTTATCCAGAGCGACTTACAGATCTCAATTAATTGCAGGGCCACACTCCCTGGAGCAACTTGGGGTTAAGTGCCTTGCTAAAACGCATAACGGTGGCAGCTGGCTATCGAACTCAACTTCTCAGGCTTCTGCATGCTAACCCGGCTCCTTATCCACTACACTAACATCGCCATTGAATTTGTCGCAGCTCTCGTTATTGCCAGCCTAAGTCAGTAGTAACCGTTAATAGAAAGAAAGCCACGTTAAAGAGAGACTACATGATTACCAATACAATCAACAACACAACACTTCTTTTCAGTGAGCTAGTCCGACAACCACACCACATCCCAGTGAGCAGGTAACACAATGTTATCATCAACACAATGTTAGCATCTCAACACTTTTAGTGTCCAATCACAGAAAGTGGTTAAGTATATTTAATTTAAAAATAAATAGAAAAAGGTTTCACACTATATATTATGGCATTTAGTTTTGTTTTTTTGTTTTTTGTCATGACACTTATCACCTACACACACACACACACACACATAAACCAAACACACCCATTTCTTAAAAATCATATGAAACCGCACCTATGTTCTTGAGTCATCACTTTCTCTATGAGCAAGCAGACACACACACACACACACACACACACACACACCAGCAGTGAAGCACGACAACACAGTCCAGCGGCGCTGTATCCTGTATAAGATGAGTGTCCAGAGAGAGGTGTGTGGTAGAAACCGCTCCTGAGCCACACTGATGGCCTACAGGAGGCAAAGGCTATGCGTCAAAAAACTGTGTTTAAAAAAAGGTCAAGTCTGGCCAGTGTTGTAGGTCACACTCAGGATACGTGGCAATCAACAGTGACACGCTTACACACAAAAGGCACTGAAAAAAGACTGAGGAGAGGCCAAGCTTTCTTTCTGAAGACCACTGGGTGGGTAGAGGCCATTTTGGCACACTACGGAGGTCTGTCCTCACGTTACTAGTGGCATAAAGTAGATTAGGTCAGAGTAGACTACAGATCTCAGAGGCAAACCATAGACATGTGCAAATCTAACTGTGCAATTCTAATAACTCATCTCCTCCTGTTCCTCCTCCTCATTTCCTTCAGTGGTTCAGTATATATGTTGTGTACATTTCCCGAAGCCTTTAGGGCCCACTTTTCACTCGTCATTGGACCAAGGAATTTGGGGGACGGGACAAGCACCACCACCTTAACCTCCTAAAGTCCTGCGGGGGGTTCTATGGAACCTGTACTGTCTGACCTGGCTTGCCTGCCTCTGAGTTTTGGCACCTACAATAACACTTTCAACGACCCTGTAAAAAAGGCAATAGAACGGAATACATGAGCGCCTTCACAGCTGTGGACAGGAACACAGACATGGTCCCAGCCATCTGGGCAAACAACAGATGCTGTACATGTGTCCCACATCCCATCATGACTTATCAAATATGATGCACCAGTCTCACCTTAACAGTGAAAGATAAACCGTTGTGTTTATATGATGCATATAATGTATGTATGCATTGTTACTTAAATCAGTTATCATGAGTTTCGGTAATTTTTGAACAATCATCAGCACATACAGCTTCAACAACTAACTACAGGGCACAAGAGAGACCTATGGCCATATTTGTATTTGAGGCACAGATATGAGTGACACTCAAATCAATTTTCATTCATGTCCACGCATGGACATGGACATCTCAACACCTTAAACCCAGTCTGTGGTGTCCTCTCTGGTCCAAGTAATGGCACCTTAACCTTCAGAAGCATTTCAAGTGCTTAGTGTGAGTAAGTAAGCTGTGAGCAGATCGTAAAATATTACGTGATTCAGCTTGCTTTGTCAGCTTCAGGAATTCAAGTGCTTTTCTCCAGTCATGGCTACATTGATTCTTTGACTCCAGACTTTCAAAACAATAGTCCTGTTTTATGAAAAAGGGTTCAGCACATAGGATCTTGTTCCTCGACATCAAACAAGGTGCACCTGTCCTTCCCACTCGGATGAGCTACTGCTTGGCTGGTCCGGGTCCAAGTCGAACTTTTGGGTGTCCGACTGGGAGTAACTGGGATGGCTCACGGAGGTTTCACTGTCCATGTTGTCAGCCTGCGGTGGAGGGGAAGGGGGCAGACCTAAGGGGTCTAGGCCCACCAGGTGGAGCTGAGTAGGTCTCGTGGCAGACACCTCACCACCTTCCACGCCAGAAAAGGGCTGATAGTGGCAGGATTCAGCACCACTGCCCTCCTCAGGCCAGATCTGGAACTGCGGTTCCGTCAGAGGAGAGTCTGGGGTCAAGGTGGGCATGGATGTGTGGAGGCCCGGGGGAGGCAACGTGGTGCCGGTGGAAGTGGAGGTGGATGAGGAGGGAGGCACCTGTGCGATGTTCTGGGGGTTCATATCATGGAACCAGGCCATGATGTTGCCAATAAGGTTGGCGTTGTCGGCAGGATCCAATCCAACGGAGCTGGGAGCCTCAGAGCCACTCAAGGCGTTGCGGACGGGACGGTGGGAGAGGTTACGAGCCGCTTTGGGCTTCGGGTGGAAGTTGAGGGGATCCTCCAGAGGAGTTGGATGGGAAGGGTAAAAGTTACGGGGGCCAGCGTGGCGAAGCGGATGCGGGATGGTCGTCATGGAGGTCAGTTTCATCAGGCTGTTCTCAAGCTCCAGGAGCTCAGAGCTGCTGTGGGCAGCACGTGGCGCTTCAGACACTGGGCCACGCCGCAACGAGTCCAACCGGGAGGGGAGCGAGCTTCCAATAGCCCCCAGAGACACTTCATGAGACAGGACCTCTTGGACATCACCTCCACCTCCATCACCCATACACGGTCGGTTGGACTCCTGAAGTGACAGCTGGATGGCAAGCAGGATGTTGGGGTCATCATCTTCCAGAGAACCTTGTGGCTGGGAGAGAAAAAAGGGTCATCAATAGGTCTTTATTGCCACCATAAAACTATTTATCTATATTAAATCTATTAAATCTATGCCACCATAAATCTATTTAATTCAATTGTAAATTTAGGTTTTGTGATGAATGCTAGCTCTTGCACAAAATATGGGATCAGACTACCTCATGTAAACACCTACATTATCTGACAAACTGTTAAAGAGATCACAGAATGAAATACGGTTAGGTGTGCCAGCAG
The DNA here is from genome assembly GCF_018492685.1 of Alosa sapidissima. Classification (NCBI taxonomy): domain Eukaryota; kingdom Metazoa; phylum Chordata; class Actinopteri; order Clupeiformes; family Clupeidae; genus Alosa; species Alosa sapidissima. The sequence continues at coordinate 10,773,707 of NC_055959.1, read as the reverse complement.
CAGGAGAGGTGCCAGGTTTCTGAGCTACAGGATGTTCCCTGGCCTGGTGGGAGACTCACCATAGGCAGACCTGGTCTTTGACCACCAGCCAACTCGTGTAGATCTGTGTGGGGAGGAGAGAAGGTAAGTGGAAGCAGCTAAGCGCATGTGACGGAATTTATCATATCTCTTCAGCATTTGATTCATTGATTCATACTGAATATAAACTGGGAATACACTGATCTAATACCTGCAGTTAGAGTTGATACTTTTTACATGATGCCGACATGCATTTTTCCTCCGTAAGTTTCAAATTACAAGTAAGACCAATTAATGTTAACTCATACTTTAAATACATGTTTTACAGTTTGACCGTATCTCAGCTAAAACCTTCAGTGATTTTACACATTTTAAAAATTCAGTGATTTTTAAAAATAAAAGATATATATATAAGAAATATACATTCATATAATGCACATGAATATACATGTGTTGGGATGATGGACTTTACAGTTTGAAGGTAGCTAGACACTCTGCTTCTCATCTTGCCAGTGTTAACACCTATGTGTGCCTTATGTTCATGAACCCAAAGCCATCATTAAAAAATACAAGTCAATATCAATCGTTTTTTCCTTTTTCCGCTTTCAAGCAGAAACAATGACAAATGTACCAATTTTTGACCAACAGCACCAGTGGTTGATTCAACTGCTTTTTTTGTTCGTTTATTAGCCGGTTTGGGATTTTGATCAGGTTGATTTTTACCTAGGGTCCCCTCGCTGGAGTCATCAGGTTCTGGGGTGTTGCTGCGCAGGCTGGACACTTCTCCTCGTCTACGCTGTCTGTGTCTGCGTCTGTACTGAAACTCTGCATACTCCTGCAAAAGGCAGACACAGTCCATTCTAAACACCATGTTCAGCCTAGATACCGCATACAATCATATCCAAATACACCAAATGCATCCAAAACTCTCTGTTGTCAAACCCCAAATATTTCGTCGTACTTTCCCTTATCTAAGAAACGCAAGATGTTTTACAGCAAGTGGCACCTGGAAAGGACATTGTCAATATCAATCATTTCTTTTGCATTCCTGGATAATGACTGTTGGGGTACAGGGAAATGGCAATCACACTCTTTTGCTGGTGTAATAAAAGCAAAGTCTTTCCACTTGGCCAATGCTCGTTTCAAACAACATCCAACTCAGTAAAGTACCAAGTTCACTTGCTCAAGCACAGCCAAACAACAAATCAATTCAATTTATCCTGTCAAAAATAAGAACCACATGTGAGTTGAGTGATACAAAAAAGAAACTTGAAAGTAAAGCAAATGTACTCACCTCTGGAGAACCAAAACCTAAATACTCCCAGTCCCAGGATCCTCCAGCAAAACTGAGGTGAGAATAGAAAAGAAGTGTAATTACCGGTAATTCTAGATTTTATTTCAAATATTATTGCTAGAAAAACATCCTTACACATCAGACTCTTCAGTTTCTCAATAAGGGTAACTCCCTTTATCTAAGTTCTTAGCTGTAATAAAACATAATAAATGTGTTTTCCTAAAAGCTACAATAATTTACTAAATGCATTTGCTAAATGACAATCTCTGTAAAAAAGAAAATATGTAATTTCACATTTCCGCTCCCAACCTAATCACACATTAAGAATAAAAATGACAAGTAGGGAGTTGCTGGGAATAGAAGCTGGGAGAGAAACATCTGTGAAGTTTACTGGCCAATAAACTGTGTGCAGTGTTACACACCCACCTCCGGCGTGGTGCGTCAGGCGAGTCATTGGGGGCCACACCCCTGGCCACGGACGCCAGGAACTCCTGTCGCTTCTGCTGCACCAGACAGGCAGCACGGATGATGCGTAGGCGCGGCGTGCGCAGGTACGGTCTGTTCACCTTCTGGGCCAGGTCCTCAGTCACCATCTCCAGGTCCGTCTGCAGAAATGCATGTGTTTACACAAACAACCAAACAAACAAACAAACAGTAAAACAGAGCTGAAGAGAAACATGTTCCACCAGTGCAGCTTTATGCACTTTCAGAAATACAGTTACAGCTCTGGAAAAAATTAAGAGTCCACTGCACATCTGAGGTCGTCCTACGGTTACTGAGTGACATTCAAATGAATTGATGGTCATATTCAAATTTGCAGTGGTCTCTTCATTTTGAATATGACCGTCAACTCATTTGAAGGTCACTCAGCAACCGTAGGACGACATCAGAAAAATGTGCAGTGGTCTCTCTTCATTTTTTCCAGAGCTGTATTCATATGCCTCTTCTTACTAACCATTGACAATCTTTTGAGTGTACTGCAAAATGGCAAGAAAGGAGGCCAAAAATAGCAAGGAGAAAGGAAAGCTGGAGGATACACAGAGAATGTTAAAAAAACTCGACCTTGCAGAAACATGACGCACAGAAAAAGAAAACTTTGTATGGCAGTGAAAACAAAAAAAAAAACAGGTGTAGAACATGTGAGAGACTACTGCAAGGCATCAGTGGGGGATCATGTGTATAGCAGCTGTTCACTGTGGAGTTATTCATAGAGGCAATGGCCAACAAAAACTAACACCGACACAAAACCTTCATTAAAACATTAAAATAGGGCCGAGTTGTGTCTTTTGGAAAATATAGGTGAAAGGCCATACTGTCTCATTGGGTCTTCAGGAATTCTGTAAAACCTATCAAAACACATCACAACAAGCTAGTTACGCAACTGAATCTCTCCTTTCTACCTGATATTTCTAAAGTCTTCTCTCTGTTAAAGCAAGATTAAAGCTGCAGTTGGCAAGATATTTTTTGATCATATTCACTGAAACCGACACTATGCTCTGACAGAACAACATAAATCAGCCGGTTTTTAGAAAAAAACCTGCACTTCTACCTCCACCTAGAGCCTGTTATTTGTTTTGCAAAAATCCACAGCTCCTGGTTCTTCTGGTCCAATCAGAGCAGGGCTGTGTGAGATCTGACTGTCAATCACAATCTGGTGCAGTCTGGTGCGTACTGACAAGCACAAACTCAACGAGAGGGTGCTCGGTGGTAGTGGGGGAGGGGCATGAGAGTTGTAAACATTCAAAATTTCGGCTAAGTCCCCTCAATCTGTCAGACTTGCCAACTGCAGCTTTAAGCTTAATTTTCATTCACAAATTCATCCTGATCGTACTCACCAAGCTATTCACTATTCACTGCTTTATGCCAGGAATCACTTTAACTTCTAGTCAAAGTCTGCTTTATTGTCAATTTCTTCACATGCCCAGACATACAAAGAGATCGAAATTACGTTTCTCACTATCCCACGGTGAAGACAAGACATATTTTACCAATTAAGTCCACAGACAAACATAACATTCAAGTAAACAATGAAAAGTAAATAAGAAGGCACATACAATGAAGAAATAAGAGCAGCAAAATTGGGTTGAAATTGTGCAATTGTGCATAGACAGTCAATATAACAGTGCAAAGTCAGGCCAATAAATGGCTGAGGTAGTTCTGTTTGACCTAAGTAAGCAAGTGGCATAGTGGTGCAAGTTATGTAAGAGCAGCAGAAATGTTGTGTTTTCAAGACAACAGGACAACAACAACAAGTTGCAAAGTGTGCAAGTGTACAAGTGGAGTAGTGCAAGTGGAGTAGTGCAAGGCAGCCATTGTGGGTCCAAAGTCCAGGATGTTATGTAGCTGTGGGTGGAGGGGGGAGAGAGTTCAGCATCCTAACAGCCTGGTGTATGAAGCTGTTGGTGAGTCTGGTGGTGCAGGAGCGCAGGCTTCTGTACCTCTTCCCAGACCTCTTTTCTAACTTCTTTCTAACGACAGTATTCTGTTGCCAAATGTATAGAACACAGCAAAACACATCAACAAGCGACCTAACTAACTAGCCAACTGTGAAGATATTGGCATTTATTACATCAAAAACGAATGCCTCTTTTAGAATGTCGTACCTGCATGAGCTCAAATATCTCCTTCTTGGTGCTTTTGGGCTCCAGGAAGAAGCCGTAAGGGTACGAGCACTTGAGGATGCGGCGCGTCTTCAGGAGCTCCTGCACTGCATCCTCGATGAAGGTGGTGTCGGGGGCCTCTCCTTGACCTGCACGTCAGGGTGAACAGACAAACACGCAATCCAGTTTGGATTTTTTTTTTTTTAAATCTCAACACATAAATCTGTATGTCGGGTTTTTTCACCATCAGCAATGACTTTGTAGTCTTAGTTACTACTTACGTGCACTAAGGACTTTGCTAAGCTGCTCCATTTTGTCTTTGGCTGTTTTCAAGAGTCGCTGCTCTAGCTAAGAGAGGACAGAACCAACATTCAGCTTGCCATAAACACCTAAACACACTATGCAACTAGACAGTGACACTGTTTAAATACATAACAATAAGGTCAAATTAAAGCACCATCCTACCTGATAGCTGTGCTCATGGTTCTTGAAGCGGGTGTAGTAGTGCATAAAGCGATCCAGTTCCTGATAACTTTGATGTTTCTTCTCTGCCTGAAATATTGAACCATCGAAGACATTACAACTTTACAATATGACTGTCACAGCTACACATTGTTCATCTCACTTGCATTTGGAAATAGACATTTTCACAGGAGTGAAAATCAGCAGCAGTAAGATTCAAACACATTGTTTTACCTCTTCAATGCTGAAATTACCTTTGTTCTAAGTCTTGTAACAGCACATGGCATGTCTACTGTTTGCCATGACCATAGCTGGGCAACTTGCCTCAAATGTGTACATTTGATGATGGCATTGACCACATGACAGTGAGTGACCACAGAGGAAAAGGAAGTCTTATACAATGTCTGTGTCAGTGTGCTGAGCATGGGGTATGCGCATGAGTTCCTACCTCTACAGTCATCTCCTTGGACTGCTCTTCTACCTGCTGGATGACCTCATAGCGTGTGCAACGGTAGTATCCTCCAGTAGAGGAGCTGTGCTTCTTCCACTCCTCCAGGCAGATCCAGCAGAAGTCATACTTACACTGCAGAGGCCAGTAAACAATGCATGTTATGTCCACACCATAAATTCATAATGAAGTCCAATATCTGGATTTGCCGGCGGAGTGACGCCTCACCTTGGCACACTGCATGTGGTTGCAGCCCTCGTTCTTCTGAATGGGTGACTTGCAGTTGGCACAGGGCTTGGCGTTGCTGAGTAACCACAGACAGTTGGCAGCATCCTCGTACGCTTCACTCACACCAGCCACTGGAGACCAGAGCGGGAAAGAGTAAACCACACTATGCAAAAGCACACTGACACCACATTCACACAGAGTAAACCACACTATGCAAAAGCACACGGACACCACATTCACACAGAGTAAACCACACTATGCAAAAGCACACTGACACCACATTCACACAGAGTAAACCACACTATGCAAAAGCACACTGACACCACATTCACACAGAGTAAACCACACTATGCAAAAGCACACTGACACCACATTCACACTGGGGAAGAGTAAACCACACTATGCAAAAGCACACTGACACCACATTCACACTGGGGAAGAGTAAACCACACTATGTACTTATCTTACACATTACCCTTCTTACACATTACTTTAGTCAGACCTGTGCATCCCTTTCTATGTTTTTCTATGTCTAAGTGTTTTGCCCAGCCTCTGTCTAAGTGTTTTGCCCAACCAACTCTTTTGCCATGTAAAGCACTTTGGGTCCACTCCTGATGTTTTTTAAATGTGCTATATAAATAAAAGTGACTTGACTTGACTATGCAAAAGCACACTGGCACCACATTCACACTGGGGAGGTCATTTATAACATTTGCACTGTGGAGGGTTGGTATGGTCAGTTTTCTTATAACCAGATCTCATTTTCGGCTTAAAGAGGTCATCAAGAGTGAAATTTGCGCATCCACAGTCAATTTGTTGCCAGACAATATGTCTCCTCATGCAAACAAGTTTTTCAGCTCAGTGCGTGTCTTTCATTCAAGTCTCCCCTGCAATTTGCATATGCATTTCCATATAATCAAAAACAGAAAGATGGAGACTAGTGACACTGGTGATTAGTGACATAATATTATCCATTTGAGAGAGTCTGGTTATCTAAATAATTGTGCCAAGTATTAAGTCATAAAATGCAGATTTTCTACAAAGTCTACATCTAGTAATAGTTTGGTCTTAACTAGCATGCGTATGCCAATGCTACTTTTCTCGAAACGCCTGCATTTTACTGGCAGAAAAAAACTGAAAAGAAAAAAAATCTTTCAACGTTTTTCAAGACTTTAAAACATTAGTACACATGCTGCAGAACCTGACAGTGATACAGAGGGATGGGTACAACAAGAGTATATCACCTACCACAATGTACAGGTCAAACAGTGCTAACTGACTACAGCTTTATGGCATTGTAACTGTGTACAGTAGTCATGTGTGTGTGTGTGTGTGTGTGTGTGTGTGTGTGTGTGTGTGTGTGTGTGTGCATTCATGCAAAAAGACTGCTCACATTCTTCTGGCCTCATTTCCGTGACCTTCTGCAGCCACATTTTCCATGTCTGGCAATCGCACGGCTCATGGGCCTGCCCCTGACACTCCCTGTGGACACACATGAGCCAAGCCATATGGCACACAGCAACACATCAGAGAGCCGTCAGTAAGTACTGCTTTTGTTTGTTGTAAACATACACGCTTTCACAATGCTTTCGTTGTAATCCATAATTGACAGATTCACTACGGTTCCAACTGCAACTCGTATGAATGTCTGATACTTGCTTCAGTCAAACACAAATGGCAGAGGCTCAACATCATGTATAAAAGAAACATATGTTAAACTTTGGTGGGTGTTAAAACACAAGAGACTAATGCAATAAGCCATGCCAAGAATACAACAGTAACATTAATTGTGCACACAAACATTCCAGAAACAAGTCCTTGATTCCACCTAAATGTAACAACTGTAACAGCATAGTAGCAGTCCCATTGAGAAAAGGTCAGTACCATGTTCAACAACTTTCCCGAAACAGATATGCATAGATTCCCAGGAACACTCGTTAACCATAGCTCAATGGTTCTAAATGTTATTGTGTGACCACTGAAAATACAGCATAATGAGCAAAAAACGACCAATGTGCATTTTCTTTTACATTGTATTACAAGTATTGGTGTCAAATCAGTTGGCCAAAAAAGATATGTCATTACTTTTATCATTTACTTTAAGACAGTTGATACACCACTAAACTCTATGAGCTGCTAGCTCCATCCTAAAAACAGTAAAAGCTGACCACTGCTCACAGCAGGGCAAGCTGATTGTGCCCAGTACTGACCAGCAGAAGAGATGCCCACGGCCACAGTCCACAGCAGGCGCCTGCAACAGGGGGTAGCTGAACGGATTTGAGTTGCTGGCACCAGGACCCTGGATGGAGAGACGCACTGCACGATCACAACCTGCCCACGGGCACCAGCGGATGGCAGGGTTATTCTCCACAAACGCCTAAGGAGGGAGGGCAAGGATGAGATGGAGAAACAGAGACACAGTATAGGAAAGAGAAAATAAAAGAAGATATTTAGAGAGGGAATACAGGGATAAACTAGAGGGCATTTAAAAAAAAAAAGCAAATTGTGGTAGTTGGAGGACAAGTGAATAAGCTCAGATGTCGTCACACAAGAAATCACACAAGAAAGATTATTAATATGATTAATCAACATAAGCTTGAAAAATACTACTACAGTATGCCATAGCCACATCATGCCATGCCACACCACGCCAAGCCACATCCTTTCCTTTACCACCCGCCCCCCCTCCTCACACATGATCACGGGTGTGTCTGTTCAGTAGACTTGTTACAAAATAAATATGTCGTCACACAAGAAATCACGAGTCACAAGATTATTAATACGATTAATCGACATAAGCTTGAAAAATACATACTACGTGTTCAAAGTCATAGACACGCCAAGCCACATCCGGTTAGGCGGCTTCCCGACATTTGCATCCGTTCCTTTACACCCCCCCCCCCCCCCCCCTCGGTTAGCCGGCTTCCCGGCATTTGCTCGCAAGTTGCTCAGTTAACTGTCTCTTCAGAGTCAGATTGAATTCAAAAAAGCACCCTTAGTATATCCCATTTTTTCCACTAACAGGTAAGCAGTACAAAAATCATAATTTTACAGATGACAGAAATCATAATTTCACAGAAGACAAAGACAGAAGACAAAAATCATAATTTTACAGAAGACAAAGACGATACAACTTCTTAGCTGTGATGGTATGGATGGTAACAAACTTACAGGATTTGGTATGCATTTTCAGGCAAAAAATGGCAAAAACCCCTTTCACTGAACAAGCGAGGCAAGAAAGAGAGACTTTGCAACGACACTATTTTGGCGGAGAATTCAAAACTGAACGCGAAGATGCTTGGTCTACAGCACTGAAATGTTCCTATCTGGACTGCGATTGTGAAGATACATATATTCAAGATGGAAAGCAAATCAATTTTTTCAGAAGGACTGACTTTTTCAGAAGGACTTTTTATTGTTAACATATACCACACTGGCACCATCATGGTTCAGGGCAAATACATTGATAATGTACTAGAGAATTTTAATGATTTAGAAAATAAGGTCAATGAGATACAAATGGAAATCGTAGCAATTAGGGACGCACAATAAGACATAGACATAATTTATGGTTAATATTTGCCATTTACCCCTCTGAGATCACATTTATGAATATGTAATATTTATATGTGTGCGTTTGTGGGGGGGCACCTTACAGGGGTTAAATTAAATAAATTAATGTAAATAAAACACTGCCCAATTGTTATTTATTTTTATTCATTATATTTTGCAATGAATGTTTAGTTAACTTTACAGCATTAAGCAAGCAGTAAATCTAATGACCAGATATACACCAATTCTGCGTGGAAATATTTGTATTAGGGCTAATGTATTTTGGCAAGTGCTACAACACAATTCCCTGATATTCCATGACTTTGCCCCAAACATGATAAAATTCCCTGACCTTCCATATCTGGAATAGACTTCAGCAAAATTCCATGATATTCCAGAAATTCCATGACCCGTGGGAACCCTGGCATAGAAATTTGATTTGCTAGGGGTGGATGGATTAACTCTGGATTTGCATAAGGTATAACACAATTAAAGTGGATGGAAGCAATTTATTCAGTCACATTTGTTGCATTTCTTCCTGGGTGTTTCCCTAAACGCCCTGACAACCTTACATTTTGATCCCACGTAGTCAAACTGTAACCTGACTCTCGCCAGATGAATTTCGTTCCGCCTAGCTCCACTCACATCCATCTGGGATCGCTTCCATTGAGAGTGATTTCAGCACGAGATTGTATGGTAGAGCCAATCAAGACGCAGGGCAGGAGTTTCATAGATGCGACGTAGCGTAGAAGCGACTGTGAGACTGTTCTCAGCGTCACGGGTTGGCTTCGATGTGAGTGGTTGAAGTAGCACGTCAATAGATGACGGACAAGTGGTTTATCTAATCTTATGCAAGGATTTTTTAATAAGGCCCAGCCTTCTGAAGCACCACTCCAATGGATCGATCCCAGATGGATGAGTGGAGATAGGCGGCACGAAATTCATCTGGCGAGAATCAGGTTAGTCAAACTGTCCATGAAACCAAATATGATGCAGTGCCAAAGCGGATATAAACCCCTGATGCCACACCAAAACGGATATAAACCCCTGATGCCACACCAAAACGGATATAAAGATGCCAAAACAGATCGAAAGCCCTGACAACTTAACAAGAACAAACACATGATAGGCAGTGTTCTGTGGGTAAGAGTTTTACCGTACAACCTCTGAGAAAGATTTGATTGTGATTAGGAAACTTCACAAGAAATGTTGTACTGTCATGATGTATGATATACTATGTTTTCTACAGGCTGACTTTGTCACTTAATCACAGCACATATCATACATCATACATATTTATGGTTCGTTTTACAAAACACAAAATAAACAACATAATAAAATAAGCACACACACAGGATTCAGACAGTTTCTTCTTCAAAACCTTTAAACCAGTTTTGCTGAGATGCACTGGCGAAGTGACAAAAAACTGAATTATTATATGGAGAAGAAGAGCAACTCTAGTATAAGATCTTATTATGAAAACAACATAGCATTACACAGCACGCCCGTGGGGCTGTCTGACAGTCAATAGAAGGAGGCCTTGTGCTCTGACTACTTACACATGGCCCTGATCCCAGAGATCATATAAACCCCAGCAGGACAGGCAGCTGGATAATGGCCTCCCGCGGAGGGCCTGGCCTGCCCCCCTCCCAACTTACACAGCACAAACTCTCAGCAAGTTCTAATTGAATATAAACTAACAGAGCTGTGCACTACACACAAACGTCAATGTGAAAATAGATTTAAAAGCAATTTTATTCAAAGAGAGATGACCCAGAGTTACTGCACGTCACTTAATCCCCTAAGTGAAAGATCTGTGCCATTTTGTTAAATTAGCTACCTTCAGCAGTGCTGGGTTGCTAAGCATGAGAGTGACAGAGTACTGGGGAGGGTTACCTTGATGTCAAACTGCAGGTAGCGCTTGTCCATCTCCCTGGAGACCACACTCTCGATGACCTCCACGGGCACCAGCTGGAAGCATTCAAAGGCTGGGCAGAAGATATTGTGTGCCTCCCCCTCCTGAATCTTCAGGTTCAAAAATCTAAAAACACAGAGTACATCATGATACTATATTTATATTTTATAAGAGCAATGGACAATGCTTAACAAAAGTTAGGCACTGGTAGTTATAATGGAGAGGTTTTTTTTTGTGGAGGTTTTTTTTGTGGTATTCATCTTGTGTCACTATCTTACGGGGTTAGTGTGTGAGGCACGTGCCTACATAATATTCTCATTGGTAACATGGTATCGGTATCTGGCTGCATTAGACAAATGTGTGCTCAATGTACCAATCAAGTCCAACGGTGGACACTCACCCTTCCCAGCATCCTCGGCAGAACACATGAGCACATGGAATGTCCACTGGCTCCTCAAACACAGAGATGCCACACATACAAATACCACACTGTGTAAAAAGACAAGAAAGCGGAGAAACCAGTCATCCAGTATACATTAGGGGTGCTCATTGCACAATGTGTAACAAAAATGTCACTTCTACTGCAACATTAGTTTAAACAACGTTAAATTGGTAAATGCATCTTGCTAAAAACAGAAAAGGTTCTAGGAGGAAAAAAGACAATCTTGTATGACTTGACACTTACTAATAAAATGTTTAAATTATAGCCTATATTATTTGCATTTGTGAATTCATGGAAATTAACCAGATTGTGTGAGACTGTGTCATTTCATGTCGACAATAGACCCCAGTATCAAATCGCATTGCTGCACATTTTTTAAGTATAGAAAAAAATCAAATTGTTGGCTTATAGAATCATTACTGTATCAAATTGTTATGAAACTTGTGATTTGCACCCCAACAATATCTCAAGATGAAGATTAAATAATCTGTCTCTGCATGGAGCCATTATTTCTGTGTGGACATCATCTTTGTCCAGTCCAAGCACTGCAGTGCTCCTCTCTCACAGAAACTGAAATGTCTTTGTCCACTTATATTAAGAACAGTGGAGTAGGACACAGCCTACTGTCCCCCGACAATGTTGGTGATGGCGTCTGAAAGGGCTGATTGTGCTGGAAGTAACTGTGGCCTTTCAGAGAACCCTGGAGAAGGGACTGTCGACTGGACTAGGGTCATAATACCCCAGTTTGTGCTTCACTGGTGTTTCTAGTGACACACAACAGCTTACTGTGGTGGGGGTATGATCAGCGAAGTAGCCAATGAAGTGTCATTCAGTTCAGTAGCTCAACACTGACATTTAGGTCATACGTTATAATTGATTGGTGTGGACATTCCATGTTTGCTAGTCCCAACTGCATGTAGCCGACTGTGTAATAAGGCTTGTTTGTGTTGACCTGCTCAAAGTGAATGTACCAGATTTGCTGCATGGCTATTACCATGGTTATGGTGGAAATTAAGAGAATGTTGAAGTGAAGTTGGAGAGTCGGTCTCCCTCACCTGTACAACGCCATTGTCTCCAGGCGTCAGGCTGATCTCATCAGGAGAGGTGACGGTCGAGCGAGTGGTCCGCGGCGTTCGTGGCGATGGGAGCGTGTCCCAGTTGTTGTGACCGCTGGGGGGAGGGGTGGGCTTCTGCACGCCCGAGCGCTGACAGCACTCGTCTGCGTTGGACATCCAGGCTTCCAGAAGTTTCTCTCGGTCCCAGTCTGACCAAAGAAAATGTGACACTCAAACACTTGAGTGGAAAGACACAGATAACTCGCACATGGCGCATTTACAGTTGCTTTCATCATTATATAATCCCCAGATTAAATCATACCTCTCAAACCATTTTACCACATTCTTCAAACACAACATTAGTTAAACATAACTAATGAAAACCAAGACACTGCCAAAATGTGTTCTTTTCAGATCCCTTTTATAATTAAATATCCATATCCTTCTTGATGGAACACATCATCATAACAATAGCGTGCAAGTTTCATTAATGTCTGAATTAATGCATTTAATTAATGCATTGCAATTAATGCATTTCTCGCATTCATTTTACCAAAGATAACATCGCCTACCAAAAGCCTGACAGACATGCAGTTAGGTTAGAAGGACACACAGGCTATGTCTCAAACCGCCTACTTGCACACTTCAAATACTTAGTTTAAATACATAGTTCAGATATTGGGACAATACTACCTAGCAAAAAAAAAGTGGGCACAACGCAATTAAGCGCTCGGTGGTGCACACTAGCAGTGTACTGACGGAAGAATGCGGTTTGAGACACAGTCTCACACTCAGGGGAGTGTGTAGGGGTGGAGGGCAGCATACCGTGAGCTCGTAGCAGGGCCTCTGCTGTGAAGAGTGGAGCCTGGAGCATGTCGGCCGTCTCCACTATCAGCATGTCCTTCAGTCGCCTCAAGTCCTGAGGTCTCAGACCTTCATAGAGCTACAGACCACCAAGAGCCAAAAACAACATTAAGGCCACATAGCATTTAACTAGACACACACACACACAATAACTTAACTACACTGTGAGATATAAAGCATAAATGTGGATTTAAACATGGATTCACATGAGGTACTTTTAACATCTATTTCAGCTAAGTTATATGGAATTACAGATCTGTTCCCATGATCTTGTTTGTCTGAAATAGCTGCCCAGGGACATTACCAAGATGCTGAGTAGCAAGCTTTGCCTATAAGGACTTTGATAGAGCCTCTTTAAAAGACTGCACACTTTATTCCAGTGCACTTGCAAACAGTTTTGCTAATGGAAACATACAATTTTATGTTAGGCGCTTCGGAGATAAATGTCCTGTTGTGCATGTCCTTAAGGCAAAACAAGTTAACACATTATTTCACTTGTGCTTTCTTGTCCCAGATACTAAGACAGGGATTGTAGGTAATATAAATCCTTGCCTTGCAATTCAATACGTCATCAGAAGAGAGTGCCCAACACCTAGATGCTAGCTCTACTAAAGGCTTGTTTGAGTTGTTTAGAGGGAAAGGTATTCTGTACCTCCCTCCGGTCCAGCGCAGCGTACTCGGCCTCAATGTCATCGGCGTGGGGATCACGAGAGAACACCATCTGAGACTCCAGGCTGAGGGCCAGCTCCTTGTGGTGCTGCTTCTCAGCACAGTCACACGGCGTCTCCTTGTTCTCATTCTCCGCAAACAGGTTGGCCTCTCTCCTCACCAGGATCTGGGAACACAAGGAGGGATCAAATGGAAAAAGAGGGTCATCGGGTTGAACCAAGTTTGAAGTTAGAGCTTTGTTCCAACGTCTCTCCTCACATCTTCAACCCCTCCACCCAATCCTCTTCACATCCCTCTCTTCTCCTTCAACCCATCTTCTTCATCTTCATCTCTCTCTCTCACCTCCACACATGTCTTCATGCCTGAGGCTGCGGCGTAGTGTAACGGGCTGCTCTTCTTGTTGTCGGTGGCGTTGACGTCCGCGCTCTCGTACTGGCTGTGGTCCAGCTTGGCGCCGGTCCACTTGAGGATGATCTGGAGGCACTCGGCCCGGCAGCGCTCGTCTTCGTAGGGCCGGGTGAGGCGGGGGTGCAGGGCTGCTTCGTCCAGCAGGATGCTGGGCCCCATGCACAGCAGGTGAAGCGCGGTCTCGTTGTGCACGTTGCGCTTGTTGGGGTTCCCGTCTTTGCTGAACAGGAAGGACCTGAGGTGGGAGGACACAGCGGGAACATGGAAGAGACTTCAAAAAGAGATCAAAGCAGTTCAGCTGGCCATTTGTTTTAGTCGTTTATTTCTTTTGTCATGGCAGTTTCTAAACCAGGAACACACACACACACACACACACACACACACACACACAAGCAAACAGATACTTCAAGGAAAGGTCTAGGGCTCAAAACAGGAATTAACAAACCAATAAGAATGTGAACATTTCAATCCCATTAACATAACAATCCCAAAAATTAAAACAATTGATTCTGTAAAGAAACGTCTAAAACATTCATATCCACACTGTCCACATTCAGCAGTGTGTAAACAAATCTACAGTGGATGACTCAGTAAAAATTGATTACAGATTAAGCCAAGTCACATGGTGAAACCTCAGCCATCCCATGTTTTAGTCAGGCATTTCAGTCAGAACAGAGGAGGGACTGTCCGCTCTGTGCGAATGGCAAAGCTTCGCGTCTCCAAAAAAAGGATGCAGCAATATTTAGACAAGCACTCCAAGCAAAGCTATCATCAAAACCAAACACAGATAATCAGCAACACCCAGTGGGAGGTTGCACGACCTCCTTGGTTGGTTGACACTTTGACAAAACAGAGAAGAAGAATCTATTCATTGTATTATTTACAAACACACAAGGGAGTAGCCCAGGCAACTTTAGTCAGCAACTCAGCATACCTGAGCAGGCGCGTCATTGCATGCCGTGCGGCATAGTGCAGGGGTGTGTTGTGCTGGTACTGCTCTCCGTAGGAGGTGTTGGGGTCCAGGGCCTCCTTGAACTGTGGGTTGCTCTCATACAGATGGTAGGCCAGCAGCTCGTCCCCGTTAATCAGGGCCTTACGGAACTTTGTAGCGGTGTTCCCCATGGTTGCAGGCCCCACCGAGCAGGCAGACCCTCCTTTCTGTAGAACCTCTCAGCCCCAAAGCATGCTTGGAAGTGTCAGCTGGACAAAACTGCAGAATCAGAAACAGCAAACATAAGCCAGGGCAAAGAGAATGATGATATCCTCTCAAGCATTCTTCGTTCGTTTACACATTCAGCTTCTTCTCGTGTTTCATCACCAAAACATAACTCTCAGATAAGCCTCCTGTCTGCAAAACAGTCCTCACTGCTAAGACACTATCACAGTTGTGTATATCCCTTGCCATCACCCTGACTAGGCCTGATGGGTTAGGTATGGTATGGCCATGCATGACATAACACTGTTCCCAATCCCGCCTTCCTGCACGCAGATCCTCTCCCTGGCCAGTGATTCACACACCACACTAACCCACCCGGGCCCATCAGGCCATAGAGCTGCGCTTCCTCCACTAACACCAGGGGCTTCCGACACTCTCTGCCAATTGCCTTCATCCCACTGAGTGGAGGTTCTGTTGGGATGCAGAGTCCTGCCATGCCCAAGCCACGCTCCCACGAGTACCATCTGTCTACACGAGTGCCAGGCTGCAAAGGAGCACTCAATATAAGTCCATGTTATAGAGCCACAGTGAAAAACAAAACAAAACGGAGGCATTGTTTAAAACATAAAGTAGAGTTTATGTACAATAAGTGCAGTAAACACACATTACACATAATAACATTTGCTGGAGGCTCTTATTCTCACAGACATATATATTGATGAGCTATAGCCCATCATTTTTTTCTCACAATGCTAGATTTGGTCACTGCAACTTGCTCTTACGGACAAGCTGTTGATAAATAATTCCTCTGCATTTCTGTCTTTGATAAACAGACTGAATCCTAGGAATAGCTATAGTAGTGTTATGTATGGCCTACTCTACTCTAACTATCAGTTCTCCTTGCAGATAGAAATATTATTCATCAATTATTAGTCTATTACTATTATTAACATTTTTATGTAAGCTGTATCTTTGAACTGCAAACTATGCATTTTGCACTGTTTTTTTTTTTAGGATGATATTTATTGTGATTGCTGTCACTTTGGACAAAAGTGTCTGGCAAGAACCTCAGTGGACAAGTTGAAAGAGACCACAATTGATTACGAATCCTTAAGGACTGCTTACATGTCTAACCACAGCAAGAAGACCCTCCACACGTAGGTTGTTTGCCCAGATATTTTGTTTTGTGTACAACATCCATTAAATTGTTGATGTAAAGAAGTTAGAAACAAAACAGAACAGCAACAACAATAACAGGCTTAATGTTCTGATTTGAAGTCTCATTTATTTTCAGTGTTTCATTTGACCCACAATGACACTGAAAATCAAACAATCAATTGAAAGGCCGGAAGCACATGCAACAGTGAGAGAAAAATAATGGCAGGTAATGAGAATTAAGCTGGTGTGAAATCAAAGTCAGCTAGGTTGTTTTCCATTCCTCCATGTGACACAATCAAGACTGCTGCAGCTGTCATTTGTTTTGGTTTACAACAAGCACCCTGCAACACCCCACACAAGCTGGTCGCTGAGATGCAGCACAAAAAAGATACATATTAAAAATGAGTTTTTCACTAACACAATGATGATGATTGATGGCTGTTTTGGGACTTTTCCACGTTTTCACGTTAAGCTCTTTATAGTGTCCCACACAGACTTTTGGTGGACTTCTTAATGTTTACAAGTGTTAAGTGTTAACTGGCGTGACTCAGCTGATGTGGCCTCTACTGTTGACAACGTTTCAAATCAGCTCGCTTTTTATGAGTCTAATCGTAGAACAGATCACATCGCTCGGTTTCTTATGGGAGGGCCCCGCAACACTGTTTTCATTATAAACATTATTTTCTAAGCAGGCGAAACGTGTTATTAATTAATGCTAGGTCTCCTACATTTATAATAGTGTAACATCTGTTACAGTAGGTAATAAGTATCTCGATTTAATTTCAGTATCAAACCTAGCTAGTTAGCAAGCCAGGTTTAACACTGGCAACAAGTACAGTACTACCGTTACCGTAACGTCACTGATAAATCAGCTGACGAGTAATGTTATTGTTAACTTATGCCATTCAGATTCCCACAGCCACCATTAAACGCCATGACAAGAGTGTTTTATCACCAACAACAGGTTGAAAACTGACTGCACTTACTGTTTCTTTTTCTGACCAATTCTTCTGCTGTTAACTTGCCCTATACATTCGCAAAAATATGGTTGACAGAACCTGATTTAGCCATAACGTTAGACGTAGCTGCTACACAACACACAGGTTATAGCAACATATTTCTAACGGCTGGTCGAAAAAAGCTACATCCTATTTTATATTACCGTTACGTAGCCTATTTCATGAGCAGTCAGTAACAGAGCAATGTTATACACGAACATGCAATGACAAAGATGTAGTGGAAGCTAATATAAAAACCTGTATCATAATAGACGTAACTATTACATTATCGTTACACGAAACCTGCATACAGCACATGGCATTAGGATTCCAATAAATCACCAAAGTCCAGCCAAGGTCAGTTAGCTTATGGCTGTTTTACCTTTTAAATGTCTTGTAATTAGCATGTTAACTGGAGAGTAAAATAGCTCAATTATTTTAGAATGGCGGAGAAGCGTCTGTAAATACCAAAGTACGGTAAGTTAAGTCATATATTCAGCCTGTGTCATAACGTAAAACTAGCGTTATGTGAAACTCACCTTATTGTCGTAGCTACCGTTTCCCGAGTACAATTCGCTACCGGCGATGACTTTTTCGAAAAGGGATCATTATTCCCCTTCATAACAAGTCTTCAGGCTAATTGTACTATTTGCAATATGCTGTGTTGTGATAGTGATCTATTGGCGTGTCTACTCCTGCTGTTTTGTTCCTGAGATTTTAGGGCAGTGTGATGCTCGACACACTACAAGAAGTAAAGAGACAGCATTTCCTGTTGCACGAAGACACATTTGTTTGGTAGTTAAAAGCAATAAATGTAGCCATAATATATTTCCTTCACTGTATTGTTACAGTGAAGGAAAACATAAAGTCGTATGTATAAAACGGCACATAAACAAGTGTGTAGGCTACTGTACATAGTAAACTGTCAAAGAAAAGAGATATGTAATTGCCTATAAACCTTTACTTTGACATACGGAAATGCGTGTATAGGCTTACTTGATATCCATACTTGCTCACGTTTGTTTATTTTTGTGGGTAGCATTCTACATTTCACAGTTGTGACAGAACACCCATCTCCCACATGTCCAATCTTCATAATCATCAACCTAGGCTTCTCTTACCTGGCCTCTGACCAAAAAAGTCTAGCGCAAGTGTAAAATGTTGGACAAGTAGTTTAAACTTAGTGCTCTGTATCCGCCACAAGAGTGCGCTATTGGACAGATCTTTACATTTTCTGGTGACAGGCCCCAAATCATATTCGACATACAAGACAACACATTGAGCTGTATGTATCTGGAGAATCGTTTCTCTGGCTCTTATTTATTTGGCCCTTCCTAACTCATTTAGTCTGTTCTGTTTATGACATTGGGTCAGTTCAGAGCCTTGGGGCTTGGACAACTTGGACAAGTGTCAAATTGCAGTTGTGTGGATTCGGATAGACTATGCAGTGGCAGTTTCTATGGCTGTTTACTACACAAAACTAGAGAAAATAAAACTAGCATAGTTATTAATAGTGCCAAATAATATGGTCATTAGAGCCAACTAGCATAATTATGCCAAATAGCATAATTTAGATAACCCTGCTGATACCATTTCCTTCTTAAAGTTAACATGCTTGTTACCTGATGCATAAGTGTGTGGCCACAAGTAAGCCAAGTTAACATTGTGCGATATTGTTTCCTGGCAATGTTTATTGCAGCTCTCCTTTAATCTGATTTTGAGCAGCGATCCATTCATTGTTGGGGCCCCTCGGTTGCTAAGGACTTTCAGACATCAAAGACATAGAACATAAAGGTTTCCCTCCAATGGTGCAAGTTCATACCACCAATCAGCTATTTCTTTTTAAAGCTTGTTATATATGTACTGTACATGTCTTATGTACTATGAATTATGTACTTTTTCATTTATGCCTGATAGAATGTACGGAATGTAGTCTACTTACACTTATTTTTGTAATTGTATCATAATTGTATTTATTAGCCTGAATGTGTATCATTACAAAGATTCAAAACTTTTAAATTCCAACACTAGACTGCCTCAACAAAGTTTGAATCACTTGAAAAAAAAAGACTACATTTACAAAGCATGCTTGTCAGTAACTTCAGTCTGTTCCAGTGTGTCTGCCAAACTAGGGATAATCCAAAGGCATTAGTTTTTTTTTCCCCTTAAATACAGAAATCCATACTGAATGGGAGTCTGCTGAGGATTTAAACATCACATGGAGGCCAGCATGGTGTGAGGTGGTTTGAGTTCCTATTGGACAACAGCCAGTACACCACAGCAGGTGGCTCTTATGTCAGTGATAAAATCATTTTATCATAAAAAATAGTCTGGAAACTAGATTCTACACCCAAACTCATTTAACTCATGTTATCTGATCACTGGTGGTCATATAGATGATTTGGTGGTTTCATACTAAAACAAACACACTTGTGCCTGGATATGTGTACCTTTTTTTTTCATTTTCATGTCAGTGATGCTAACACAAGTCTGAGTAATTAAGGGAGCACAGGGATTTTAATATTGAAGGCTGATTTATTTCATGAGAGTTATTGTAATGCTAACAAATGCCTCAACAAAATGATCATCACTGCTATTTCCATTCACGTTTTGAGGATTTTACCAATGTCTTGATTCTTTTATTAAATATTGTAAATATGACAGAATCAGGACAAAACTACCTCAGTGTAATTCTGGGGTAAGTTTTAAAATGTAAATTGAGATTGTGTGCCATTGTATTTGAATGATTACTCAACACATTTTCAGTAGAGCACATGAGTTCAAATGCGGAGCTCTCATCCTAGAAAATTTGTAGTGGCATGACTTCAAAAGTAGACTATTTTGTTTGTACTTGATGTAAGGTCACTGCAAGCACTTACTGTAAGCACTGTGTTTTTATCTCAATGAGTTTATGACAGGTTCTAGTGTTCATCATTTGTTCCATAGACAGTTTTATGAACCTAGAGAACTTTGAGATGCAATGTCTTAGATTAGATATGATTAGATATGATGCAGTGACTTTGACAACTGTGGAAATACTTTTGCGTAATTAAGAAACAAACAGAAAAAACACCCTTTTTCCTCTTTCCTTTTTTTTATTAATGTTTGAGTTTCACAAAGGGACACATTTCTCGGACGCAAAGGTTGAAATCCTTTGATATATAAGTAAATGCTGGGTCTTGATTTCTGGAATCAACAGGGTAACAGCCAAGGACACCTGGGATCATGCCTCCCGTTCGTAGATCCGCACAGCCACCACATCATTCATTACACATTTCTGGGGGGTGAGACACAGCACAAGTTGAAATGATCATGCATGTGATCACTTAGATTGTATACAAATAGTCTTGACAAACAATGATGGATGAAAATTCAGATAGACTAGTCACTTTAAGGTTTGTTTCAAAACGTTGACAGTAGCAACAGGAGCCATTAATTCTGGGTCAAGAAAAAAAGGCAAGCACAGCTTTCATGGGATTAGTTTGGCTAAATTCTTTTGTTTCACTTTTTGAGATATGCAAGGATTGACCTGCATTTTCAACAAAGCTGAGCACAGTACATTAACTGCTCTTGTAGTTTCACTATACGTTGTATTAATAATTTCACACTCAACATATGATAAGACAAATCCCAGGATTGTTCAGAAAGGTTCAATGGCTTACCGCAACCAGTTTTCCATCCTGCAAGTCTCTTTCAATTGTGGTTTCCTTGCCATCCCACATCTGTTTTTGCAGGAGTTTACCATTTTCCAAGGTAATCAGAGTCTAAGACAGAGAGCATATTTTGTATTGTGGCTATGAGGTTACACAGCATTTTTTTTTTATAAGTTATATCAAAGATTATATCGTGTAAGCACTCACCCTAGTTTTTCTGTCATCTACAGTCGTTTCATCAAATTCTTCATTCAATTTAAATTTGATTTCTGTGGTCTTGAATGTGCTTACACCTTTAATGGAAACGACTCCCTGGTCACCCACACTGATTACTAGACTGGGCTTGGTCATGTTTCCCATTTGGCGAGTAGCAAAGCTCATTCCTGTATTGACAGGAAAAGATGACTTTATAATCTTTTACATGTAAGTATCATTTCAGTTTTCAGATAAATCTACTGCAACCAAGGCAGTGTATGTAATAAATGCACTGAGCTCATGGCATTGTGAGAACAGTGTGCAATTAGTTCCAACCAAGAAAAATAGGTCATTGATTAACTTACCTACTGCCTTCATGTATTCATCAAAGTTCTCGCTGCTTTTCAATGCCCATGTTCCCACAAACTGTTCCATTGTGCTATAGGCCTTATGTATGTGTATTAATAAAGCTGTCAAGTTCTCAGATGTACACTGAACACTAAACTCCTTGCTTAAATTTAAAGAGACCCCCGACACACGTGTCAATTTTTGCAAACCAATCAGTTCAATCAAGCGCCGTATCAAATGATTTCATAGGCTCAAAGCATGAGGAGATTATGGGTGGTTCCACATGAAATCCGCCAGGGATTGTGCACTGAGAAAATTCTGATGCAGTGGGTTAACGTACAGGAAAGACTTCTGATAAAGAACAAAGAACACATTGTTTTTCAAAGACAGTTTCATGATTAGCCTCCTTAAATTTGTACATACATGTCTAGCCTAAAAGATGTGTAATTGATATATCTTTTGACTGCCTCATTAAATGGGAGTCTATGAGATGTCTGCTATTAGAAAAAAATGCATAATTGTGTAGACCAATAACTGGGAAAAGGAACTTCTAACCTTTTAATGTAGGTAACCAACACTGGGGGCATATAAAAGAAACCACTAGATGGCATTGCATTGTACATAATCAACATCTCAGGATTTATGAAGACAATCTTATTTTCATTTTTCACTATGTCTGCACATTATTTTGTCAAAACTAAACAACCCAAATCAAAACACATGCAAAATGTGCATGTTGTCTCCCCAAATTAATCACTGTACACATCTATGTATCTATAATACCAAGAATATACCAATCACAACAATATTATTAATCATATATAATCAAATAACCCCCCCCCAAGCAGAGACGAGAACGTGTGTGTGTGTGTGTGTGTGTACACGAGGTGTATGAGCATGTGTGCATGTGACAAGAGAAGAGAACTTGATTTTTCTTTTTTAAGCCATCCATCCAGTTTTTATATATAGAACACACACTCTTGATACTTTAATGTCTTCTCTCAAGGTCACTAAGTCTAAAACAAAACATTTGTTTTCTGCCCTCGCAGTGGTGGGTGGGTGCGTGTGTGTATGTGTGTTGTGTGGTAACTGAGGTACACCACCCCCTCCTCTCCATCATTGATAATTACCCAATACATATACATATCTATAGTATAATTACTAATTATCTGTATAACATACTTACAGCACACTGCCCCCCCCCCCCCCGCCAATACACAGCACATTGTCTCATGAGTAAGCTTCTCCAACACACATATTGCACACTGCCCTCTCCCCACATACACAGCACACTATCCCATCTCCCCTGTCGTCCCCCCAACACACACACCAAGACCCCTAGCAGTTGGGTTAGCCCCTTGAGCCGTGGATCCCCCCCCCCATTAATGCACAAATAGGCTGACACCAGACATAATTTCACTGCATTTCTTACTTCCAGTAACTATATGCATGTGACAATAAACTTCCTTGTATCCTTGTATCCTTGTATCCTTGTATCTGCTATCTAGCCTACTGCATTATTTATGTGGCCAGCTTTATTTGTGTGGTTTTGCAATAACAGTATTCAAGACATCAGGGGCGGACTGGCAATCTGGACGTTCAGTATGGCCAATGTTTTTCATTGAGTCAAGCAGTGAAATGTGGTAGGCTTATAATGCATGGGAAAATGTTGATGTGAGTCAGACAAAAGACAGGCCAGGCTTTAGTATCTGTCTCAAACTATGTTAACCCTTTCATGCGCAATGTCCACATCTGTGTACAGACAGTAACTTTAACTCTGATTTCTATTTGTTTGTCATGTTCATATACTCAAATCCACTTGAGGGCAGTTTTAATATTTCCATTGCAATATATTAACAATATCATCAAGCAGTCAATATTTGGAATATTGACTGCTTGATGACATCATCAATTCAACATGGCTGACAGTAATGGCCATGTGCTGAATGCTCCAGGCACACACACACACACACACACACAGTACACACACATACAGTACACACACACACACACACATACAGCACACACACACACAGTGCACACACATATACAGTACACACACACACACACACACACACACACACACAAATCTGTTTAAAAATATGTTACATGCTAAAAAAGTAATATGCTGTTCATAACATTACAGACATGATTGTAAAATCAATCAGTTTTGAAACTTAAAACATTTTTCAAAATTTTTGAGATGTTTGTAAACATTATCTTCTAAATTACATGGTAAAAAAAAATAAATTCTGCAGTTAATAACATAACCAACATGATATGATTGTAAAATCTACTTTTTTAACTGGACAAATATTTTTATTTATCATCTTATATGCTATATGTTACAAAATATGTTCAAAAAATGATCAAATACTGTTATAAATAACTCTTTTTAAAATGTTAACTGTTTGTAATGTTGCATAACATCTTCAGAATATCCTTCTGTGCCATTAATATCATTACTGTTATGATGTACTTGAAGAAACTGTTGTTGTTTTGCATCAAAGTCACATAATGGTCCATATTTTCTGTCATTACTGTTTATTCTTTTTTACCCCATTGTTGCGCACTATGGAGGACCACAGGTGTCACTTAAATGGCAAATGAAGTTGGTTAATTTGCCAATATAAACAGTATTTAAAAAGATAATTTACAACAAGTATTTTGTAAATCAATTATTAAATTATCAATAAATGCTCTAATTTTAAAAAGGGATTTGCAAATATAGTTGCAAAATCTTTTTGCTTTTCCATTTGCCAAATCCATTTATCTTTTGTTATGTGGATAACTTTCAGTGGACTAAACAAATAAAAGGTACGTGTTACCTCAAAGCTAGCTGGTTCGTTGAATGGCGAAGCATAGGGAGGTTGGTAGATAGATAGATAGATAGATAGATAGATAGATAGATAGATAGATAGATAGATAGATAGATAGATATCTATAATTTGAAAATAATTTGACAAATTATTTTCAAATATCATTTTCATCAAACCCTAATCTTAAAGTTTTGGATTTATTTAATTTTGAAAGAGTATTAACTGAATTTGGGTAAAATTGTCAACACGGTGTAACCACAAAAACATGAACCAAATAATTACACTTGCTGAAAAAAATGTGAAATTCTCTCCAAAATCCCTTCTAAAATAATCTGGCATGATCTTGCACAAGAACTTTTCTATATTTAATACAAGTAATGAAACCCTATTGTTCTGTATGTTTGAATAAATATGGGGAATTGTGTCTGTCACATCAACCACTTAAAATGTCAAGTGGTGTAACCACCATTTAAGGAGCAATTTTGTATGTATTATGTCAGAGAATTATGTGACAGGAAATTATGTCATAGAGAAGGACCCTTCAAGATCCCAACTGCTATGAGTCAAGGTTTGCAACTCTCTTAAAGTAACATAATAGTGTTTTTAGGCCATGGCCAGGCAAGCTTAGGTTACATGTCAAATGGTATGACCTTTTAAAAATGTTCATAAATCATAATAATCATAAAATTTAATGTAAAAACTGTGTTTGAATATTCACATAAAGGTGAAGTGTGTACATAGTTGTCCATAATAATGCCTGCAAATTTTGCTTTTAAATAGAAATGTCAAATGGTGTAACCGGTTACACCATTTGACTCTTTTCTGTTTGAGACCAGTTTGATCAGATTCAGGGCCAAGAGTATGTAATTTTAGGTGCCAATTATATTATTTTTATAATTTAAAGACTAACTGTTTAGCATGAACAATAGCTTTAAAAGGGTTTAATTAGATTTCAATTTAAGCGATTTTTGAAATGTCAAAGCTTTTCATTTTAAATTTAAACTTCCATAATTATTTTTTAATATTTTATTATGATGTATGTAAACAGTATGTTCAAATTATAAATCTGCTTGTACGCAAGACCGTATGGAACAGGTATTCCACTAAGCCATTCTTTACTAAAACCGAGTAGAGTATAGGCTACACACATCTGCACTTGTCTATTAATTGAACATATAGGCAAAGTGAAACTAACTTCACTGTGGTGTCATAGTCAACGACAAAACAGTTATACACAGTTAATTACTTTCAATATTGACTGACAATGGGTTACCAGCAAAAACATAGCCTGAAAAAAGCAAAACTTCCCCCTATAATGTTCGAATGACTGAATAAATAACCTAAGGACATTTATTCTGCAGAGGAATTGCTGCTTACATCTCGTGACAGTGACGTGTTTCATATGCGCCTTTCACTATAGACCAGGCTTTTCTTGGTCAGTGGCATAATGCTTTTAAGACGGTATAAGATAGCGATTTTTAGATCATGTGCCAGACCACACCTTATGTCGGTAATTGCCACACCCCTGGGCGCATTATTTAATAAAAGTGAAGTGTAAGATAGGAAAAAACTTTGCGTCAGAATAATAATACGCTTTGCGCCAGGTTTTGCATCGCGAAAATAGGGCCCTTTATCTCACTCTCTTTGAAAATAATGGGTATAGACTGAAATTGTATGAGAACTGAATTGAAATCAAATAGAACACAAGTTTCTTCATTGATGTTATGAAATGATATTTGATATGGAATATGACGAATGACATGAATACATATCAAAATATCCAATTCAGTTTACCTTGATGCCTATATTTTCTGTGTCAATTTCTTGTCCTATTGCTATAAACGTTTTATAGTCAATTGGTGTAACCGATTTATGTCAATTGGTGTAACCAGTATTTTGTCTAAAATACTAATAATGTACAAAAAAATGGAAATGGATAATGATTTAATCCTCTACTTTACTGTAATAATGGTTGTTTAAACCATTTTTACTCAAATGGTCTAAGAATAGACAGAAAACAAGATGTTTACAGCATATGGTCTTGGCTCAGTACAATAAAAAACCCATATAATTTAAATTTAGAAATAAATATAATAAAACATATTCTCATAGGATATTACAAAATAAACTAATAATTTCATGAGAGCAATTGCATGAACTCTAGGGGGTGTGAAATATTAGATATTTGTCATTTTTGTGGTTACACCATTTGACAATTTAACAGGCTGTTAGTTCTATCTTTTGTTAAAAAATAGCATACACGTCATATTAAATATAAAGAAATACAAAGTATACACTTTAGCAAACCTCAGGCATGTTTTGTTTTAAAGGTTTAAACATATTTTTAATTTTCTCATCTTACCAACCCTTATCTGTCACTGACCCTTAGATAAAATCATATTTTTTTAAAATTCAAATGCTTTTCAGTTTTAGGCTCATATAGAGTAATAAAATCAATATTTAAAAAATCTAGAGATTTTTTTTTTCCATAATGCGTGCATGAAAGAGTTAAGATGGTGTGTTTAGCAACCAGAATTTGAAACCCCCGAATCCCCGTCTATGAAAGTCTAACCTGATGATTTTAAAATGAGTATCTTTACAAAGAACATTGTCTGTGCTAGAAGTAGTACAAGCTCACTTCTGTCCACTACAAATTATAACATTTTACCCTACTCACATTCAATTATTCTGTATTAAGAATAGAATTGAGTATAGTTTCAATGAGTTATGTAATTGAAAACTGCACATGACTGTGTTGGGTAATAATAGCAATGGTTGGAGGAGTTCCTGAAACCTATGGGTGGATCTTGCATGGTGTAGCCTACTGGCTGGTAAATAGTTTGCAGGAGGAGCTCTATTATTTGACTGTGCAGTGAACTAGTTCCTCTACTTAACCTGAAGAGGGAGCCCTCAGACCTCAATAAGTCCATTCTATGACCGATTCAATTGAGATACAAGAGCCAGGCTGAAAAGCGTTACACATTTTACTGAAATGTATCGTTTCACAAACCCACACTGCTTTTATATGGAACATTCTACCAAAAACATACACTATCTGTCCTGGAATTGTTACAATAAATAAAACTATAATCCTATAATCCCAAGAAGTCTTAAACTGACTGATTGATTTATGAAGTTGTTCTGTAAAGGAATGTGTCGTTCATTCGGTTAACAGATGTTTTTTTCTTTACTAAAATCAAATATCCTGAAAAAAAAAGACTATCCTACGGCCGAATTACAGCAGCGGCGATATCCTTTGACGTCCCCACTCCCACTCGTGTTATAATGCTTAATCAAGACACTCAAAGCGCTTCAGAGTGAAGGGGGAACCTCACTAACCACCACCAATGTGCAGCACCCACCTGGCTGATGCACGGCAGCCATTATGCACCAGAACACTCACCACACACAAACCTGAGGTGGTGGGTGGGCGAGTGAGTGAGTGAATGAGCCAATTATATGGGGGGTGATTAGGGGTCCAGACTGAATGAGCCAGTCACACAGAAATATCTCTATAAAGTGAAACAAAAACATGTCCACTAAAAAAAATGCAACCAAAATCCTGTGAACAATTCAAATAGTTTTGATGCTAGCATGTCTACAGGCAGTGAAATAACTGATAAAATGACTGATTTCCCCTGTTGCTGTTATTTTTATTTATTGGCTGCACAATGTAATAGATACTTCAAAAAGTAGCCTATTTTTTAAAAAAGATAAATGACTTTCTGGATTTGTTACAACAATATGAGTACCTGGCAGTTATTATGTGCTTCCCATTGACTATTTGTAAAATTGCGTATATTTTGGGGGGATTACAAAACTATGTTAAATTTGATCAGGGACATATGTAATAAGAAAATGTTATTTGTGTCAGAAATTCTTGTTAACATGTTTTGTCTGTGACAGGGCATAAAATGGTATTTTATTCAAATATAAAATCATCCTGAGATGGCACCATAGATGTTTCTCATAGTTAAACATGTCCTCCATGACTCAAATTTAAGATACAAGAATATTTTCCTCCCAAGATTTTTAGAAGTGAAAATGTATGTTTCTGGTAGAATGTCCCAAGAGCTGCTGCTATAGCTGACTACATTGAGTGCACTGTTCTTTGCTGCCTCTGTGGAGACTGAGTACCAACACGTACCAGGGTGAGCAATGACAAACCCTAGTTCACTACTAAATGGCTGGAAAGAGAATACACATTCAGGAGCTGTGACAGACAGATTTTAGTGAAAAAAACGTTTTGATAGAGAGGTGAGAGGTGTTAAATGGCTCTACCCGAAGAAAACTGCAACAGCAGTCCTCAGCTAACAACTCCCCTATATATTTCTATTTGGAAAAGCTTCAAACAGATCACCAACTACCTACATCCCCCCCCCCAGTTCCACCAATGACCTGTCTCTGGCCTGAATAACAAAGGATGAAGTCTTGTCAGAAGACAAAGGAGTCCTGACACCATGACTCCGGCTCACTGTCTATCTTCCCCGCCACAGCAGGGGATTTGGGTCGTCCTTCCACTCACCCCAAAGACCCCTCCTCCCTGATCACAACATTGACTCTCACCGTCTTGGAGGGTAAAAGGCTATTCAAGACACTGATAAAGCCCACTGAGCAACAAATACTAACTATAAGCATTCATTGTGTTTGTTGTTGTGATGCTTTATGATCAGGGTTCCAGATACAAACAATTTGATTTAGTTGTGTGAGAATGAATATGATCTTGTATTCCAAATACGCTTTTATCATGGCATATCTTGGGAATGAATACGCTTTTGCATTCAGTTTGTGAAAACCAGTCTCTGAATACACTCCATTCCTGGCTGCTTAAGCTCTGATCATATAGAGGAAAATATTCAAAGACAGGCCTGAGAAGCATTAAGACACGCCAACAAAAGTTGTAGCCTACAACATTTAAAAAAAAAAAGCTTTAGGGGTTGTTACAGGAATCATAAGGCGAAGCTTCATTATTCCAGAGGCAAAGGCAACTTTTGCATGTTATGCAAAATCATGCTTGACATTTGATTGTATCAAAATAGAGAACATCCGATGAAGAGAACAATCAGGCATTTGTACATAATATATAGAATCATTGTAACACATAAATAAAAATAACACATTTTGTAAATAAATCTTGATTAGCTGAAGAGTTCCCATCCGGATAGCACCTGTTCTTAAGCACTTAGTTGCCCACAATGTAGGCTACTACCCCAAATCAAATACAAAGATAATGATTTCTGTATCTAGGTTTGTGCATCAGCAGCACATGAGATCAGAGAGGAATTTCAGAGAAGGCCAGTGAGAGAGTGAGTTCCTCAAACACACAGAAACATAATCTCCCACTTCATTGTGCCTAAATTAACCCTGCAAAGTGTAACATACACAAACAAAATCTTTAGTGAACACAATTTAGAATAGAAGTTGATACAAATTTCCATTGTTAAATTAGGCTGCTTCGAGGGGTCAATAGGGTCACATGCTGGTTTTCTCTACTCCTGTGGTCCAGTGAGGCCTCCATGGATATGGGCTAGGCCAGGGGTCGGCAACCTTTTTTGCCTGGAGAGCCACTTTTACCTTTTTTTTTTTTATCTCAGAAGAGCCACATAAAGACACGGTTACAAAAAAAAGTTTGGATATTTAACGTACAGTTACTTTCATTCAACAGAGGATTTTTAAATACATTTTCTACTCGTTTTAAAAGTAGGCCTAATGTGCAAGTAACTTGAAATGTAAAGTGGAATGACAGAAGTATAGGCCTTAGGCTTCCCATGTACTGCATGTAGGCTAAACACCACCCCCTATTTTTCCAGTGTCCTTTGGTATGCAAAGTAACATCAACACTCAATTTTCGTTGACATGTCATTGGCGAAATTGAACATAGGCATACCAGATATTAGATTTGGTGATGGCCTTGCGATCTGGCTGGCTCATATTCAGTGAGGTGAAGTTTCATGCAAGAATTGAGGCAGTCACCATTTAAGGGCAACTCCACTCAAAACTGTCATATCCATAACGGCAACTAAATACCATGGCATTGTGTTGGCGTTGTATGTGACAGTTTTGCGCGAAATTGCCCTTATACGTGAGCGCAGGTTTGTCTTTATATTTTTCATATGTGAGAGATTTCTCACATGCGTGGAACCGAACAGTCCCGCCCATCCGCTAAATCCACAGTGGACCTCTAGATTGAAAAATCGTCAATGCAAGTGAATGTGAGAAAATAATTATTTTCTGGTCCCGTTTGAATTGTGCCATGAATGTGAACATATGTTGTCTGTGAATTTTTTATATAATTTTTCATGTTACGAGTTTGACAGTATATTATATGATTCTTCGGCTATCAGTTGTGGAAAAGACATAACGAGAAAGACTACATAGGCTATGTCGCCTGTGACGTGAGCTAGCTCTAATCGCTAACATTAGCGGAGATGCTAGTTTTTGTAACGGCAGGAAT
The DNA here is from genome assembly GCF_018492685.1 of Alosa sapidissima. Taxonomy (NCBI): domain Eukaryota; kingdom Metazoa; phylum Chordata; class Actinopteri; order Clupeiformes; family Clupeidae; genus Alosa; species Alosa sapidissima. Next base: position 10,742,971 of record NC_055959.1, on the reverse strand, counting down.
AAACACACATGGTAACAAAAATATTCGAAACATGTCTAGCTTCACTCAACACATTAACACTATGATACAGATTTAACTTGTCATGAATATTTTCTTGCAAATTTAAGTAAATCTGTGCTACCATCAGGGTTCCTACTCGTCAAATGTAAAATTCCATGACTTTTCCCTGACAATTTTAAAAAAGCCTGAATTTCCATTATTTAGGCCTACTATATAATCCCAGATAGCAAGAGGCTGGCGGACGACTGTCGGTCCATTGGTGGGGGATAGCTGGCGGTCAGCTGGCATTTTGCATATCGGTTCTCTGGCGGGTAGCAGACAAATTGCCCAATATTTCGCCCCTATTAGTCTAAAATCTTTTTCATTTGTTCAGTTAGGCCTACTCTATATCATTTGATTAACTTTTCTTAATATTCATGACAAGTTAAATTTAAAGAGATGGTGGTCCAACGGCGGACCACAAGTGGCCTACCACCAGCGGTCCGCTCTCTGCCAATCTGATATTGCTATCTGGGAATGAATGGTACAGAATACCGACCAACGATTTCAGAGCAGCGCATATAGCGTTCAAGAAGCTTACTTTTTTTTCGAGCGGGAGCTAATAACCATACATAGGCCTACACCAGTTCTCTGTGGAAATATTTGTATTAGGCCTAATGTATTTGACAAGCAAATGTTGAACTGCTACAACAAAATTCCCTGATATCCCATGACTTTCCCCAACAACTGATAAAATACCCTGACTTTCCATGTCTGGAATAGACATTCTGAAACTCCATGATAATCCAGAAATGCCATGACCTGTGGGAACCCCATCGTAGCCTGGGAATATAGGGCCTACCCATACGAATTTAGGTCAAATTTGGTATTTGCTCTGCAGTTGAGGAGGGTCTGGTGTCAACGAGGCTATAATAGACCTCTGAAGCCTACAAAAAGCACCAAAGCGGTCATCTTAGCCCATTTAAGGAGATCTCAGATCCGGGTGTTAATTGAAGCCCACTAGACTGTAAAAAATGCCTATGGCAAGTTAGCTCTGGAGTAGCAGGAAAACAAAGTTCGCCGTCTTACCTTAGCCTACCGAAGATCACAATATACTGCCCACTCGAAGGCAGAGGACAAAAGGTGTGTAGAGCAAAACGTCTGCATTGTAGAGTTCTTCGTCCCCGAGAGTTAACAGGTGCGATTATTTAGAATGCCCATATATTTTCCCCATAGGAAAAAAAAAATCGCAAGATACCGGATCTCCTTATATGGGCAAAGGTGGTAGTTTTTTTTTTTTTTTTGTAGCATAGGCGAACCAGTCTGGACTATCCGGTGTAAACACACCGGTATTAACACACACCCCATTACTATGAACCTAGTGAATGCATACAATAGTTTAATTTGATTACCAATCACAGCTGTGACCAGAAATGAAATGCACGCAGGAGGCAGCATATATAGGCAGGGATGGATTACTGCAAGGGCCTACCGGGCCCAAGGGGTCAGGGGGCCCTGAAGCCCAAGCCTTTGCATGGAATCATTGCCTCAATATCAACAAATCACAATGTAGGCTATGAATCTGATTGAATTTAGTATTGACCATCCCCAAAATGCACCAGAATACAGGAAATCACATCAAACAAATTAAAATTCTGGGGGAGGACCCCCCCACATATACGACAATAAGTGGGGGCCCTTAATACATCTGGGCGCAGGGGCCCAAAAGTTCATAATCCACCCCTGTATATAGGTGAGGTAAATGAGGTAATGAACCAGAAAACTAATGCTCAGTGTAATGAATGGACAATGTTGGCTTCAAAAACATCTGAATTCAACCTCTCCGACATTTAACTTACCGTAATATGCCAAATGTGGAGTCACTGCTCAATGCATGCCAGGCTAGTCACAATGGATGTGTTGAAGCAATTGGTCTTGGACCGGTCACGTTAGCAGACAAAACGTTGTAGGCCCAATCAACAGCCCAGTACGCAGCGAGAAAAGCTATAGCCGATGCCATGTCTTAGCAGTAGCTGCCCTACTGTGACCGACGCGCTTTGGAGACGTGTTACATTTAGCTAGGTGTTCCGACCTGGACCACTGACCTGCCTGGGTGACTAGGAGGGGCCGCCCCGGAGTAGGCCTACACCAATATTAAAACGTCTCAGAGCGACTGCATGTTGTGCAGATCGTTTTATACAGTTGCCTTTAAACCAGAACTTGCAACACGTCCGTGCGTAAATGCCACAACATGTTTGTTGCAACAGGGGCTGGGGGAAAAAAAAGAGAAAAAAAAAAAAAAAAAAAAAAAAAAAAAAAAAAACACACCACACTCGGAATTACTCCGAAAAGAACATTTTAATCAAAGCACGTTTTAGATAGCGCGTACATGGTACCATAAGCAACCTCGGGTCGGATTTCCAGAAACATTAAACTTGATGTGGTAGAAAAATGATTATGCCTCCAGTTCATAGGTTCTCACGGACACCACATCCTTCATTGTGCATTTCTGTAACAAGAAAAATACAAGTTACTTTCATGTGATCAAATTGCCTATAGCAAGAGTATTAAAAATAACACATTGAAAAAGATTCTGCCTAAAAGCACGAACTGCTTGCAAATGTTCCGGATGCGCACCATCAAAACGCAGTGGGCTGGGTCAGCATATGAACTCTGCGTCATGATTGCGGTCACAGGATTTAAAGACACCCAACAAGCAGGGGCGAGCATCGATGCCCAAAAGTGCCTGCATGCATTTATGTGCAAGATACCCGCGCAAATTCTCCACAAGCAGCTTGCCAGCAAGTCAGTCAAATGACATGATGACGCATGCGATTAAAAGACTAAGCTAGCAATCACACAATTGTAACAGGACAGCTCTTACCGCAATCATCTTTCCATCTTCAATATATCGTTCAATTGTAGTATCCTTGCCATCCCATGTCTGTTTCTGCACGAGTTTTCCGTTGTCCAGGGTAATCACGGTCTAACACGGTCAATAAAGCACGGGCACGGTCAATAAAGCAAGCACGGTTTTTAAAAACAAGCTTACAAGTCGACAACATTGAGGTTTGGGAAACTACCTTTGTTTTCCGGTCATCGGCAGTCGTTTCATCAAACTCCTCGTCCAACTTGAATTTGATTTCTGTCGTCTTAAATGTGCTTTGAGCTTTCATGGAGATCACGCCCTGGTCATCCACGCTGATCAGCAAGTTTGGCTTGACGAGGTTCCCCATCTGGCGGGTAGCAAAACCCACACCTAGATCCGGGAGAGAAAAACATAATAATTTAGCACCTGCTTGCCACGCCACACAGTTACCAGCGTCTAGTCCGCAAGGCGTTAGCTTAACATTAACGGTAACGTAACATTGAATACTGGGTTGAATACCATTTATGACAAATTGAGCATGGTAATATTAGTGTATTTCACATTAACGAACGTCAGCATTACATTTCCAGACGAACAAATGTGCAGCCTATAAAACCACTGTCTTACCTATCGCCTTCATGTATTCATCAAAATTATCGCTGTTTGTCAGTTTCCATGTGCCCACAAATTGTTCAACCATTTTGATTAAGTAAATCGACTCCGATTGCAACCGTATACAGAAATTCAAGTTACAACGTGCTCCAGAGGGCTTCCTATAATGCCACGCCTGAATTTAAGGAGCTTCCCTAACACTTTCTAAGCTTTAAAACCAATCAATTCAATAAAACGCGGGTTCAACGATTTCATAGGCTCAGACAACGAGGAGGAGGAGACTGGGAAGTTGTTCTGATAGGGCATGGGCGCCTTCAGTCTGGTTAATGGCATCGTGTCCTATATTATAATGTCAAGATTCCCCTGACCAGCCAATAGTCAGTTTCCTTGTGTAATTTCGTTACATTTTTTGAGGGATTATAATAACTATATATTTTTGGAAATCTTACAGGATGAAGAATCAGAAAATCTATGAGTCCACATTTTCCAGGGTCAATATGGTGTCGCCCCCCTCCACACACACACACATACACCCCATACACACACACATACACCCCACCCAAATGAATGTGCATGGGCTACAAATGGACTTACCAAACATGGGTACTGCATGGGTCCAACATGGGCAACCCAAATTATTAGAGGCTAGAGGGCTTACAAACATGGGTACTATGAGTACGCTACTATGAGTAGGCTACATGGGTCCCACATGGGCAACCCAAATGAATATACAGAGGCTACAAATCTATATAGCCTATGGCATGTTATACCTGTACTGAAAAGGGAAAAGTCTAGGCTGACCCATTTATCAAAGATATTATTTTGCCACAGCAATGAATTTATCCAACAGAATCATGTAAGATCAACACGAAGCATCTACTGAACCCGGAAAGCAAATGAACACATGGGATGCCTAAGGGCCCGTCCACACGGAGACGCTTTTTGGGTTAAACGCAGAGGTTTTGCTTCGTATTGGCTGAGCGTCCAAACGAATCCTTTAAACGCACTGCCCGTAACTGCACTTTTTTGAAACCTGGTCCCAGAGTGAAAAAATCTGAAACCGTAGCCCTTTTGAATTCGTTTGGACAGCGAAACCGCACATCCGCACATCCTACTTGCCTATCATCGCCACACCTCAGCTGCCCTGGACTTGACACTTATAGTATTGCCTAACAATACTAGTTTTCATACATGACATTACCTACGATTACACTCCGTAGGATAAATATCACAACTGATGCTGCGCAGCGCCGATAGCTTATGACTTGATGGACTGAACACTGTTTTTCCCTGTGTTTTTTTTATGCATTCTAGCTACAGTCAGTGACGCGAGAGAACTTAAGTTATTAGGGAAGTGCGGTGTAAGTTTGCATTAATTTGTGCGTAGTGCCGGTGTCATTAATTTATTTTACATGTCTTACAACATAAATAAATGCATTCATAGTGAAGTCAGATATGAGCATACAAAGAGCTTAGAACTCATGTTAAGCCTATAGATGCGCACTAAGTGCGAATGCGCGATTTGATGCAAGCAAAAGTATCGACTGTTACTAACAAAGGTATTATAGCAATATTATAAATGTGGCGACGGAATGGCCTAGAACTTGGGTACACCTAGCCTTTGCACTTGCGGTGATAACCAAAACCAATTTGAATCACGGACTATCCTATAACCAAAGAAAGTAAAGGAGATTAGTTTTACCTGCGTTAGCCAAATAAAGGACGGGACTGCACCCTTCACAAACCGTAAAAATTAAGTTTATTAGTTTTACAGTTGACTACAGTTGACAGTTCACTATAAGTCCACACAAACAATTCTGGTTTCCTTGCACTAGCCATTTCGTCGTAGCCTATTCTGTCTGGCGCCTACAGCGCAAGATTTGGTCAATTTCTGTAAAGAAACAGTGCCACCTATAGGCCTGGGATATGAAGTAACGTGTTGAGTCGTGTTGAGATGGATCCGTTTGGACGCAAATATTCTTGATACGGTTCCAGGGAAGACGGAGGAAAAAAAGATCGGTTTGGTACGTGTGGACTAGGCCTAAGTGTCACCATTTCATTGAGTGCCCATGAGCCTTTCCAAGAACACTGAGATAATCACACAGCTAACAGTGTTGCCAAAGGTTTTCACATGGGTTTTCTTAAAGTGTTATGTTTAAAGATCAGTAGAATATGGAGTTGTATGTTGTTATGTTTTGAGATGAACCATACTTTGTTTTCACCATGAGTGTGTTAGGTATTGAGCATGCACAACGTATCAGTGGTTCCATCCATGTCATGTATTTCTCTCCACAATGAATACTTCTGAACAATATATTCAGAAATGATCATGTCTAGACCTCATCTTGAAGTTGTAAATATCAAAATTATTTTAAGATAAACATAGTGTTATAATATGTAAATGTGAGTCAGGTTTATAGGCCAAGTATACTTGCATAAACAAGGAATTTGGTCTCTGCATTTATCCCATCCGTAAATTAGTGAACACACAGTGAGAGGAAGCACACACCAACCCGGAGCAGTGTGCTGCCTTGCTACAGCGGTGCTCGGGGCCTTACTCAATGGCACTTCAGCCATGGATGTGGGCATAGGAGAGCAGTGCACAGCCATTTCCCCCACCCACATTTTTCATACTGGTCGGGGATCAAACCGGCAACCCTTCGGTTCCAACCCCGAAGCCTATAACCAGTAGGCCACGGCTGTACTAAGTACATGTAGCAGGCCACCACATATGGAAGAATATTAGACTCAAAAGTTGTGTACGTGTGTATCACGTTTTGAAACTGTAGAAATTATTTGTAACTTTAAAAATTATCTGTACAAGTAATTGTCAAAATTACAAATATGCCCTACACTTACAAATCTATTCTACAGGTACGGATCGGTTTTACAGCTACAAATCATCCTACAATTAAACATATTTTACCATTACAAACATATTCTACAATTACAAATCAATATTCTACGCACAAAAAGTTGTACAGTTACAATTCTTTTCTGCAAGTGCACAGACTTTTGGGGCTCTTGATAGTGCACCGAGCTGAACGTACGAGTTGAAAACAAAGATGGCTGCGTTGACTGACTACGTTGGACGATTTAATGTCGATTTTAAATGCTCTTACACACTTGATTACATTACTGCTTTAATCCAGTCACCAATTTATGCATTGCCCGTTCTTGCTGTGCATGCAATACAATGTAACGTTTTGTTTTCAGGCTGGTTTGCTAAAGAGGATAATGTAGCAAACAATAACAATATGTACTGCCCCCCTCATGGTTAGAGAAAAACGCACAGCACTTGTTGAAATTAAAATTGTATGTGTGATGAAGCTGGAATATAAATGCAAGTGTAAATCATAGCTTGTTTAGATGAGCCACAAAGTGTTAGGCAAGCGCTCAGCACAGACAGCTGCTGCCGCGGTGGCATCCATGTTCTTTCCCACAAAGACAATCTGGAACGCTAAAGTGCTACAAACCTGGCAATTACGTCACGTTCGCACGTACAACTTGGTCAGTGCGAGCCAAATGGATAGTAGCATAACCCATGTAGGGCCACCATGGAAACCAAGGACAAAATGAGCAATAGGCCCCATCTGGGCTACCCAGCCCACAAACAACCTTCATGGGCCCCAGATGGGTCAAACTTAGGTTACACATGTGGGCCCTACATGAAGGACATAAAGGACCCATCATCAACTCATCTGGGCTAACCCAAGTAGAGCCAAAATTAGCTGGACCCCAGCTAGGTAGCCCAGATGGCTACAGATCAGCCCACAACCAACCCACACGGGTCCCAGATGGATGTGTTACCTGCCCCCCCCACACACACACACAGGTATATGACTATACTACTATCCTATACAAGGTACAACCCCAACTCCCAACACACACATACACCAGTACAGTGTACAGGCTCGGACTGGTAATCTATACAACCGGGCAAATGCCCGGTGGGCCGGTCCACATGTGGGCCGGTGACCTCCGTTTTTTTTTTTGTTTTTTTTTAAAGTTATTTAGCCTATTTGCGGCCCGTCATGTAGGCCTAGGCCTAGCCTATAAATGCAGTTGCATCCATTTGGCTTTGGGGGTGACAGGTCAATAATTTTGGCCTCTTCATGACAGGTTCAGTGTGTGTTACGATCGCGCCCTCCTGCCCCACCCCTCAAGTGGATTTGTCCAAGCAGCCGCTTGCTTTGTGGGGAAATAGCCTAGTACGAGTCCAAGCATGGTAGCCTAGGCTATATAAGTGCCCTCCGCTGGCTGGTGTTCACGTCATTGCAGTTTAACCGTAAAAAGCAATCAGAGGTGTCTAGTTTTATTCCATAAATATATTGTTTTTATAGACATTAGTTGCACGCGCTACCAAGAGCTTTAATTTACTGCACCATGTAGGCTACTGTAGCGCAGTTTGTCTGTCAAACATAAAAAAAAAAAATACGGGTAGCCTACAATTTTCGCACAACTTGATGGAAAAGTGTAGCACAGGTTAAAGAAAACCCATTCATGTTTGAACTCAAAAGGAACTTCAAAGTATTTCCCATATAGTAGCCTTTTAGCTCACAATGACATTAGATGCACAATCAATCTCAAGTCGATGCAGGTAAAAAGTAGTAGGTTTAGTAACAAAGGTAGCCACATTTTGCAAAATGTGATGACGGCACACAAACTTGGGCAAAGACGTTTAGTAGCCTATAGCCTACACTTGTGGTGATAGCCTACAGTTAATGTGAATCGTGGACTATAACCAAACTAAAGGAGAAGATTGGCACCAAATAAAGGCTGTGGTTGTGTTTCTACAACATGTTGGCACAAATCGTAATTTCTGTCAACTATGACGATCTCCATGCATGTTGAGTAGCCTATATTTTTCATTTAGTCAAACAGTAACATGTGGTTTAATGCATAGGGTAACATGACGTGAGACAGACAGAAGATGAGTCTGTCTTTAGTAGCCTATCCCTGAATCCTGTCCCTCTCAAATCACTTTAAAATGGTGTGATTAGCAACCAGAATTTAAAGAGACACCCCGTGTTATTGTGATTATAATAACCTATAGGCTATAGGTCCAAATCTAAATGTTTGGGTTCAGTTTATGAAGTGTTGCTACAGCACAATACTTTGTGTTTGTTATTTATGGGGGTAATGGGGGGGGTAATCGGTGGGCTTGTATGTGTGTGTGTGTGTGGGGGGGGGGGGGGGGGGGTCGTCGGTCCAGTGGTGGGCCGGTCCAGGAGAAAATTGCCAGGGCCGAATTTTGTTCCCAGTCCAACCCTGCACCATACACACACACACACACACCATACCCCCCCCCCCCCCACACACACACACACACACACACCAGGGATGTAGTGGAGGCTAAACGCAAGTAAACACAGTTCATCCATCTGAAATTTCAGAAATAGAGTTTATCTACCTCTTATTAGAGTTTATCCACCTTTCAAAAGAATTTATTCACCAATTGCAACTTTTAACATTCAAAAAACACACTGTATTATCCACATTCACAATATGTACACTCATCAACACTCTAGGAACCATTTAATACCACTGGTATTGTTATAAACACTGGACAATAACCTCCACCATCATCAAACATGTTCAGAAGGCCTTTTTTAAAAATCCGATACCGCATCCCACTGTGCAAAGACATGTCCAAACGACTTTTCTACATCGTTTTGCACATCCAATTTCGGTCCCCTGAATATTGACGTCCAAGTGGGGTCATGGTTAGACGTCCAAATAGCGGACCTAGTTTGCATGTCGTGTAGACGTCCAGAATTGGTCTTAGACCGACGGACGCAATATAGACATGATCTGCACATCCATCAGATGTCTAATGTTTAGTAGTTAAACTGCACACAAACACACGCATGAAGACGCACACATACACAGACTCATGAGCGAGCACACATGCACACAGAAGCAAACACACACACACACACTTACATGAGTTGCAAGAGTAGGGGATGGAGTAGAACATGGAGACAAATTGCAAGCGTGATTTATTGTTTGCTTATGTGTGTTTTGTACCAGTATGCGGTACATCTAGTTTATTCAAGAAACTCCATAACTCATATAGTGATGAAAAACACACTTTTGGAGAAGGTCTCTGACTGGGAGAACTGTGTTTCTGTAGGCCTATATGACAAGTTTTTCAATTTAAAATGATCTCCAGACGGAAGCATATAAAAATGTGGTCAAATGTGAATATCTGAATTTATCAGTTAAAAACAAATTTAATGGATGATGTCCTAGTCTACATGTCACATGCAGTAACCACAAAATGCTAATTACAACATCCACTTACAAAGTAGGTTGAAGCATGCAATATCCAGGAACTCCCCAACTTTGACTTATGCCTTTAAACTCCTATGTGGAGCATAGGCCACAGACAATTTGCTTCCATCTGGGTCTGTTCTGTGCTGCTTGAACAATGGTCTGCCAATTGTCCTCCTTTCTTCATTTCATCCTTCCAGGTCCTTCACCAGGTGTTACGTGGTCTCCCTCTTTTCCTTTTGGTCTGGGGGTTGCACCCAGGGGCGTTGGACTGGGGGTAAAACCACTACTGATTATAGGGGCCCAAGGGGAGAGAAGGCCCTTGAAAAGTCTGGAATATATTTTATTATATTATTTTCATTTCCTAGTTAAATTTCATAATGCATGTCGGATAAAATGTAGAGTTAGTGTATTGGCTGAATAACTTGGTTGATTGACTGACTACATTTTATATACAAAAAAAGACTAAGGTCTCACCCACCCCTTGCTATTGCGCCAAATGGTTTAGTCCATCTGCAGCATTTTGTTTATGTTAATTCAGTTGAGCATCTGGTGGAGCGCAAACTTCTGCTGTAGAAATCTCTTTCTCAAAGAAAGCCAAATCAGGCTAAACTGCTTGAATATCTCCGCAACCTCTAGTGCTAAAAATGAACAGAGACAACCCATTGAAAGAGCAGAACATACACTTTTAAATGATTGTTTGGTTATACATGCATACAACACACCATAGCCTAATTTGAAACATGTTTCATTTTAAATGAATAGTATTTAATGTCTATAATAGCAATAATAGGCTAATCAGTGTTATAGGTAACTTGGTAGCTCATCTGTACACATCATGTCAACATTATAGTAGGCTAGAGAATTTGGGGAAAGGAGGTTTGAAATGTGTGTCAGGCTACTCTAAGCATTACAGTTAATAGTTATAACCCTATAAACATCTAGGCCTGCAGATTCATGTGTACGATTATTATTATTATTGTTTTTATTTATTTATTTATTTTTGGGTGGGGGGGTGAGGAACATGGGGGCCCATCACGACTGCCTATGCAGGGGCCCAGAATCTTGTGCTACGCCCCTGGTTCCACCTGAGTGCTTGCCTGGTAATGTTTGCTGGATCCTTGCGTAGGATGTGTGATCCTGTTCCATTTCCTTTTCCGCATCTCCATCTTTGGTGGCAGTTGGTTTGTGGGCTCCCATAGCTCTTCTTGGGCACTTCCCAAGTCCCAATTTGATGTTCATGAACTTGTATTTAAGCGCTGAAATTCTAGTGAGATTAGTGAGTTCGCTCTAGTGTTTTGTTGGTGTTCGGTTCAAATATCAACGGATATGACGTCATCCAGAATCACTGTTGATACCTTTAAGAGACATATGTCTACATGCATATGCTACATTTACGTTTAGATTTATTCATTTGGCAGACTTACAGCAATAGAATAACATTTAAGATATTGAGGTACAGCTACAGCAATAGAACAACCTTTTAGATGTATAAGTATTGTATGCTATGAATTGCTAGCACCCGGGGATTTTAGCTGGCTACCCAGCTGGTATGATAGCTGCACAGTATATGTGCATTAAAGTAAAATGACGTCTTAAAGGAGAATTCCGGTGTGATATTGACCTAAAGTGTATTGAAACATGATACCGAGTGTGAACGTATGTCTCATAGCCCATCTCGACTTGTCCCCTGCACTCCAAAATCTGGCGCTAGTTAGCCGATGCTACCAACAACTTTTTCAGTAGTGGTGCTTCGGCATCGGGCTAGCCATGCAAATAAATCACTGTTTTACACCCATTTACGAGGCTCAATGTATCTCCACACTTCATTGGTAGACTTCCTAGGGCCCTGACATTTAAAACGAGACATTGAGAACTTTGAAAAAGCACTGGTAGTTTACTTACAAGACGATTTATACAGACAGTATCTTCACGAAGTTTAACATTTGCAGCCATCTTGAATTTAGTCACGATAAGTCGAGCAACGAGTAAGAATGAACAGGTATAATAAGGGATCAGATTCCAAAAATAATTCAGTGGAAATGCATGGATTCCAGTTTCTTCCAGTAGCAGCAACTGGAATCCATGCATTTCCACTGAATTATTTTTGGAATCTGATCCCTTATCATAGCTGTTCATTCTTACTCGTTGCTCGACTTATCGTGACTAAATTCAAGATGGCTGCAAACGCTAAACTTCGTGAAGATACTGTCTGTATAAATCGTCTTGTAAGTAAACTACCAGTGCTTTTTCAAAGTTATCAATGTCTCGTTTTAAATGTCAGGGCCCTCGGAAGTCTACCAATGAAGTGTGGAGATACATTGAGCCTCGTAAATGGGTGTAAAACAGTGATTTATTTGCATGGCTAGCCCGATGCCGAAGCACCACTATTGAAAAAGATGTTGGTAGCATCGGCTAACTAGCGCCAGATTTTGGAGTGCAGGGGACAAGCCGAGATGGGCTATGAGACATACGTTCACACTCGGTATCATGTTTCGATACACTTTAGGTCAATATCACACCGGAATTCTCCTTTAACACCTATTCTAGTAATGGATGCTAGTTTTAGTTCCATTGCTAACACGCTCGCCTCCAAATTCGATGGTGCTGCAAGTTATGGATTCAAGCTGCCAGAAGGCAGAGCTGAGTGCATCAGTCAAACACAATACAATTACACATTTGCAAAGAATTTTGAGGAAATAGTGCAGTATGGTAGATCTAAACAGAAAACTACATGCAGGCTCGTTGTGCTGCAAATTATTCTTCAGATGGTATTGAGTCTTTTTCCGCAAATACGATGTTCATAGATTCACTGACGCACATGGGTTAATGCGCAGCAGCAAAACATTGCAAGTAAAACATCATATCCGATACAACAGTGGCTCCTCTGACAATGTATGGTGTACATTTATCTAATATTTAGCTATTTATTGTAGCAGCCAGAGTGGATGTTCTGTCTCTGTTCTTCAGGGATAGGCTACTAAAGACAGACTCACCTTCTGTCTGTCTCACGTCATGTTACCCTATGCATTAAACCACATGTTACTGCTTGACTAAATGAAAAATATAGGCTACTCAACATGCATGGAGATCGTCATAGTTGACAGAAATGTCGATTTGTGCCAACATGTTGTAGAAACACAACCACAGCCTTTATTTGGTGCCAATCTTCTCCTTTAGTTTGGTTATAGTCCGCGATTCACATTAACTGTAGGCTATCACCACAAGTGTAGGCTATAGGCTACTAAACGTCTTTGCCCAAGTTTGTGTGCCGTCATCACATTTTGCAAAATTTGGCTACCTTTGTTACTAAACCTACTACTTTTTACCTGCATCGACTCGAGATTGATTGTGCATCTAATGTAACACTCGGTGGAGAGACTTCCACTTTCCAAGTTTCACTTTCACTGTCATTGTGAGCTAAAAGGCTACTATATGGGAAATACTTTGAAGTTCCTTTTGAGTTCAAACATGAATGGGTTTTCTTTAACCTGTGCTACACTTTTCCATCAAGTTGTGCGAAAATTGTAGGCTACCCGTATTTTTTTTTTATGTTTGACAGACAAACTGCACTACAGCCTACATGGTGCAGTAAATTAAAGTTCTTGGTAGCGCGTGCAACTAACGTCTATAAAAACAATATATTTACGGAATAAAACTAGACACCTCTGATTGCTGTTTCCTGTTAAACTGCGATGACGTGAACACCAGCCAGCGGAGGGCACTTATATAGCCTAGGCTACCATGCTTGGACTCGTACTAGGCTATATTTCCCCACAAAGCAAGCGGCTGCTTGGACAAATCCACTTGAGGGGTGGGGCAGGAGGGCGCGATCGTAACACACACTGAACCTGTCATGAAGAGGCCAAAATTATTGACCTGTCACCCCCAAAGCCAAATGGATGCAACTGCATTTATAGGCTAGGCCTAGGCCTACATGACGGGCCGCAAATAGGCTAAATAACTAAAAAAAAAAAACAAAAAAAAAACGGAGGTCACCGGCCCACATGTGGACCGGCCCACCGGGCAGGTTGTACAGATTACCAGTCAGAGCCTAGGTGTCATTGTCTGTCAGGTATTTTGTGTGCATTCTGCACAGTGTGTGTGTAATCTGAAGTTTGGCAAAAATGCTTATATTGCTTTTTTAAATGCTTTACAATACAAAGCATAGTAAATGAGTGACAGTTGCTTGTGCTTTTCATTGGGGTCAACTCTTCTAATGTGTAACTTTGGACTGCTGGAATATGTACATATGCTTCAGCAAACAGAAGGTGTGTGTATTATTGATTGACATTAGCAGCTGAATCATCAAAATCCCTACAATTTCAAACAGCTGCATGGATATAGCATGTAGCATGACAGCAGTAAATGTATGCTAAGCATTGCACAACAATATTGATTATTACAATACTCTTAAATTACAAGTAGTAGTATCAGTATATTTCCCAACATTCTGTGTGAATCAAGGGGATTCTTTTTTAGATTAGATTAAGTGCCTGTCAACAAAGTGTGTCAACAATGTTGCAAGGTCAAAGGCTTTACTATTTTTTTCCTGCAGACACTGAGACACATGGTCCCATGTTGTCAGAGTCTGACCAATAATTTACTTCTCAGAACATGTCCCGCCACAACACAGACGCTCCAACTGTGTATTGAACTATTTGCTTTTCTTATTTATTTTGTTGGTGCTGAAATCTTTGCTTCCCTCCCTCCGCAAAGATTGTGCAGTAGGCCTATATTGAGCATAATTTCCACCACGATAACACTGTCTGAATCTTAACTGTTCTCAGATGCCTTAAACACTAGACTGGTTTGCCCTTTAAGCTTCTTGTTTCATTTTCTTTTTTTATATATATATACATTCCTTTAATGCAATCTACATTCTTTTCTTTCAATGCACTTACTTTTCCCTTTATTGCATTCTTACCATATTTTTTATTATTTATTCTATCTGTTCATTTGAAGTGCACTTTGAATGGCCATTTTTGTGTATGAAATAAATTGCCTTGTCCTGCCTGTAATGTAACTCAATGGGTATATGCCTGGTCTCCATCTGAAGGACCAGTAGGGGGCTGCACTCTCACACTCATGCACATATGCCTGTGAGATATCAGTCAGAATGTGGGCTTAGATGGAAAGTAATCAACAGGTCTGGTGGGGGATTTTGCACCTCAAGTAATGTGTGAATGTTTGCTATTTTTGGTGGTTAAAGATGCAATCTATTATGGCGAATGGTTGTTGAAATTTAATCTCAACAGGAAATTAAATTACACCATTCCATTTTCCTGAAGTAGTCTTGATTGCGGGAATACTGTGGCTCAGTCCAAGCCACTTTGTTTATTTTCTATTAGCCTATAAGCGCCAAGGAGTTTTTTTTGAGGGCACAAATGCACTGCAGACAGAGGAACATGAGGAGGAATCAATAAGTGTCGTATAATCAAAGACTTCTCCCTTAAGTGATGGAAACGAATAAGCTATACATTTGCAATCAAGTGATGCCATCTAAATAAACTCAGCCTCTCTAAAAGTCTCAAGTCGAAAAAGCACAGCCTCTCTAAAGTCTCCATCCTATTTTAATTTGGCCTTATGTGTCTTTCCTGGTCATGACCTTCCTCTCCCCCGCCTCTCTCTCTCTGTCAGTCTCTGATAGAGATGTCCATTGTTCCCCAATTAGTGCTTGGGGACTCAGTGGTGCAAGAGATGGACACAGCCCTGAGGAAGTACAGCCCACACTGAGAATCTCTCTCTCTCTCTCTCTCACACACACACACACACACACAGACACACACACACACACACACACTCTCTCTCTCTCTTCTTCTTCTTCTCTCTCAGACACAGTGTGCCCCTTCATACTAGTGTTTGGTGGAGTGGGGTCCTTGTGTGAAACAGGCAGCAACTGCAGTGATCGTGTCCTGCCCCTCTGACCTTTTGACACCATGGGAAAGTGCTGTTCTCAGCATACACACACTCTCACTCACTCACACACACACACACACACTCAGACTCAACGGCTTTCATTCTTCCTCTCTCTCAAATACTTATTCTGTCTGTTTCATTCAACCAAGCCAGCATCAAAAACCTTTCATCTCTGTCTAATAGACAAAATTCCAATAAATCGAAAATAATAAGAACAGTGTGTCTACTTTGTGCAGTAATATGTTTCACTTTAATTGACAGATGAATACTGGATACAATACAGCTCAAATACAATATCGATGTCAATCATGTTTTGATATCTATTATGTAACATATTGTTAACATTATCATTAGTGTGCTTGCTAAAACACATTGCAAAGCAACACTAGTGTAGAAATGGTTGCACTGCCTCTCTTATCTTCTTTTCTTATTCCCATTTTTCATCCGTCTTTGTTCCCCATTACCAGTGTAAAGGGCTTTAATATATTTCTTTTAAAATGTTACTAACAGGCCTAGACCTTATGTCTAGCTAGTACTTCCAGAATTCACCATGCCAACAGTGTGTGTGTGTGTGTGTGTGTGTTTGTATACTTGCATGTGTGTGTTTGTGTCTGTGTGTGTGTGTGTGTGTGTGATTGTGTGTGTGTATGCATGGTCATGCAGATCTTCCCTATCTCTTGCTGCTTACTGAGGTTTTCCTTCAATTTTGATGAAATTCAGTGAAGAGTGAATGAGAGAGAGAGATCATGCAGTGTAGCTGCTGCCACTGATCTAATGTTCATTTGAGATCAGAGAGCAGCACTCTACATCTGATTCCACTGTACGTTTGAAATCAGAGAGCACTGTAAAGCTCTCTAAAATCTTTCTCTAAAATCGCTCTAAAATCTTTTAAAATGTGACAAACAGAGTGAGAGAGAGATGCAGAGATTAATTGTGGCATTTGCAGTTGCTGACAATTGGCAGTTAAAGAATGTTGGAGACCTGAAGATTCCACCCTGGTATGCAGTGCTGCTGACACTGATCTGAGTTGAGATCAAAGAGCCGCTGCCAGTTGTCATTTAAAGCAAAGATTTCAGAGCGCCACGCTGGCAAACAGATTTTCTGTAGATCTAGCATCCAAACCATGTGAAACAGATCTTCTGGAGCTCGGGGCGTGGCCCTGTTGGAATCATGCGAAGCGTGTGTGTGCGTGTGTACTGTATGTGTGTGTGCATGTATCTCTTTCTTCATGACACCCTTTGATGCTGTGTGACCTTTATAGCAATTATATGCAATTTGCCTCTATTCAAAGTAGATTTGATAAATAGGTGACTTCATCAAATTTATTTATATCATTATGTTATGGACAGATAAACATGTATTCCTATAAGCCACTATGGCTTTGCACTATATGGTCCGAGATGGACCACCATTCAAAAATCCTTTAGAGCACAACAATACCACATAATATCTCAAAAAGAAAAGAGTTTACACTATTATTGCTTGTGTATGGTGTTTGCAAGGTTTTTGGATATTTTTTTTCTGTAGTTAGTTTTACACCAATACCCAGGGTTATTGCTGTAGGGGGTACGTAGAGTCAGATTAAATTGCATGAGTTGTGATCTCTCTCGCTCTCTGTTTGTTTGTTTGTTTGTTTGTTTGTTTGTTTGAAAAAATGTGCTTTAAAGCAGAGACAGGGAGCATGGCCTAAACTATGTAGCAGAGTTGGTAAAAGTACTTTCCATAGTCAAGTACAAATACAATACAAATACAAAAATATAAAAAACACTCTAATAAAAGTATAAGTAGTGATCAATTTCTTTACTCAAGTAAAAGTAACAAAGTATAGCCTCTGAAATATAGGCCTACTTAAATTATAAAAGTAAAGGTATATCATATCCTTTTTGAAGGACTATTTTACTGTAGTCTACAATGATAATCCAGTTTAACAACTGTTTAACAACAATTTCACTGTCCCTATATGGCAAAAACAAACCAAGCAAATGTGTTGCCTACTACCAAGCCAAGGATGAACTTGCAGAGAAACTTTGAGGTAAGCTCGCTGGCAGAATAGGCCTAGGAAAGTGATATTTGCAGACAATTTTTTAAGATGGAAAAGTACACAAACAATATGTACACATTCTGATGAAGGACTGAATTCGACAAAGAAGTTTTCCATTCCAGGTGGCACCTCTACAGTTGCAAAGTCAACATCCTTTTTGCATTATTGTTGTCCCATCCATTTAGGTTGAAATCAGCCTTGATGTTGGGAGAGCACACAATGACCTCAAATAAAAATAATTGATAACTCACTTCAAATGCATCAACACTAAAGTAACGAGACAATTTTGAAAATGCGGAGAAAGTACAGATATTTCTGTAAATATGTAGGGTAGCAAAGTAAAAAGTTGTTAGGAAAATAAATACTCAGGTAAGTATACAGATATCTGAAAGTGCTAGTACAGTATACATACTTGTACTTTGTTACTTCCCATATCTGTGGTTTCAGGCTATTCCAGTGGCTTGATTGAGTAAGGGTGCATGTCATGAAAATATGTAACACTTTAAAATGGGCCTATGCCTACTCCCATTGGAGCACCTTCTTTCAGTTCCAAGATGATATTGGTTAGTGTGTCTTCTTAGCTTACCAAATGAAATTGTGTTGCGGGGGGGCATAAACAGCACCTGGAGAACACAAGAGTCGACTTTGTTGCATAAACCTCTGATGCCATCCCCATGTCAGCATGTCCACTCTGTGATGAATATATTGACAAAAGCATGCATTGACATAAACATTGCAAGAGAAAGTAGGCACATGTTTTTTCACAACAGTAATGGGTGGAGGGGGATTTTGACACCCTGGCCAATAGGATGGTTGTGCTGGCCTTGCCCATACCTCTTTCTGCTGCTGTAATCAGTATGTTGACTTTGTTCCATGCAAAAGCAGATAGATTTAAATAAAAAGATTGATGTCAAACAATGGGTGAAGTTCATCCAGGGCATGCGTGTTGTACTGAACTGTGATAAATATTGAAGGCCAGGATCAGGTTGTTAGCTATATGTTTAGACCCTTGGATTTTAGCCTGTTAGCTCGTTTCAACCTCCTCCATTATCCAGAGGTGCTGATTCAAATCCAGTGCTAGTTATAATGCAGGGCGCTCTTACAAGCTGGCAGAGGTCCTGGAGACCAAGGTTTCCCTTTTGCAAATATAGTGATACAGCTGCCAGCAAATGTTGGCAAAGGGCACCGCAAACAATGACTATGGAATAACCCTTAGCCCTTGAAGCAGGATGACCCAACTTTTCCTCTCTAACAGTCAGGATTGTTATTGATTTGATGGGAAGAAGGAAAAGGGAGCATGTCATCCTTTGTTTTTCTACTGTAAACACATACGTTATTACATTGTTTTTACCTTTCTTTAGGTTTCCAATAAAGTGCCAAACACAAACAGAGAGGAGAACATATCTATATCACTAACTTGGTGAGAGAAAGAAGGGGGGGGGGAGGCAAACAAAGAGGTCATTGTATTTTGTCATTTTTCTGAAGCAGTCAGTGTACCTGTAACAATCTGAGAGCTGTGCTCTTGATCCTATTCAAACACAAACCAAGGAAACCCACTCAGCACCAACCATACTGGAAGCTGGAGAACCAGGAAACGCTGGTTGGAGGGATAAGACTTTTGAATGAATACCCAGAGACAAGACCTCATTCCTCATGGCTCCAACGGTATATGGGTGTATTTGGAGTACCAGGGTCATTCTCTCAGTGTGTGTGTGTGTATGTGTGTGTGCGTGCATGCTTGTGTGTGTGTGTGCGCACGCCTGTGCATGTGTGTTTGAAAGCACTGTGGGTGGGCTTAATACATTTCCACACCTTCAAGCTAGACTCTGATCTCTAACATTCCTCCATTTGACAAAAATGGTAAGTGCTGGAATATCTGAGCATTTGCGATGACAAGAACCCATAACAAATTATCAAAAGCCATCTGTGTGGTTTTGCTCACAGACAAATATGACTCAACAAATCAAGGAGAATTGCATGCACTCACAAGGCTGTGCACAGACTGGCAAAGAAGCACTGAGTCATTCATAGCCATTTGTGAAGTGATAGACGTTCTTAAGTGATCTGGGACAATCAGACAACATTCTTCTTACTTGGCACAAGTGCTGAGAGGCACTGTCTAAAAATACAAGATAATATGCGCTAATGTAGTATCACACAGACACATAAACAAAACAGACAAATAAAATTTGGCTGTGTAAAATAAACAATTCCCCAAAACAAACACACACACACACACACACACAAACTTACCTACCCGAAGTCGTTTTGACAGACAAGTATAAGATGTCAGGATGTGTGCACACAGGATGCACTGAGGCATGCAAACTGCTACTGCTGTCACTCACTAAATCACTCCTGGAGGGGAGAGAGAGTGAGAGAGAAAAGTATTTGTGTGAGTGTGTGTGTGTGCGTGTGTATGTGTATGTGTGTGTGTGTGTGCCTCTAAGTGAGGCTGAGAGTGACAGGGCCAGCATGCGGCACCAGTGGCAAACACACGCGCACACACTCCCACAGACGAGGGTAGAAAGGGGGTAGTCTAAGGGGGAACAGCTCTCACTGGGGACGACTCACACGGAGATTGAGTTACACAGAATTAGATCAGGTCTGTGGGAAACAGTCCCAACTGGACACACACACACACACACGTTGGCACACGTGTCTGCATACCTACACACAAACACTCACATACAGTCACATACAAGGAAGCCCAGGGGAGCTAGCAGGCACATGCCAAGATTAGTATTCACACCAAGCAACTGTCTCCATAAAGCTGATATTTTATAGGGTGGTCTTCACACTGTTATTTCTGTGCACTTTGTCTGATTGCACTGTTACGATTAAAATATTCCTTAGAGCTGACCTTGTAAATTATTTCCAGTACAATCCATATCAAATCCAGATGTTTACAGCCAATTGCACCAAGCTGAAACAGGGATCTAAACTGCAGTGTAAGAGGACATCTGAAATACACTAAAAGTTTTCAACTGGATTTTTTAATAATCTCTTGAATGAGGCAGGAGAGACACTTGGCTTTCGGCTTTTGTAAGCAGCTGAAGACTTTGTGCTGAAGCACTGCAGACGTGCTGGGGAGAAGTCAGGGATTCTACTATTTTTCTTCCACAGATTTAAGAATTTCCTCGGCCCATAAATTGTGTAGGCGGCAGGAAAGTGTGGAAAAGCAGGTATGGGCTGCAGACGCACCAGCCACTCGCTGCACACCCGCCAGGGCTGAAACTGCAGCACAGATGAAAGAGCTTGTTTTGGCTGATGCAGCTTCATATCTTCTTTTAAAAAAACGTATACTATTCTAGAGCTGGGGTTCTCACTCCTCCCCTGATTCTGGCGTTGTACATTTAATATCTTCTCACTGTACTCTGACTGACTTACTGTCTGATCTCACTGATCATCACTCATCTTCACATGAATATTCTAATTAGGCCTACATTTGAAAATCAGGTAGCTGATGATTGAAGAAAGGAAGACTATCCCAAAGGTAGGACTCTTCCCTGGTTCTGAAATAGTCCAAAAACAAAATCAGTGCTGAACTGTGATGGATGAGGTAGGCCTACACATATAGGCTTCCCAACAAGTGCATATTGCCATACTGTGTCTGAAATGCTCAAGGTTCATTTAGGCCCTCACATAAACATCATAAATGGACAACACCATCAAGTAGCCCGCTCTGATTTCATAACAGCCGTCTGTTAAAGTCATTTGTTAGCACAAAGCTCAGCTGTCATTATCCTCCACAAGATGCCTCCCACTGCCAACAGATCGATGGGACATGCAGGTGTGGAGGCTGTGAGAATTTAAATAAACATTGTCACTCAAAGTTATCTATGCATTTCATTGGTTACTTTTCACAGCCTATGTAGGCCCCGCCCCTGTAAGCATACTGTGAAAGTGATGCCGTGGGAACCTAACTTGACTCGCAGACGACAAACTTGGCCAAAGCCACAGAAGAGCTTGCAATACTGCCAGGACTGAGGAGTACGGACTTGCAAGACAACATGAAGAGAGCGCAAGATTTCAGTTCTTCTGATAGCGAACTAGATGACAGTACAGAGTTGGAAAAGGAGAGCACTGAGGAGAATGAGTATGCAATAGTTTTAAAGCCTATTATTACAAATACAGTATTATTACAAATACAGTAACAAATATGACCTAAAATTCGCACTTTTCACAAATAATCAGTGGATCATTACTGGCTTACAAAGACGAAATAACTAGCCTACCATTTTAGAATATCCACAAGTCTGGCTGACTCTCACGTTCTCTTCTGTTTGTGTGTCTTTTTCAGGAATACCTTTTCAAATGAAACTGTACCGTCAACATCACAGGCGAGGAAGCGGCGCAGAGGGGTGTGTGTTTTCTTATCGGCTATCTCAATCACCATGTCATGTTTAGATGATGAGAAAAACACGTTGCATTTCAATGTAATGGCCAATATATTGTGTTCTTACTCATTTAATGTTTATTTGCAGATTGTTGAAAAACGACGACGTGATCGTATTAATAGCAGCTTGTCAGAACTGCGTAGGCTCGTGCCGAGCGCTCTTGAGAAACAGGTGAGTGGACAGGGAAGATGTCCCTTGGCATATCACTGTCTTTCTTCGTTCTGCAGCTCTAATTGAAAGCAGTACTGTATATAAGGCTAACACTAAATATTGATTGTTCACAGAGCTCTACAAAGCTAGAAAAGGCTGAAATATTACAAATGACTGTGGATCACCTCAAGCTCCTCCACGCAGCTGGGGGGAAAGGTGGGGTATTTATTTGATTACAATTGGTCGTATAAACGTCAGTCATGGACAATTCACTTGTGGTCCTACATGTTTTATAATTTTTGAGTATCTGATAGGCTATGTGTAGTCTAGCATGTAAAACAGAGTTTACTAATGGCAGTGTCTCTACTCCACACAGGTTACTTTGAGGCCCAGTCAGTGGCCATGGATTACAGGAACCTTGGTTTCCGTGAATGCCTGGCAGAGGCAGCTCGCTACCTGAGCATGGCTGAAGGTCTTGATGCCTCGGATCCTCTGCAAGTCCGCCTCATGTCTCACCTCAGCAGCTACGCCTCTCAGAGAGAAGTGCACTCTGGACTCGGGCACACAGCTTGGGGCCCAGGTTTCAGGACCCCTTTGCTAGCTCACCATCCCCACCAGCCCCTCCACTTTCCTCCGAAGCAAACCCAGCAGAGTGTGTCTCCAGCAGGGTTACGAAGCAACAGCAGCTCCCCTTCCTCTTCCCCTGCGCATCTCTCTCTCTCGTCCCGCCTGACCAGCCCGTCACTGCCCAAGTCTGGACCCTCACAGATACCCCCTAGTGGGTCTGGGCACAACCTCAATGCCTGTGTGGCCGCTAAACTTCCGCCACCATTCCTGTCGTCCCTCTCCCCCCTCTCCGCCTTTCCCTTCAGCCTGGGTGCCTTCCCCCTGTTCGCCCCCTCGGTGAGCCCAGCTGCAGCGGGGACAGCTGTGGCGAAGAGGCCCTACAGGCCGTGGGGAACAGAGATAGGGGCTTTCTAACCCCCAACGCCCCCACTTCCTCATGGGTCTTTCTGAACTTGCCTCAACCTCACAGAAAAGTCAGGGGCCATTTGAAGCCCCCGCGTGAAATGAAATATTGGCATCTGTTGGAGTCGGACCTCTGTATGGTGACAACTCTCCTACAAGTGTTTTGAGTTAAAACAGAGCATATTGATCTCTGTGGTCTGTACATTTAAGGACCACATTCAAGGAGAGCAGCCCATTGTATTTTCCAGCCCATTTTAGTTTCCAATGTGTCCTTCAGTTTTCTGAAATAATTTCTTTGTGCCTGATGAGTGCCCAGTCTTAACATGACAAGGCCATAATCTGAAGTGATTAATCTGAAGGTTTGACATCCTGTACACTGCATGATTGGAACGCTTCTCACAGAACTTATTGTTCTGCTTCTGTCAACATGGGAATGCTAAGGATTAGTCAGTAGATATGCTAGTTTTAAAAGCAGGCATAGGCTATTGTTTAATAATTTAATTCTATTTTTTATATCTGAAGCTATGTTATCACTGAAAATGTAAATGCATGATTTTGAATGTTATAATGTTATGTTTTCCCTTCTGGATTAACCACTAGATACTGCCAAACCTTGGATTCTGAATAAACTATACATTTCAGTATAAAGCATGTCTCCATTTTGTGGTCAAATTTGCAGTCAACCAAAAAAACAAACAAATAGCATGCAAATAGATGCACATAAATTAGTGTTTGACAGCTGTTTGAATGAGACTGACAACATCCACCACAGCCATTGCTAAGTCTGCCCCAGTCTCATGGACCTGCTATTCAGCATGTCAGATCACATGACCTCTGTGAATAACACAGGAAATGGTCGAGGAAGTACTCAACAAAGGTTCTCTGACCCTTGTATTTTTTGTGTGAGAGGGCGTGTGCTCACTTTCTTACTCTGCATCTTCATTTACTTTTGATTTTGTACATTTTATAATAAGAAGTGTTAATCTTTTGTAAAAAATAGAAATAATGAATAAATACAAACTAACTAAAGCATGTCTCCAGTAAACAAAATACTCTCATAGCGGGTGAACTTCACAGTCAATTAAGCTAAACACAACCATTATGCCATCTACTGGAGAGAGACGATGTAGAAGTTTACCTTCTGAAAAAACACTTGTGGTCAACACTGAAGTGATGTGAATAAGACCTGAGATGTGAATTAGAACTGAGCAGCAGTAACTCTCATAATTCAACGCAACAAAAATAAGAGCAAATTATGGACACTTGCAGTGCATAATACATTAATGTAGGCTTTCAGTCATATCCTGATAGTGTATCGATCACTTTGATTACTTTCTACACTTTACAGAGGACTCATTTCATGACCGGAAAATCATTCAGTAAATCTGATTCAAAAACCTATAAGAATCATAGGAGCAAAAAAGAAACCCTTTCATGGGTAACATGGCACATTTATTAAGCCATTTTGGAGACAGATGGGAAAGAGAGAGAGAGAGAGAGGACCAAGGGTACAGAAAGATGAGTAATAAAAATGATACATTTACAAAACAGTACTCATGTGTTTCTTTTTATTCTATGAAATCAAGCAAAGTCATTCATTCTGTTGAAGTGTGATACTTGGATATTTGACTTGAATGGGTAATACTGAGATACTGAAATACTGTTACAGTTGTGTTCTTTACTTGTGACGTGTGCTAGCGTGTTTTGTATGTGAATGTATGGCTATGTGTGTTCTTGTGTATGCCTGTGTGCATATTTAAATGAGTGTGTATGGATTTGTGTTAGGGATGCTGTGGCAGGATAATTGTGACCCGAGGTCTCACGCTGTCAGCTCCTCTCTCAACTCTTTGTTCCGGCGCACAACAGCTGCACGTCTCTCCTAGATGTGGACACACAACACACACACACACACACACAGAGAGAGGGGGGGGGGGGGGTTGTGTAAAGATGATAATATTTGAGTATATCTGAATTAAAAACTGACAATTCTGATTTCAGTACAATTACTAAATTCACACTGTTTTCTTTTTGCCATTAGACTGTTCTGGATACCAAAAGGGCTTTCAAATGAACTATAATGCAATATACAGCACAGCTATTTATGGTGGAAAGTTAAGCTCGAATTAACTTTTAATTAACGACTGATTTAATTTGTAAAACTGCATTAGATGAACATTAATGTTGACTGTGTTGCCTAATATTGACAGCAAAGTGCTACTGCCTCCAGGGCACCACTGAGAGTTCTGGCGCCTCCTAGCTTGCCTGAGTGGTATTTCTACTATGGCAAAGAGCAATTTGTTGACAGAAATTTAATTTGCAAGTCACTTGTGCCATTTTCACAGTGGGATACTTAATATAGAAGTGAAAATAGGAAGAAAAAATTAATGGATGTGACATTTCCCTAGTGGTCTAAACCAATCCCTTTAAATTCCTACAATACACCAATCAAACTTTAATCAGTGAGAAGCCTTCTTCCTCTATGATTACTGTGAAAATGAAATTCATTCAATTAAACTTAAGCTTGGGTTCAAAAATGTGACATGATGATGTTTATGTTATTTCATTTCCTATGTGCTCTTGCTTGCCATTCAATTCTCACTACATTCACATGCTATGGAATATCTATATATTGACTGTTTGTGGTTAGCGATACAGTGAACATTGGGATTACCAATAAAGTGATAGCACAAAATGTCAAACTGAGGACTGAGCTTAGCTGCCAGATTTTAGCTATGGCTAAGGTAAGAATTAGATAACCTCTTACTCATACAACAACAGGAGAACAACAAAGTATTTTCTCTGGAAAAATTTCTTGAAAGCAGGAATCTATATTCCAATATTTGGTCAAATGAATCCGCATGACATTTGAGTTCATTTTCAGATCAGACCTCACCCTTTTGAATCAGTCCCAACCCCCCCCCCCTCTCTCTTTCTCTCTAGCTTGCTGTTCTGCTGTGTTCTGCTCTCTTTCCCTCACCTTCTCCTGCAGACGCTCCAGCAGAGCAGCGAGGTGAGCCTCGCGATTCTCCTTGATCTGCTCCATCTTCAGCGTCAGCTTCTCCTCGGCCATCTTGCTGAAGTTGCTGTTCTCCTCCATGGCCTTCAGCAGGACGTCGCGCTCATGCTCTCGCTTCTCGGCCAGAGCCTTCAGCACCTGGGCCTCCTGGGACTGTTACACACATGTTTTTAGACAACGATTACGTGTAAGTGGTGGTCAAGTTGAAAAGCTATACAAAGCAGGCAATGGAAAAAATTATAAAGAAGACGATTGATATAGGATGTTGATCACAACATATAGACCCTTTCAAGAGAGTTCCATTATCAGCATCATAGTTGGCCCCACAAGACTTCCTTTTTAACATTCCATATGTTATCTTAATGCAGAGGAAGTAGATTGGGGCCCAAATAGAACGTTCAAGCATTGTTTTTGTTTACCTTGTTGAAAGGGTCCATAAGATACCGTGCATTTCAGCATAGCTAATTCATCTGTCTTATTCTGTTATAGTACGTCCCTGTGGACATAATCAAAATGCTTGGTCCTACCCATGGCGACAGGTATGGCAACACCGTTTTAAATCAATCACACATTTAAACCAAATCTAATTTTAAGATGTGTGGCTGGAATGTGTCATCCATAGCTTAGTGGGAGTTTACAGATCACAGTCTTGCTCTCTGATCTTTTTAGCTGCTCTGCTTCAGGGTTTTGAACTCACTCTTCTTCGATCCTCTGCAGCTTCCAACTTCTTCTGAATGTCCTCCAGGGACACGTCCTTCTTCTTGGGGAGTGACCCGAGGTTGTGGGCCGAGTCAGTTGTTGGGGAGGGCGGTTTGAGGATGACCTCAAAGGCTTGGCCTGAGGCACGCTTGTTAATGGGCTTTACTTCCATATCTAGGGAACGGAGGAAAAAAGCCACCCCAACAAATGAGCTATTGGATTGTTGGAATTGCTGTAATTCAATCTTGGAGCAATTTTAAGGACACACCCAGCTGTTAGGCAAATTGCAAATGACTCTGTCAAACCAATGATGAATGTTTTTAGAGTATTGATATTGGAGAGCTCACTGAATACTGTCTTAAACTCATAAGTAGTTTATGAATAAATTAATGAATAGTCTGCCAATATTGATGGCCAAATCTAAGGATCTCAAGTCCTCCTGT
The DNA here is from genome assembly GCF_018492685.1 of Alosa sapidissima. Lineage (NCBI taxonomy): Eukaryota > Metazoa > Chordata > Actinopteri > Clupeiformes > Clupeidae > Alosa > Alosa sapidissima. The sequence goes on along the minus strand of NC_055959.1, from coordinate 10,715,598 downwards.
GACATTTTTATGCAAGACACAGGGAAGTTGTTCAGTTTTGATGATAGTCAGTAGATTCTGAATGCCAACTCTGTGCGAATCCACAGGTCAAGGTTGTATTTGAATAGATTTAAAATACCTGTAAATCTTACCTTCAAACTCACAGACTAGATTGTTGCGAGCCTCTGGATAAAAGCAGGAGCAGATGAGAGAGATGACAGAGAGCTCCTTCATCTTCTCTTTGTAAGCTGTAGAACACAGAGGTTTTAGTTGAGAACTTATCAACGCGTTTGATGCAGTGTTCTCACTTCAAAGGTATGTGGCATCACTTTTACAGGGGTTGTCTTGCATTTACAGTATTTACCAAGGACGAAAGAATTTAATAATTTTAACATCATATTAGAATAGATGGAACATCATCTATACATTAGAACATCATAATGTATAGATAGAATACATTAAAATTAGAAGAGAATAGAACAATGGTGTTCATGGACTGTTTTGTCAGGATCATGAGTGAAACGCAGCTTTATTGCACTCATACTGATGTATTTTTTCATAACTGTCATGAAAATAGCTTTGTTCTCCACATTATTCCATGTATCAGATATACCTTGAATTCAAATAGTAAAAAAGTGGTATAACCATTTATCCAGGGGAGGGGTTTTTAGGCCAAACCACTCCTTACTTTACATGATCCCATAACGCAAACGTCTGGATAAGTTGCCGCGACAACCAGGCCTCAGCTGGTGGCCGGCAGGAAGTCAATATGATTAGCCAGCTACTGCAAAGGCCACCATGTGGAACTATCCTTTGCTGCAGCGCTGGCCGGCCTCCCATTGTGTGTTCTCTAGCGTGCGACACCCATGCAACAGAGTCCAGCAGGGCAAGGCATGTGGTGCAGCAGACAGCCAGCTCATTCAGAGCAGCTGACCAGACCAATACTTTCCAGGACTGGGGTGCTACACCTGACAACAACCTACACACTCATCCAGCTGTCTGTACAAACACTGACTCACACAAAGATATTTTTTGATATAAGGGATTATATCAACAGCAAAAACTTTCTTTTCTTTAAAATGATCATGAGGATGATGTAGGCCTTCACATTTAAACACCAGACCAGAAGTGATCCGACCGGCCTGCCTCCCCCTCACCCATATAGGGAAGTAAAACTATAAACAAGAATATTGGTATATTTTGCAAACTATAATGGTCATTCAAATAATTCACACATACAATTGTAACCCAAAGAGCCAAATATTTTTAAATTACACCACCAAAGAAGCAATTCTAATTCCCTCTTTATTTGCTTATCTGATATTTCTGTATGTGATATTGTCAGGTTCATGTTATTGCATACCCAATATAGGATTAATTATATATATATATAAATATAGATATAGATATAGATATATTGCTTTTGATACAGGGGTATAGGCTACCATTTAGACTAGGACTACATTTAGAAGGGAATGGTGGAGACTGACTATGTTGGTTAAAATATTTGGGTAGAGACCCATAACAATGAAGAAGGCTACCCAGTAGCTGGCCTAAGTCGATGATCATTCATAATTTCAGTCAAGCAAACATTTACGAAATGCAACAATGATGAAAAGTACAGATAATTACAGTTGCAATCTACGATATGTGTTGTCATGACAGTGATCACGTCAGTGTAAGAACCCCGACTGCTTGAATAAAATAACGAGATGCTGCCTTTCTTGGGTGGGGTCTGTCTGCATTCTACTGTAGACAGAGGCGTTGGATAGATGCAGGTGCAGCATCGTAAATGTTCCATCACCTAGGCCTATTGATGATAAAATATGTACTTTCTTTTAGAACTAAGATATTTTCCAAGGTAAATCAATTAAATCACGGATGCATCTTTATATTAAGCTGTGCCATCTTATTTTAACTACGCATCTTTATGTTACGCTATGACGGTTATTTGTGGAAATACAACAAAAATACAGCGTAATACCTCCTAAAATTCAGCAATAATTAAAATGTTATTCTCTGTGCTTTATAATTAGTCATCCAGAGACGTGGATCGTGACTTGTAATTATTTGGCACCATAACTATCTGTAACCTGCCGACAGACACAAACGTCAATCACATAAATAACCTACAAATACGCGCTTAGAAAATGAAGAAAATTGTTCATCTTACCGGCTACTGTTTTGGCCATGACTGCTGTTGTTAGTATCTAACAATTCCAACAAACGTTACAGAGCTTGCCCGTGGCGTGAAGGAGGATGCTTAAGGCACTGAATCAGCAGATGACAATGCGTGCAGACTGGAGGTAGAGCCGGGTGAAGACAAGGCAAGGATGGGAGCGGTTGGGTTAACGACTACGTTCGCGCAAAAGCAGATTGGCTACAGTGACGCCGTTTTGACGCGCATTTCTTGAGGGCTAGGCTACAACAGGGACATTTATTGTGAAACGCATGAGATTCGACCTGTTATTTCATTCATTAGCTTACATTCCAGTAATATTGTATCTGACAACAGGTTTTTCAATGACTTGCTAAAATAATGCAATTGTATAAGACAATGCTTATAGCACAATAGATCAACGATGTTTACCATTATCGATCCAAATGATATGATTGCAGGTAGTTCAATCAGTCTAACAAAACACATTTAATCTTTCGTGGGTAATCTTTATTGCTAGTATTATAATATGTTTCATAACATACAGCTACAGACTTTAAAATATCCACTGACATCAGTGTCCATGTTATATGTGCCCAACCCAGCATTACAACGAAGGTTCAAGTGAATACTTGCAACTTAATACTGGGAAAGCATTGTGTTAAGACCAGTGGAAAAACACTGTCAACTTTCTCTGGCAGCATTACATAATATACTGTGTTTGCAGTGTAATCTTGTATGAAAACTTTATCAAAACATTACCAAAATATCAGCAGAGTTATAAATCCAACATTCCCCAACAAATGTTCCCAGTTATTATCTACAACGTAGATAAAAAAAAACACAAAAATATAGCAACATAGGCGATTTAGCTGGAATGAAAGGCTCATCAGCAAAAAAAGGCCTTGATCATACTAAATACAATGCTTAAAGTAAAATGCACACAAAGGATTTGTATAATTGACAGTACAGTGCAAGTAAGCCACCATTTCTAATGTCATCTCAGGATGTCTTTGCCTTGTCAGCATCAGGAGATAAGACGCCTCTGCTTATGGAATTCAGACGCCTCTTGATGAAGTGCCCCACAAGTGTTTGTGGTCGCTGTTGGTAGCTGTGAAGGACTTCATGAGAGCTGCTCAGCTGATCTCCCTTCTGACGATCCAACAAAGTCACACACACCACTGCCGCTACAACAAAATAGATAATTCGACTGTTGGTATTTAGCAATCACTCTGGCTATAAATCCATTATTTTAACATAACATTAAAACAAGAAATGCAAATGAAAACACGAAGGGCTGGTTTCCTGGACATAGATTAGGTTTAGTCCTGGACATAAAGCAGCACTAAACAAGATTTGCTCTCTGGGTCCCCCTACAGGGTGTCTTTAAAGAGAACATCAAGATCAACACTGAAAAGGCTCTTCTAGTCTAGGACCAGGTTTAATCACGGTCCAAGAAACCAGCCCCAAAAGTTCAGGTTTTCCAATACTAAGCAAGTTTGTAAGCTAAAGTAAATTTGAAAGTATTCAAGTATACATTTTCTAAATTCAAGTATACATTTTCTGCTGCTTATTTCGTATGATATATCAAAAATAGCCAAATTTGTTAGAATACACAAACTGTCCTACCTTGAAGACCGCTAAGTTTACACATGGCAGCAAATACAGAAGACTCCATCTCAATATTGCGGACTCCTGCAGCATAGGCTTCTTTGAGATAGTTCTGTTTGTCTTCCTCTGTATATGAGCAGAAGGCCCCATCCAGCCGGGCTTGACCTGAAAGAAGCCACAGCAGACGTGAACGTATGAAACAACCTTACAGTTTATCCTAACTGCATGTGAGTGTCTGACTGTGGCGTAGCATTGGGCGCTCTCAGTCCCCCCTGAATCTGTTTTAACATGCTGTTCAATTACGCCATGTTTCTTGTTCAAAATAGCAGAATGTGAGCAGGGAAAAAAGAAAAGAAAAACAGAGCATCCAACAAAAGTTCTGCTCAAAACATCACGCCATATTACGCTGCGCAGCACTGTATCACGTTGTGTCCAATTAGGACATTCCAACTGAAAACAATGCAATCAAACCAACGTTGCCAACGCTGGCTCACACTGTATGCAGTTAAAGGTGCTCTAAGCGATGCTGGGTAACGTCACTTCTGTTGACTTTCAAACAAAACAGAGAGCTAGCTCGCTACTTTCTCCCCATCCCTCCCGTGCTGCTCCCATGCAATTGAAACTCTCCTAAACGTGCATCTCGTCTGTGATTTGCTGGAACAGTTTGTTATGTTTTTATGGGCTAGGTTTGCCCAGGCTGTTTTTGTTGCCATTTTTGGAGCCTGGGACTGTCCACAGAGATCGCGTTTTTTTACAGTGTATTCAGGACACAGACAGCTAGCGGTTGGTTAGGTGATGTTTGCAGTAAGTGACAAAATTGGTCAAGGGCATTGTTGAGTATTCCTTTACTTTTATCGACATGGTGCTAGACAGATTTTTCTGGTACAGATTTGAAGACAGATTTGACTTCAATTAATCTGTATAGCGCTGTGAAAACATTTGCCAGCATTCAGTCCAGTATCTTTGACCACCCAAGTATTTAAGCAGGTGATCATGAGGACTTGTCTCACTTTTAACCAGGTAATTAGAACCAGCAAATGTAGCATTTATAACCCTCCAGCTTCATTTGAGTAGCTTACCCTCATAAAAGTCCATTGTGCACATAGTGTTGCCAATGACAGTTTCAAATTCATCCAAGTCTTTACTGCACTGGAACAGCTCTTCTGCCAGGTCAGAGTCTAGATCAGTGCTCCGGACCACTGGCTTTCCCAGAATCACTTGCTCAAAGCGTGGCAGGAAACAGGCATCCACGGACTGTTTGGTGATAACCACAGTGCCGGGTTTCAGGCCTGAAAGAAAGCAGAAAAAAATAACACAAATAGCTAGTAGAAAATTTCTAAAAAAAAATTTAAACCTTAGGTACAAAACACCAGTATGAGGAATTCATTGTCAAGGGAGAATTAAACCTATAAGCCTCCCACAGCTAACTATGTAAAAAAATGTGATTGACTTGGAAATAGGTCTAGTGTATGTGTGTGTTTGTGTGTGTGAGAGAGATTGGCAGAGCCTAAGAGAGTGGTCATCAAGTATCAAACCTTCTCCACAAACGAGACCAGAGGGAGTGGCTAAAGCCGCAGTCTTGTCCAGTCTTGTTTTACTTTTTGGTTGGCAAGGAAATCCAACACAAAGTCAACCCAAGATGCCACGGTGTCGGTGTCACTGACTCACCACATGTGGCAACAAAAGAGTCTGTCCCTAATTGTGAGAGTGGCCTCTCACTGGCTGTCCTAATTGTGAGCCATGAATGAGCAGGGCAATTGTCTTTTACCCAACTAGCCACATGTAGTGACATCACAGAAGCTCCGCCTGTCTGTCTGTCTGCTTTCCCTACCATGTGACCTATCCTAGAGTCTACGGTCTAACGGGGGCGCCAAAGATCACAGAGGGTGCGCTAAGCTCTCTGCTCTGATCTTGTGAGGTTGCCAAAATTAGATATGCACATGTTAAATATACATGAAAATAATATACACTCACTAGCCACTAATTGGAAGACCTTGCTACTAGTGGCTTGGACCCCCCTTTTGTATTCAGAACTTTCCTCAGAGATTTTGGTCCATATTTACATGATTGTTTGAGTTACTGTTGCCTTTCTATCTGCAATCTGTCCATTCTCCTCTGACCTCAACAAGGCATTTTGCTAAGTGTACTGCTGCTCTCTGGATATTTTCTCCTTTTCAGACTATTCTCTGTAAACCCTAGAGATGGATGTACGTGATCCCAGTAGATCAGCCCATCTGTTGCCAACAACAATGCCACATTCAAAGTCACTTAAATCACCCATCTTCCCCACTCTGATGCTCGGTTTGAAATCCAGCAGATCAGATCATCGTGACCATGTCTACGTGCCTAAATGCATCGATTGGCTGACTATATACTTCCATCAATGCGCAGTTGAACAGGTAAAGCGGTGAGTGTATATATTTATTTAACAAGGTATTTTTAGGCCCTAACTCAATAAATAGGGGTGTTTTTAGAGGCCACACCTTTGTGAACTCTCAACCTCTGGGCTGCCCTCTCAGTTTTGTCAGGTCAGAGATAGAGATAGCCGAATAACTCATCCATTTACATCCTCATTTTTCCTGTGGTCAAAGTTTCAGTTTTTTATGAAAGTGACATGTCTGAGAAAATGGGGGGCAACAACTACAAACTTGAACTTTTATGAATGTTTGGCTTTATCTCGGTAAAGGAATGACTAGGAAAGTTTGAATATGCATGAGTAAAAACATGTCACAATTAAAAACTAATCTTCAGAATCTCTATTGAACCATCGTCTGTAAAGCGCTGATGTCATGGAATAAGTGTTTACGATGATATGATAACCTATGATATTTGTGCAGAAATAAAATGTACCTATTCCGCCCGACGTTCCAATTCTCAGAACTGTGACGTCAGTACAGCGAGCATGGTAGAGGAGTTTGATTAGTTCATGAAGCATGATGGCTATTGAGGGAATCCCCATTCCATGCTGCAACACACGAGGAGTGTAAATATAAAAAAGGAGGGGACATAACAGCAGGTTAAAACATTTCCAGCTAAAACTACACTTTACCCAGGGGGCAAAGGGGGTTTAGATGACATGGGCTGCTGTAAAAGGTTGTTATATAAAAATGAAATCTATGATGTCTGAGGATCACAACCTGGGTGGACAACCCGGTCAACAAGCTGCTGGAAACTTGCAATTAGGGTCAAAACAATGCTACCTCAAATTCTGCTTTAACTCCCCGGAATCACCCAATCATGCTAAAAAGGTTTAATTATATCCATGAATCCTGGGCCATATCTCCCTGATACTTTATGCTAGAAACAAACTGAGCACACCTTTCAAAAGAGTGGAAGATAGGCTTTCATCTGAAGCCTTGATTGTACATGTAATTAGAATGTAAGAGTTAACAATGCCTCTTAATTCATAGGTATACAAAGATATTTATAAATATTTAAAGAACATTCCATTATATTCGGTAGCATTCTTTTCCCTTTGTTGTTAAAATAAACAAAATACCATGTGAAGTTAACTTTTACAGATGAAATAATATTTTGATCATTTTACTAACCAGACTTCAGACCCATTAACACATTTAGAGGGAATTCAATTTCAAGCCTATCAAGTCAAACAAGATCCAAGAAAGGTTTACTGTTAACTGATGTGAATTGTAGTACAGCTCTGTTTCTATACAGTAGGCCTACATAGTTTGCATATTTATGCAAGATCTGTTATTTGTATTATAATGTCTAGTATTTCTAATATTCTTTCACAAGTGGGATAGCTTTATTTATTCTATCGAAATTAAAAAAAAGGATTTCAGGATTTGGGGTTAGGCGGGTTATTCTGGAGTTCAATCCAGGTGTTTGGAGTGTAAGCTAGACAACTAAATGTTGAAAGACTAAAACACACAGGAGTCATGTGTGGAGTAGTTTTAAAAAAAAAAATACTGATTAAAACAGTTACATTAAGCAGCAATTTGTAAAACAAAACAAAAAACAATTAATGAAACAGGCAAACAGATTCAGGGTGATAACTAATTTACATTACATTACATTACATTACATTTGGCTGACGCTTTTTTAACCAAAGCGACTAACAACATGGTAAACAGTAAGTTTTAGAACAATTCTCACAATTTTAGGACAGTTTAAAAAAACATTAGAGTACAGTAAGAATAAGTGCGTCGGTGAGTGCTGTATTTTAACAGTTACTTGTCAGTTTAAAATGGCTGGTGAGTGCTAGGATCAGTAAGACTTGTTGTAAGTGTTGCTATGAGAGTAGATGTTCTCTAAAGAGCTGGGTCTTCAGGAGTTTTTTGAAAGTGGAAAAGGATGTCCCTGCCCTTGTAGGAACTGGCAGTGTGTTCCACCAACGAGGAACAACAGATGAGAAAAGTTTGGATTGGCTTGAGCGTACCGGTGGTAGAGCTAGACGTCGTTCGTCAGAGGAGCGCAGCGGTCTGGAGGTAGTGTAAGTCTGTATGAGGGCATTCAAGTAGGTGGGAGCAGAACCGGAGACTACTTTGTAGGCAAGCGTTAGAGACTTGAATTTGATGCGGGCCGCCATAGGTAGCCAGTGTAGCTGGATGAGCAGCGGGGTAACATGTGCCCTTTTGGGTTGGTTGTAGACCAGGCGCGCCGCCGCGTTCTGGATCATCTGAAGTGGTTTCACTGCGCAGGCTGGGAGACCTGTCAGGAGGGCATTGCAGTAGTCGAGTCGTGAGATGACTATTGCCTGAACCAGAAGTTGGGTAGCATCTTGAGTCAAGTAAGTCCTGATTTTCCGTATGTTGTAGAGTGCGAAACGGCATGACCGGGCGACTGAGGCAACATGATCTGAGAAGTTTAGTTGGTTGTCGAGAACAACTCCTAGATTTCTTGCAGTCCTGGTCGGTGAAACAGACAGGGAGTCAAATTTGATGTTGATGTCGTGGTGTATGGTAGGTTTAGCTGGGATGACCAGCAGTTCAGTCTTTGAGAGGTTCAGCTGGAGGTGGTGTGCCTTCATCCATGTAGCTATGTCTGAAAGGCAATCTGAGATCCGTGCTGAAACCAGGGGGTCGTCAGGTGGAAAGGACAGATAGAGCTGTGTGTCGTCTGCATAGCAGTGGTATGAGAAGCCGTGCGAACGGATAATCTGTCCCAAGGAGGTGGTGTAGATAGCAAAGAGGGAGCCCAGCACTGAGCCCTGGGGGACCCCTGTGGTGAGATGGTGAGGTGCAGATAGCTGACCAAGCCATGATACGTTAAACAAGCGTCCTGTGAGGTAGGATTCAAACCAGGAGAGAGCAGCTCCGGAGATTCCCATGTCAGCGAGTATAGAGAGAAGGATACGGTGATTAACCGTGTCAAAGGCAGCCGATAAGTCAAGCAGAATGAGTACTGATGATCGAGCGGTCGCCCTGGCTTCTTTTAAGGCTTCTGTTACAGACAGCAGAGCCGTTTCGGTAGAGTGGCCGCTTTTGAACCCAGACTGATTTGGATCCAGAAGGTTGTTCTGTGAAAGGAAGTCAGAGACCTGTTTGGAGACTGCTCGTTCAATGCCTTTGGATAGGAAAGGCAGTAGTGAGACAGGGCGGTAGTTCTTGACTTGAGCAGGGTTGAGAGAAGCTTTCTTAAGTAACGGTGTTACCCGGGCCATTTTGAACGCTGTTGGAAATGTGCCGGAGGTTAGCGAGGCATTGATCACATGTGTGATAGCTGGAGCGATGGTCGGGCTGATGGACTGAAGTAGGCTCGTAGGTATAGGGTCCAGCGAGCATGTGGTAGGACGGCTGCATGTCAGGAGTCTGGACACTTCACTCTCGGAGAGAGGCGTGAATGCTGAAAAAGATGTTCCAGCAGTCCCTAGAGGTTGTAGGAGTGCGGTATCTGAGTCAGATGCGTTGAGTGGGCATGTAGAGAATTGACTGCTGATTGCCGCCACTTTGTTTGTAAAAAATGAGGCGAGGGTATCTGCAGTAAGGCTGGATGGAGGAGGAGGCAGCTGAGGGTTGAGTAGCGATTTGAAGGTTGAGAAAAGTTTTCGAGTGTCTGTAGCACTGTTGATTTTGTCATTGTAGAAAGCAGTCTTAGCAGCAGTGATGCTGGCTGAGAAGGAGGTCAGGAGTGTCTGGTAGTTTTTGAGGCCGTCAGCTAGTTTGGATTTGTGCCATTTCCTCTCCGCGGCTCTGAGTTTGGTGCGCTGTGATCGGAGGGTATCATTTAGCCATGGATGAGAATGTTTGGATCGAGCTGGCCTTGTGGTAAGAGGGCACAGCTCGTCTAGACACGAGGTCAGTGTGGAGCAGAGCGAGTCAGTGGCTTCATTAACCTCCAGAGAGGAGAAGGTGTTGAGTGGAGGTAGACCGGAGGCAACCACAGAGGAGAAGTGCGTTGGAGACAGGTTCCGGATGTTGCGGCGGAACGTGACCATCGGCTGAGGAGCTGGAGGCTGTTCTGTCAGGCTGACGTTGAACTGGATGAAGAAGTGGTCAGAAAGATGGAGAGGCGTCACCATGAGGGTGTCTGTGCTGCAGTTCCGAGTGAAAATCAAATCAAGCTCTTTGCCAGCTTTGTGAGTCGGTGGGCTTTGAACCAGTTCGAGGTCAAAGGAGTGGACCAGGGCCAAAAAGTCCGCTGAGCCTGGGGCATCTAAGTGGATGTTCATATCACCCTGTATGAACCCATATTTCTGTAATAATGTTTATAAAATTTGTTTAGCTGTTTTCAGAGTCGCTGTTGCTGCTCTCTAGTGTTTCGATAGATAGATAGATAGATAGATACTTCATTGATCCCCAGGGGAAATTCAAGGTCTCAGTAGCATACAGACATCACACACACATTCACTAAAAGCAGAAAAAAGAAATGAATGGTATATAATATAAAAAAAAACAACTAAGCAATAAGGACAGTAGAAGATAAAGAATATACTAAATATACTAAAATACAAATTATACTTAATAACAGTTAATCTAAATCAATTCTAAAAACAGTATCCACATAGTGGGTGATTTATCAACAGGCGCTTGCAATGACTGAGGCAGGGACTGAGCCTGTGATTCTCTGTGCATAGTAAGGTAAGGTAAGGTGCTCTGTGTGAGTGAGTGTCATGGTGATGGTGCAAATGAGTAAGTCCAACAGTGCAACAGTGCAAGAATAAAGTCTAGAGACCAGCATAAAATAAGTATGGACATATCAGCGAGTATAGGCAAGGTAATATAAAAAACTATAGAAAAAACTATATCTATCTATCTATCTATATTAGGGCTGTCAATCGATTAAAAAATTAATCTAATTAATTACATACTCTGTGATTAATTAATCTAAATGAATCACATATTTTTTACTGTGAAAGTATTTTAAATTTTTAAATTTAAATAAATCATTTAATAATCAGCATTAGTGACATTAAAGTTCAAAAACTCTTGTATTATTATTTTAATAATGGCCATAATAATCTATGATATGACCTAATATGCTGAGGAAATAAATTCAAAAGTGCTTCAGGAAGAAGTTGTTTTTCACATACAAGGTATATCAGGCCACAGATAGGCCACAGAACCTAGGGGACACAATGAAAATAAATTAACACTTCCCCTAATGTCAACACTATTTCTTTGCATTGATGTGCGACTTTAAAGTTGATGAACTCCGGTGATATGCAAATTCCTTGCTGCAGACATTGCAGAGGACTTTATTTTAATCAACACTTTATTTTGTTTGTTGTTTAAAAGTAAATGTTCCAATCAATGATCTAGTCAGCACATTTTCTTCTCTCTCCTTCATTTTACAGTCTAATGGTTACTGACTACAACGGCTCAGGGTCAAAGGTCATACGGAATCGATTAATCTGCGTTATTTTTTTTAATCAGTTATTTTTTCTCAAATTAATTAATCGAAATTAATCAGTTATTTTGACAGCCCTAATCTATATATATATATATAGATAGATAGATTTAGATATTAAGATAGATTTAGATATTCTATATTAAGAAAAGGTATAAGTGTGGCCACAATTTGGCTGTGGCATGGAGGGAGGGGTTATGCATATGTGCTAATATAGCACGCAAACAGTGAGGCAGTAAGACAGTGGTAAAAAGTGGCTAGTGGACAGACAGTATCCAAACATGGAGGGGGTGGAGAGGCAGACAGACTATGCGGAGAAGTCTATCTCTCCTCTTCCCTTAGGTGAAGCATTGAACAGTTCAATGGCCCTGGGGACAAATGACTTCCTTGTCTGTCTGTTGTGCAAGGCAGTGAGCGAAGTCTCCAGCTGATCAGGCTCTTCTGCTTTACAATAGTGCTGTGGAGTGGATGACACTCATTGTCCAAGATGTTGATCAGTGTTCAGGGTCCTTTTGTCAGATATTGAAGTGATGCACTCGTTCAGCTCCCACTACAGAGCCAGCTTTCCTTACCAGCCTGTCAAGTCGCCCCGCATCCTTCTTCTTTGTGCTTCCTCAAAGTCAAAGTCATACAAAGAGATCGAAATTACGTTTCTCACTATCCCACGGTGAAGACAAGACATATTTTGCCAATTTAGGTCCACAGACAAACATAACATTCAAGTAAACAAAAAAGTAAGTAAATAAGTAAATAAGAGGGCACATATAATAATGAAAAAATAAGAGCAGCAAAATTTGGTTGAAATTGTGCATAGACAATAAAATACTAGTGCAAAGTCAGGCCAATAAAAGGCTTGGGTAGTTCTGTTTGACCTAAGTAAGAAAGAAAGTGGCATAGTGGTGCAAGTTATGTAAGAGCAGCAGAAGTGTTGTGTTTTCAGGACAACAACACCAAGTTGTAAAGTGTACAAGTGTGCAAGTGTGCAAGTGGAGTAGTGCAGGCGGCCATTTTGGGTCCAATGTCCAGGATGTTATGTAGCTGAGGGTGGAGGGGGGAGAGGAGGGAGAGAGTTCAGCATCCTTACAGCTTGGTGTATGAAGCTGTTGGTGAGTCTGGTAGTGCGGGAGCGCAGGCTTCTGTACCTCTTCCCAGAGGGCAGTAGATCAAACAGATTGTGAGCAGGGTGACTTGCATCACTCACAATTTTGGTCGCCTTGCGGGTGAGGTGGGTGGTGTAAATGTCCTTCAGGGAGGGGAGTGAAGCACCAATAATCCTTCCAGCTGTGTTCACTATGCGCTGCAGGGCTTTCCTGTTGTATTCAGTGCAGCTTCCGCCCCACACAGGATGCTCTCAATGGTGCCTCCGTAGAATGTGGTCATGATGGCTGGTGGAGCACTTGCTCGCCTGAGTTTCCGCAGGAAGTACAGGCGGCGCTGAGCTCTCTTCGCCAGTGATGCAGTGTTGGTGGTCCAGGAGAGGTCTTCACTGATGTGCACCCCCAGGAATTTGGTGCTGCTCGCTCTCTCCACCACAGCACCGTCGATGGTCAGTGGCAGGTGTTGGGTGTGACCTCTCCGGAAGTCAACAACAATCTCTTTGGTCTTGCTGACGTTCAGCATGAGGTTGTTGTCTCTGCACCACGTGGTCAGATGGTCGACCTCCAACCTGTATTGAGTCTCGTCGCCCTTAGTGATGAGACCCACCAGAGTTGTGTCGTCAGCAAATTTCACTATGTGATTGTTGCTGTAGGTTGCAGTGCAGTCATGCGTCAGCAGGGTGAAGAGCAGCGGACTGAGCACGCAGCCTTGGGGGGCCCCTGTGCTCAGTGTGATGCTGCTTGAGGTATTGTTGCCAACACGTACTACTTGGGGCCTCTGACAGAGGAAGTCCAGTAGCCAGTTGCAGAGGTAGGTACTGAGTCCCAGTTTGTCAAGTTTGCAGATGAGTTGTTGTGGTATTATGGTGTTGAATGCAGAACTGAAGTCTATAAACAGCAATCTCACATATGAGTCTCTTTTTTCCAGGTGGGTGAGGGCTGGGTGGAGGGCAGAGCAGATTGCATCCTCTGTAGACCGCTTGGCTCGATATGCAAACTGGAAGGGGTCCAGGGTGGGGGGGAGAATGGCTTTGATATGTGACATGACAAGCCGCTCAAAGCACTTCATGATGATGGGTGTCAGTGCCACAGGGCGGTAGTCATTGAAGCAGGATGGAGCAGTTTTCTTCGGCACAGGTATGATGGTGGCAGCTTTGAAACATGAAACATTCCTCCCTAGCATACCACTGCATAGAAGAGGACGCTGGCAACAACAGACTGGTAGAACATCCTGAGGAGCTTGCTGCACACATTGAAGGACCGCAGCCTCCTCAGGAAGTACAGCCTGCTCTGCCCTTTCTTGTAGAGTGTGTCCGTGTTGGCTGACCAGTCCAGTTTATTGTCCAGGTGGAGACCCAGATACTTGTAGGTGCTTACCACCTCCACATTGACCCCATCAATGGAGACTGGTAGCAGAGTGGGCTTAGACCTGCGTCAGAAAACTTCTGTATGTGGCATGACTCTGTGTTGTAGCAGAAGTCAGATGTGTACAGGGTGAACAGGACTGGTCAGGTAATCTGTACCAGGTTACCAGGTGAGCATCCACACCCATCTGCAATAGCTTGTCTCCTAGTCTGAGGGGTTGGATGGTGTTAAAAGCACTTGAGAAATGAAGTGATGTCTCGATGTCTTTCACAGTGTTGGAACTTGTCTGAGGCGTAGACTCAAGTTAAAGATGTGCTTCAGTGGCTTCCCCAGTTCAGCAGCACAGGCCTTGAGTAGCCTTGGACACAGTCTGTCAGGCCTTCTTGGGGTTTCTTTAGTTGAACTCTTACTTGATCTGCTGTGATGATGGGGGGTGTGGGGAGGGGGAGGGGTGCATCTGGGATCTGTGTGTGATTGCTGTTGACTGAAGTCATTGTCACCTCATTGTTCGTGATCGCTATGTGGGGGAGGGGTGCAATATCCAGTGATGGTGGGGGTACGACAGCCTGTGATGTGGAGGTGAGTGTTGCACTGGTATTGAGGGGGTGTGGGGGTGCATGGGGGCTGGGGAATGACCACCTCCTTGATGTCCCTGTCAAGGATGCCAGAGTCGTGGACACCTCAACAGGCACAGGCAAGGAGGCGTCAGGTGGGGGCAGGGCGTGAGGTGATGGTGGCTTAGGTTGTTGGGTGTCACTGGGATGCAGAGCTGGAGAGACTGGGAGGTGGGGGTAGGGCAGGCACGCAAACAAGAGCAATGTCTGAGTCAGCAGGGGGTGGTGGACAGACCACTGCCATTGGAGCTGGAGCAGGGCAGTCAAACCTGTTGTAGAAGTGGTTCAGCTGGTTCACCCTGTCCAGGTCCCCCTCAACAGAACTGCTGCTCTTCTTCAGGCCCCTGGCAAAGGCATCCTATGTAGCATGGAATTGCCCTCTTTGCACAGGAGCAGCTCTTCTGACAACCCTTAACACAACCACATGATATTGCCATGGCCATTGACACAGGCCAGGCAGGCTGTGTAGATGGAATTGAAAATGCTTGGCCCTCATCCAGAGACCATCCAAAATTTCTGATTTTTTACTGCCCAAGCGATTCATCATTATTATAGTGTTCATATTAATAGCGACAGCGACTTGAAATACAACCCCAAAACAGAAAAAGTTGGGACGTTGTCCAAAATGCAAATAAAAACTAAATGTGATAATATACAAGACTCGTAAACCCATATTTAGCAGCAAAAAGGACACAGACAACATAATGTTGAAAATGAAAATTTGGACTATTTCATGGAAAATATATGTTCATTTTGAATTTGATGCCAGCAACATGTTTCAAAAAAAGTTGGGACGGGAGCATGTTTATCACTGTACTGCTTCACCTCTTCATCTAACAAAATTCTGTAAATGTTTAGGAACTGAGGAGACTATTTGCTAGAGTTTTGAGAATGAACTCTAGCAAATAGTCATTACTACACGATTTCAGTTGCTCAACAGTATGGGGTATTCTTAGTCATGCTTTCCATTCCATTATGCACCTAATTTGACAAATCTGAACTGCAGACAGGCCAATTTAGCACCTGGACTCTTTCTCTATGGAGAAATACTATTTAAATATGTGCAGAATTCATTTGGCCATTGTTTTCCTGAAATATTCAAGGTCTTCTCTAGAATAGACATGGCAGTATATGTTGCTCAAAACCTGTATACATCTTTCAGAATTGATTGTGCTTTGCCAAATGTGCAAGATGCCCATGCTGTAGGCACTAATGCTCCTCCACACAGTCATAGATGTTGGGTTTCGAACTGAGCACTAAAACAAGTTGGATAGGTTGGATACATGGATAGGCCCTCTCCTCTTTAACCCAGATGAGTCCATGATTTCCAAAAACAATGGCAAATGTTGATTGGTCTAACCACAGGACCTTTTTCCACGTTACCTCAGTTCATTTTAAACAAGCTCAGGCCCAGATAAGACGGTGGTATTTTCTGTATTGTGTCTCAATACAATTTTGGTTGTTAGAATTTTACAATGACAGGTGTAGAAACAGGTCTGGTGTTGATGCAGTGCCATCTGAGGTCCAGAAGACCACGACCATCCAATGTCAGCTCCTTTTTTCAGCTTTTTCAGCTCCTTCCCTTGTCCTGTAGATGATGGACCCCCCAAATACTTCACAATTTCATCTTAAGAAGCATTAAAATGGCATTGTTTCATCATTTGTGTGATGAATACCCGTACATCAAGAGACCCTGCTGGGATGCTCTTTTTCATACCCAAACATGTTGCCAGTTACCCTAATTAGTTTTGAAACATTCCTCCTTTTGTTTTCTTTATCATTACACACCTTTTCCAGCATTTTGTTATCCCTGTACCAACTTTTTTTGAAACATGTTGCTGGTATCAAATTCAAAATTAAAATATATATTTCATGAAATAGTCAAATTTGTCATTTTCAACATTTGATATGCTGTCTGTGTCCTTTTTTCAAGTAAATATGAGTTTAAGAGATTTGCAGATTATTACATTCTGTTTTTATTCACATTTTACACAACGTCCCAAGTTTTTCTGTTTTGGGTTGTAATTGTTTTATAATGAAAATTGAAAAGCACTTAGGCTACCATGAAATTTCTCAACCTTGATTTCGCCAGCTTCTCGATATTTTATCGCTGCCGATGTCTTTGCAGTCCACAGCAGCAATAAGTGTTACATTAATACACAGGATTAGATGTTAAAATCCCTTGTGCCAAAATCCAAGGTAAAAACACACTCAGAAGCCCCTGCTCAAGTTTAACTTTAAAAAGCACACTACCCACAAATCCGCCAACAAATGGTCACAAGCGCAATACAAATGGCCCATCCAACAGCAGTAGCCTATATAGTATGCGGCATGTCATTGGGGTTATCAAGTGGGCACCCTCATTCACCGATGTTTCGTTAAGTTAGGCCCACGACACCTCATGAAGGCTTAACAGTGAAAGCAGCGTCCTGGAGACACTCCCCTCCATGCTGCCACCATATTACCACATTGAAATATCCAATATTCTAGTGGTGAATTGAAAATCCAAGTAGCCTAGCCCATAGACATAATATACATAGACGCCGCATCGACCGCTACTCCTTACTAGCGCTGACGAGATTTGGAGCCGCCATCTTGGACCGGTCATCCACTCCACTCAGTGTAATCTGTTTGGCCTGTGAGATGAGCTGTCAGCGCACTTAATTAATCATATCTCACTGAATACCGAACAGATTCTCACTCAGTTTTTTTTGCTGCAAAGGTCATACATGTAGCTATGATACAGGACACATGATTTAGCGTATTTTAATATTCATAGTGGGTTTAACAGTAATAGAATATTCTGATATATGATATAAAGTGACCTGACGTCCGATATTAAAACTGGGAACATAATCCATGTTTGACAGCATAGACAAAACTAGTTTGATACAAGTTTAATGAGTTAAATATAGTTCACAGTTGACAGAAAAGTTCCATCAACAGCATTATTCACAGAAAGGTTCTATAACCATTTAAGTGAGATCAGTGCCATTCAGACATCTGAGGGGTATTCCAAGTAGGCCTATGTGGTTTAGTGACAAACTTGGGTAAATTGACAGAATAAGTTGTAAACCTTCCAGTAGAAAAGCTGTATACAGGAAACATGGTTGTGTGTATTTTAATATTCATAGTGGGCTTAATAGTAATAGAATATTCTCATATATGATATATTATAAAGTGATGACATCCAATATAAACACTGGGAACATAACTAATCCATGTTTGACAGCATAGACAGAAACTGGTTTGATACAAGTTTTAATGGGTTAAATTGACAGAAAAAAATCCATTAACATTTTCAGTTCAGTGCCATCAAAAATAAAGTTTGATGAACAGACATTGGTGTGGCATAAGTAAAGGAAATGGAGTAACTGGGTTCAATATCAACAGCATTTGTTAGACAAGTTCCATAAATATTGTAAAGTGCAAGTTTGTAGGTTTGTTTCTGATCCTTAAAAAACAGACATTGGTTTGGCATAGTAAGTGTAACTTCATCAATTCAAGACAAAAAGGTGACTTGTCACTTGTACAGTGTCAATGGGTTCATCAACAGCATCTGTTATTTACAGTTCACAGAAAGCTTTCAGCCCCAATGAAGAGATTAAATAAATAAGAATTAAGAAACATTTTAGAAACTGCTAAGATCAGCCCCGTTCATTGCAATCAGTAAAGAATCGGGGAGTGTCTTCACAGGCTCAGTGAGACAGAGGTTACTGTCATGCAGTTGGTTCTATGATTTCGATAACTGGTGCATGTAATTTTGTATGTTCCCACCTTGCTAAAATTGCTTGGGTACACTTTGGCTAAGAAAAAAGTGCTTCAGACAGCAGGTGGGCAAATAAGATAGCAGTACATAGTGAAACTGGGTAAACTCCCTAAAAGAGGACTGAGTCAACCAGACGATGGGAAAATGGGACACAGAGTGGTGAATGCAGGTGATGAAGGTGGAGCTCATAAATCAAATATTCAGTCACAGTGTAGCAGATGCCCTCCAATACTGCAATGAAGAGCTGCACCTTCCTCAGATCCAGGGATGTGAGGAGACTATTCAGTTCATTCACAGTCTCCTTGAGCAAGGCAGTTGTTCTGGGGAGATATAAAATAAATAAATGAATAAAATGAATAAAGGAATTTGAGAGGCATCTTATTCTTGTTAGGGTAAATGACATGTGAATAATACAGTGTTGGGCAAGCTACTTAGACATTGTAGTGAGCTAAACTATCAGTTACTCTGCTATGAATAAAACACTACACAATACTACCACCCAGTCAAATGTATTATTAACACAAACACAGCAGTAGGCTAGTTCTCTACATAGGAAGCTACTTTAAATTGTGCCAATTACACATGACAAGAAAAGTGTAGCTTGTGTGGCTAAGCCACTTGATAAATAAAGAAGTTAAGCTATTGAAAAGTTACTTTATTCAGAAAATAGTGAAGCTACCAACACGCTTAGGCTACAAGTAGCAGCTAGCGATTGCCCAATAATATAGGCTACAGTCTGTGCCACTTGTGTAAAATTCGCCAGCCAAATCTAGTATGATTTATTTCTACAATAGCCTTTTTGTGTCAGTTGTAATCTAAGTCAGTGTTATGGAATATGACTTATTAAGTCTCAGTTCATAGCCAGGTGAACACCGAGTAAACAGCCTAGCTAGGCTACGATTCTCATACAGTAATATCAAAGATCCTTGCTCCTTCTCAACTCTCTGGTAATATTCTATTAACAAAATACAACCATTAGTACGGTAATGTTAAATCTTACTTGAGAAAAGTAAATCCCCCGAGCCCTGTTTGCGATGGTTCGTCGATTTGAGCAGGAACATGCTGCACAGTACTGGCATCTTGTGTCTTCTGCTGCAACGCAACGAGGAGTATGACCGGTCCAAGATGGCGGCCGCATTTCTCGTTTCCAGCAGCCAATGCGGCGTCTATGTATATTATGTCTATGGCCTAGCCTATTTTACATGGGATTTTCAACAATACAGGAAGTAGCGTTAACATAATCACACTGCAGAAGACGTTGTGTTTTTGATGTGTTTGTGGACTAAGTTTGTGCATAGTAAAAGTGCAAGGATACAAAGACAGAACCGACTGATATCTTATTTATGGACTGTTTTACAAGATCACCTTTTCGTTAAGTAGTATACGTAAAACTATTTGATCAATCAAAACTATTTTTTTTGCAGCAGGCTAAGCTAGAACTAGTGCTAGTGGAGAAACATGGATAATTAGCAACAGAAGTTCAAAGTCTTTCAATGTAACGTTACATAATCACAACTATATTTCATACTGCTTGTACAATCAAGATATCGTTTGAAAGCTGTATTCCCGTTGTGTTGGTAGGGCTGTAGATTTCACAACTAAAATGATATATAGCAGAGATATGAAAGCTGTTATGGATGATGGCATTTGATCGCGGCTGCTAGCTGCCATAGGGAACTGCAAAGAGCTTCAAAAGCGTATTTTTTTTGCGGGGGGACATGCATACTTTGAACACATCCTACAAGTTTCCAGCAGCTTGTTGACCGGGTTGTCCACCCAGGTTGTGATCCTCAGACATCATAGATTTCATTTTTATATGACAACCTTTTACAGCAGCCCATGTCTGATTTCGTAAAAAACGGGTGTTTTGCCCCCTGGGTACTTTAGAATGTGAGTTTAGGGTCAAAATATCAGTAAATTTAGCATGAAACAGGAATCTAGATTGACAAGCAGTCTGTAAGATCATGCTGGTGGAGTTAAACTCTCTTCAGACAAAAATAAAAAAAGTGTTGTCATCAAGGGGGAAATCAATCGTGTGTACATTTCCTTACACTGACTGAGAGCACCGGTCCCACTTTGTACATGGCATAGCGGTCAGTCCCTGCACAGATGTTGGGGTAATCAGCTTTAGGCTCAGCCATGCCCAACTCATGACCGATGAACTCTATGAATGCCTTCATCCTCCACGGGCTGCCGCCTACACATACAAACTATGAAAATACAATATTACAAAAGAATTAAAAAAAACTACATCACACTAAATTTTCAACAGAGAGATAATCCTCTATACGCTCATTGTGCGTGTTACTTACCTTGACATCTCCAAACATGGCTGGCAAATCATGTGTAGCCGTCCCCAAGTTGAAATGGTAAAGTATATCCTCCTTCATGGCATCCAAATTAGGATTGTGCACAAGTACATTACTACAGCTAACATATAATATAAACAAATGTTTCAGGGCAAACATTACTCCTTTTCAGAATTATAACACTTTCCGAGTAAAACCCATTCTATTAACTCAAACATCACTGACCTGACGGACTTAAGAGTTTACAACCTCCATCAGTCTATTGTTAACAAAGAGGGCTGAATGCAATAATATGCTATTAACCAATCTACAAAGCAATACACCTGCACAAATAAACTGAAGTATTAATCTACGTGATCTGGCGCATAGGGCAGTTGAGTGCGTTAAGTATTAGGCCTATGCATTTCCTCATTCTAGTAACATGTATTGATAGAAAAAAATGAATGTATACCGCACGGCACATACGCATTTTAAAGAGATTTAACAAGATAAGAAAGAGATAACACTTTTGATTGCCGTCCCAGGTCTCATTATTTTCAAAACTTATCATAAAACACACCGACGTAATTGAACGGTAGCCTACCTTTCCCCTCCTTTCGTCTCATCATTAAAGCCCGGTGTCATTTTTCCTTTGAAAACAGAGGCAAGTGGTCTTCCGGATGGATATTTTTGCCTGCAAGCAGACCGCTGATGAATAGGCTACCACCACATCTTCCAATAGAGTAACGAGCAAATTGCCAAACGTGCTTATTGTCTGCCAGCATTATCAGGAGACTAAAATATGATAAAGTAATTCTTTACCTGTGACAAGAGCAGACGGCGTGTGTCCGAAAAACTATCAACAGTTACCTACAAAAATTGGTTGAATGAATGCACTTTCGTGTACTCGACTTTCTCTACGTTGTTCCACATCCGCTTGTGTCATTGACAGTGAAGCCGAGTACATTTGGAGTACGTGACAGCGCTCCCATAGCCTATAAAGAAAGAGAACGGAAGCCATGCTGTTTGGCCGGTAGCCCTACCGGTGTTCTCGTGCCATTGCGTTTAGCCTAGACCTCCCTGCTGTCACTGGTTAGACCTAACTGGAAATTAGAAGCAAATTATACTAGTCTTCTGTCAGTGTTCTGTTCTGTCAGTTCTACTGAGGACTGCGCTCTGGTTGTATATGCATGGGGATGAAGTATATGTTGAGCAAGCACAATATGTTCAAGAATCCTGAATGGACTTAATTGTAATAAATAAATCACGACTATGCAACTATCATTTGGAATAATGCGTTTTAATCATGGTGCCAAATTGTCAGAGGGATGACAGTTTCTGACGTATGATTTGGATCACAGTGCAAATAGCACATCAGTGTCACTTTTCTCACTCAGTCTCTTCCCAGCCACATGTGCAAATTAAAAAGGGTCTGGGTGTAAATCAAAACAAAAGTAAACAGTAGCCGAAACACCTGCCTGTGATGGCGAAGCTCTCTCAGATAATCCAAAAAACATGTGCACTCTTGCTGATCAAACAGTCAACACACCAAAAAGAAATCAAAAGAAAGTCTTACAGAGATGAAGAGGCAAAGGGAAATGTGAAATTCACAACATTTACCACAAACTATAATAAATAATAAATACAGTTACAATACAAATGACACACCCAATCAACAGTTATTTACACTTAAGCATGCAATGTTTTGCAGTCTAGGAGAGTATACAAAACAAACAGAAGCGGTGGTACTGTTGGCAAATCCCCCACTCAACTCTAAAACCAATCCACAGATAAAAAGGATCTTCTACCTTTGTTTTCTCTTTTTATCCTTTGCTAGGCACTGGAAGGAAAAAAAAAAACAAAAAAAAAACACATGTTAAACCTCTAAGTTACAAAGTGTTTTGATAAAAACGATCACAAACAAACCAAGATTACACCGTTCCTCAGCTCAGTACAACCGTTCACTCATTAGCGATGCACGGAATACATGAATTTGCATCATAAAAACCCTTTGAATGGGTAAACTTCAAAAGAGCCTGCATTCCTTTTAATAAATATTATATTGTACTGAACATAGCTGATATCTATCCACTTGAACAGATAGTAAGCACCTTTTGACTGATGTGTAAAACCATTCCTGTTGCTTGGTCTGCGAATGCTGGTCACTTGTTAATTTGTCATGATGCCAAGAAACATTGCAGCGCTTACAAACTCCAGTTCTTGATTCTTGGGTAACCAGTAAAATTATGATGGTATATGCGTACAGTAAATAATAACAACAAGGAACTAAACATCAGATTGTTTTTAAACATAAAAATTAGTGATACACAGAAAATGGGCTTGTTTCCCCAGTTGTCGGCACACTAGTCTGGTAAAGGGCCTTGACACTATAACCATAACATTTTCCTTTCTACTTCTATGCCGTAGCCTTCTGTCTCCATCCTCTAAAGTCTGTGCCATCTTGTAGGCCATACTTCAGGTCAGCATGATCTCAGTTTTTCTGGTGCCAGGATGCTGATGATGGTTTGTTTAAGATTAAATCATCCTCTTATGGTTGTGCTTGTAATCCAATCTCAGCACAGTTAATTAAACTGATGGGAGAACCAAACATTACCGCAAAAGATTTAAACCTGCACTGATATCCATACATCAAAGTCAACTGGACTATCCCTTCCCATAGAACTAGTTTGATGGCTACTTTGACAGTTCAGTTACGATAGTGTTAGGCCTAATAAAGGAATAATACATGTGCAAGATAACATTACCTCCTGGTATTGTCAATCTGCAAATTACAAATCTAAAGAGCATGCACTGACATACA
The DNA here is from genome assembly GCF_018492685.1 of Alosa sapidissima. NCBI lineage: Eukaryota > Metazoa > Chordata > Actinopteri > Clupeiformes > Clupeidae > Alosa > Alosa sapidissima. The sequence continues at coordinate 10,692,087 of NC_055959.1, read as the reverse complement.
TATATTTTTCCCATGAAGTATCTACATTATATGTACATACTACATACAGTACATCATTCTCAGCAAGATTATAGTGCATATGTTCCACTGATATATCGTAAACGTGCTAATTACTTAACATTTCGTTCGAAAATTCTAAAACAACAATGTTTTTTAATACTTCAAAATAACATTTGATAAATGAACCTTACATTTTTCAGTAGCCATAGGTGTGTAGATTTGAACAAAATCTAGTTTGGTTCTTACCGGGGCTTTTACTGCCTGAAATATCCGATTTTGTTTACCACGCTCAGAGTTTAGTGCTGGGCTGGTGGCTGCCTATTCCCAACCTTTCTCACGGCACATGAACGGTTAGCCCGAGAATTCTCGTCGCAAATCAAAATTCCACTGGAGCTCCAAGCGGATTTGTACACGCAGCCTTACAACACTGTTTACAGCTCTTCGAGTCACGGTAAAATTCAATTTTTGGTACATAGCTAATTTACATACACTTATGGTGTGGGTTCTTGTGTTTCTTTAGGAATCCATTAAGTGACACATACATGTAAGAGGTTGGAAATACAGGACAGTTGGTAATAGCTGACGTTACGATAGCACATTACCTGGACTTACAGTTCCTCTTTTCCAGCACACGTATTGCAGAGAATGAGCCTTCGGACATCCTGGACCCTCTAAAGCAAAAGACAAGTAATGGAAAAGACATATATAGAATTTGAACACAAAAATATATCCAAATCTGCTTTGGCACAAAAATATACCTACATCTGCTTTGACCTTATATTGGCAAACAAGCCCTCCAACTGTCCCAATAACAATTTATCACTGCAAGGCAGTGATCCAGAAACAGAAGATACAAGGAGCTTCTCTGAAACCCAAATAGAAGTGACGTAACCTAGCACTTCCATCCAATTACTTTTTTATTATATTCATTATGGATTGGGATCAGCTGGGCTTAGGGAGTCAGTTACAAGCTTTACTCCAACTTACATTGAAAGTGACCTTCATCAACTAAATTATATGTGCACAGTAAGAGAGAGAGAAAAAAAAAAAAAAAAACACACACTCTCATACGATAGTACCCAGAGCTAGTGAGCGGAGCGCGAGCGAGCGAGGAGCGGAGCGGATGGAATTGTGCGGAGCGGATGGAGTGTGGAGCGCTTTTTAATTTAGAGGCCGGAGCAGCCGCTCTGTTCCGCTCCAATTTCGCTCCGATATCACTCACACCACGAGTCTGAGACATGCCCAAATCCAGCCAGGAGTCACATCTTCGTAATAAATCAAAGACCGTTACATTTAAAAAACAGGATGTTGGCCATAGTAATGTAACGGATAAGACTTAGCCAGCTTGGTTCGGTAGCCACTTTCACTGACTAGCATTCATAATCAGGGGCAGCGTACGACATAGCCCACGAAAACAGCACACACTAGGCACGTCAAACACACACATACAGGGGTGGACTCAGCCCCCCACACAAAAAGGATCACACACGAAGAATACCTAAAAGGGTAACACGCTACACTAAAACAGGGACATTAAAACAGTAAATAAAGGCATTAACACACACAAACAACCCCCAGCCCCCCCCCCGTATCCCAGAATGCATTGTCCCAGAGTCCGTAGTTTAGAAAGGAAACTGAAAGTCATAGGGAGTACTATTCCTACAAAACAACTAGATACTAACAATGTAGAGCAAGAACAACTATGTGGTGACACTCTTCCAGTGAGATTTATTTTGGAATTTAAGAAGACACATTTGGCGTAAACATTGTGTGTTACGGAGAGCAAAGAAAAACGTGAGCAATTTGAATACATGCTTTAAGTAAGGCTGAAGTAAAACTTAGATGCTAAACCTGTATTATTTAGGCAATTAATCCCATTGATCCCTTTAGTTTTAGGCTTATGTGTAGGCTATTGACGTTGCCAAGCTTGTTCGTTGTTGCACTGTCGGTGTTGCATTAGGCTATCGTTTACATTACATACATTTCTGATCTTCTAATGACAGACAAACACAGTTGGCTGAACAGTAGCAGCCAAAACATTAACTAAGCTCTGCTTAACCAACCACTGACATCATATGAATATGGAAACAAATCTGAATGCAATTATCTAGTGATACAATTTGTAAACATGGGGAAAAAATGAAACTCTTACTGCCTTGTCTAAAACAACTGGGTGTTCAGGTAGAAATTCAGGCCTTCTTCTAGCCATGGGAGTGCTGGCAAATTTCAGGAGAAATTCCCTGCTATAGGATATCCTTTCTGAAACCGAAACTACACAGAATTAGCTCATAATCTAGAGGAGAATGTACTTATGAAATGTTAATTTATTTTAAAGCATTTGTGTTAATACTGATCAAAACATCCATACCTTTCTTTGCAACAAGATTTTTGCTGTGTACTTGAAGAATTTCATAAAACTGCTCCACTTCAATTCTATTGAACTTTAAAATAGGAATACAAAGACAAAAAGATTAGTGTAACAATATCCATTTTAATGTCCAAAAAGCATTGTTTCGAAAACAAGGTATCAGTGTAGATCTTACAATCTAGATTTTTAAATATCCTGAGAATTTCCACTATCTCTATTAACAAATATAAATAAGCTATTGCTCTTGGATGTTTTTTTTTTATAATGATCAAGCTTGTTTTATACATGATTACACAGAATGAAGTAAAATGTTTCCGCCATACTGGGACTCCACCAGTTAATAAGCAACAGTAATATTTCATACACATAAAACATCTTACTGAGGTGGCCTGTGATGCAAAGGACTCAAGGTCAGCAAATCTGGGTTGATCTATGATAAAGCAAAAACAGTTTGGCATTCATTTCATATTTCGTATTCTTAAAATAAAGCTAAGACAGCTTGTTGTGCAATGTACATTAATGAAACAGTGTATAGAAACATTAATGCACATGTCAATTACAGCATGCCCCTTCACAGATAGATCCATGTGTGTACAACCAGTGCCCTCCAGAAATACCACCTCCTTTAGGCAGTCGGTGATTGCTGTATACACATATACCCAAACAAAACTACTGTATACAGGGCTTAAAATTCATTTTTCAAAATGGGGGGGAATTCCCCCCTTAGGTTATTCATGTAGGGGGGATTTACACAATTTGGGGGGGCGGGGGGGTCGATTCTGATACCAAGTCAAGAATTGCGATTTCAATACTTCGATACTTTTTTTAAAAAAGTGTTTGATTTTGGGGCCCCCACCACCCTGACGTCATCAGTAATATATACTGTAGTGGGATCATTCACAACAGTGGACATCCTAGATTCTGCTTGACTCTCTCCACACACACAAACACACACTGAAAATGATAGCTTATGTGATATGTTTCTATCATATATTTTTGAATTCATATAGAGTGTATTTATTTAATAATGCATTTAGCATTTTACTAGTAATTACTAGTAGCTAAACATATTTAGTAATTTGAATGCCTCATATTGACGTTTAACCTATAACACTTAGGCATATCTTTAATGTGGTGTGTAGGTCCAATTGAGTGCACATTGCTGATGAGTAGATGTAATTGAGTGCCTGTCACTTTAAGAAAATACGTGAGAATAATTCTATGGAGTAATTAGCCCCCCTTCAACCTGATGGTTTTAGGCTATAGTCGCTAGTGAATAAAAGTTGTGCATAGTGCGGTATGTGTATGCAAATTATTATGTTTTCTATGTCATTAGATACAATAAATGTTCAAAAAACTAACATGTCTAAGACAATCTTTCTGGGATCAAGTGTTGACGTGACCTGAGCTAGCAGGATCGTTACCAAGGAGCTCTTTCCAGATGTAAAAGTTTGCCATGGTAGCGTAGCCTATTTGCGTAAGCGCAAAGTGGTTTTTTTTTTTTCTCTCTCTCTCTCTGTGTGTGTGTGTGTGTGTGTGTGTGTGTGTGTGTGCGTCTGCATGAGGCTATGTTCAATTCAACTCGCCACTTAATGATTAGGCTATATAACGTCATCAGACAGGCTGTAAAAGTGTATGCGGGAATTTCTCGCATTATGATGGCTAGAGTTGCGGGACTTGAACAAATGATGCGCAATACCCGCAATCCCGCAGTGAAATTTAAGCCCTGGTATATATAGTAGGGGGCTAGCCTGACGAGCCAGACCCACATTAAAATGTAGGGTCTGGGCACTCACCGTTCGCAGTGCTCAGTCCGAGGGGCGGGATAATCAGTTGTCTTTCAAATTCCCTCAGCACGCAATAGGACAGCGCTATGAGTCCCCATGCGTTTCCCACCAGCGGAGCTAGTTGGCTAGTTCAAACTTTTGCCAACTTATAAAAGCTTAACTCATGTCACACTGTTCGCCAACAGCAACATTATCTTATTTGTTTTCAAGTAGCAGGGAATTCAGGCCAAACCGTTGCAACTCTGCCATCAATCATTATGTTAAGCCCGCCTAACGACTCTATACACGATTTGATTGGCCTGATAGAAGTTTAATTTTCCGAGCTCACAAGCCAACGGAGAGTTGCTAGACTAGCCCTGGCAACAAATGTAATTGTTGTTACATAACTACTGTTATGGTGGAGGGTGTGTAATGTTGTGGGGCTGTTCTTTCTGCACATGGCATCATAAACTCTGACATTTTAAATCAAAATCTGGCGGCCTCTGTTAACAAACAAACATTGTCGTCATTGGATCTTCTAGTAAGACTCTGATCCAAAACATGCCCAGATCAACACAAAACTGAACGTAAAAATCAAGCTTGCCATGGCCATATTCGTCCCATGAGTTAAACCCCATAATAAATCGGTGAGCTGAGCCAGAGAGGAGAGTGTTTCAGAGAGGACCTTAGATGGCCCGGATGACCTGGAGATTCTGTCAAGGGGAGTGGTCTCACATACGAGACACGATGGGAGAAAATGAGGTACTCATCCCATTATTGCCAAAGGGAGGTTGGACAATGTATTAAATACAGGGGTGCCAATAGGCTAATTCTGGCATGTGTCTTTTTTAATGATTTATTTACTTTAAATATTTATTGATGGGGTAGGCCTATTTTTTTCCTCAGAATACATTCACTTCACTTCCCTTCAAGGCTGTACTCATTGCTCTCAATGCGAGACTATGATAAATCACCAAAAGATGAAATACCTCTTTTTACTAAACTTAAACAGGGTGCCAATACTTGTGAAAGGCACTATACATAAAGCTAAAAATGTATTTCTAAATACATTAGAATAGCACCAAGTAAGCACAGAGCGTACCTCCGTCAAGGCCCAACAATTCCCTCAATTCAATATTAGCCCCCTCAATACTTGCGCCCATGTCTGTAAATTGCCTTCATCTTGCAATGTTAAAGGCATCCAATGTTATTTCAGGTTTATTTCCATTTCCTGACTCTCCCTAAAGTTATGGAGTATTTGTACTTCACACAACTGTGGTAAGTACCACTCACAGCTTTCACTCTTCCCCCTGGACATGGTACATGTGGATTAGTTTACAATAGGGCTGCAACTAAAGATTATTTTCATAGTCGATAAATCGGACAATTATTTTCTCGATTGATTGATGAGATGTTTGATTGATAAAATACCAGAAAATGGTAAAAAAATCTCAATCATTGTTTTCCAAAGCACAAGATTATGTCTTCAACTGCCTTGTTTTGTCAAGTTTAAGAAGCTTCAGTTAGAACATTTTGATGTATTTCCCTTAAAGAATGACACAAACCAACTCATCGATTATTGAAATAGTTGGCAATTAATTTAGTCAACATCTAATAGATTCATCATGGAAGCCCTAGTTCACAAACTGGCAAAGATAATATCTGAAGAGCCATGTGCACTGACAAGGTAGGCCTAATATCCAGGGTTCCTACACATTTTCCATTTCAAAATTCCATACTTTTTCCATACTCAAAATGTCCAACTTCTCGGTAAATTTTTCTGACCATATTCTATGTCAATGGAGCGTTCTACTAGCATTGTGAAGAGCTGTATAATAATGTTTATTATTAACTTGGTAGCCCTTGGATACTTTTCGTTGGAGGAAGTGCTGTGTTGGAAGGTGCACTCACATTTTTAGTTCTCTGTAGATACAAGCATAGCTTACATATGTTGGAGACTAGTGCACTGCTGGCAGAGGCCTCAGAAATCACCATAAACAATATTATTTGTTTGCAATAACAGTTTATCAGATTATGCAGTATCCATGTCTTGGTATCTTTTACAAAATCAAAAAAGTCTACCAGTGTTTTAGCCGAAAATAGCAGAGCTACACAAACATACCAGTGCACAATGGTGTAGGGCACTTGCATAGAACAGGGGTTCTCGATTTGGTTTTGGTACCAGGGTCCCCTTGTGGGAGAATTTTTTTTTCTGAGGACCCCCATTCAATTGTATCTTGATGATGTGGACTGCCAGTTAAGCTACACAACAGTAGGAACAGTCTGGAAACAAATATTTCTCCATACCCTGGTTTCTTTTTTCCATACTTATCCAGACCTGGAAATTACTAAAAATCAAATTCCATACTTTTCCAGGTTTTCTATACTGCATAGGAACCCTGAATATCACACAACTTCATACAAATAGTAGACTATTGCACAATTGCTGTAAAACAATTTATGATTCTTATGGTATGGGGTAGAGCGAAGTTGCAAGGCTGGTTTTCCAAGGACGGGTAGGATCTGGCTGGTAAGGCGCACTATTCTTCAAGTAAAAATAACCATCAAATTGGTTTACCCATGTCTATGGGTACCATCAAAATTACCTAGAAACTGTTATATGAAGGTAAAAAAAAAAACACCTGCATAGGATGTCAGAATCCCTGGATCGGTCCACAAATTATAATAGGTTCATCCTGGCCAATATATGCCCCCATCACTAACGTTACACCATGATACAAACAGACGGGGATAAAAAGCTGATGGAGATAATACCTTCATTCAGGCGACGAAGTGGCCTGGCTGGCTCAAGGTGCTTCATCCGCCTCCTTGACACTTCCATTTTTTTCCCGATTGCTAGAATGCTGCTCAACTCTCAAGGCTGTTCAAGCTGCGTATTGAATTAATGGAATTGGCAAAAAAAGAAATCAAAGTCAATTTTATATAATCAATACGTGTACGTGCAACTTATAGGGCACATGATGAGATATACATAGTAGTGTATATTTACAACCTCATACGAATGTAGTATAGGGCAACAATTGCTATGTAACGTTAGTGACAGTGGGTAGATTCACTAATTCGAAGTGGCATTCTGGATGCAACATGGATTTCAGCCACTAGGACAATCAAGTGATAAACCTTTCAAACATCGCTAACGTTAGTTAGCTAACACCAGGCACGCGACCGAGGTTGTTTATGTAGCTCTCCTCGTTGTAGACAAATTGATGATCAAAGCAGTTTAATATGAATCGCTGCCGTGCTTGTCACATATCGTTAGTTGCAATAGTTGAACAAAATCATAATCACAATCACACTGAAGTGCCGATGTAAGCTAACTTTCGTGATGTTGATGGCTAAATTGAACCACAAAAAAGTACTGGGTGGAAAACTTTACATCATGAAGCCATGTGCAACAAATTGCCATCGTTCACACGTTAATCAAACGAACACTTCAGGTAACAACGAGAACAACTATTTATGAAGTTTAACTCACATGATGTCTTTTCTCCATCCACGAGACACTCACACACCCTCGCCGGGTCACTCACGCTTCACCAACTAGAATGTCGGCGTCTTTTTAACACGAGCTTGCGCTGATGCTGGTGGCAGGCAAGCTCGTGACGCTGCTTTCCAAAGTAGAAGTGCATGGAATGAAATCGGATGCGGTAGCCTAACCCGTGGTGTTGATTATTTTGTCTGATCAGTTTCCATAAAATAGCCAGCAGCCAGTGGGCAGAACCGATCAATTTCCAACTGAAAAATACGCTTTATCACAACTTAAAAAACCGGCCATCTCCATATTTGTCATGTGATATGCTTTTATTTCAACGTTTTCCATGATCTATATGCCTATACAGGAGCCAACATAGGGGAAAGGATTTAAGCTCATTAAATCCAGAGTCATAGAGAGAAGTTTTCTCTATCACTGATTAAATCCACACACACACTTTTGTATCTCCACTCTGGAATGTTGCAGGAGACGGCTACAGGTTGGCCTGGATCAACGGTCAAAGACAGTATAATGCATAATAACTTTTTCATAAACAAGTAGGCCTAGATATTCTCATTTTATATGCATGCTGCTTCACAGTGGATAATTTGCATGTTGCATATCTCACATTTGTAAAATTGTTGCCCCAAAACAACCAAATTTGCCCTCATTTTAATACATGTTCCAAATGCTCAGTCATCTATATTTTCATACTATGATGTTAAAGAAGTTTTCACCCCAAATACTTAATTATCTAATAAAATATCTGGACTCAGACATGTTTGTCCCCAGGACGTGTGTGGTCCTGAGGGTGACTTTGTGCACCTTTTTCTTCCAAGGCATTCCATGGGTTTTGTGACTTATATTTCTTTGTCTCATCATGAAAAGAATTATATAACAGAATTTGAACTATTCACAATCATTTATGAATTACACTTACCACAACTTCTTCAACTAGGCCTATACACCATATGGCGATGTCCAGTATTTATTCGACTTGAGTCTGATCTGATTATGTACTGTGCAGATTATGTACTGGAATAGTTTCATGAACTACATCCCACAGGATGCATCCAAACATAGTCCAAACATTTCTTCATGGAGTTATACAACAGATACTGGAGGGGTGTGATTTCACTGGATAAAGGAAGGAGGCAACTGCAGACCCTTTAAACACAACGTCATGTCATTAAAAACAATAAACTGGATGTTGTATGTAAACCATAAATAAAAACCCTTGGGTGCACTTGCATGACTGTTGGCAGCTACTTTAATAAAACTACTTAAAGCTAGTTAATAAAAGTATGCATTCTTCATGAAACCAGTGGTAGGTTATAGCTAAATGCTGGTGGTAAATATTCCTAGCAGCATGTCATTCCTTATCAAATAAAGCTGTGGCCTCCAAGGTGGTGGACTCCCGATTTATGTGTTCCTTGCTGATGGTCAGTATTTCCAGTTTTTAACTTTATTGACTTGCAATATTGACTTTTTTAGGCTATTTGACTTTTACTATAAACTAATAATTTTCCTGTAATGTTAAAATAACATTTCATAATAATACAATGTTTATTGTACATAATACAATGTTTATTGATGTCATTGTAAGTAACTTTGGACAAGTGTCTGCTAAATACCATAAACATAAATCCGATTCCTTAACAGGTGATACGTTTCCTGCTTTGGGACTAAGCCTGTCACACGTCCGCGGGAGCCGTTAAGTCAGCTGCAGGGTCATCAGCTAGAGACTGCCATCAGCATAGGAGTAAATAACAAGGCTGATTAGACAAATCAGAATTGTAAATGATTTATATTGCACAGCTACTGTCTAGGCACTTTACAGAGTTGGGGCCTAAACATTTTAAATAAACAGGAAGAAACCTTGATGTGATGCTGGATGACTACTTCAGATGCTTTTGTCCAAAGCAACTTACATTTGACTTATATTTGAACCAAAGACCAAACAAAACACACTAGGTAGGTCAGTCTTCCCTCCACTGCTTCCTGAGAAATTTCACAATATTTTCTTGTTTGGAGGACAGGCTGCCCTCATGTTGTTTGTTTCCAGTTCACAGAACCAGGGTGTAAGAACAGCTGTTCTTACAATGTACTCAGAGAATGGAGAGCTATCAGATTGTGACAATATATTTGCTGAATATTACAAATAGTGTTCTGTGAGTATTAACTTCTTCACATCGCTTACCCTACCTTTAAGGGGGAAGCGGTGCTCCGAAGTCAGTAAATAACTGAATATTTGTACACCTAGTCAGCACCTAAAGGATGTTTCCAGATAAACACCAGTTTTCATATCCAATCTACCACAATTGTTGCCCTTGCATTGTCCACCCCAAACACCACACTATTGCTTTGTTTTCAAATACAAAAAAAATATGTGGGCCTCTGTATTTGCACACAGCAAAACACATTTACAGTGTTAGGGGACATTTCCTCTAATAAAAACTGGTTCAAAGCCTGCAATTTTTGATGAAGTGCTATCCATCATTCAGCAGCTGAGGGTAGCAGCAGATTTGGATAGTTGTACATTTGATGTATCTAGAGTAAATTTAGGGATTTTACGTGATTTCAAGCCCATAACACTCCGCACATTCAGCGATCATCTCATGATGCAGGATACATGATGCAGGAATTTCCAGAGCGTGGAGTAACACGCTCTGGAAATTCACAATTTCGTCGCCGTTTAAAAACATAGTCCAGTCGATACAACTTCATTTCAATTTCGAAAGAAATACTAAACTATTTTTTTTTTTTTTTAAAAACGGCGACGAAATTGTGAATTTCCAGAGCGTGATACTTCGGTTTGGCTTTAGGGACCCTCTACTCACTACCACGTAAGTGTAATGTTGTTTGGAACTGTAGAAGAGGTATAAAAATAGCGTTTTGTAGCGCCGAAATGACTTGCCCTGGTCACTTCCAGGCTATCGAGTTTTGACTAAAAACTCGAAAATCGAACTTTCTCAAAACACATCCGAATGACATGATTTTGATGTCAACTCAACATATGTACTCCCAATCATCCATAAATTGATCTAAAGTGCATTTTACTCCGGATAATTCCTTTAACCTCATTACTGAAGATATTTAGAAAAATCAATGTATAAGCCGTGGCCAATAGTTGGGAAATTACAATAAATATATATTAGGGCTAGGGATATGTCAAAATAACGTGTTAATTTCGATTAATTCATTACAGAAAAAATAACACGTAAAAAAAAATTAACGCTGATCAATCACATTTCCTAGTAACCTTTGACCAGTGCAGTTTTGGCTGCAGTGACTGAAGGAGGCAGACAAGAAAGCCCTGCTTGGTCCAGTGTATGGAACATTTAGCCTATGTTTTTTTTTTCCACGCCCAGATGAAACTGTTGACAGGAGCATGTTCTCTGCGATTTTTGCAGTAAGGAATTTCCGTACCATAGGAGTTTGTCATCACCTCAATGCAAGCAAACGGGAAGGAAGGTACGAGTTAGCACACCCCAGCCTTGTCAACGTTAACTTCGCAAAATTATTGTTTAGGCTACTTTAGGCAACATATGACTGACTAACTAACTAATCAATGAACTCCCTTACTAAATCGACTGCGTTACCTCGGTGTTAGGTGTAGGCCTACTGCATGTCAACAGTGAGTGGAAACTTTAGTCATTTGCATTTAGCATGCTAAAAAAACATCTCGTGAGAATCGTGAAACATTACCTTATCAGTAAATATAGCTCTTTGTTGTTAATCCTTCGCTTCCACAACAAAAGCATTTTCATTGTGTACAGGGGGAATAAGTCATAAGTAGCCTTGGAAATTGATTGCTTTAAAGTCTATAATGTTGGTTTGGCTTTTCATTGGCCAAACCAACATTATGCCAAAATTTGAATTGAAATATGTTTAAAATACTTTCATGGCAAAAATGGATGTATGTGATTCATTTCGATTAATTAATCAAAGTAGGTAATTCATTTGATTAATTGTTTTAATCAGTTGACAGTCCTAATATATATAGTGTTTATTGTCATTTATGTTTGACCAAAATAAAGCAACAAGAAACTGAGATGTCGACTGATATCCATCTCAACTTTCAGGTTTTGTTGTTGGCTTTCCCTCTAAATTCAATTATAGCACCTTGGTCTCATTAGCCTTCTTGTCAATTGATCTTTTATACCTTTCTGTGACTCTCTAATGGTTTTAAATAGTAATATCTAATTTCATGACTATACACCGACGTCACAAGTAATATTTTTTTAGGTTGATTTGTGATAATTGTCTCCTAAACATAAAGCCTTGACCTGAACTGTTGGCAAAAAAGACATGATAAGGTCATCAAGATTATAATGCACCAAACAAGCCATTCAAATAAAGGTTTTTACTGGAACATACGCCATCCAATGCTCATACAATCATTAAATTATAATAATGGACTTCATTACTACTTGTCAAAATGAACATAAAACAATAATCATAAACCTGTACATACCTGTGCTCAAAGACACAAAATATTAATCCATCACATACAGTCCATCTAAACCATTTCTTTGTTGAGGCACTAAACATAAAAAAAAAACACTTAAAAAATAAAAGATCAGACTTTTTTTTTGGGGGGGGGGGGGGGGTACTAAAATCTTAAAGCTAAATACGATGGTTGTCATTACTTGTCTTTGATACCAAACATCAAACACAGCACAAATATGAACAGATTTGCACAATTTCACTTCTGAATATAACAGCCCTCATTCAAACTTCACAGTGATTGTTCTCTTCCCAATGGGCCTTCCATGCAATTCTTTAACAGCAGTCAATGCTTCACGGTGTGATTCAAACACAACTGAAGCAGAACTAGTCATAGTACGTCGGTCACACTTCACAGTCACAGATCCTGGGATCACTCTGTAGCCATAGCAGAAATCATAGATCTCGTCATATTTGATCCGTACTGGCAGATTTGACAGTATCACACAGGTGGGGCTATCAGAATGTTGCCCAGGAGGCCCAAAGCCTTGATTCAAGGGGCCTTCTCCTCTGCCTCCAAAAGCATCATGGTGGTCTAACTGTAGGTCATACTGGTCTTCTCTTCGGCCAAAAGGTTGAACAGGCAGATCATCACGGTGTGGGTGGATATCTGGTGGAGACAAGCCCTCTGTATACACTTTGTCTGCAGGGAAATTCGGTCTGCCATCTTGCCTTGCCGGATACCTCACCTCTCCAGTTTCCCTTGGAATTTCATTCGGGCCAAAACCTATCTGGTCTGATATACCAAACTCTCGCATCTGAGCCCTGGTGATGCATTTCAACATAACCTCTGAACCCAGAAAACGTTGCCCATTCAAAGACTGTGCCATCATTGCCTCGTTTTCAGTTTGAAAAATCATCAGTGCCTCACCAAGTCCAGCTCCATGTTCATCTCGAAGAAGAATGAGGGAATCATCGGAAATTCTAAAGCCATGAAAAAAGTCCATAATCTCCACCTTTCGAACATCAAAAGGGAGATTGCGCACATAGAGACAAATTCTGTCCGAGTCAAACCCATCTCTGCCATGGGATGGTGACCTTTGACCTGAATGGCTGGGCTCCTCTGGGTCTTCTAGCTGCTGGTTCATTGACTGCAGCATAGCGATCATCCTTTCTTTAGAAACTGGAGATACGTTCACAGTTTTGTTGCACAACTCTTCCCTATGGTGAGACAGGCCAGCACAATAGTCCCTTAGGCTACTGAACATGACAAGGGCAGTCCTTGTCCTTTTCCCATATTTATCGTTAACATGAATGATCTGATCATCCTTTAAGGGAATGGGGTGGAAAAAATCTTTCAAGTCCTTCTTCTCCACAGCATAAGAAAGGTTATCCACAAGCACACAAAACTCTTCCTTAGCAGGAGAGGCAGACCGAGAACGGTACGGCACCGGTGAGCGTGATTTGGGGCGATCAGGTTCATGTTTTCTTGAAGTGTACGTAGGGCTTGGCATGGTACTGTACCCAGTGGGGTTTGGGACTGGTTCTGGTTCACCGTCTCCACCTGCCAGCAACCACTTCTTCTCTGCACTTGGATTGACGCGAACGTACCGAGATCCAATGTATTCACGGTCCCTCTTCAGACCCTCAGCAGCATCTTGAGCTGTAGCAAATTTTACCATGCCAGCTCCGCTTGGCTTGCCTTGATTATTTCTGAAAATAATAATGTCCTCAACCCGCAATCCCTCAAAAAACTGAAGGATGTCTTCTTTTGTGGCAGAAAATGGCATGCCGTACAGATGCAAGTACAAGTCATCTCTGCTTTCTTGGCCAGGTTGTCTTGTCTGACTGCGCCTCCCACTGGAAAGTGACCTATTTCCAACCTCTGGGTGAGGATTTCCATCTGCTCTATGTCTTTCCACGGAAGGTTTCCCACCAAAAGACAAAGGCTCAGCTTCTGCAGATCGACCATTATCTTTGTACGTCCTCCTAGCATTGGCATCTGGCTTTTTAGTGCTTGCCTCTAGAACCTTTTGCATCTCCGATCTGCTACTCAGCAGTAAGTTAACAGGGGAACCCTTAATGCAACCGCCTGAGCGAGACATTGCACGCCTGGCATCTTCGTCAGATGCAAAGATGATGAATGCTTCCTCAAGCTCGCCACCAATGATATGCACCCCACCATCTGGGATTTTGAGGCCAGTGAAGAAACTGCGAATATCCTCAGAACCAGCCGTGATTCTGAGTCCCTGTAATCGGATGACCACCGCCATAACGAAGAACAAAACAACAGCACCTGCAGACAGAGGGGCATATAAAACAGCATTATTGGTGACACAACAAAGCCACCACACCAGCTCCCAAAGCCTTTCTTCTCTATGCTGTCTCAACACCAGTCCAAACGCACTTGAGTAGAGAAGGCTAAGCTGCATACTGACCATTTAACATTTCTTCTACAATTGACTGCATTCACACTGAAGCAAATGTATTCAAACCTTGGAGAAATTTTGAGCAATTCTCAAAAGATAAATATTCTGCCATCCTGCCCTAATGGGGAAGTTGGTTAAACTGACAGCACCCTTCCAGTTCATGCAGAATCATCCACATCAAACAACTTTCTGTTAATTGTTTCCACATAGCAGTCTTTAAATCCATTAAAGGCTGGTGATGCATTCTCTTGTGTTCTTTGGTATGAAAACCACATGCTTTTGTCCATTTCATATATGCTAAAAGGTTCACTACATTCAATTGGTTTAACTTGGGATGGACATGGTTACAAGAAGTTGACAATGAGTTTCCAAATTCACCTGTGGAAATTCTCACAATGGCATCATCAATAAACGCATATTCTGTGTTTGTCTCTTCACAGAATAAGTTTCACTTTCAAATATTTTCCACACCGAGGAAAACGATTCTTTTGGCAATTCGTTGGAACTCCCTCATCCAAACATGTTATCTTGGTAGCTTCAAATCCATACCATACCCAAATGAAGCCCTTATATCCATATATCCACAGAGAACACTCCAGAAATGTTTCAGTCCGTCACCCAATCACTACAAAACACCGCAGGACCAAAAGGTCTAAATCCTTCACATCACACGTCAGTCCTCACCTTATCCAGAGACTTTCTAATGAGGAGATACAACACTCAAAGAATCCTCCATAGAAATGCATGGGGTTAGTTCGTAACACCGATATGGCAGTTGTCTACACATATCCCATCCCTTCCTCTAGGCTATGCCTCCCTCATTCACTTGAATAGGAAAATAGCTGCCCGATAACTGCCCAAAGTGCGTTACCAAGATGGCCACTGAGTGGGGGGACTTGCCTTATCCCTGCAACAGCAAAATGCCTATTACACAACACAATACAATGCATTTGTCCATGCACAATACATTGCCAATATTTGGTAGAGTGGCATAGGGTCAGTTATGGGTGTAACCAGATAATTCCAAGTGTAAAGATACTGAGTGCTACCACCATGGGCAGTATCAGAAGATAATTACATGCGTAGATTCAGAATCTTGTATCTTATTAGGAAGCAGCCCCGTGGAGAGTAAAAATAGTTACAAGAGGCATAGACAAAGTAAAAGTTCCCTGGTCTTTAGCACTCTTTTATTAAAAGCAACAGACTCACACCAGCTGGTTCAGGAATCGAACCCGGGTCGACCGATTTTCAGGCAGTGACGTTACTGTTACTGTTGCTTCACCACACCCATACGAGCTCCAAGTGCCATACAAAACTACCATACATCAATTTCTTACAAACAGGATAACAGTGGCATGGTCCCAACCTCCTCTGGATTTTACTGTTCCTCCTTTCACCAACGTTTGTGCACTGTGGTGTGGCTGAGCATGTAAAAGAAGAGACAAGACACCTGTATTTCAACAGGTGCCACAGAAGTATCTGGTAGATGACTGATTAAAAATGGGGCACGTGCCCCATTAAAATATGCAATGATTGATGACAAAAAAATAAATAAATAGTAAAACATAATCCGTGGTTTGTTCAGGATCCTTAACAAAAAAATCATTCACAAATGAAATTGGTCCAAGTTCAAATGGACCAGAAAACAAAACACCAGCGTTCGCACAGAGAACCCAAACAGAGAAGACACCTGAAACGTTAACGGAATCAACCACTGACTATAAATAACAACCTCGACAACTTTAAATGGTTAATCACGACGAAGAGGGACGAATATCAATCTCTTGCCTTTGTTCATGTCTGCAGGCAGCTATGCAAATCAATTCCACTCAAATGGCTACCATCATCTGGATTAAATCATTTAGATGAAGTCAATACAAATAAAACAAAGGCGCAATCGCTTTGGTAACATGCACAACGTTATTTTCCTTGATGTTCACCTGAGAACACACTGTAAACAAGACAACGCCATAAACTGACATAAAAGACACTAGCGACCACGACAGGTTTGCTGAGCGCCGCACCAGCCAAACACATAAAACGCACCCTACCATGTCCACTGGGATGCAATCGCCGTACCAGAATACTCCAATAGCCTAACCTCAGTGTCTTCAATCAACCTTAAACACAAGATTGCCAGGTGTCGACAGAGAGGAATAAAACCACACTACATTGAGCATCTTGGTAGTTTCATGCTCGGGCGTTGACCAAAATTAAAGTTAGCAACCCAGGTGCTAACGTTAGGCTCGTGTTAACATGTGGTGCTGTTATTGCTCTATTGGTTTGACTAAATAAGAATGCATTTAGCAAGTATAAGTTACCAAAACATTCATTTTCCTTATTGAGTAGGACCTGGAACAGATATTAGTCAGTTAAAATAAATAGCCTTAAAAGCTAAATCGCTAACGTTAACGTTAGGCCTCCATGCCCAATATAGAAGAACATCAGCTAGTGCTATATAATTACGATGGCTAATGTTAGCAATGCAACGTTAACCTTTGCTGCTCCAAAATATCAGCAAAGCACTTACGATTATCTCGAATTAAAAAAGGCTTCTCAATAGGTGTAGTCAGTCCCGTTGTTCAACTATGGATATGGCTGGGCTAAAAACCTTCTGACAACAACAGAGGTTAGCCTACGACCAAACCGGTTCACTGCATAGCTCAAGGCAAAGCGAAGAAAGTGCGAGCAAATTTCAATATGGCCACCATTGACAAATATTTCAAAATAAAAGTCGTGCCTATCATTAAATAAAAATGATAACATTTAAAACACAATACTTTTGATGTACAAAAGCACAATAAACGCATTTCTAGGCCTAGGGCTGGACAAAAACTGAAAGGCCCTTTTGAATAGCTATAGGAGTTGTTCGGCGGAAAAATATGAAATTTCACCATGAATTGTGGGAAATAGGCTACAGTAATTTTCTTACAAGGAAAAACATCTACATGAGCCATTCAAACGGTTTCAGATGTGTACTGCTTAAGAGCAAATTTACTCCACAAAGAGTGTAGATTAGGGATATTCCAGCAGAAAGACTTTATCCTTCATAAAAATCTGAGGGTTGTGTTCTTGAGGTAACTAAAATCAGACAATGATGACAATAGGCTACCTTTTATACCCCGGAAGTTTCTTTTACGAAATTCCTTAAATAATTACATTTTCTGGAAACTTTTAATGAACACAATTATCAAATTAAAAACTGAACATCCTGCTGACCACCAGGCTCACTCCCAGTTATAAGACATATCATACATATCAGAGTTATTAACCTTTAACTGAACTTACAGATGAATATGGACTGAATATATGAAAAGCATAATATGGGTACCACACGGAATGATACTGTAATAGTTGAAATATGATTAATGATGAATGCCACATAAAAATGCTCCAACAAGAGCTGAAAGATGGACTTAAAAAAAAAAATGAAAATAGGCTACACTTGGTCTACAATAGGCTAATCAAACGGAACATTAAATTAGGTAGCTGGGATACCAACAAACTGTGTCAGCTTGATCTGGGATTTAAATTAAATCCTCATAATAAGTAGTTTGAGAAACTATAAGTTGACACGGTAAGTCTTAACCAGTCACAAACAGGCCTATGGCCTGTTGAATGAATACAAATGGTCTGATTGCAAAATCAATAGATTGTGCTCCCATAATATGAATTCCTAACATAGCATGAGAAAATATGTTGATAATGCCTGAATTGCCTCTGTAAGAATCAGTGCATATGCCTGAGATGTAGCCTATGTGTGTTAGAAGGGTTCCCACATAAAAAATCATTGCATTTGGCTGAATGGCATATGTGACGGTAGACAGCTGGTATGATTTTGGTAGGGTTTAGTTCCCTTGCAGGCTCCTAATCTAAGGTGCTGCAAGTCACATATTTGAGCCCAGGGAAGGTCAAGGCTGAGTCAATGAGGCACAACACAGTTACATGATGCAAGTATGTGTCACAAAACGTTGAAACTTTTTGAAGTTTTAGTCTGACGCTTTTTACTGGAAAACTTCCTCAAAGTAAATTAGTTTGTTGTGTCATTTTTGCCCCCATGTGGTCTGGAGTATAGATAGAGGCTCTGTGCCCCCATTTTATGATCTCTGTTAGGATACTACATTTACATCCAAAACTAATTAAATCGACTTCATCGACAATGGCCAAACTGTAAAAGCAGAAAATAGAGCTGTGTCAGAACACACATTACATTGCAGTTTGTTGGGTATGGGGCTGTGTATGCTAAGCCACGGACCATGGAAACGAGTCTTGCTGGGCTCTATGAGCCACGAACGCTACGAGCCACTTTGGGGCAGCCGTGGCCTACTGGTTAGGGCTTCGGGCTTGTAACCGAAGAGTTGCCAGTTTGATCCCCGACCAGTAGGAAAAATGTGGGTGGGGAAAGTGGTTGAGCACTGCTCTCCTATACCCACATCCACGGCTGAAGTGCCCTTGAGCAAGGCACCTAACCCCTCACTGCTCCCCGAGCACCGCTGTAGCAGGCAGCTCACTGCTCCGGGTTAGTGTGTGCTTCACCTCACTGTGTGTTCACTGTGTGCTGTGTGTGTTTCACTAATTCACAGATTGGGATAAATGCAGAGACCAAATTTCCCTCACAGGATTAAGAGTATATATATACACTTATAAATGGACAGAAACAAAACCGTTTAAATCCATCAAAGAACTGTGAATTTCTCCAAAATTATTGAAACCCCATCTGAGGTTGAATGTTGATCCATTTTTGATTTGAGGGTTTACTACACTTTGCTTTTGTCAATTTGATGAGTAAAAACTATTTCTTTCACATTTAATAAGCTGGATTTTGGTAGAAACTCTGATAGAGCTATAGCTAGACATAAGGAAGAATTTTATTTATTTTAGAAGTGCGGCTCCCAGAACCTTCCTGCTGTGAGGTAGTTGTTTTGTAATTTATATTTAAAGGAGACAGAGAATTCAGTTACAAAACTATGATTCTCACAGGCAAATACACATGGCCACAGAACCACTACATTTAAAATGAGCAAGCACACAAAATAGCCACAATAAAATGCAAAAGAGAGTGCCACAAAAGAACGATGACAAGTATTTTCTAGTATAAGCATTTTTACATAGTTCCATAAAACATATCATTACATTTTTTGCAAGTATTTATGACTGGACATACAGTCCTGAGCTGTCAATGTGTATCATATTCTTCCATGACATTTAATAGAGTGTCCAAAGCCTGCTCAAAGTCTTGGTGCTCCACACCATAGCGTTCATACCAGTGCAGATAAGCTCGCACACCAATCTTCTCTTTGGTTCGGTGCACCACGTGACTGAGCAAAGAGGTGACACTGCTGTGATTGGAGCAAACTGTAAGGAGTTGGTGCATTTGGTGACAGACAAACTTCATTACAAGGATCTGAAAACAAACATATAATAAATAATTACACACACTTAATATATTATGCTATACTATTCGATAACAAATGCATAAAAACATCTGATGGACAATATTGATTACCTGTCCAGTGATCAATGGGAAGGGGGTTCCATGTTACACAACGATGTCCTCGCTTTAGTTTATTAAGTGCACTGGACATTACAAAAGAGTTGTCCTGATCACCTCTTGCCACTGCAAGAACAGCCCGACTGGTGTACTGAATTCAGTCAAGGCGATCTGTCTGTATGTTTAGTGTAATGTACTAGTCAATGGAGTACATGAAAAAGCAAATTGAATGATACTACTACAAATGATGTACTAGAAAAAAGAGCAATGTAACAAATTGGGAAATAGGATCTGAAATCACAGTGTAGGTAGATGCAGGAATCATTTTTGAAAAGATACAGGTCTTCCTGCAATAGACCCCTGTGGTACACACTGGAGAGTACTGCTTGCCAAACTGTCCCATTTAACTTTTTCTCTGAGGAGAGTAAGGAGAGAAGTAAAACGCTCTTATCCATTTGAACTGTATTTATACTTCAGTCTCTTATAATCTAGGTAGTGACCTAAATTTGAACAAATGAATGAATGAATGAATGAATGAATGAACACACCTTATGCATGAAAGGCTCATTTGTTTCCGGTAGAACGTTAGATGGGTTGTACCGGCATCTTCTGTTATATTGTGCTCCTTACATGTTCACTCCAACAATGAAAATATTGTTTGCCCAATAATAACAATATTAACGCACGCATACATCCTTTTACATTGTAACATGGAGGTGCAGCAACAAACCGGGTCCGTGTAGACACTAATTACATTAACAATAGTGGCAGGTTCGAACACACCTGGCTCCGCTGGAAATAAATGAGCTACCTGAAGAGCCTTTCGTGCATAAGGCCCTTTAACTGCATTATGGAATGGCAGCAGCATTGATGAGATCTCACCTGGAGTTTGCCTGAGTGGTGAGCAGGAGCTTAGCTGCAGGCATTGGGCACACAGACCGAATCAGCTCCCAAGGCTCCATACCCAAACTCCAACCACTGCACACATGCAATTGTGCAATGAGCAGTCACACTGAAATGAACTGAGGCTGCACAATGATCCTACATTTTTGATAAGGGGTAACTTTCAAAAATACATTTAATTAGAACATTTTCATAAAACCTGCACTATTTTGATGTAATGGGGTGCAAAACAATTGTTAATGTTTCAAAATCCTAATCATAACAAAATTGCATTAATGAGATGAAAAACATAAAATATTATCAATGTACACTCTAAAGAATATTGTAGCAACACAAATATAAACACTGGTCTGTTGTTACCTGGCAGTTGTGAGGCTGTGAACAGGAAGCAGAAGTCCAGCCATACATGAGACAATATGCTTATTCATGAATGAAAGAGTGCCTTGTGACAGACCACTAGAAAAGCCAGATGCACAAACATGTTTGTTCTGTGGGACCCTGCTATAGCTGAGGGCCTGGTCATTGTGAAACAGGAGGATGCCATCAGAACTCCTAAAGAAAAAAGACAGTGCTTCATCAAGCATGGCACACCATGAGCAATTATCAATTGCTGAATGCTGCATTATGTCATAGCTAGACTCCCATACAAACAAAAAACTCATATGGTGTAGACATTGCATGTCAACACAAGGAAGTGAAACAATGATTGTTCACAAAATTAAACAAAATGACAAATAATATCTGGGATGATGTAACAAACAATATATGTGCTTGTTTTCATCAGCAGGATCTACCTCTGTAACGCAGACAGGCACAGAAGGCTGTTGTAGTGCTGGAGTGGGCTCTCTCCACTCTGATGCGGAACCACCGACACTGTGAGAATGTGACTCACAGGAAACTCTGCCCGAATCTCCTCACAAAGCCGTGAGCCCAGTCCTGAGGGAGCAAAAACACCAGCAATGTCAATGGCAGATCCATAGTGTCCAAGCATCCAAGTGTAACAGTAGCCAGCTAGTACGATGGCTGTGCAGTATGCACGTTAAGTAAATGTCCCTCCCAATGTCTTATGAGACATGCTAGTAAGAGATGCTAGCACCCAAGGGTTTTAGTTCCATTGCTAGCACGCCCCTCGCTCCAAACCAGATGGTGTTGCAAGTTGCAGGTTCGAGTGCGGGCAGGTACCGTGCAGTCGGTCAGACACAACGCAATTACATATGGACTTCAGCTCCCTCACTAGCAAGCCTGCCTCCAGTCCGATGGTGCTGCAAGTTATGGATTTGAATCCAGGCAGGTGCAGGTCTGGACTGTGCAGTCCGGCTTAAAACTGAGCACACACCTAGGCCTCACCACTTACTTTAAGTTTCACAAGCGGTCATACACTAAAACATACTGAGAGTTGCCAGTAGAACAATTATTATCTTCCAAAACTTCCCTGTACAATTATGATTTCAGTGAATCTAGGTTTAAAAAACAATAGATTAAACTTGTAGATAATTATCCTCGATAATTGCTTTATTACAATACAGTACTTTGTCACACATGTGGCCAGTTTCCCAACCACTGATTAAGCCTACTCTTATAGGCTAAAATTAAAGTTTTTTTCTAATGGAGATTGTCGTTGGGAGTTTTCTTTCAGTCTAGGACTAACTTAATCCATGCATTGAAAACCAGTCCACAATGTTTACCGAACTGTATTTTCTAAGTGTTTCAACTTTCCTTCACTGACCATATGCTGATGTACAGTGATGAACTGCTCCAGTGACCAAAAAGATAATTGATGTGATTCTGTGGCACTCACCAGATCCCGTGCCTCCACTTACACTGTGCAACATTACAGTTCCACCATAGTAATCTCGTCTCTCTGCCTCCTGCCTCACAGCCTCCATTGCTTGATGAAGCAGCTGATCACCCTCTTCAGCCCCGTGTCCATGGTAGCCTTGTAATGTATGGGGGAGAAGATGTTATTTCAACATTTTCATCTCACTGTGATGTCTTATACTTTGCTCATTCATTGATACTAGAGAAATGATCAAAACACTATGCATGTGACAAAATAAAGACAAAGAATCCTAATTTGAATGAAGGACAAAGAGCGAGGTGGCTCAATGTGCCTTGTGCATGCTATTGTGTGGCGTGTTGGAATATTGAGCGAACACACTATTGTTTAAGGTTAGAATCTTGCATGGTATTAAATTTGCAGACAGATTTGGCCTCATTAATAAAATTAGCTTTAGTTAGACTTAATACATTGCACACATTTGAAATTAGGGTGTAAAATGTAAGTGTTTGCTAATTGCCATTAATGACAAAAATGGACAAACTTGAAGTTAGTCAACATCCATCAATGCTTCTCTGCAATTTAGTGGCCTACCATAAGCCCAGTTGTTTCCTCTGCCTCCTTTTCCTTTGACAATATTGGACTCCAGTAACTTTCTGTTGAGCAAAACAGTGTTTGAGTCATAGACTAGGCCTACTGAAAATGAATGAAAGAAAAACTGAATATGAAAATAGGCTCACTTATTCCTAACCAGCCGTTGAGTTCTTCTCAAAACTTTGGGCTCGCTGTCAACGCACACTACTGCCAAGGTGCCCTCCTTGGTGATGAAAGGAGACCTAGCAAATTAATTGTGTCATCTCAGCAAGACAGCACGAGGGTGTGTAGTGGTGAAGCATGTATATGAGTAAGAATAGATTATTTTTCGCACGTTCACTTCACCTGTGTTCGCATTGCTCGGAGGTCTTTGAAAGCATCTCACACCACTCAAGGCCCAATTGATTTCCACACTGGCCTATCTGAAGCATCACTGCCGACATGACTGTCAGTGAACGACATGAAATTAGTGAGAAATGAATACACTTTTAAGCCAATCGAACCAGGCACACAATATAAAGTCATAAAATCGACCTACCTGCGAGCCAATTTCACCTTTGTGGTACCCGTCCTATCTAATGCAGTCCCATGCAAAACCACCGAATGTCTTGTCGCGTTGTAAATCACCCGTGCTTTTAGCTATTCAGCTCATTTTCAGAGACAAGAAAGTTGGGTAACGTTAGTTTTCTACATGGGTTTCAAACAAAAAATCACTCACCTCCCAGTCAGTTTTCGTCATGGCATGGGTTCGATGGGAGAGGAGGAGTCGTCAAGAGTGTGTTGTACCTAGCCACAGACCTCACTAGCCTAGCCTACCTAGCTAAGCTACACCATCAGCCTGAAGCGTATAGCAAGCTAGATTGTTCTCGTTTATCATAAAGATAGCTCGGTCGTCACCTAACGCTAGCTACCTTTCATGATGAGAGTTGTATTCGAAAATGTGCCACGGTGATCAACTGATAAATGCGCATCATTCTATGGACGTTATGGCAGCCTGATTCGGGACTAACGTTAACATTATCTGACGTTAACGTCACATCAACTAAGGTTCAATGCATTTGATGGCTATGTAACAGTTAACCTAGCCAGCTAACTTTTCAACCTAGAGTGAAATAATTTTTTTGATCGGTCAACATTACCCGTCTGGATTTGACGTCGGTGGCTATTACCGAATGTTGTTTAATCAAGCTAAGAAACTGTTTGGAAACGACTTTGAAGATGGAGGACTTTTCTGACCCAGAGCTCCATTCAAAGTAAGTACTCGATCCTTTCTTAGATAGCAGAAATACTTTTATCACGGGAGGATTTTTATTCATGGCTAACTAGCTACAAGAAAAACATGTCTCCCAAATGTTTAGCTTGGTTACGGTAGCAGGGTTGCTAACGTTACTTAAGCTAGCTATCAATAACGTTAGCTATTTAACCCACCCATCAATTGGCTATCTACCTAGCAGATAACGTTAAGTTTATGCTCATAGTAACGTTAAACTAATCAGATGTCCACATATAAAGCTGATTAAAAACAATGTATCAGTAAAATCACGCTGAGAGACTGAGCCTAGTAACTTAACAGTAGAATGCGTTGAAAAGTTAGGTCAATTTGCTGAGAGCTAGCATGTTTTAGCAATGAAAATCAACATTCCTTCCTGGTGAGATTTTTTAATAGGGCTCTACCAATCAATTTCCAAAAATCAATTGAAACAACCTTTTATTGTTATCCGATCTGTGGTTAATATTCAGTATATTACTTGTAGAAATGATTCTGAAGCAGAATAAGATGCAGAGGAACACTGTAACGTTAGGCCTCTACTTTTAGGCCTTGCTTGATCCACGCCATAAATTTTTGTACCCGCTCGCTTTGATGACGTCTCTATAGTGAAACACAGTCAAGATAGAACTGTTTGTTTTGTGCTTGTGCGATTTAGACAATAAGGCCACATATTATGCATACACGATGCATGCCGTGTTAACAATAATGTCGAAATACATGCACTATTAGGAAGTAGTCGCCGTTAACATTAACGTTAGACCTCCGGCCCTGAGGCTGACCCGACATTAGCTAGCAAATAGTGTTCCACGATGTGCTACATGTCTCTATTTGCAAGGTGTCTGTTGAAACGATATTATTAGTTAGATTCTGTAATGATTCTATGTATGTTTAGAGGACTTTCATACATGATAATCGTTAAGCAGTACTTGAGTGCTAGGTTACTGTTGGGTCTTAGGATAGAGTAGCTAACGTTAGATGGTGTATGGCAAGACCACAATGGCCTCTCTCTCTCCCCATGATTTAAACAATAGGTAGCTACCAATGTCAGATACAGGAGGATATCACCACGGATACCACAACAGTTTATTTGTCACCACATTATTAGGTAGTGTTTTTGTTGTTGCTTTTTAGTTTCCTTTCAGGAGTATGCAAACATCGAATCTACCCAAAGATTCCAGTCGACATGTTTTGAATGTTCCCTAAAATGAGAGCACGCGAACATAGACTGGCGTGACACCTTATCGACTTTCAGAGTTCTCATCAGATTGTTGACCAAGGATCAAGCAATGTCGGATGAAAAAAATACACATTTAGAAAAGGCACAACAAGCTAACAACATTCAATAAGCTGTAGATGCTGTTTAGAAGGTCTTCTTTTTCACGACCACGAAAAATCTGATTGTAAGAAACGGCATGCCATATCATTCTTCCGCAGCCCCACTTGACTTTCTGGTCAACTGACTGTCTGTTCTCTGTTGACCTTCTGCTGACACGTTAGATTTTCTGTCTATTCCCCAAGTGTGCGTGCCATACTCCATTGTATGGTTATGACATGGTGCATGTTAATACATTTTATGTTGCAGAATGTGCCTTGTTGTTTGTGTACACATTTGCCAAGTTACCATGGAATTACCATGTTTCTGACACAGCCACTTTGTTTACTTTGTTGTGTATGTAATGTTTATTGTTATTGTTGTATGGCACTTTGGATAAAGGAAAGGGCCTACATAATCATGAAGGGCTAATGTGTATTTTATACACAGGTGTCTCCTTACATTGGACAGCTTGCTCTGAACGTGTCTTCTCCTGACCCACTGTTCCCGCTGGGCTGCTTGCATCTCATTCGATTTAAAATGGATGGGTTGGTGAATGCAGACTTCAGGTAGGCAGCAGCCCTTCTGTGATCTGCTTTGTGTGTGGTGAAGTGGCAGGTCAGCCTCTAAGTGTTCAGTCCATTTGGATGGAATCAGGTGTTTGTGTCAAGTCCATCTAAGCAACACCATTTTCAGTCGAACCAGAAAATAACACAAATGTTGTGCAAATTCAATTGTATATAACTCTTATATGCGATTATGACCGGCTGAACCTATCAGACTGTTGCAGTTGTTGTGCCACGATGACCTCTAATCACAGTGGAGTAACATAGCTCACTGAACTCGATGATGTTGTCATGGCATTAGGACAATGTTTCAATGTTCAAGTTTATCAATTATCAATAGTTTAACAATTTGGTTTCTCATTAGTTATGATGGTCATTAGTTATGCTACCTTGTTAGTTGTTGATTATGTAACCTAAGTAAATAACATTGTCACACTGTTTTATTAGCACTTTATCCACAAGCATGACAGAGGGCTATTATTAGACACAGAATTTATTTATTTATTTATTTATGGAATTACTGCAAATTGCTGTGAGGTAGAAAGATTATGAGGGCTGTGATGCCTCAAGAAGAGATGTCCCCACATCTGTTTTGCCAAAGTGAGATACTATGTTGTTTTTGGTGATCTCTTCACTTCAGATAGGCTTAGCATTCACTTTTAATGATAATGTTGTCAGAAACTCTAGATATATCAACTTCTGTGTGTTCATTTTATGTAGTAAAATCAACAGTGGAGCAGTGAAATGTCTGATTTGCATACAAATACATTTGACTCACTTCAATAACAATAATTTATTTACCCTAATGTATGTTGCATTTTGCACTGTTCCATTCTTGGATATTAATCAGGCAGGCCTCCGCCTTTATACACAAAAAGGCAAAACATAAATGTTTCAGAAATCCCTTGTCTACACTATTAAGTTTTTCGCCCTGTCACATTGCACCATGACAATAAAATTATGTTTACATTATTAACTGTGAAGGAATACCAACCAGATTGACATTATGTAAGGCATAACGGTCGTCGAGGTGTCCCAATATATGGAAAGAACTTCCTCCGCCGAGTCCATTAATTCCGTATATCGGGACCCCTCAAAGGCTGTTATCCCGCTTATACCCCAGTTGACACTATGTTTATAGGCAAAAGTCATGCCTTTATAGCACACAAAGGAAACAAGCGGTTCAGTTTTGAACCTGACTTGTTCAGTTTGTTGTACTACTTTCTTTGGCCCTGACAGTGATAATGGTCGGCAGTTAGCTTGTTTACAGTTGATTCCATTGTTGCGAATGCGAAGCCTGCTACCAGGCTCAAACGTTGTTTATCATGGTTGTTATAGTGGCCACTCACATTAGGATTGATATAGAACGGTGATTCAACTTTTTTACCAGATCTTTTTCATAGGTGTCCCGTTATACAGAATTAATAGCCACCCTACCAGCCAATCAGAAAAGAGTCTCTCTGGGTGATAATAGGATGTGTCAATCAGCCTTTTTTTTATTTGGATATTATAAATAGAACTACTGGACTGATGGGGATCCAATATGACTTTGGGATAAGAGTGTGTGTGATTGTGTGATGTCATGCTGTCATACCATCTAGAAACAGTTTGAGAAAGGCATTGGAGGCATTAGCCATTTAGCTGGCATACATACTGTTTAGCTGGCATTTGAGCCAGTATGCTTCTGGACACGCGTGGTCGTGTAAAATTAAGCTAGATTAAAGTTTAAGATGCATATTAAACATGGACTTTTTCCGCAATGTGTACATTTTATCTGACGATTTAAACATCTTTAATATACATAGTCTTTTTTTTATTCTTCCTTGTAAGACGGTCAGCATAGTGAAGGACCCCCCCCCCCCCCCGCCTGCCCGCCACTATAGAACGGTGGAGTGGTGAAGGTCACGGTCAGAGAAGAGTCCCTAAGGGCCTTCTAACCCAGTTGTTGCTTGGCAGCCTAATTTATATCAAAGCCTTATTTTGGAATTCAGAATTAATGTAACCACTAAGGTTCCATTACATCAATAATATATTTGGTAAATTTAGTTCTTAATCGCAATTTTTTTTACTTGCTATACACTCTGTACGGCGGATACTATTGCCTTTGTTGCACTAGGCCACTTGTAAATAAACCACTGGCTATTTCTGAGATGGATTGTTAAAAAAAGTGATTATGTTTGGTCCTCACATGATTTTATGATCCTTGATTTTCATATTGTGGCACAACTGCAACTCACTTAGGGTTGAGTTATACTTGCTACTAACAGCGCGTGTACGCGTATGCATCATGGCTGGCATCCGTATTCTGCATACGCGTACACGCTAACAGCAAGTATATTCCCAGCCTTAGTATAATTGTATCACCTGACCTAATTTGTTCTTCATTGTCCTCTTTTGCACATGCCAACACAGTGCGGATGGAGGGAATGGATCGGTGAGTGATTCTGTATTGTTTTCTTATCAAGTGATTGCACATTGATTTGTCCTAATTAATTGTCAGTCCTGATCCATAACAACAAAGTTGTCAAACAATATTTTATTCAAATAGCACTGGAAGGTTAGTTTTGAAAAAAACTATTGTTATGTTTTTGCAGATTAAGGTGGACAGCCTCTCGAAGACTGTCATATTTAAAGGTCTTGCACCCCGAGTGGTACTGTCAAACCGTCTCCTTCCCAAGGGTACCAAGACTAAAGTAAACCTGGAGGAGCAGGGTCGACAGAAGGTGTCTTTCAGCTTCAGCCACACAAAGAAGCCGATACAGACCCTATTCTCAGCCCCGCAGAGCCCAGACAAAAACAGCGAAGCCCAGTCCTCTCTGTCCCCTCTATCTCCTCTTTCCCCTCTACCTGCTGCAACCTCACCCCCTCTAGATCAAGCAGGGCAACCTGCTGAAATAAAAAATGATAAAACTGATGCACCAAGAGTTTCCACCCCTGCACCAGAAACCATTTCACATCAAGCTTTCATCTCTCCACTGCTGAGGCCTAGAGTGGACCTGGTGAAGATGCATTTTAAGAAGCATTATCTTAGTGTGTCTGTCATTGAAGAGAGTCCTAGAGCAAGTGTCTTATCGGAGGAGGCACCTCCAGAGAAGGAGGTCCAAGTCCAATCTATATCCAGAGTTGAAACTGAGCCATCAGTGCCCACAGTGGCCAAGGGTAATGATGATGACCTTGGCGTTAATGTCACAGAAGCAAAAACAGTGGCAACGCAGGATTCCAGCTTACCTGGACCAACCCATTCTTCCCATATTGGGAAAGAGGACAAAGACTGTCCTGCTGTCACATTGCTTGAAGATGGTAAAAAGGGCCCATGCCAATCTGACAGCACACTACCTGGTTCAGAATCAGATGGAGATTCTGTGCGGACATCCTCCAGTCAAAAGTCGGCAGATCCCAAAAGTTCAGTCAAATCTGAAACTCTGACCAAGGAAGTTAAAAAGCTACCTTCAATTTCCAAGGTTGAAGAATCAGATAAGAAATCTAGAAATGAGAGAAGTGAAAAGGTCCCCAGTCATTCTAAGTCGGATCGTGAAGATAGACGGACATCTACACGGTCCTCCCGTTCTGACAAAGACCGCAGGAGGACCAAGAGCCGCTCAAGGTCCAGGTCTCGGGGTACTCGTTCAAGTTCTTCCTATTCTAGATCAGAGCGATCAAGAACCGAGAGGCAGTCAAGATCTGATAGGTCACACTACCATGACTCTGATCGGAGATCTCATCGGAGCTCCCCCCATAGAGAGTCCCGAAGTTCACGCTCTCGAGCTGGTCGCAGATCCAGAGACAGTTCTGACTCTGAGGATGATCATCGGAGAACACGTTCTCGTGGCGGTGACACCAGCAGAGCGTCCACCCGCTCTAGCTCTCAGAGAGACTCAAAGTCATCTTATTCAAAATCGCACAAAGACTCAAAGTCAGTAGAGTCCTCTCGTTCGTCAGAGTTAGACAAAAAAGCTCAATATTTCAAATCTGAGAGGTCCAGCGGAAGAACACATGACTCTGAAAATAAGAGACATTCCCCAGATTCGGAATCTGTTTCAAGGAAGTCTAGTACACACTCCAAAACTGAAAGCAGCTCCAAGACGTCTCATTCTAGTCCGTCGTCATCAACTCGTTCCTCTGAAAAGAAGGCACGAAAAAGTAGTGGTAGTTCTGATTCTGATGAAGAACATAAACGGAAGTCTCAGTCACAAGGCTCAGACAGATCTTCAGGCTCATGTAGTTCCTCTTCTAAAAAAACAGATCAGCTTGACTCCCTATCCTCACCTAGCCTGACTGCATCGGAAATCAGACAATCAGCTGATAAAATGAGCAGTCCAACCAGGCAGTCAACTCTGATGAGCCCAGACCCCAAACCTGAAAAGACGGACGTGGCTTCTAGACAATCTGAGGTTAGCCTGAAATCAGGTATTTCTGAAGGAGATCAGAAAGTTTCACTGGTTCTTAACTCAAAAGATAATTTTAATGATCCCTCCATTCTGGTTGCACGCGGCAGCCCATCTAAATGTCAGAGTTTTCAAAATGTTGTCTCTCTTGAAAATCAACTGAGCCCTTTTTTAAACAGCACAGAGAAGGTATCATGTGAGGAAGTAGACAGCACAGTTAAACAGACAGATGTTTGTTATGATGCCAAAGGTTGCTTCGCAAATAATCAAATTGATACATTAAATCATGTATTTGAAGTTAAAGAAAACACCTCTGCATTATCGGAAACACAGGTAAATGTAGCATATTTTAATTCTATCAGTGAAAATAGTGATTTATTACTAAGCTTGAATACGGTAGTTGGTCCTGACGATAGTGTTTGTCAAAATTCAGAGAGCGCAAAAGTAGACATGCTTTCTGTGAAAGAATCGCCATGTTCAGAATCCTTAATGCAAGACGCTAAATCTGATGACCATATGCATTCCAGCGTGGACGTTATCCCCATGCCTCCGTGCACAGATATCACTTCTTGTCTAGATCCTTTATCTAAGAATCAGGATGCCAAGAAGTTTGACGATAAAAAGGACCAGCCAGGATCTGTGCCCTTGAAGAAACTGGGTAATGTGAAAAAATCGCGCTGGGATATTGTTGGACAAGACACCCCAGAATGTGAAATTCCTCAGAAAATTGTTAGTCAGGATACTAAGCCCCCTGTGAAGAAGGTTGTTTCGGTAAAGCGAATAGAGTTCAACAAAGACAGTACCCTTGAAGATCCATGCATTAAGAGAGATTCCTTTTTGAAAAAGAACACAGAGGCAGATTCCAGAAAACCCTTGGATGTTCAGAGGATAGAGAGGTTGCACACAGAATCTTTAGAGATGGAGTCATTAGCCCAAAAAAGCCCGACAGACTTACCACTGAAAGTGGACCCCTGCAAAGTTATCAGTAACCATCTAGAGATTAAGTCCACAACTGAGCAAGTGATGGTGGAAAAACATACTACTGGTACGACTAGGGATGCACAGGCACAGTCAAGTGTTTGTACTGACAATTCTGAGAAGGCGCAAAGGGACCCACCGAAAACAAAACTGTCCAAAGCCTTGAATCAAGAGGGAAGAGGCCACAGTGAGGACAGTGAATCTGATGATTCTGAGTCTGATTCAGACGATGGGACTGTGCCTTTGAAACGACTGCACTCTGTAGTGGTCGTACCGAAGAATTCCACCCTGACGTTAGAAGGGAAGGACACTTCTGCATCTTCCTTCACTTCCAGTTGTGCCTCAGGGCATCAGCAGATGTATTGCCCAACAGCTGATGCTGATAACAACATAGATAAAGAGAGTGGTCACCTGAGGCATAAAGCAGCTCCCAGTGATGCCTTTGAGAATAGTAATCACAGGATGATTCCTCATCAGCCTCTTGCACCTGTGCCTGCAGGCTACCTATCACAGAGCAACATGGTAGACAGCACAAGCCAGCTAGATGCTCCCAATGCCCTGTCTCACTCTGAAAACAACAACACTGTTCATGAGGGAGTAAAAATCAACAATATGTCAAGTCACACTGGGTTCTCCCAGTCAACAGATCTCCTTGGGGACCCTGGCCAAAGTTACTCAAACTTTGAGAAACCAGACAATTGGCACAGTAGTAGGAGTAGCAGGAATGTAGCTAACTACATGCCTGGAGAATGGCGCAACTCAAATGACGTGAACATCAAGGAAGGTTTTAGTCCGGTGTGTGGTCAACACGAACTACCCAGCAGCACATACCAGCAGCCTGACAGCAGCCATGGGATTTTCTCTCATAACTCTTTACAACAAGGGCATTTTGCCCAGCTCATCAGGCAAGG
Source organism: Alosa sapidissima (assembly GCF_018492685.1). NCBI lineage: Eukaryota > Metazoa > Chordata > Actinopteri > Clupeiformes > Clupeidae > Alosa > Alosa sapidissima. Next base: position 10,659,395 of record NC_055959.1, on the reverse strand, counting down.
TCATGATTACTGGTCGCAGCCTCTTGATGTAAGAGTGCCCCATTTACCTGTGCCTTCCCTCCGTCAAGACCCTGCAGGGCAGATCCATCCAGATTCTCTCACCAACGATCATGAAGAGGAGGCTGTGTGCAGAGCAGCAGGGATCTCTAGCAGAGCCCGAGAGTCAATTGAACCACCTGCCCCTTCTGGTTTTGTACAAGCTAATGAGATCAGCAGCAATTGCAAAGGTTTTGCCAGTAACACTCAAGAAGCTTTTGCACCTCAGGTCCCTAAAGAGGAATCCCACAGGGTTCACAGAGGACGAGGGCCACCCAAGAAAAGACGTCCAGAACTTGAGTCTGATTCGGACAATGAGGCTGAGTCAGGGTTAGCCAGCAAAAGAGAATGTTTGGAGGCCGACCTCAAGGATTCTACAGCACACAACAAAGAACAGAGGCCTCTGCTCAGCCTTAGAGATTTCCTTGATCCTGGAGTCTGGAAAGATAAAGCTAGAAGTAAGAAGATGCCTCCGTACTTTGACCTCATTGAAGAAAACCTGTATCTTACAGAGCGGTAAGTTATAGACCAAAATCAATAATAAACAGTTTGTCATTGCCATTTTTTTTTTTTTTGCAACACTTTGTGGTCAAACTGGTGAAATTTAACCTTTTTCCTGCTTACAGCAAGAAGAACAAATCCCATCGGGATATTAAACGAATGCAGTGTGAGTGTTCAGTCTTGACAAGAGAGGAGAAGTCCCAAGGGATGAATGCCTGTGGAGAGGACTGTCTGAATCGCCTCCTGATGATCGAATGGTAAGGATTCTACTAATAGATTTCACTTTCTTATCTGTTTCCTTGATGGGCTACATATTAGTGCCTGTGTTGCACGTCACAATCTAAATTAACATCAACCCTAGTCACAACCTACCGAAATTACTAAGGTTATAGCAGTTCTTTATGAATATGCCCCTCTTGAATTCTGCTGTAATTGATTATCAGAAGTACATTTGTTGATACTTGACACAGTTGATGCACTCTGGAAATCGGATCTCATATATACTAATACTCATCAGGTAGTGTATCGACAGGCTGCATGGTTCACTATAGAGAAACAGACACTGATCAGTGAACGTAGTAATTTCAGTGAATCAGTTATACCAAGTGAACATATTCGTTTGATACATTTGAGTAGTTAAAAAAAACAGCTCCTTGGGACATGAGGGCTGTAAATCTTTGTAGCACAGACTGAACTAAGTATTTCACTGTGTTTGTTAATTTCTCCAGCTCTTCCCGGTGTCCAAATGGAGTGTACTGCTCTAATCGACGTTTCCAGATGAAACAGCATGCTGACTTTGAAGTTCTTCTGACTGAGAACAAAGGCTGGGGGCTGCGGGCTGCCAAGGAGTTGCCAGCGTAAGAGATCTGTTTTTATGTCAGTGACTGTGTCAGAAACGTCTTTTGTCCTGTTCTTTGCTTTGCATAGTGGTGTAGTTTGCTCACATTTCATAAAGCCAAGGTGTATTTCAGAGTCATTTTTTATGAGTGATGCTCATGTTTTATGTGTTTAAACTTCTTTCAGAAACACTTTTGTGCTGGAGTACTGCGGTGAGGTTCTGGACCACAAAGAGTTTAAGGCGAGGGTGAAGGAATATGCACGCATGAAGAACATCCACTATTATTTCATGGCCCTGAAAAATAATGAGGTATAAAACCCCAGAGCGGCAAACTTTGTTTGACTTCAAAAGCTTAATATGCTGGTGAGTTTGATAACCAATCAATTGAAACGGTTTCTTTTCAGATCATTGATGCTACTCTGAAAGGGAACTGTTCACGTTTCATGAACCACAGCTGTGAACCCAACTGTGAAACACAAAAGGTAAGGCCACAGATTGTTCATGTCTTCAAGCTACCTTTTTACACATCTGCCTCCCACAGCTGTGGTGACTATCGACATGACGGACTTTGTAGCTTTGTGACAAAATTGGGGTATATGTCGGTCTGTAGTAGAGTTTGCATTTCTAACCAGACATGTTTGATCTCCCTGCAGTGGACTGTCAATGGGCAGCTCCGAGTGGGTTTCTTCACCACTAAGTTGGTGGCTGCAGGGACAGAACTCACGTTTGATTACCAGTTTCAGAGATATGGGTAAGACTTTTTTTTTATATTGGCCAAGCTGTGTTTGTGTTTGATATTTACAAGGCACGTCACTTGGCTGTTAGCTCGGTAGACTCAGATGTTTAATGCCTCTGTAGTGCTCCAATTTGCATTCTCCTTGATTACTGAATGCACACGCCCCCCCCCCCCTACAGAAAAGAGGCACAGAAGTGCCTGTGTGGGGCACCCAGCTGCCGTGGGTTCCTGGGTGGCGAGAACCGGGTCAGTGTCCGTGCCGCCGGGGGGAAGAAACAGCGCGAGCGGAGCAGGAAGGCCGCACCGACCACGGTGAGTAAAGCCTCGCCTCAGAAATTAGTCTGTTATGGTTAAGCAGGTCTTGGAACCAAGAGGTACATACATTTACTGTACACCGGTTATCTGACCAGTTATAATTAAAGCTGAGGGGGTTTGATGCTTAATTCATCTTGGGGACCAATGTGCACGGCTCTGTTAAAACGCTGTGTTGCTGGCTGTTGATCCAGGTGGATGAGGAGCTTGAGGCCCTGCTGGAGAATGGGGACGGGCTGCAGGATGAGAAGGAGGTGGTGTCTCTGTGTCGTCTCATGGTGAGGGTGGAGACCATGGAACAGAGACTCACTTGCCTTAAGCTTATTCAGGTAAGGAAGGCACCCAATTCACCATGGCCTTCAGTGTCATTTTCTGGGGGGAAAACCAAGTTGCAATCTCTTTCTTTCTCTGTAGAACACACAGAATCCCTCATGCCTGAAGCAGTTCTTGGATCATCATGGCCTCTCATTATTGTGGATATTCATGGTTGAGCTTTCAGAGGCAAAAGGCAATTCCATTAATAACGTTAAGCTGCAGCTGGAGGTAAGGGAACACAAAGACTGAAAATAGCTGTTTAAGCATCCTCTTCCCTGATTAAATATTTATAATCTGTAATCCAGGATCTCTAATATCTCTGCCCGACACACAATACATGCGAAGAAAGTTAGCTGTTTCTAAAGATCTGGTGTACCGTGATCTGGTTCATGTCTGTAGATCATGAAGGCCTTGGGTGTGCTGCCAATCTCCACCAAGAACATGCTGGAGGAGAGCCGCGTGCTACAGTTCATCCAACGCTGGGCACAGAGTCGGCCGCAGGTGCTGCCCTCGGAGCAGGACGGCTACTCCAGCGAGAGCACGTCCCGCGCCCAGACGCCCCTCAACACCCCCGACGGCTCGTCCTCTTGCGCCAAGCTAGGCCAGGAGCTGGACGCCGACACGCCCAAGCGCGCCGTCTACCGCCGCCTCAAGATCGTCAGCGAGAACAGCCTGGACAGCGCAATGTCAGACGCCAGCAAGGCCTCGGACTGCAAGGAGGAGGACGACGAAGAGGAGGACGACGACGAGGAGGAAGAGGAAGAGGTGTCACAGGTGGAGGTGGGAGGAGAAAGTCACGCTCCTCCGGCTAACGAGAGTGGGCCTGAGGTGTCTGACAGCACGGCGGCGAAGGAGAGCGCAGAAAGGGAGGAAGAGTGTGTGGGCGATGTGAAGGGGGAGGAAGAGGAGCAGCAGCAGGAGCCCCCCAGTGGCACAACAAAGGAGGAGGAGGAAGAGCTGATGGATGCAGAGACTGCCGACCCACCAGACCCCGCTCAGATGGACGTCACAACGCCGCAAGAAGCCTTGCCTCCTTCCACAGACGGCAGTGCTGAGAAAGGAGGAGAGCCCTCCAGTGAGACACCTACCATCCATCCGGAGGTAAATCTATTGTTTCATCTATTGGATTTCTTTAGTCTTTGCTCTGTGTGTGTGTGTGTGTGTGTGTGTGTGTGTGTGTGTGTGTGTGTGTGTGTGTTTCTCTGTTTCAAGTTAAGTGAATAATCTGCAAATGCTCCTCCTCAGGCGTCTGTGGAGAGTAGCGGTTCCATTCCGGCCCCCTCTGAGAACACCCCCGCGGAGGAGACGGCAGCCTCGGCGGATGCCATGCCCACGGAACCCCCAGTTGCCGTGGGTGATGCCACGCCTCCCTCAGACGCTACAGCCGAGAAGGATGCCACTGAGATGCCTTGTGAGCCCAAGCCTGTTCCCTCGGCAACGGCCGCCGCCACAGAAACCGCGCAGCTCGTCTCAAACAATGCGGCCGTGGAAACGGTCAGCACTCCGGCTGTTCCAGCTGACCTGGTGGGTGTCGGTACGTCATCTCAGGACGAGGAAGAAGGAGTGTCAGACGTGGAGAGTGAGAAGAGTCAGGAGCCATCGTTCAAGACGGTTGACATCAGCGAAATGGCTGCAAGGTTACTGGACAGCTGGAAAGACCTGAAGGTAACACCACCACCCAAACAACTACATTTTTATTACATATATACGGACATGCATTTTATCACATTACTTCACACAAGGTTGATGTGCGTCTCTTTCTCTTTCAGGAAGTGTACAGGATCCCCAAGAAGAGCCAGGTGGAGAAGGAGTCCAGTGGTAGGCATCTCGGGGCATCATCTGTATTTCTATGCCACATTTCCCCCCAGTTTCAAATTGCGTTCACAAAAAAGCGGAATATCAAAACTAGGCCCATTGAAGGTTGGAGGGGTTCATGCATCACCCATTAATTTGGAGGCCCTTGGTTATAACCCTCTGTGTGACCTGAGATACTGCTGTCTAACGTGTATCTCTAGTCTGTGTCTGAAAAGAAGTCCTGAGTGAACTGGCCTACTTGTCTGACACTTCATCAGACTCCGTCGTTCCATCCATAGGGGATGAGATGGGTCTGGTTTCTAATATGTGATGAGTCCAGCATCAAAATAGCATTTAATTTTCTTTTCTTTTTTTTTGGACTGAAACATTTACATTTCTTCATTTAGCTGATCGTTTTATTCAAAGTGACTTAAAAAACAGCTTATATTGATGTACATCAGTGCTGACCTACAGTAGAATAGCTTTCTGGTACAGTAAGCTTTCTGGTACAGTATCAAAGTCCGGCTCGTCACTATGTAGTTCTGTGCTCCTGTTTGCAAAAATGTAAGTTGGTGTTTGCAAACCCTGTCTGTTGGCTGCTAGTTGGTTTGCTTTAAGAAGCACAGTGTAACTCAATAAACGTTTTAATGACCTTTTTATAGGCGGCTATCCCTTCTAATGGTTTTGTGTGTTCTGGCCACTCTCCACTGCAGACCGCAGTCGAAGAGACGACAGAGACGTGCAGCTGACTCCACGCACCCCGTCAGGCAGCAGGGAACGAGAGCGGGAGAAGGACCGGGACCGGGAACGAGAACGGGAGCGCGAGCGCGAGCGGGATTGGGAACGAGACCGGGATGGAGAGCGAGGGGCCCGAAGCACAGAGCGCCGGCGAAGGCGCGCCTCCCCTTCCCCCCCTCCCCAGTCAGCCTACGACAGGAGTCGACGAGGTGACGAGAGGTACTGCTGCGCCCTTATACCTGCAGAAGCACACAATCAATGTCATATCTGTTGTAGGTAATGAAGGTTAGGATATTGTGCTTAGTTTGTGTCAAATGAACACTTAACTTATTTGTGTAAGATCAGTTTTAGCTGCGATGATCTTCAGGAAATGCTCATACTCATTGTAAGATGCTCTGTCGTCAGGTTTGAAGCAGCCAACAGCAGTAAGAAGAAAGGTCGCACGAAAGAGCGCAACAAGTTGTCTACAGAGGAACGTCGCAAGCTGTTTGAGCAAGAGGTGGCTCAGCGTGAGGCCCAGAAACAGCAGCAGCAACAACAACAACAGCAGCAGCAGCAGCAGCAACAACAACAACAGCAGCAGCAGCAACAACAGCAACAACAACAACAGCAACAACAGCAACAACAACAGCAGCAGGTTCAGACTATGGCTTTTGATGCAATGGTCTATGGCTCCAGCCCCCATGGCTACGTGACCTACCCGCCTGGGTACCCTCTCCAGACGTACGTGGACCCCACCAATCCCAACGCTGGCAAAGTGTTGCTGCCCACCCCGCCCATCGAGCCCATGTGCACAGGTCCAGTCACCTCACCCCAATCCGCCGGCCTGCGCTTCGATCCAGCGGTGCCGCAGCCGCTCCTGTCCGAGATGCAGCCCTCCGCCGCCGCCGTCGTTCAGCAGGCAGCGGTGTCCACCGCGGCGGGTCTGCCCGTGCACATCGCCCCACCGATGGAGCTGCAGGCCTCGTCCGCCGCTACCGTCGCCCCTCCTCAGTTCGCCCAGCCCGGCGGCCCGACTCCTCAGGACCCTGCGGGCATAGCCGTCCTGGCGATGCCCCCCCAGGCCCCCGGTGCTCAGGGCCAGCAGGGCTACGCCGCCCTGTGGGACCCCATGCTGCTGCAGCAGCAGCAGCAGCAGCAACATCAGCAGGCGGTCACTGTGCAGACACAGCCGCCAGCGCCGGCTCAACCTCAGCAGACGCAGCAGCCACCACCGTATCCCACCACGCCACAACCGCAGTCCGCCACCATCTACTACCAGAGCCAGCCCTGCCAGACCATCTACAGCCTCCCTGCCCCCTACCCGCCCACCAGCACACCACTGATCCAGGTACTGGGGGCCTGTTGAATGGAGAGAATGAGTCCCATTTTTTCCCCCATCTTGTTTATTATCAGTAATACAGAACATCGTTCCATAATTGACCCAGCAGGGTCGAAACGTTGCCCTTTTGTGCATTAAATATATGGGAGTCTATAGCAGCATTGCGGACATTATATATTTTTTCAGTCCTAGTAGAGAGCCTTAGTTTTAGAAACAACTATCTGATATGATGAACTATGAATTACTAAGTGATGAAAGAGATAGGTTAAGGATAAAAGTTCTTTAAGTGGTTAAAAAGTGATATTACTACAGTATGGTAATTTAAGGTAAACCTTTGCAGAGATCTGACCCTAAGACAAGGTATAAACATAACTGGGCTTACAGAGGGAATTCTGATGAACTATGAAGGCATTTGTGTTTGTAGTGCTTCATACGTGACTGTGTGTATGTCTCTCTCTCCCTCTCTCCCTCTCTCCCTCTCTCCCTCCCTCCCTTCCCCAGACGTACACGGAGCAGGCTGGCTACCTGCACAGTCAGCAGGTGTACCCAGCCCACCAGCAGGGCCTGGTGGTGCAGCAGGGTGGCACTGTCACCACCATCGTTACGTCCCAGCCAGTCCAGCAGGTACCTGAGCTCTGCTCCACACACCAGGGCCACCTCAGTCGCACACACATCACTTCCTCTTACACTCGTCTGTCAATAACCCACATTTTACACACACGCTCGCCGGAAACATAAAAGTAAAGTTCACGGTTTGGGAATACAGTTTGTTTTCTATGATATTGTAAATCTGATGGCTTTTTTATTTTTTACAACAAAATATGAGTACTATAGCTTTAAGACCCTTTCCTGTGTTCTATTTTCATCTTACCCAATGGGGAGGGAAAGTATGATTGGAAGGGAGTGACTTTTAAAATGATGTGATACTAAATCCATCCACTAGAGGGCATGTAATACCCATCAACATGTTTGGGGTTTTACTGCCAGTCTTGCACAAAGCTAATTATTTACAGTTAATCACCACACAAGGAAGAAACATCCATCACAAACAGAAACATCAATCACCCACTTTAACCCTGTGATTGGCTTTGTAGGAGATGATTGTACCCAATGGGATCATGGATCTTCCCCCTCCTTCACCACCTAAGCCCAAGACCATTGTGCTGCCACCCAGCTGGAAGGTCGCCAGAGATCCAGAGGGCAAAATCTACTACTACCACATCGTCACCAGGTACTTAGATGGTTGTGCATTTATTTAAGTGATTGTGCATGCTGTTATTTAACTAACTTTAACTATGGTATTTCTAACTTGTACGGATATGTATGTACGGATAGAATAGAATTTCACTAAGTTTGACAAAACTCATTGTGTGTGTGTGTGTGTGTGTGTGTGTGTGTGTGTGTGTGTGTGTGTGTGTTTGTGTGTTGCCTCTAGACAAACCCAATGGGATCCTCCCAATTGGGATGGTGGCAGTGATGATGCCAGTGTGGGCCACGAAGCGGAGATGGACCTGGGAACGCCGACGTACGATGAAAACCCATCTAAGGTAAATCCCGTCCCCAGTGAGGCAGCGCTTGGCTGCACAGCCAGCAGAGTGCTTTTATGTAGACCTACTGCCTACAGGTGCATCTGAGAAAATTTGAATATCACGGAAAGGTTCATTTTTCCCCGTAATTTAGTTTGAAAAAGTTAAACTTTCATATAATCTAGATTCATTACACAAAAAAGTAAAAGTAAAAAAAATAAATGTCAGGCCTTTTTTTGTTTTGTTTTAATCTTTTTATTCTAATCTTGATGGTTACAGTTTACAGCTCATGGAAATCAAAATTCCAGTATCCCAAAATAGTAGAATAAAGAATTTATAATACAGAAATGTTGATCTGAGAAGAGCTCTAATAATTTAATTAAGTCAAAATACTGACAATGGTTTCCTGAGCATTTAATCTCTCTCTATTCTATTGGACTTTTCCACTACCGGTATATTCTAATTGTTTGTTTGTTACTAAAGCCATACTATTGCTAATTCTGCAAGTGAATGACCACAGTAGTAAAATAGTGCAATACCCAGCCCAGCAGTTTCTGTGTGTGCAGCCACACCTTAATGCTCTGTGGCAGGGCAATGATACTTTCTGTCACAAAGATGTCAATAGAGTATATTCCTTAAAGTTATGTGCAACTTCTTGAACGAGTTGCTAAAATGGATTAAATTGCATTCCGTCTCTACATCTGACTTCTGAAGATGCCCAGGTGGTTCTTTTGTTTTCATGCATGTTTACTTTGAGGCAGTAATGTGTTTTCAAGCAAACTCAAAGTCTGGACATTTTGAGGGATCCCACAACATTAGCGTGCACAGACTTAAGACAGAGAACTATTAGAGAAATGAAATGAACTCTGTGATCCCTCGAGAGAATTGCATCCTGTGCTTTCAGACTGTGTTTGTCTCTCTCGTTCCCACTCTCCCTCTCTCTGTGTCCCTCTCTCACACCATGTAGCTGGGGGGGGGGCGGCTTTTGTTTTTCTGTTGGTTCTCTTTCCCACATCTCTTTGATGCTAACCAAGACCAGCTGAGGACACTGCATTCATTTGCCTAGTGGTTTCTCTGATTTGGAGTGGAACCTTTGTGAAGAGTCTGCAGTTTCAGCAGGAGCTCATCACACGGGGCACGTTAGGGGCATCGACAGGGTCTGGGTGTTTGGGGAAGCTACCATTGTGGAGCCAGTATGTAAACTCAGCCTAGTGGGGTTTGGACCTTGATGTTGTAGACTTGTGGGATTGTTGGTTAGGATGATTATAGTCGAGCTGTATACTTTAGTTTGAGGTTGGCACAGTGGCTCAGGTTGGCTGGTGGCCATCCATTGAGGTGCTAACGCTGTTAGCCTGTTTAGTGTGGGTAGTGTTGGGTCAGCTACGAACGGGTTTTCATCTGGCCAATGAGATTGGGCTCCCATCAACAGGGGAAGGGCAATTTTAGTGCTATCCATTGCAGATACACATTCTAATGGTGTCCTTGACCGAGTGGCTCTAAGTGAATTTCCTTTAAGTAAACGTTTCCTTTTAAGCTTTTCTATTCATGTCCTTTAGCCTCTGGCTTCTTGTTTGCAATGATTAGTTTGGGAAAGAGGAAATAGCTCGTTGTTGAAGAGATTTTCTCACTCTTGCATCCTCAGTTCTCCACCAAAACGGCCGAGGCAGACACTTCCAGTGAGCTTGCCAAGAAAAGCAAGGAGGTCTTCCGCAAAGAGGTGAGTCCTACACTGCCTGTTACCACACTCCCATATCGGCATTCTACTACTTCTTTTGGTACAGCAATGTAGTACGCCCAAGGGTGTGTCCACTGAAGTGGAAAGCCAGCAGTGAAATTGAATGTCCATGGAGACTGGTCAAATCTTTTATAAACAACAAGGGAGGGGGAGGGAGGGGTGTAGGAAAGCAGGAATGGATTAGACTAGAGGCTGAGATGCTATCTTGTTTAGTGTACTGGCATATGCTTTATCCAGCTTTCTTCCCAAAATGAACTCCATGTCTTTCCATAATTCGTTCCTTCAGATGTCCCAGTTCATTGTGCAGTGTCTCAATCCCTACCGCAAACCAGACTGCAAGCTGGGCCGCATCAGCAACACCGAGGACTTCAAACACCTGGCCAGGAAGGTACGGGCAGTCACACGTATTCTACTCTAATTCATGCTGTGCTCTTCTGACAGAAATATAATACAAGCTACAGGAGATGAAAGATAAGATGAGAACATGTTTCTCTCATTGATTTTTATACTTTTTATACTCTTTTGTACGAGTATATTTAGTAGTTACTTTCTTTACAAAAAACATTACATGTCAGATAATCAAATGAGGACTAAAGTGCACGACAGAAGGTTAAGGAGAAAGATTAAGCAGCACATTTCTGCTTTAAAACAGTAAAATTCATATTGCCTTCAAGCCCTTGGGCTATAATTTTTGGTCCTTTTTCACGACCATATTTGTGTTTGTCTCTCATCTGTAAACCCTAAAATGAAAGAGGCCAGCCTGCCTCTGTCAGTCAGCTGGCTGACTCGTTCCTAAAGCTCGGTCCCTCTGGTGAACCACAGGGACGCGCACGCCACACCGGACAGTTAGGCCCCTCTCCGTGCAGAGCAGCACACGTTGGGTGCGGGGAGCCAAGCAGCACATACTGTAACGTTAGAGCTGACATGAGGCTTTGTGGAAAATTCCACCTGGAAAATGTCGGACTAGTCCAAAATTCATGTTGACCATTAATAATTACAGGCTTGACCTTGGTTATGTTAGTGATGGCAAGTTCAGCTATTCCTAGCTTGAAAAAGTTGAATGAAGTTGTTTCACAAGTCAATACAAATGTCTGCCTTGCGATGCGTCACCTCAGTTGTATTTGGTTCTGAATGGGTTGCGAGTTGGTTCTGAGTCGGTTCTTTTCTCCCCTTCCTCTGTCCACAGCTGACCCACGGAGTGATGAACAAGGAGCTGAAGTCGTGCAAGAACCCTGAGGACCTGGAGTGCAACGAGAACGTCAAACACAAGACCAAGGAGTACATCAAGAAGTACATGCAGAAGTTTGGCACCGTCTACCGCCCCAAGGAGGACACCGAGATGGACTAAGGGAAGGGTGGACCTCTCATCGTGTTGATGTTTTTTAAAAAATGAAAAGAGAATAGAAACACAAACACACACCGATGGGCCACTCTCGTCTTACACGCCAAACGCAGCGGGGATGGAGGGAGGAGACAGAGGAGGTCTGGACGGAGGACGAACGAGACGTTTTCCCCCTACTGCCCACTCATCCCCCCTCCTCCGCCCCGTCTGTCCTCAGATGCGTGCGTGTGTGTGTGTGTGTTGTGGTATGAAGGAGAGGCAGGTGGCCTCACCAGAGCGCAGAGGCTCTCCTCCGACGACTCTGTCCACACGGACTCGCTCACTCGCCGTCGATCGTCCGTCACCGGCGGGCGAAGGATCACTGAAGAAAACAACAACAACAACAAAAAACAAACTGATGTGCTCATCATGGCACACAGGGGTGCTAATCTGATTTCTCTTCCCCATCATGGATGGCTTTTTACTCTTCTTTCATTTCTGTTTTTATTTCCTTTTGTTTTTCTGTCTCCTGCCGTGCGTCCTGGGGAGCGCGCCTCCATCGGCTCCTCGGGGTTTTTAACTACTGTCCTCCTGCTCTGGCTCCTCTCTCCTCATCTCGTTCTCTCCTCCTGTTACATTTTAAAGGTTGCCAGGCCTGCAGTAAAGACTGCTTTTTAAAAAAAAAAAAAAAAAAAAAACATGATCTAGAGAGAAGAGGAGAGGGGGAAAAAAACAAAAGTAAACAGAAATAGGAAAAAAACCGAAGAATGGAAATGGCCTACTCCCACCCCTCTCCCAACCCTCCCCCTTCCACGTTCTCTTTCCATTGGAGGGTTTTTCCACCACCACCATCCTCCCCAACCTCCCAGCCACGGAGTTTTTAGGTTCTCTTTTTCTGGTGCTTTCTCTTGGCTGGGTGTGTGTTATTTTCTCTCTCTCTCTCTCTCTCTCTCTCTCTCTTTCTCTTTCTCTTTCTCTTTCTCTCTCTCTCTCTCTCTCTCTCTCTCTCTCTCTCTCGGGTGGGTGTTAGAGTGAGGCAAGCAGCCCATGAAGGTTGAAACCACATGTGGTGAGTAGGGACAAGGGCATCCAGGGTCATGTTGCTGCACCCCAAATATATATATATATATATATACATACACACACACACACCAAGTCCCCACCACCACCAGCACCACCACACACTCCTGTCTGCAGCGCTGGGCAAACCAGAGGTAGTCACGACTCCCCTTCCGTGGGATTCTGTGTCTCCGCAGCTCTGGCAGTGAGGATGCCTTGTCGTGTAGCTCTTTTTTGTTTAACTTCTGAGGCACTGTCCACTGTCACTGGGCTCCTAGGCCTGCAGTTTGTTCCACACAAGCTAGCTGACTCATCCAGGCTGGAAATGGGGTTCTTTTAATGGCTTTTACTCAGCTGGCATGGTCATGCCCAGGGTGAGGTGAGGGGTGGCAATGGCCGTCCCTGTCCCCCGTCCTCTCCTCACCACGCCATGCAATCCTCCACTCCCCCTCTCCTCTCCTCACCTCACTCTTCTCCTCAGCCCTCCTGCTCCACCTCTCTCTCTCTCTCTCTCTCTCTCTCTCTCTCTCTCTCTCTCTCTCTCTCTCTCTCTCTCTCTCTCTCTCTCTCTCTCTCTGTCTGTCTGTCTGTCTCTCTCTGTGTCTCTCCCTGGAGTTTGGGCATGTAGCATTGTTCTTTTTTTTTTTTTAATGTCCAAGCTCTTGCCATTTTTACATTGAATGAGTGGTTTATCTGTTTTTAATGTCTTTGCAATTTCCTGGAGAGGAATCCTAGAAGATGGACTGCTGACTTACCTTAAATGTCACACCTGATAAACTACTCACACACACACACACACACACACCAAGCTGCAAACGCACTGGATACACCACCAGGCCTTCCAGTTATTGGACTGGTGTCCCCTCATCATTCATAGCTAGCTCTGTCCCCACCTCTAATAATTGCATTTAAGTCCATTTCAAATTCATGTATTATATTGCTTTCTATGTGAATATACTGAGAAATAGTTTTTGAGAAGCATTTAAATAAGCAAAGACTTTGTAAAAGGACTGTTGGTCCACAATTTAAACATGTAAATAGCTGTAAGTATTCCCAAACCAGGAAGCAAGGGGTGTGGGGACAGAGGCGATCTCCGGAATCTCTTCTCATGAGTTTGATCAACATGATTCCAATGCGCTTTTTTTCTCAGTTAGTAGGGGTTTGTTTTTATTTTAGTTTAATTGTTTTGTTTTCCTTTGGGTTTGAAGGAGGGCTGTGCATTTCTCTTCTGTTCCTCATGGGTTTTTTATGTACAGTCCGACCCTCTACTTGTAAGTATTGTGCAACCACATTGTCATACTGAGTGTAAAAACGTTTTAAATTCAAATAAATTGTTTTATTAAAAAAGGGCTCCTTTGTTTCTTTTTTTTTCCATTTACTCAAGTGGTAAGTGATGGCATGATCTAGTCTTAAGTGTTCTATACATGTAATCAAAGATCTTAGAACAGAGCAAGATGGCCGTGTTGCATAGTGCTCTTGTATATTTGCATGTAATGTTCCAAAATTGTTCTGGACTGAAACCCAAGCCTTGTCTCAACCATAGACATCAAAACACATTCATTTTCATTGTAACAATGCTTAGGCCTTGCATTGGTCTTGATCAGGTCTTGGTCATGCCTGGTACCGGTTTCAGGCTTTGCCAGGGTCTCAACTTGCATGTGCTTTCCAACACTGCCTGTGCTGTGAGTGCCATTAGAAGCGGTGGAGCTGTCCCAGGTCTCCAGCGACTGCCATCAGGGAGCGCATCTCCCAGTCATGAGTAGTCACCCCCCCCCCCCCCACACACACACACACACACACTCGCACACACACACACACCCCGCCCCTCCTTGGCGGCTCTGGCGCAGGCTCCGCTGGGCTCAGGGCCGCGCCGCACAGACCACAGCAGAAGCAGCGCCGGCTGGAATGCGTGACGGCATGCAGCGCCGCCCCAATCGCAGCAGCACGCCTGGTCCCACTTAAGACGAGAGCCGGCCCAGAAATCATTAACAGATTGTTCATTGCACTTAGAGAGGAGCTGAGGGGGAGCGGGAACATGCAGCGGAGGGAGGGGCGAGGAAAATGCTGGAAAGGGCCGCGGTGGAGAACCTCTTACCAAATGTTGCATTTCAGTCATTCTATGGCCCTTGCACTAAATGTCTTATTTAGACATACTTTGTCTACAAGCATCATCTTATGCGAAACAAAGGGTTATTTAGAGAGTGCAGAAACGACTCCCAAATAACTAAAGAAAAAAATCATGGTTATGTAGATTGAACCTAGATCTCAAGTATGTATCTTGGATAACAAACAACTTGGCTACTTTAACTTGATTTACATACTAGATAGCCACATCCAGTGAGCAACATACACATAAAGCATCTTGATTCACTGAGTTCACATTTCATACAAACAGCCCTGAGTACCTATCTGCCAGCAAGTACCTCTATCTGGTATAACTGAGGTAAAGAGAAAGACTACAATATGTCCATAATTCAGCAGCGCAAGTATTGCCTATCATGGTTATAAGACCATCATGTTTATATTGTTTCTGAATGTCCTGTTCAGGATGTGGGAAAAGATCCACTGGACACTTTTAATATCTATAAATCATAACTAGTGCATTTAGGCCATGTTTATTCTGTCCTTGAGATTTTAGAAACACTAAATGTTTGTTCATGTTTATTCTGTCCTTGAGATTTTAAGAGAACTTAATGTTTATTCATGTTTATTCTGTCCTTGAGAATTTAGGAGCACTGTTGTTCAGAACATGATGAAAGGCTTACAGTTATTTGTCTCCGTAACAATATTTAAAATTGACCAAAGAAAAGCCTGGAAAGTGTTCCCATTACTGTATATTGAAAGAGACTTGTTTAGCTGACTGGAAGCTGAGTAATATATGATGGTGATGGTTATGGGATTTGGTGATTATTCTCGTGAAGAAAAACTTAACAAAAAACAAATGGGCTTGGATGATGCATACACCACTAGCAGATGAATTGGTTTACTGTGCATGCTAGAATGTTGCAGCAACAATTGATGGAGTCACTCATGCATTCATACCAAACACAATTATCTATTGCTTTTATTATATGAAAATAGGCTAAAGACATTTATAAACATAACATTTCATTTAACATGGATATGAAGCAATGGCTGATTTATGACAATAGTACATGGACAGAACTTTGTGGCTGAGTCCTGGGTTAGTCTGAGGTTACGCCAGCATGACACAAAGGCATATTAGTCATCATGTGGCGCCCCATCAAGGGAGAGCCCCAGAAATCAAAGCCCCCCCCCCCCCCCAGAAAAATACGGCGCATCAGTCAAACAACCGAGCTGTGAACACAAAGCCAGCTGAGTGATGCCTTCGCCACGCAGCACAGTCATCCCAGATGAAAAGGGGTGGAGAGCTTGATTGCTGGGGGGCTGGAGCCAGGGATGGAGAGCCTGGTTGTTGGGTGGTTTGGGCCCAGGGATGGACAGCCTGGTTATTGGATGGCTGGGGCAGCTCACTCAGTCGGGGCCGGCGGACCCATAAACTCCCCCCTCACACAGGCTGCCCCAGTGCCTAGCTGTGGTTCTGTGCTCAAACATCTATTCTCTGCTAAACACATATAACTTTAAGTAAAAAGAAGTTCTTGTAGTTAATTATTTATTAATACTATGTACACAGGTATAAAACAAATGTGAATATTTATGCATAGAAAAACACAGAATGCTTAACTTTGAAAGCTTTTACATAATTCACTTTGGACCATTGCTACATAACTTCCCAAAGGAAGGAGCGTCTGTAGGCACGTTTCACTCTTTGGTGTGTTCTCTTGCTCTGCAGTCCTGGTCATAAATCTGCTCCAGACGTGGCAGAAAATAAATAGCAGGCTGCTGGGTGCCGGGAGCCGGCCGGCGACAAACAGGAAAGGCACCTGGTGTCCATCTCGCGTTCATCTCAGGGCTGCAGCCGCCATGCTAGGAGACAACAGTGGGACTCTTGGCATGACGAGCAAACAAATGTCTCTTTGAAGGCTGCGCTGCGATGACCCCACAGAAGAGTCTATATTTGTGTATGTGAGTGTGTGTGTTTGTGTGTGTGCGTGTCTTGATTTGCTCTGTGAGAGGGCATGTGCGTGTGTGTGTGTGTGTGTGTGTGTGTGTGTGTGTGTGTGTGTGTGTGTGTGTGCGTGTGTGCGTGTGTGTGTGTGTTTCGGGGGCTGGCTGCTTCAAAGCGAGCGGTGCCTCACACCACAGACACGCCCTGCGCGGGGCTGGTCAGCGTAGCGACCACGTCGGGTCTCTCGATGCGCACCAGCGCGGAGCACAGCAGCCCCAGCGTGGCGCCCTCCTGCTGGGCCCAGTCGCTCAGCAGCGTGCGCACTGGGTCCTCGCCGCGCCCAAAGAGGTCGGCGCGCTCCTGCTCGTAGCCCAGCGCCTCGGCCAGCTCTCTCCAGCCGGCCCGTGCTGACCCGTCGCCCAGGCCCCGCTCCACCTCCTCCTTGCGGTGCGGTGGCAGGTTCACATACAGGCGGCTGTCCTGCTTGCTGTCTCTCTTGCTGCCTATGAGGGAAGAGAGAGCAGCCTGAGTTAGTGGGTCCCTCTGTTAGTGTGTGTGTGTGTGTGTGTGTGTGTGTGTGTGTGTGTGTGTGTGTGTGTGTGTGTGTGTGTGTTGTGTGTGTGTGTGTGTGTGTGTGTGTGTGCGTGTTTCTCTGAGTGTGTGTGTGTGTGTGTGCGTGTGTGTGCGTGCATGCTTCTCTGTTTCTCTGAATGTGTGTGTGTGTCCTGTGCATTTAGATTAAATAGAATCAAAAATAATAAAAAAGTACATGAGGGACATATATACGTATATAGATGTATTTAGGAGTGCTTTGGGCCTGTTTGACCTCTGACCTTTGCTGGGCTGCGTATCCTGAAAGCTGTGGGAGTCTAGGAAGACGCCGCTGTCACTGTGCAGCTTCTCTCCTTCGGGGGCGTTGTTGAGCTCAGCGGCCGCACGGGCCTTCCCAAGGGCCTGCTTCTGCTGGCAAGACCTCCAGCTGCAATGCGCGCGCACACACACACACACACACACACACACACACACACACACACATAGAAAGAGGTCCATGGTCAGCTCAAGCATAAACAGTCAACATAAGGGTATCCCACACAAACTTCACAAACCAGCCAGGAAAAACACCACAGTCGCGTCAAGGGTTTATATGGTCATGTCATGTGAATAAACAATATCTTCCATTTTGGCTTGAACTAAGCTATTGTTTACCCAAGCTGTACCACAACAGCTCAGAGTGAGAGCACTGGAAGTGAAAGAGTCGGAGTGGCTGCTTCATATGGCCAGTGCCTCCACATCATGCAGGTGGTTTTGAAAGGAAGAGGAAAATGCAGAGCTGGTTCTAAAGAACAATGTGTCGGACGCTCACGCGTAAAGCAGGAAGGGTCTGACTCTTTTTTAAAAGACTTGAATTCTAGTGCAAACATGAAACATCAACCAGCTTTGACCTTGACAATCTTAATCAGAGTGCATGCTCTGTGTCTGAGTTCCAAGTATTCTGTTTCTTCACAACTAGTTCCCAGCACTTTGTTCTTGAACTTGTTCCACAGAGTGATTGTATGGCACTTCAAAGCAAAAGTGCAGAGCCAATCTCCACCCATAGAAATGAAAATCAGGCAAATTCAGTGAGAGTGAATCACACTCAGCTACTTACAGTTACCACAGAAGTACCATTGTTTGTGATAGATTTAGGGAAAGAAACAATGACCTTCAAACACATAGCACTGAGCAGTGTACAACAAATAAACTTGTCATAACTAGAATTTTAATGTCCCTTTAAGATTGATCTCTCCAACAACATTTTTTTACCAAAGCAACAGTCCTTCAAAAATGCTGACAATGCTGACATTGCTGAATAAAAATAAATAATGTGTATACAATTTTGAACTGTTACATCTACTCCTTCAGGCCTGTTGTTGCTGCTCTGTCTCCAGCCTATTTCACAGCTGCGTCCTGCAGCCTGTCCCCCTGAATCACACACTCACCATTTGTAGGCCACATAGAGCAGCAGGCCCAACACGACGGCCGCCAGCACGGACACGTACACCAGGATGTTGCTGCCGCCACGCTCCTCCTCGTGAGGGGTGAGTCGGGGATCGCCCGACTGGGGGGGCTGAGGACTCGTCCCTGCTGAGGAGGCGCGGGTGCCGTCGGAGAACACCGGCCGACTGTTGATGTGGAGCTGTTTGTCTGGGAGAGAGGCAAGCAGAAGAGCACTGGGTTTTATTTGGGCTTTTTAATCTCAGCTCAATAGACAAATCCATCAGTATAAAATCCATCAACAGTATATTCTGGTTGTCTGACAAATCAATATTGCCTGGGGAATTTGAAATTTTTTCGTTGAAATGTGACTTCTGCAGTCATCCTGGTCCAAAATCGTTTCCCCTTCCCTCACAATCGTCAGCTTGAAGCCATACAACGTCAACAACGTCAAATCAACATTTCAAAAAAACATTTTTCATGCTCCACCCCTGGCCTCCCTCCCTCCAAGGCTGTTGGAGACATCTTCTCATATGTGTGAGGACTGAAAGAGCTTTTCATTTTCTAGCCCTGCACCACAGCAACCCATAAACACATCCCACATGAAAAAATGGCAAAAAATTAAAGGACGTGTTTTGAAGAGAGAAAAAAAGGCTCTCATCTCTGGAGGGATCTGGAGCTTTTGTGAATGTGACAAGAGAGATTTGCAAGGTTCTTATTTTTAAATATCTGTAGAATGAACTTACTCTTCTAATTCCTTTCCCCCTCTCTAAATCTCCTCATGTCATCCGAGTTTGACCTTACATCCATTCCCATTTGGGAACTCATGTAGGCTGGTGGATGGCCTTTGGTGCCATGACCTCTGCAGGAGTGGTCGTGACCTTAGAGACCCCTGGCTGAGGGCCTGAGCTATTTGGAGCACATCAGAGAGCACTCTCCAGTCCACTCCACGCCCCGCAGACTAACACAAGGGTCAAGCAAGAGTATGATGACCATCGTATTAGTGCCAAAGGTTTTCCCTCTCTCTCTCTCTCTCTCTCTCTCTCTCTGTGTGTGTGTGTGTGAGAGAGAGAGAGAGAGAGAGAGTTTTGGGAACTAGAGGCTGCAGCTGCAGGCCACATGTATCTACCTCCTCTCTCCCTCTCCCCTAGACACACTTCCCTGCATATGTATTCAGATCAAGACTCTCTCATACACGCACACACACACACACACACACACACACACACACACCACACACTGATGCACAGACACACACACACACACACAGACAGTGTGCACTCACCCATGCAGAGGGCATCGGCAAAAGGCTCACAGGCCCGGATCTCCACTTCGTTTGGCTTGCACTGCGTGCATGGTGTGCAGGCCTTGCCGTGACTGGTCTCCTCGTTGAAGGCCGTGCCCGCCGGGCACTCCTCGCACACCGTGTCCCCGTGTTCGCTGCACTTTTGCACCAACCCCTGCCCAAGCGAGCACTTTGAGCACCCGGCACACAGGGCAAGCGTGACGTTGTCCCCCTCGCGCCACAGGTAGGCGGTGGGGCCGCAGTGGCACACGGTGTCTCGGGTGGCGGTGCAGGCATCCATCAGGGGGGCGCCACGCGGACACCTGGCACACGTGAGGCACTGCCGCGAGTCCTCCGAGGAGCTAAAAGTCAAACCTGACACATTTGTATACAAACAGGTTAACAATCAATACTTCACAGAATAGGATGACCTCCAAGCACAGTGGCCTGTACACAGAGTAGTTCTCTAAAAAGCTAATTCTATTCAATAAAATAAAACTATTTATGTCTAGAGACTACACAAAAGCACAATTGTATTTTCATCTGTATAATCTTTCAAACATTTTGTACTAGAACAGTATAGATAAACAGAACTCCACAAGTACCAAACTAATAATAACAATAACCTATTTAAAGAGCTCTTTTCTAAAACCAGGCAAAAACATAAAAAAAGCATAAAATCACCAGGTTTCAAAAGGAAACAAAACATGTTAACAGTTGCATGTATAAAAACAAGACAATTAAGTATAGGCCACAATAAAAACAAGTCAGTGTATATAAACTAATAGAACTGAACTGAGTGTGTGTATGTAGCGGACTGCTATTACACAGGTACACTATACTCACCCTGCTGACATGGCTCACACTGTGTGTTGTCTTCACCACACTCGACGGCCACTCGCGTTCCAGGGGGGCACACCTTACAGCACTCGCCAGCATCTGTGTACCTCTGGCTGGCACAGATATCGCCCACAGCCACCTAGCACAAACAAACATGATCAGTCAAGCATCAAGAATCACAACTGCCTTCAGCTGGGGCAAACTGCCCAAGAACAATCCTGGAAGTCCAGATGTGTGACTGGACAGCTCTGGTGGTTAGTGGCTAGTTTACACAAAGTCTTTCGTTTCATGTAAATACAAACAACAAATGTACTTTGTATTTGAATGTGTTTAGGCTTCTTAGTAAATTAGCCTTCATAGTGTTCCTTGAAGCTACAGACGGAGATCTCAGGGAGCTGCTGGTCAAGCATGGCCCTGCAGTGCAACATAGTTGCAAAGAACATCAGCTTTACAGTACTGCCGTAAATGCTGCAATCGTGCCTTCCCAAAAGCCAGCATAAATGAAATACACATTATAAGCACTGGGGTCTACAAAGCCTTCTACAAAGCTTATACCCTCATGTCAACACAAAGGCCTATTTACTTTTGCATTTTATTGACTGCAGAGCATCTTTTATGGCTTTGACAGGACGGTGCTTTGCGGGCCTGCATATGAGACGAGAGTGTGAATGGTGAGAACAATGGCCCAGCCGTCCTGAGAAGCGCTCCTCACAAGGGGATCAAAGAGCCATTAGCAACTCAACAGCTTGCTGCTATCAGTCCCTGTATCAGCATAGATCCACAGATCTAGATTAGTCTGCCCAACTCTCTCTCTCTCTCTCTCTCTCTCTCTCTCTCTCTCTCTCTCTCTCTCTCTCTCTCTCTCTCTCTCTCTCTCGCACCCTTAAGAGTTATTCAGGTTTAGTTCTATGCATGCTTTTTATTGGCAAAATTACAGACTGGAATTTTTCTCTCCCTCCCTCCTCTATAATTTTTACCAAGCCAATTTTTCTCACTAAAGCTAGATGGTTAGCCTTCTTGCTGACATTGTGTGTGTGTGTGTGTGTGTGTGTGTGTGTGTGTGTGTGTTGTGTGAATGTTCTCAAGGCCTAAAATAGTGTACCCCCCAAAAACAAAAGCCAAACTGGTCCATTCTTCTTCCAACAGAATAATCAATAACATGTTTGTTGCAAAATGACCAAAGGCTAATTACCAGCACTGACACTTTTTTTCACCAAGAGAATATAATTACTCAGAACCGGAGTAAATGAGTGTGGTTGTTTGTGTGGAGAATGTCTCTCTTTCTCTCTCTGTGTATGTGTGTGTGTGCGTACATGTGTGTGTGTGGGTGCGTATGTGTGTGTGTGGGTGTGACTAGCTTTCAGCCTGAGGCATGGGTGTCTGACTCCCCAGAAACTCTTCTGAGGTGAGAGGGACTGGTGTGTGTGTGTGTGTGTGTGGGGGGGGGGGTTACAGCTCATTCAAGTCTAACTCTTGTTAATAAAAGAGAGTATCAAGACACCAGGGGCCCCCCATGAAGAAACATATTGGAAAATATTGATATATATATATATACATTATATGAGACATGCAAACATGGCATGCGTAAATGCTATTTTGTGGAATTACATTCAAAACATATCTGTAAATGTGTGTGTGTGTGTGTGTGTTTAATTCAGTGCCACTACTTCTACCATTCACACACACACACACACACACACACACACACACACAGACACACACACACACACACTCCCACACATACACCCCTCCAGACTGCGGCATTTTAAACATGCATTGCTTCTATCCTTTTCAGACAACTGGCTCTCACACCCCTGGGGGCTGACAAGAGCAAACAGATGTCTAACAACTCACCTCCTACAAAGAAAGCTAAATGCTAAGATCTCTCTTTCTCTCGCTCACTCTCTCCACTCTTGTTCTCTGATGTCTGTCGAAGGAGAAGCTCCAGCGTGTGTTGACCTGCAGAGTGATTCAACCCCCCCCCCCTCCCCCCAAAGACACACACAGACACACACACACACACCACACAGACAAACACACACGCGCACACGCGCACACGCGCACACGCACACACGCGCACACACACACACACACACACACACACACACAAGATGTGCTGACAGTTAAATAGCTCTCTTTTTGCCTTGCAGCGTAGTCGCCTGTTACTGCACAACTCATATGCTTAAACCTGTCTCACAATCACTCTCTCACAAACAAGACAAACTCCAAAGACAGACACACCTCGCTGAATACAATACTGTTACTTCAAACACCTTTTTGACCTCACACATACTCACAATCCAACTTCATATAATGACTCTCTTATCTTAACCGCTTTCAATGGAATGCACTCCATTAACGTTAATATCTGTTGCTGGCATCAGACACATGAAAGCAGAAGACGTCAGTAGTTGAACAGACATCTTTCGTCTGAATGAATGAAATCTTAATCTATAATTTGAGATTTGGACAAACAGTATGGGGGCAGATTGGGGAGCGATAAGGAGAAGATAGGGGCAGAAGTGGGGGAAAGGGACAAGTAGACCATGACAGAACAGAGAGATGAAGATGCAGAGGTTAAGAGAAAAACAAAACAAATCTGACAGCAGTTTTTTGTTCTTAACAAGAGAGTGTGGAGGATAGATAGATAATGGTAGGTAGGTAGATAGATAGATTGATAGATAGATTGATAGAGAGAGAGAGAGAGAGAGAGAGAGAGAGAGAGACAGACAGATAGACAGAGAGATTCACAGCAGGATGCAGTTCTCTAACTCAGCTGGCATTTCCTTTGTCATTGCCCAAATATAGTGTGGTGTTCCCCTAAAACTGGAGCGTCAGAAGGAACAGAGAGAAAGAGAGAGAGAGAGAGAGAGAGAGAGAGAGAGTACACTGTGTAGTGTATGAAAGAGACGGATTAAGATTGTGAGTGCAACCGTATGAGAAGGTATGTGACTATTGA
The DNA here is from genome assembly GCF_018492685.1 of Alosa sapidissima. Taxonomy (NCBI): domain Eukaryota; kingdom Metazoa; phylum Chordata; class Actinopteri; order Clupeiformes; family Clupeidae; genus Alosa; species Alosa sapidissima. The sequence continues at coordinate 10,636,075 of NC_055959.1, read as the reverse complement.
AATGTAGTCATCCATATTTCCCAGTGTGTTTGCTAAAGGACTCAGGGACATTAACTCCTAATTCCAGTTCTAAAACACACACTGAGTGAGCTCATCTAAAGTAAAGCAGGAGGGAATGGAAACCTAACAACCTGCAACAGTGTGTGTGTGTGTGTGTGTGTGTGTGTGTGTAAATGACAGTTCATAATCAACCTTCTCTCATACTCCTATACGTTTTGAGGGTATAATCAGTATACTGTATAGAACAAAATTTGTCCCCTTTGGAATTATAATGTTCTATCTGCATTCTGAGTAGTTCTGAGATATTGAGCTTCAAAGTTTTAGAATTCCATAGTTATTTTGATAAGTGGAACAAACCTCTTTCGATCTTATGTTCAAAAATGCATACAACTTCAAGAAACACCTCCCCTCATCTTATGAAGTTGTCATAGAATAAGAATATGTCAATAACTACATTTTGACAAAAATGTCTGATAGAACCTTATAATTAATAAAATAATTGAGCACCTTACCACTGCATACTGAATCACAGGGTCAGTCCCGGCCCTGTCACTGCAAGCGCCTCATAAATAAATCTTTAGTACATTCATGTGGATCCTTGTTTTAGTATCTTTTACTGTTCTTTTTAGTCATGTGGATTTGTTATTTTATCATCCTGTTTATGTTGTAGTGTATGTTGTGTGTGGTGTCTTAAGCTACCTTGAATTTCCCCTTGGGGATCAATAAAGTATATTATTATCTATTCTAAGGGGGCAAAAGCTATTTAGCACACATTATAAAACATATCCACTAGACATGAGAGGAGAACCAAGGCGGACCACCCCGCCGTGTGTTGCCCCAAAAGACCAATCACCACATATGTGACCACCAAAGAGAGCCTTGGGCATTCAAAGGGATCTCAACTGTCAGTGGCCTAGCCAGCTGAGTGCAATTTGCTGCACAAGTCAGACAGACCGCTGGGCTCTGGAGGGTGGAGGTGGGGGTTGGGGTGGGGAAGTCTAACCTGAGTGATGATGAGCACATGAAAGCCCATCTGCTCTGGCCGCAGGGACAGAGGCTCACTTAGCTCCCTCTGGCCCCTGGTCCTCACACCCAGGTGCTGGGGACACCTCTGTAACTGACGGGGGCCTCACTGTGCTACACGGACGGACGGGCTCTGGCTCTCTCCCCTGGAGACGCTATAATCACCTCCAACACTGGCCGGTCACTGCGGCTAGGAGTGCCGGAGGGTCCAGAGCAGAAACAAAATGCTAAATATGTCTACAGTGATAGACCAAGACTCTGGTAAAAATACAATGAGAAGTCAGGCAAGTAGTAGGCCTATGTGTGTGCTTAAGTCCGTGTGTGTGTGTGCGCGCGCGCACGGGCGTCTGTGTGTTCACGAGCACTTCAGACATAGCACATAGGATGCAAATCAATAGAACATGTTACAGTGCTTCTTTGATGTAGCCAACTTTACAGTGACCAACGGAGTGAGTTACGGCATACAGCGTGAGACTCCTCACAGAACGCCTATATGTGGCTACATGGAAATTCAAGTTATTGAGCTGCGACTCTGCTCTCCACAAACCAGGAGAAAATGACGATAATTACTGAGCTCCGGATACTCGGAACCAAGCAATACTTCAACTTGTGGCGGGGTCTGCATTCGGGACTGACATTTGGAATGAGTGTCACTACCAGTGAATAGCATGCTCTATAACTGTGATGGGAATGGGCTATGTAACTGAAAGTACGACTGTAAGACGTCTGAAGTTATATGTTCAAGCCTGGGACATTCCTTTGCTCTTAAATCATTAAATATACACCAGCAGAAATAGAAATGTTTGAAGCTTCGCTTAACATTGGCCATTGCCCACGCTAAACTCATGTTCAGGATTACATCAACTTCAACAATGTCTGCTTGGCAGACACTTAGATTCAAGTTGACAAACTAAACCAGACTTATGCTTAGGCGTAGGTCTATATTTCAAGTGAGAGTCAACTGTAATTTGTCTGTATTAATCACTCCAAAGTAGGAGAACATGACAAACTTGGCTATTTAAGGATTCAGACGCACGATAAAAGAAAAACTGCTGAGACTGCAGGCCTGAGAAACCAGAAAAATTCTGATGGTTTATTAATAATTCATTGTAAGAATAGTAGAAGCTAGAATCTCCAAAGCAAAAATAACCTATTCAGACAAAAAGGCTAGAGAATATTGTTACTGATTTCAAATATGACCAAAGCAAGATAGCTCTGCTTGAACATAATTTTGTGCAGATAAGGCTGCATGACCAAAATAAAAACAAGCAAGTTATGATGCACTCGATGCATTAGGCTACATCGATCCGTGATATCTTTCGAAGAACTACACTTGGTGATTTGAGGAGAAAATGGAAATATTCTTAAACTCATGTTATTTCTCTACATGTAAGCCGTAATGCATAACACTCCTTCGGTAACATATAGATCTCACTTCTAACCCCACTGCCTACCGCAAGCTATACGGGGCTCGACTGGAACGGGAAGAAAAGGCTTACCTTTGAGAAGAGAAGGAGCGCCCAGACCCACAGTAGTGGCATCTTTTTTTTATCTTTTCCCCAGCCAACAAAGAATCAATCCGTCTGTTATCCCGCAGTTCTTTGCACGTCACTGAAGTTACTTTGACAAGCGTAAACGTTTTGTTCGGGTAACTACTGGCTATCATAAAAAAGAGCCAGTCACCACTCCAAACTGAAAAAAGTACCGAAACAAACTTTCTAAAGCTTGTAGTCCCGGATAACTGTGGTCCTTTCAGTAGCCTATATGAGGATGGACTAAAAATAAAATCAAAATCCGTTTCAACGTTTGTACTGAGTGATGAACACTTCTTCAGCCCACTTTCTTGTCATCTGATGAAGTGGTAGACGGGCGCTTACAGCCTCAATTAACCCCCAAACGTCCAAAACCTCACGTGCCCCAATGCTCGCGCTGCGATTGGATGTTTGAACAGGGCAATAAATGCTCAGTGGGGGTACTTTTTATGCTGCAAAGGGTTATAAATTAAAAGGGGAGGGGGGGGGGGGGGGGGGGCACCGGAAAGGGACCTTAGTGCATTGCATGTTGATAACAGTCTTACTTTGAAGCTTATTTCACCAGGTAGGCCTACTTGCCATCATTAATTTTTTATCATTTAGGACAAAATAGCTCACCAGGCTCTCTAGGCTATGGCGCAAACAAGAGAATTCTTGGAGCCAATGGGCCCCTACAACTGCTAAACAATTCAGACAAGGTTACTATGAAGTAATAATAATGACAACAATAAAAACAACAACAATATAAGTATTATTATCATCATCATTATTGTTATCATTATTAGTAATAATAATAATATTGTAAATAATAATAATAATAGTAATAATAATTGTTATCAACAGCCACAGCAAGTAAGTTTTAATGCAATGGAAGGGAATTCCTGCCCTTGCCTCTGAGCAGTTTGAAAACAGTGGAGTAGCACACTTCCCAAATCTCAGTTGACCACCTGCGGTCTGATCCGACCTGAAAGAAAACCGTGACAATAGGATTGGTCTGTAGTTTTATCGACTCGTCAGTGCATCAAGAGAGAGAATTCCTGTTGCTAAGGCCTGTGTAGGTTCTCTCCAAGGAGTAGTCAGCGGCCCATACTAATGAGAGGGTGCATCATAACAAGCACCAAAGCTCTTGAAGATCCCACCTTCTAACATAAAAGTAGCCTAGTACTTGATTTGTCTAATTTCTGCAGATAGGCCTATAATAAATTAGGACAGTCTATTCAAGGGAGATGATAAGAAAGTCGGTGCGTTTTGTGGCCTAGTATGTTCAGGTTAAGAGACATGTCTTTCTGTAACCCTTGGTTACTGATATGTACTGAGGGGTGATGACACATGATCACACAGCTTCACCTAAGCGCTGAAATGAAATTATACACAAACCAACACATCTAATTTGTATAATGCATAAATCAGATATGATTCAAACATGCATGTGTCAATCTGCAAGTACATGTGTCTGCAGGGACCCAGAGTGATGAACTGATTTGAGCAGGTAGGCCTGCAGATTTCAGGAGACAAATAATGATCAATGTTTTACCAGACTCATGTTTCCTTGTTGCAGCATCTGTTTGGGTGTGTTGAGCTTGTATGTGTTTGTGTCTTGGCACATGCCATGGCAGTGTGAATGCAGGAAATGTTGGCATCCCCGCTCAGCAAGCAGCAGTGGACCCAGAGAACACAGCAGTACAGTCACAAAAAAAAGTCGTCTAGGGGGTTGGGGGTTGAGGGTTCTGATTGTTTGGGTGGCAGTTAGAGGGTTGTTGTGGGACAGGAGGGTTGTGGTTGACAGGGATATATCAAACAACAGGAGGAAGGTTACTGTATGTAGAACCAAGCAGGAGATGCTTGTTATTATCCAAGACGAGGTGTCAATCCCCCCCCCAACAGTAAGAGGATTCTGTGACAGAGTTCAGTTACCCCCGGTCCCCACCCCCACCTCCTGCAGCACGCTCTCCTCCTCGTCTCGTCCTCTGTACTGCCCGCCTGAATTGCCCCCCTCGGGGTGTTTATGAGGACGGGGGCAGGGGTAACAGGATATTCGGCCCTCTGAGGGATCAAAGGAGTCTGCTCTTTTAAATAAAATGTGGAGTAACTGTGACCTTTTAAACTCACACAGAGTGCAGGAGAGGTGGAGAGGGACAAGCATGAGATGCATCATTCATCAGAATAACTGATTCTGACTCTTTGCAACAGAGTTATAACGTCAACAAAAGTATCTTACTGTGACGACAATAAACATTTATCGCTAAATCACGCACAGGAAAAGATTAGACAGCGAATGTGCAATGTCCTTACATAGCATTCTGGTGTTGCTTACCATAATGATGAGGTATTTCCGTGTTTAGACAGTGCCAAAACACGGCTGAATCACACACACAAAGACACACACACACACACAGACACACAAATAACCACAACACAGAGACAGACATAAAAGGTCTCTGATGCCCTAATGTATCATTGCAGAGTACAACAACAGGATCTGGGTCACATTTCTACACATTTATTGACTTCAATAAAGTCAGGTCTGCACATGCTCAGCAAAACACCATTTTAATTCAGCAGGCGACACAGTATATTCACTGGAATCTTAAAGTAAAATTTGATCATAGACTTACATTCACAGACATAAAGCAACAAGATTGACAAATATTACAGCAAGTCATCTGGAAGGATGAACAATGATACGTGTGCCACGAGAAAACCATGGGCCGATATGGCATTGGAGAAGATTTGAAAAGATAGACTAAAAACACATAAGGACATCTGTGAGAGACATGGCTTCAGGCCGTTATTGCATTCACCCAAAACAGTTCCCTTTAGCATGATGGCAAAGCCTTGGAGAGAGTGGAGGTGCGGCACAATGGCGGGGCTTTTGTGTGAGTGAAGGGAACATGTGTCTGTCCTGCTGTGGCAGCTCATTCAAGCAGACGGCTCGCTGGCTGCACAGGCACTTCACAGGAAGTACATTCCAGTGTTCCTTTACTCCAAGTGGCGCACACACGCGCACACACACACACACACACGCACACACACACACACACACAAAAGCAAATATATATACACACAGGCAGGCACACACACACACACACACACACACACACATACACACAAATGTGTGCTTAGACACACACACACACACATCTGTTTCACACTCGCTCAGGATAAAAACAGCTTCAAAGCATTTCAGTGCTCAAGGGGAAAAAAAATATCTGCAGCCTTCAGCATCAGTACAGTAATGGTTACAGCAGTGTTCAACCAGCTTGGTAGTGGGGCAGAGCATTCATGCCACTTCCTCACAAGCATGCTTTAGCCAAACCAGCCCATACAGTCTCACTCCAACCTGACATGGACTTGTGTGAGCTTGCCAGTTGTGTTGTGCAGACATTTAGCTAAACTATCCGTATTTACTCAGCAGATAATATTTTAACCTCGTTCTGAATTTGGTGAGTTTGGTTTAAAACACACACACACATATAATTAGTCCCACACTTAAAGAGGTTTGTGTGATGTTTTTGTTTACATAAAGTGCACTCAGAGTGTCTTCTTTTAATCCAGTTTATCTCCACTTCTCAGGGAAAAACCTCCAGATTGTCTAGACAAGCAAACATAAACCTGGATGTAGAATCTAAGTTAACCCTCATAGACAGGCAGTTAAAAGCCTCTATATGAAAAATATGTCTTATGGAATTACTAGAACTGATCGGTGATATTCATGATTTAGTCGGGAATGGCTTTAAATGCAAAGTGAAAAAGTGGCATTAGTGATTGAACAAACAAGAATTCTACTGCCCACATTATACTGTGAACAAAAAACAATAAACACAAGAACAAAGGCACTTCATCGATACAGGAGTAAAAGAGGCAGGAGGAGTGTGTGTGTGTGTGAGAGAGAGAGAGAGAGAGAGAGAGAGAGAGAGAGAGAGAGAGAGCACAACTCATTGATTTATCTGCAGTGTGTAAAATCTGGTTAGTTTGCGTGGCTATAAACAGTAAAAAACTGGCATTATTTGGCTTAAGTGTGTGTGTGTGTGTGTGTGTGTGTGTGTGTGTGTGTGTGTGCGCGTGTGTGTGCGTGTGCGTGTGTGTCAGTGCTTAGTGTGGAAGCTTAGTAATGGGTGGACTAAAGTGTGAAAAGCAAGAAGAGTGATAAATACAACATAATCTCAGTAGCATGAAAACCCATTAAACTGATACACACACATGACCATTCTCTTTCTCTACATTTAAGGCATCAAAGAATCTCACGCAGCAATTGATAACAGTATCTTGCACTTTCAGTAAAAAAAACGACAGAAACCAATGAACACGCGTTCACAATCATTATTACTTTGCAGCTCTGAGCTCACACAGCAAACCCAGGTAGCCTCCTGTGTTAATGTGTCCCTCTTGTGGTGTACTGGGGTACTACAGCAGAGGCCCCTCCACAGGAAACAGAAAACACATTCAAATGCACGGAATTTAAGATCCCTTACTTTCACCAAATGTCAGACACACACCAATACTACAGCAGAAGTGAAGAGTCTGCTGGAGAAAAACTAAAATCTTTGGAACGGCCTCTTTTCAAATTAATAACTACCACATAAAACACCTATTTTGGAAAAGAGTTTCATTTAAAAAGTGCATCTTTGGAATATAATTGCTTCGGTTCCCTTTACCCTCACTCAGCTCACTCATATAAAAACAGTGGTGGTGGTGGTGGGAGGAGGGGTTCTCTCTCCCCGGCAGTGAAGTCCAGAGGTGCAGTGGTCAGGTCCTGAGACAGTCCTCATGGCTCTCCTGACCCCGGTCCCCTCACGACCGCTGGCCCTGTCTGCAGCATCGGGGGCTGAAGGCACGGTGGTGGTAGTGGTGGTGGTGGTAGTGGTCAGCGTGTCCCTGCCCTGTGTGTTCTACCCTGCCGTGTCCCTCTCACTTAGCTGCGTTGGCCTCGGTGGGGTTGTACTCCGTCTCCCCTGAGGACACCTGAGAGATGCGGCGCGTGGAGCCCCACAGCCGACGGGAGAACTGCCCCGAGCGCACCTGATGAGGTGTGGTGGTGAGAGAGAGAGAGATGGAGAGAGAGATGGAGAGAGAGAGAGAGAGAGAGAGAGAGAGAGAGTGTGTGTTAGGGAGGGTTGCTAACTTTAATACACTGTAATCATGGCCAGCATGCAAAATTCATATTGTTGAGCGTCTGTTAAAAACGGCACTTAAATACGTATTGAACCATTCTAACAACACACAGGGGCAGACGTACAAAGGGAAGTGGATGACATGATGATGCAAACCTAAACCGTTAAAGGCACCCTTGGCAGTTTTTTGACCTTAACATAACGTTTCCAAAATATTTGTTTATGGCACATAACCTCATAACATGACGAACGGCACTTCTGCCAATGTCTGAGCGGCCCTCTGTAGGCGCTTACCAAACTAGCAACTTTCTAGTTTCGGGTAGGAAACCCCCCCTCCGAAATTGAAGCAGAAAAGAGCTGCTATGCTACAGGAATTCAGAGATGTTTTTCTACAGACTGCTGTCGGTGCATTGCATTCCCTCCCATATTATATCGGAGTTGTGCATTTGACTGCAATCTGGATTGCAACTGCTTTTAAAATGTGTTAATGTTTCACCACAAAACACAGACGTGTGCCAGAATACTTAATCAATTGCTCTGAACACCGCTGCTATTGCATGATACTCCCACTTTTCCCTCAAAACTTCCCACAAATGCATATGCATGAGTAAGAAAGCTTGCCTGATAGCGGTCCTTTACCCTGCAAAATGCAATTTCACTCGTGTGGTCTGTTCGTACATACGATGCCATGTTTTGCATGCACTATTCTCCTAGTACATCAAGTCCACAGTGTTTGGACATATCCTTTATACAAACAAGGCAAGACACTACACATGGACTGAACACAGCTTTGAATGGACCAATGAGCAGCCCCCCAGCATGTCTGCCCATGTGCCCCTGTTTATCAACATGCTCATTATGATGTGTGTTGTGTTTACACCACTGTGTCTGGGGAGGGAGGGAGAGAAGAGAGGCAGAGAGAGAGAGAGAGAGAGAGGGAGGGAGAAAGAGAAAGAGAGAGAGGGGAAGAAAGAGAAAGACAAAGAGAAAGAGAGAGAGGTAGGGAGAAAGAGAAAGACAGAGAAAGAGAGAGAGAGGGAGAGGTATGGAGAGAGACAGAGTAAGAAAGAAGAAAAAAGAGAGAGGGGAAGTGGGAGAGAGAAAGGGAGCATGAAAAGGAGGGAGAGGGAGGGAGAGAGAAGAGAGAGAGAGGGTAAGGGAGAGGGGAAGTGGGAGGGAGAGAAAGAGAGAGAGGGGGAGCAGGAAAAGGAAGGAGAGGGAGATGGAGGGAGAGGGAGAGAGAGAGAGGGAAAGAGTTCACTCACCTCCTCTGGTTTGCCAGCACCCACTACGATGAGCTTGCCGTCCTCCAGCCCAACCAGCACGTGGCTGTTCTCCTTAGTCACCGACACGCTGCGGATGGGCACCTTCAACGGAAGCGGCGACACCGACAGCTTCAGGCTGAACAAGGCACACACACATTTACAGTCATTAAAGGAGAATTCCGGCAATTTTAAACATAGAACTCGGTTTTTTCAAGGTCACCGAAAACTGAGCAAAACTGAGTTTCTCTAAAACAGCATCATTCCATCAAAATTAAGTTGGAATTTGAGAAGGCATGTCCTGGCATGAGGGACATTAAGGATCAAGCTTTCTACGAGAGAGGGTGTGGAAACGGACCAATGTCCAGGCTTAAGTGGTCTTGTGATAGTTGTGAATTATGCTTTGGGCAGACTTGTGTATTGGTGCTAAGGTGTCGTACTTGTGGAGGTCTCGGATGTGGAGATTGCCCAGGGTGGTGCCCAGAATGACGTGCTCCAGCCCCAGGTACAGTGCCGACACCTGCTCCTCCAGAGAGACAGAGGCCAGCTGCCGCCCGTTCACAGAGTACACGTGGATGGAGGACGTCTCCTGGGGAGTCGCACAAGAACATTTCTTATCACAAATGACTTCCTCTCTCTCCCCAAAGTCTTACCGAATTCATTTCATATCATCCATTCGTATAACAGAGAGGGTCGAGGGCTGCCCCTGGGTTGTGGTACCTTTCCAGAGTGCCTGCCCTCCACTACGGCGTGTGCCACCAGGTGCCCCTCCATGCCCACAGCCAGCTCAGTGATGCGAGAGGAGAGGCCGCCCTCGCAAGCCGGACGCAGAGAGCGCAGGAACTGGCCCCTCCGGACGCTGTGCACAATCAGAGTGCCGTCCTGCAGTGGGGCAGAGGAAGAGGAGGATGAGGAGGAGGACACAAACTTCATGTCTGTTCAAAATCTCTATTACTCTGTCTGTTTTTACTAGTTCTCCTCTTCAGTCTACTGCATATGCCTTTCATTGCTCCATCTTGTTTGAAAAACTAGAACTGCAACTTCAGGTCTTTGTTCTTCCACTGCATATTTCCTCTAAGTTGTCTTTAAGCAGTTCCCCTGAAGGACCTAATGCTTCAGTACCAGTTAGTATAAGTGTCAGTGCTACTGCTGCCCTCTGACCTTTGACCCCGAGATGGCCATGTCCAGCTCGGTGCTGATGGCCACGCAGGTGACCTCCTGGTCGTGTCCGGAGAGCACCTGCACAGGCTTCGGGGAGAGTCCAGTGGAGAGGCCGCCCTGTGGAGGCAAAGTAGGGAACACAAGCCTCTCATCAGCCACAACGCACATGTAAAGAATCAGATCTACTGGGATCTACTAGGATCTACTGGGATCTACTGTGTGGGAATCATGTCTGATTCGGACGGTGTGAACAGACCTGCTGCTGCACCTGCCAGATGATGCAAGAGCAATCCCGGGAGCCAGAGATGAGGTAGATTCCACAGAGGTCCAAAGCCAGACATGTGACAATGTCTGTAAAACACATGCACGGACACACACACGCGCAAACGCACACGCACAAGTTTAGATCTTTCTGATTTACCAGTTCATGTGCCACAAATACAATCCTATATAAACATATTTGTTTAATGCTGATATGTTTGCTCAAAGCATTCTACATTATATAACATGATGATTTTTAGTATTCATTTTCACACAGGCATCAGTCCCACAGGCCTGCTCTGTGCCCTCACCGATGTGCCGGCAGATCCTGCCCACCAGCTTGCCCTTGCCCAGCATGGTCACCCTGAGGCTGCAGTCCCAGTGGCCTCCGCTGAACAGCAGGCGTCCGTCGTTGGACACCACCAGCACCTTCGGCCCAATGTCCACGCCCGGGGAGAAGGGCCCGCTCAGGAATCTCTGGGTCCTAAGACACACACACACACACACACACACACAGAGAGAGAGCGTCAAACATTACAACTTCTCAGAACCTCTCACCAAGGCCGTGTTAGACTGGGATGGGCATGTTCAGAGGCCAAGGATGAAAGAGGAGAAAAGCGGCTAATTTTGTGTGTGTGTGTGTGTGTGTGTGTGTGTGTGTGTAGAGATGGAGAAAGGTTGGTCCTTTGATTGTGCCAGCTGTCTGGACTATTAGTTTTCTTCAGCACAGCAACTGTCCCAGCCTGCAGCTGTCTGTCTGTGCTAATGGCGACAGCGTAGTGGACAGCGCAGACCTCCACTCTCAGCAGCTCAAAGCCGCTCTCCCCTCCCTGCACTTCAAAGCACTCCTGTTCTGGCTGTTTTCTCAGGGCTCCATACAACTTAATTACACATGGACATGACCCGCTCTTAAAACACACACACACACACACACACACACACACACACACACACACACACACACACACACACACACACACACACACACACACACACACACACACACCCCTAATTAAAGGCATCTCTTCCCTGGCATGTGGTGACGCAATGGACATCAAAAATGGGGGTGATGAGTAAGGTATGACTCAAATGTGTGTGTGTGAAAGAATGTGTGTGTGTGTGTGTGTGAAAGAATGTGTGTGTGTGTGTGTGTGTGTGTGTGTGTGAAAGAATGTGTGTGTATGTGTGTGTGACACTCACTTGGGGTTGGACACAGTGGGGTCCTTTGTGAAGGTGAAGTAGTTAGCTATGCTTTTATCATAGGGCAGCCAGCTGTGCGTCCCAATCAGACCGTTGGCACTAACTGACACCTGCACAGGAAAAGGACAAGGACGTTACATTGTGGTGTGGACATGACTGTTTTTATGTATGTGTGTGTATGTGTGTGTGTGTGTGTGTGTCTGTGTGTGTGTGTGTCTGTGTCTCACCAGCACATCTGATCCCTGTATAATGAAGGATCTGGTCTGATTGCGGGGCACCACAGCTTGCGCTAGAGGCAGTCCATCACTCACCACCTGTGAATGATAATGGTCGTCATGGCAACACTACACACAACACCTTCTCTAGTTCACAGAACACATACAGGGAGCTCTGAGGACACTACCAGACAGACTACACCAGGCACAGGACTGACAAGTTCCGTTCCCAGAGCGTATGCTACAGCAATTAGCATCCACTATAATCAATGGAACTGGCTACACCAGACATGCTAGCGGCGCACACATTTGAAAATAACTACACCAGTCCTCTAAAACTATTTTTTACACTCCGCAAATGGAGCGCTTCAATTGCACACCCGATGCAGCCTGGCTGTCTAGACATGTACGCACACTAGCTCCCCTTTACTTGTTTATTTAAAGTAACACTAGAAGTAACGTTTCGAGCCTCACGCTCTTCATCAAAAGTCTCGCGCTCTTCATCAAAAGTCTCGCGCTCTTCATCAAAAGTCTCACGCTCTTCATCAAAAGTCACAATAACATGTAGACCATTATGTTTCTATTTCATGGAGCACATCAGGGAGCATTAAAGGGCAAAGGGGCAGATGGTCAGGCCTACCTCCACGAAAGGCCGGAGCTTGTCCAGCTGCTCAAATAGGTGGGGGGGGAGAGTGTCCAAGCGGGCCAGCCGCCGAGAGGCACTCTGTGCAGACATGCGGGGAGGGTGAGGCTCCTGGGGAAACAGACGCGGTCAGACTGGCCGAGATCAGACAGAGTTCAGAGCCATGATGGACGATGGACACACAGCAAGAGACCCAGGGGTCACAGGGAGACGGACGAGACACAGACAGACAGAGGGGCGGCTCTCACAAAGAAGAGACACACACATCAGAATGGCAAAGCCACAAACTGATGGACAACAAAATGCATTTTGGAGACAGACAAACAGTGAGACCGATGACACACAAGGCAGCTTTTTGAGTTGCGTTGCTGGGCAGTTGTTCCAGCACATTCCCATTGACCCAATTATTCTTCTGGAAAACTAATCATCACTAGGCAAATATTTATGATCATCCTGTCAAAACCAGTTTTGTGGTTGCCCAGCAACATTCCCTAAAAAGTTGGCCCATGTATCATCATCACTTTAAGAGACAATCACAGAAAAATGTGAAATATTCAAAGACTAAAACAGATGAAAACACAGACAGAGGGGTGGGTGGCACCATCAGAAGGCTTAGCTACCAATCAGAGTGGCTCTACTCAGATCAACCGATACATGCAGAGCCACCAGCCAATGGCCAGATAGAAGCACATGGGACAGACAGAAACTAGAGCCGGACACTGGACGAGACTGGAGCGGCTCCACTACTGTCTTTGAGGAGAAGAGAAAATCAGAACTGACCTTGAGCAGCTGACAAGGAGTCTGACCGAAGTTACTAATGATGCCTTCTAGAGCTTTCCGCTCGGTCTCATTGGCTATAGCATCCAAATCCACCGCCCCTGTGACATAAAAGCCCAGTGGAGATTTTCATAGAGCATAAAATTATGTCATACTCACTGTATATAACTACACATTCACTACCTTGAAACCACACACTCTCACTCTTTCTCTCTCTCTCTCTCACACACACACACACATATATACACACACACACACACACTATGTACCAATTCTGCATACCTTCATAAGTGCAGTAGTAGAACACATTGAGAGCATTCACTGCCTCTTCTCCTCGCTGCTTGTAGCCAAAGATCAGGTCAATCCACTCATGCAGGTGGGCAGACACATGCTCACTTTCCTGGGACACATACAAACGGGTGAGAACCACCCAAGGCCCTTTAACAGGGAATTGGTGGAGTGTGTGTGTCTGTGTGTGCGTGTGTGTGTGTGCGAGAGAGAGAGAGAGAGAGAGAGAGAGAGAGAGAGAGAGAGAGAGAGAGAGAGAGAGCTCACCAGAGCTTGTCGGTGTTTCCTGATGAAGTCCTCTCGAGAGGAGGCCCAGTGAGGCAGCACTACGTCAGCCACTGGCTCCTGAGACATCTGCAGGCAGCCCAGATCAAAACCTGGATACGCAAGCACGCACACACACAGACACAGACACACAAACAACATCAGTATTATCCCAATTCTACACATATTGCGAGGCGGCTGAGGAGTAAATGGCATAAGACTCTGGTACCGTTCATGTTCTCCAGGAACTCTGGGAAGTAGAAGAACTCTGGAATGAGCTCCTTCACGTCCACCGGGCTCTCCATCCGGGCCTGCCACGCTGCAGCAACCGAGTGGAACTGCCTGTCTGCACAGTCAAACCTACACACACACACACACACACACACACACACACACACACACACACACACACACACACACACACACACACACACACACACACACACACACACACACACACACACACACACACACACACACATTATAGGATATCCAAACCACGGAGTTCCACCCAAAATAAAAATGTCAGTGATGTTTTCTCCTTTAGCCAAAGACAGTTTTAGTTAGGGTTGTCCGGACTGGCATGCAGCTATGGGTAGAAGCCGTGGGCTCAGCCTGGTGCGGAGGCTCCACAGACCTGCCACTCTGCAGCTGGATGTGCAGTCCGGTGAAGGGCTCCATCCGGATCATGTAGTGCATGACTCCTGCGGCGTTGGAGTAGTGTGTGCCATAGTGGAACTTGTCGATCGCACCGGTGGGATCCTCAAAGCTCTCATATCTTTGGAAGTAGTAGAAAAAGATCAAATATATAAAACACTTCAGTTCAATGGTTCACACGTACTTTGTACAAATCAACTCAGACGTCGTCATGATCAGAAATATCAAGTCGAGTAAGTCACTCAACACAAGTAGCCACAGCACTGAACTTGGTGGATAGTATGGATCATGACCTAAGTACAGATGACAGTTCGACACATATCAATGAACACAACTTTGGACACAAGCTCAAGCCATACTTCTCTTTGACGTTCTGTGCATGCCGTGGGTTCACGACCCCAATGGGTTTGGAAAGGTCACGGAACACAGCAGGGTCATCCAGGTCCAACACCGGAGATGTGTAATCACACAGGACCCAAGGAAACTGTTCACATCCACACACACACACACACACACACACACACATTATTATTTTTATATGTTATTTTTGTATTTTTACCCTGTGTGTTTTTTTACTGTGATATGGATCCCCCTGGGTCTGAAATACAGAATTATAATATACACACACACACACACACACAGCTTAATAAACATCCAGTCATGCTAATTATATTATACACACACACACACAGCTTAATAAACATCCAGTCATGCTAATGCCCATGCACTGCACCTAACAGACATGCCACCAGCAGGGCAGTGAAAGACAGACTCACCACTGGGTACTGGGAGAGGTCATTGTAGGTGCGGCCGGCTATGGTGTTGAGCTGCATGAGATACTCAAAGTTGGAGATCTCTCTGTGAACCCATTTCTGCAGGACACAAGGCAGATAGTGATGGGGCAAGGTAGATGGGACAAGGTGTGTGCGTGCATGTGTGTGTGTGCACGTGCGTGCGTGCGTGCGTGCGTGCGTGCGTGTACCTGTGTGAGGTTGGAGGCTTTGAGGAGTTCCTGGGGCGAGCGAGAGCCAAAGTAGAAAAGATTGGGAGGCCGAAGCCCCAGGATCCTAGAGTACACCTTGTTTCGCACCTGTAGAAATAAAAAAAAACAATCATCGCTTTGATCTGTTTGTTTGTTTGTGTGTGTGTGTGTGTGTGTGTGTGTGTGTGTGTGTGTGTGTGTGTGTGTGTGTGTGTGTGTGTGTGTGTGTGTGTGTGTGAGAAAATGTGTGTTTGCTTAGTGCTAGACAGTGGCTTGACTGACCTTCTTCCTGAAGTTGATGAAGTAATGGGACTGGTCAATGAAGAAGAGCTCGAGGGCAGATCTGCGCAGGTTATACCTCCTCAGGTGGACCTCCCGCAGCTGACTGAGGGGTCGCTTCAGGTCAAACCCAATACCTGATACACACACACACACACGTCAAACCCAATACCTGATACACACACACACACACGTCAAACCCAATACCTGATACACACACGTCAAACCCAATACCTGATACACACACATACACATCAAACCCAATACCTGAACCATACACACACACACACACACACACGTCAAACCCAATACCTGAACCACACACACACACACACACACACACACACACACACACACGTCAAACCCTATACTGAACCACACACACAATAAGACTCCAAATTGATTGGAATTTTCTTTTTACACAAAATCTAAAATCTTTACATACACCAGATGCATCATATTAATTAATAATCATACACAATATGTTTTTATTCTACCGGTATATAAACCAAAATAGTTTTGCGTATTATCCCTCCCCTCCTTTCCTCTCTCTCTCTCTCTTACCCTCCTCAGTCTCCTCCTTCTCACTGCTGCCATCGTAAAAGTACAGGTGGTGTGTGGTGACCTCCAGACGTCCTGGCACCTCGGAGATGTTGGTGATGAGCTCACAGTCCTCGGACAGCACCAGCTTCTCCTTCTGGCTCTCCTCCTCTCCCTCCGGCCTGCCAGGTGAAGAAGAACAAGGGAAGAGGAAGAAAACGAGAGGAAGGGGATGGAAGAACAAAGACGTAGAAGAAGAAAGAAAAAGACATGAAGAAGAACAACAGAGAAGAAAGACGTTTAAAAAAAGACAAATCTATAGACACCATCAACATAGCCAGCAGTTTCTCATACTAGCTTCTCCAAAGGGTGAAACCCTTGTAGTGTAGTTGCAGTGGGAGGACTCACTGGTTGAGTAAGAACATGTCTTCATCGCCCAGCTGATCGTCCTCCATGTCGCTCACTTTGGCCTCCTTGGCCACGGCCAGGGGGAGGGTGTCGGAGCTGCTGCGAGGGCTGTCCGCTCCTGGACATCACAACCATCAATCACATCCCATATCACAATACAGTTACAACATATAATAGGCCATATGGTATATAATAGGACAACACAGGACAGGAGGATTCCATAGTAACAACAGAACTACACAAACACAGAGGCCAAGGCACTTTTGTCTGCATAATCATATATTGTATATAATTTTATTTTACAACAAAGCATGTATACCCTCTTATAGTGTATTCATATAGATTATGCACATTGCATCTTGTCCATTTGTGTGTGTGTGTGTGTGTGTGTGTGTGTGTGTGTGTGTGTGTGTGTGTGTGTATGTGTGTGTGCATCTGTACCCATATTATCCCTGAGTGCAGCCGCTTCACTGTGAGAGTCGTAGTTATAGTTGGGCACCAGTTTGAGGCGCATCTTGGAGTAGGTCTCTGCATTGGACAACGTCCACTTCACCTCTGGCTGGTTTCTGTGGGGGAAACTTGTGGTAAATAGCTGTCCAGTAGCAAAATCATTTGGACTTTAGAAATAAATCTGTACAAGCGTAGTATATTGACCATAAATCCAATGACAAACCAAGGCTGCCTTGTGTACATAATAAAAACTATTGTGCTACATTGTTTGCAACTTTGTGCTATTAGCTGTGAAAGACTGTCATTTTTTGCAGTGGTCCAACACCACAATATATCTATAACAACAGATTGTTAAATTATTGAATTTATTTAGTGACTGTGACAAGAATGAATTAAGACACAGATAAGGTTAATATCAGGAGCAGAACACAGACATAGACAGAGTTATATCCAAAGACGTATACAAAGGCAGGAGAGCAGCAGCACCTGAGTGCCCAGGCGGCCCTCTCGTGGGTAAGGAGCCTCTGCAGGGCCTTCCAATGCTTGGCCACCACCGTCTGCTGGCTGACGCTCTGCTTCTGGCTGACGTGGTAGCGGCCATTCTCCACCTTCACACGCTTCAGGTATGGGTCCACGATCACCTCCTGCAGCCAGCCAGCCAGCCAGCAAGCCAGATACACACACACACACACACACACACACACACGCACACACACACAGTGCTTAGGTCACAGAGGGCTCACCACTCATATCACACCACACTTCACAACATTCCCAGAAAAGCTTTCGTATTAATACCCGAGAATGTATTCTCATTACTGTCTGCCTAGTCATAACGGAGAAACATGCATTCACCCACATACAGAGCACAAGCAAATATACATATTCCAAGTGACACCTTTCCTACCCCCCCCCTCTCTCTTTCTCTCTCTATTCCTCACTCTTGCCATCTCAAAAGGTTTGAGGAGTTGAGCTCTAAGAGCTCTCTGTATTGGATCCATTTCAGCTTTTCTAAATCCCTGCTTTAACTGTCAGACATGAGAAAGCCCTGCACTGGGAAGGAGTGTAATGCTGACGAGAAGCAGCATGAGTGAGGATGAAGCACCTGGAACTTGGCCTTGCTGTCGGCGCGCTCCTTGTCTCGGATCTGAGCGGTGTTCATCAGGTCGTCGAAGCAGGAGTTCCAGAAGTTGGACATGAGGTCGTGGCTCTTGCTGAATGTGTCCACCTCGTACTGCTCCATGGTCACCTCCACCTGAACAGATGAGATCAGGGCTTGAATAAGCACACACACACACACACACACACACACACACACACACACACACACACACACACACACTCTCTTCTTCCTTCATTAAACATAACCAGTGCGAGCTGTATTTTGTTGGCAAACCTCATAGCCTGCTAATGTAAAGCGTGATTTGTGTAGACACAGAGATCCAAACACAGCAGATTTATTATGGGTTGCTGTCATAGCAAACACACTGCAGGTGCTGGGGATGAAATGCCTTGTTTCATTTCATTCTGCCAGCTCAGTTATAGTAAGGAATGGGAATACATCTCAAAATTCTCTCTCTCTGCTTGTGTGTGTGTGCGCGCGTGTCTTCTGTGCTGGTCGCTGGTCTCTGAGTCTCTGATCATGAAGCTTTGATCTTAAAGCCTTCCCTTAAGTGTAAAAGGAGAGCAAGCGAGTAGAGATCTCTACACCCTTTTAATCAGGGGGGTGCTGAGAGACAGAGCACACAGAGAGTCTGACCGCTAGTTGGAAAAGAACTCAGTGTGGGAGGGCAAGGACATAGGCTCAGTGTGGGAGGGCAAGGACATAGGCTCGGTGTGCATGGATGTGTTTGTGTGTGCTTCTTCACATCTGTCTATAAGTATACACTAGTTTCCATAGAAGGGCATACATGTTGTTACATGTATTCTGTACTTGAGACCACATGCTTATAAGTGTATGTATTGTGTATTGATGTATATATTATGTATTTATGTTTCTGTGCATATAAATCTAAATAATGTTTGTATCTAGTGAGAACAAATATATAAACGTGTATGACACTTGTGTATGTTTGCATGTGCCTGTGTGTGTATTTGTGTGTATTCATGTGTGTGTGTGTGTGTGTGTGTGTGTGTGTGTGTTGACACTGACATGGTGGTGGTAGAAGTCCTGCCACTCTAGCGTGTTGCAGTAGACCCTCAGATCTTGGGCGAAGGTGGCACTGCCGTTGGTGGGGGGCAGAGAGGGCAGCAGCCTCTGCAGGTTCACCGGGTCAGCGTGCTGGTCCAGCAGCGTCCGCACAATTGGCACCAGCTGGTTAAAAGTCTCCTCGCGTCCGCTGGCGTCGGCTGCTGTGCCTTCAGCTGGCCACAGGGGGGCGCCCAAGCGGCCCAACAGGAAGCAGACCTCCTCCCAACTCAAACACAAGACTGTCTGCAGGAGACTGTGCAGCTTCACACAGGCCATCACACACACCTACAGAGAGACACAAAAAGACAGTGAGAGACAGAGTGGGAGAGAGAGATGGCGAGAGAGAGAGAGAGAGAGACTGAGTGGAAGAGAGAGAGACACAGAAAGAGAGAGAGAGACAGAGTGGGAGAGAGAGAGAGTGTGTGTGAGTGTGTGTGTGTGTGTGAGAGAGAGAGACAGATTGACAACTGTATCTGTGATTGATAATGACACTTTGAAAACACTGACTTTGAAGAATAAGACAAAGGCAGAAAACTACAAACTAGAAACAGATAACTTGAAAAACATAGCTTTCTAAGAGGACTACCAAAATATGTCCTCTATGGCCAGTTCTAGGAGGTTGAAACAACTGAACCCATAAACCCCAGGCTGCCACTGCAAAATTAGGCCACAGGACAAAAGACTGAAGGACTAAAGGACTGGCAGAGAGAAGCCACAGTGGGACTACACTGGTTAGGAGCAATGTCAAAAAGACACTGATGGACATTACAGACAAAGAACTGAAGAACACTTCTTTCACCTAGATGCTTTGAATGCCAATTGAACACTTTTTAAAACCTCCACACACACACCTACAGAGAGAGACTGAGAATCATATATAATATACATATTATGAGAAGATGAGAATCATATACATATTATATACATATATATATATATATATATATACATATATATATATATATATATATATATATATATATATATATATATATATATATATAGAGAGAGAGAGAGAGAGAGAGAGAGAGAGAGACAAGTGTGTCCGTGCCACACGACAGCAGGTTTAAGATGACGACCACATGACGGTGCTGAAGTGCTCCTGCTCAGACGTGACCTAGAATGACGTCACGTCGCTCTTGACAGGAAGAACAACTAGTTCCTGTGGTGCACAACCACCATTAAATACTTCAGGTTCTCACAGGGAAGGTCTTATTTTGTGTCATTGAAATCTACACACTAGTTCTGTAAATGATTGAGGATGGTAAAACAATACTGTGATTGCCATACCAGAAGGCACTTTGGGAAACTCTAAACTGTATTTTTTTTTTTATTGGGAAAGGCCATCTAAAGACAATATTTTGAACGAAGTCAAATGCTTCTTAAGTGCAAGTCAAAATATTTGGTTTCTGAGTGAGTGTGTGCGAGTTCTACTTCTACTCCCCCTGGCAGAGTGTTCTAACTATACTTCTTCTAAAATATCTGTATGTGGAGGATGGGGCCATATTTGGCCTGGTATTTCCAAACAGATGTTCTGAAATGCCCGGGTCATGGGGGATGCTGGGAGATGTAGTGTTTAATCACATTGGTTTTTATCTGTCAGATGGATTAGTCATCTACAAACAGGCTTCGACTTCTCCTCAGACTTAGAGACACACTAGAGATCTACTAGACAAAACAAGGTGTGTGCAGATATATTGTGTGTGTGCAGTGCCCTCATCTGTGTAGCACATCAATGGCGAGAACCAAATGGAATAAGTCCAATGCGTGTGTGTGTGTGTGTGTGTGTGTGTGTGTGTACCATTTTCTTCATGTGGACATAAATAAATGGTTAAAATGTGTGTGTGTGTGTGTATATATGTGTGTGTACCATTTTCTTCATGTGGACATAAATAAATGGTTAAAATGTGTGTGTGTGTGTGTGTGTGTGTGTGTGTGTGTGTGTGTGTGTGTGTGAGTGAGTGAGTGAGTGAGAGAGAGAGAGAGAGAGAGAGAGACTGTACCTGTGGGTGCTGTTGCTGGATGTATCCTGTGATGATGCGCAGGCCGATGTGGGCCATCTCTCTGAGCTCTGGGCCAGAGGGGGACGCAGGAGGAGGATGCCATGCCTGCAGCCTGTCCAGCAGGTTCACCATGCCCTCAAATATCTACACACACACACACACACACACACACACACACACACACACACACACAAAGAGCGTGCACATGCCCGTACACATGCACACGCACACACACACACGAACACAGATACACACACAAACAAATGAATACACACAAACAAATGAATACACGCACAATGCTTTCAGAAATCTGAAAGACACTTGACATTCCAGTCCGGACAAACAACATCCCAATCTACCCACATACAAACTGAAAACAATACAACACCCACCTACAAACTTGTAACACACACACACACACACACACACACACACACACACACACACACACACACACACACACACACACACACACACACACACACACACACACACACACAGGCACCCAGGCACTCCCAGTATACTCCAACAATGACAGGAAATGTATCAACCCTCACACATTCCCCCCCGAGTTCAGTCACACCCAGTTGGACCTCTCAGGCCCTGCCTCTCTCCGCTATTCCCAAATCAGTTCTAGCTCTTCATGTTCAGTGCAACAGGGTGTTCTCAGAGATATACCCTCTCTATTGAAAACACCACTTCTCTATTGGACATCACTATATTTCGACCAAACAGGAACTGTTGAACTGTTGTAACATAAATAAACACACACACACACACACACACACACACACACACACACACACACACACACACACACACTGAACCCACTCGATTAGAAGCATGAAGTTCATCATGACAATGACTAAAGTCCTTTTAATAAAAGGTGGACAAATTTTCTTAAGGAAGTCCACATAAAGATTCCTCCTTACAGTCCTAAACATAAAGCTGTCCTGCTCTACAAATCTTTTCAAGGTAACAAGAATCCTGGAGAATTCTAAGATAAGGTTGAGTCTAGTAGTTTCTGTCTTGTGACGAAGAACCCTCCACTTGAAGGATCATCCAGATAAGTCAAGTATATTTGCTCAAAGTGTCACATACCTAATACTCATTCAATAACCAGGCCATCCATTTGATGTTAAAAGGGGAAATTATATTTTTTTAACTGACAGTTTTGAATCAACTGACAAGTTTGTATCACCTTCGACTAAAGCTGTACAGGACACTCAAGACATTTTTCCTTAACTGTGAGAGAGTTATGGGATGGTCACGTGACCGTGGGTGGCGCTGCGCTGGGTGGCGGCAGGAGACTCACCTTCTCACTCCACAGGTTGTGATTGTCAGTGCCCTCAGAGAACAGGAAGTCTTGGAGCAGGCGCAAGAGGCGCAGCAGGTTAGGGTGGTGAGGTGGAGTCACGCCGGCAGCATCGCGCAGGTCCGACAGAGACGACTCCAGCATCATCTCCAGCAGACTACACACACACACACACACACACACTGTTAAGTGTTACGCTTAATGTTAAGTAGGCCTCTACTCATTTTGTATACATACGTCTGCCTCTGTGTGTGTGTGTGTGTGTGTGTGTGTGTGTGTCTGTTTGTGTATGTGCTTGTACATGTAACTGTGTATGCTTGTATATGTAACTCTCTCTATCTGTGCGGGTCACCTCACCTGCGTTTGATGTCGTCGGGTGGACGGACCAGCTGGCAGGAGCTGCCGAGCTTGGTGAGGACGGAGAAGACCTGGCCTCTCTCCCTCCACACGGCGTCCTCCGGCCCCTCGGCTCCGCTCCACAGCACCGAGAACACGATGTTGGTCAGCAGGTTACACAGCTCCTCCTCGGGGGCCTGCTGCAGGGGGGGGACACAGCGGAGCCGTAATAGTGATGAAACCATTTGATGTGTTCAGCAACAGTGTTCAAAAGCGCTATAAAGAATACTGGGGCTAAAACAGATGTGACAGCTCAATATTCACACACACACACACAGAGAGAGAGAGAGAGAGAGAGAGAGAGAGGAGAGAGAGAGAGAGAGAGAGAGAGAGAGAGAGAGAGAGAGAGAGAGAGAGAGAGAGAGAGAGAGAGAGAGAGAGAGAGAGAGAGAGAGAGAGAGAGAGAGAGAGAGAGAGAGAGAGAGAGAGAGAGAGAGAGACCAACCCCACAATGAGTGCTTATGGTTGTGAGATGAAAGGAAAAGAGGAAGGGAGGGAGAAAGAACAGAGACTCAGTGACGACCTCACTTCCTCTTTCTACACTTCCCTTCAGCTACTGGCCACTGCCCAGGTGTAGAGACACAACTCTGATCACTGACCTCTCTGTTCCCTTTCAGAGCTGGTGTGTGTGTGTGAAAGAGTGGAGTAGGTATGCACCGATGAGTGTGTAAGTGTGTGCATGTGTGTGTGTGTGTGTGTGTGTGTGTGTACCTGTGGGTTGGAGGTGTTGGAGATGCTGTCGGCGGTGGGCTGCTCCGTGCTGTAGCTGGCCTCGTCCAGCACGTTGGACAGGCTGGAGCTCTTGCGTGGCCGCGGCCCCAGGAAGGGCTTGCTGTGCTCCAGAGGCGAGGGGGTGCCGGCCTGGCTGCCGGCCGGCGTGTGCGACGCCCCGTTGTGCCCGGCGGTGGCGCCGCCAGCCCCCGCACCCGACTGACCCAGGTCCAGCTCGAACGGGGAGGTGCCGAAGGGCGAGAGCGGGTAGTAGGCGCCCTCCTCCTCCAGACAGGAGGCCGGGATGTCCACCGCGTTGGACAGCGAGGACGAGCGGCTGCTGCGCTCCGTCGAGTCGAACGACTTGAAGTGGAGCGACTCGCCGAGGCCCTTGAGCGAGGCGCGCGGCGGCGACTGCGAGGAGTACTCCGAGAAGCCCTCCGACACATCCTGCTGAGCCTCCTCGTCTTCCTCGTTGTCCTCCTCCTCCTCCTCGCGGGCCCTGTAGTTGATGAAGACGTCGGCGGCGCGGTCGTCGGTGGCGCTGTCGTCGCGGCGCAGCAGGGGGGGGCGGGATGAGCTGGGGTCCAGGGAGCTGTGGGGGCTGGAGCTTGATTGGCTGGTGGCGCGCGACTCGTACGACTCCTTCACGTAGAGCTTGGTCAGGACGTCCTGCCAACCAGGCTGCCGGGCCAGCTGCCGGACATACTCCTCACTGGAGTAGATCAGGTGGAAGAGCTGAGAGAGAGAGAGAGAGAGAAAGAGAAAGAGAGAGAGAGAAAGAGAAGAGAGAGAGAGAGAGAGAGAGAGAGAGAGAGAAAGACAGATGGCAGAAGAGCTGATCAGTATTTCCTTTTTTGACATTTTCAATCTATTAATCACCTTTCTTGTAGACACCTGTTTTACTTTACTTCACCCATAAAGGTGTTTAAAAGGTACAATGGGAAATCTACCCAACTGAGCATACAGGATTTAGGGCATTAGGCCTGATGGAAGGTGAAAGGTGAGGAGAAGCTGTTAGTGTTGGTGCTGCTCACCTTACGACACATGTCGAGACGCACAGTCAGGTCAGAACGGTGAGACAGGTACACAACAGCCAAGAGATCTCGGAAGTTAGGAGTTGGATCTGAAAACACACACACAAACATAAATGTTGATAAACAAACTCACACACACACACACACACACACACACACACACACACACACACACACACACACACACACACACACACACACACACATTTCAAGTGCAGAACACATTAATCCAAACACCCCCTCCACACACACAGACACATTATCACTCCAGACTCTCTCTCATTCTGTAATTAACTTACCTGTGGCCAAAACCTGCTCGTACAGACAGCGGATGGTGGTCATGGTGACGGGGGTGTCTCCAAGGAAACAGACCAGACCAAGGTAGCTGGAGTCTCGGAGCTTGATGCGTTGTTTACTGCGCTCCTGCATGCGCTCACTCTTCAGCACTTTATACAGCACCTGGGGAAAAGACAGAGAAATCACTTACTTATGAACACCCGACATCTGACTGTGTATGAAGTCTACCCAAGCAGCACAAATGGCAATATTGACATATTTCAAACTGATAATGGACATTTGACACAGCCAGACTGTCACAGCATATGGGCAGTATAACGTGCAGTAGCACAGTGGTGTAGTGACGACTAAATGTAATTGTGTCTGAAATGAGATCCAACTGAGAGTGATGAGGGGAGTCAGGGAATGTGCCAGTCCTCTAGCAGAATATAGCCACACAATGCCATACTGATGAGAAGTATGCTGCAGAGGTGAGAACTCTAAAGTTCATACACACACACACACACACACACACACACACACACCTCTTTCCATCTTGTCTATCCATGTGCCTACTGTATTTCTCTCTCTATCTCTCTCTCTCATACACACACGCACGCACACACAATTATAGATTAAAACGTAGGCAACACTTTCTTGATACAATCCACACTCCCCCCCCCCCCCCACACACAAGCACTAACAATCTCACACATGAACACTTGCTCTACCATGGCACTGCCAAAGCCACACCAATACAGGGATATGAAAGTATATGTATATCAAAGATATCAGAGTGGGCAGAGGGAAGATTTCTCTTATTTAACTGAAGCAAATAGCAGAGCACAATCATCTCTTATGTTTCTGGCCAGCATTTCCAGTGTCTCCAGATACATTCATGTTATTGAGATGAATCCGTGTTGTGTTGTGTTGTGTTGTGTTGTGTTGTCCACTGACCCTGAACACCCTCTCGCGGGTCTCGTCGGAGAAGTTGGGCTTAAGCAAGAGGCAGTAGAGCTGCTCCACCCCCCACTCCAGCAGCACGCTCAGGGCCTGGTCCTGCGGAGGAGTGCAACGCAGCACACTGTACACCACGTCCAGAGCACTGATCACCTGGACACACACACACACACACACACACATATACGCTTAGAGTATACACATACACATTACACACACATACACTGTATACAACATCCAGAGCACTGATCACCTGGACATACACACACATATACGCTTAGAGTACACATACACATTACACACACATATACTCTTAAAGTAAATACACATACACATAACACCTGAACCAGTGTTTCCTAAACTTGTGGCACACTATTTACAATAAGAAAATCTCATGCCACACCACCATGATATTAATGCCCCATGCACTCACTGCCAAATATTTTGACACATAATGCTGGCAAGCTACGCTTAGAGTATATACACACTGTACACCACATCCAAATCCATCTATCCAGAGCACTGATGACCTTGACAGACATACAGAGTCTTCTCTATAACATCAACACATACACCTACAAAGTGAACAACAGTGGTAAATATTGCACGAAGGGATGAACAGCAAAGAGAGGAGAGAGAGAGAGAGAGAGAGAGAGAGAGAGAGAGAGAGAGAGAGAGAGAGAGAGAGAGAGAGAGAGAGAGGGCCGGCAGGATGTACCTGTTGCTCATCCGGGGCGATGCAGGCGTAAGCCAGCACACTGTGGAGCTCCTCTGGGCTGGTGGACTTGAGCAGGAAGTCCTTGAGCAGGGAGAAGAGCGAGATCTGGACCGTCTGCTTCTCGTCGGACAGAGGGCTGCCGTCCTTCTCCACACTGGGCACATGGATGACCACAGACACACAGATACACCCATGAGGAAGACAGTCACAGGCATACATGTCATGGTATGTTAATGTCTCAAATGTGCTTCTTGTCATATCCCATACTATAAATATTATGTGTCATGCGTCGTGTGCGTGTTTGTGTGTGTGTGTGTGTGTGTGTGTGTGTGTGTGTGTGTGTGTGTGTGTGTGTATATGTATGTGTGTGTGTGCTGGTGTCTGTGTGTGTTTGTGTATGAGAGAGAGATGTGTGTGTGACGTGTTGTTCTGTATGCGTGTGGTTTGGTTCTCATACCTGTAGTGAGTGCGTATGGAGTCCAGGATGTATTGCACGCCATACTTCCTCCGCGTCCGTGGCTTGCTCTCCTTCAGCACAGTGGACAAGTACTGGACGTGGCCTTCACACAACACAGGGAGACAGACACATACACCTTCAACTCACTGACCACATGCCTCTATACAGATACATACACCTTTAACTCACTGACAATATGCCTCTATACAGACACATACACCTTTAACTCACTGACAACATGCCTCTATACAGACACATACACCTTTAACTCACTGACAACATGCCTCTATACAGACACATACACCTTTAACTCACTGACAACATGCCTCTATACAGACACATACACCTTTAACTCACTGACGGCTGACAGCAAAAACAAGCAAATGGATAACATAAAAGGGCTAGTTAAAATTTGGGCACATAACACCAACGGCTGGGGAGGTTAGGTTGGCAAAAAGCCCCAGAAATGGCCACTGGCTCAATGGTGTCATTCCTCCCTCACAGTCTCAACTGCGTGTGGTGTGTCTTCTGAATCCCTAGTGCTCTCAGCAGGTGTGGGGGCGGCTAATGCTAACGCTAACGGCTGCCCTGGCTGGCTCAAAGGGCCTCTGTGTCTCCAGTGGGACCAGCACTCTGCATATGAAAGGAGCCGTGCTTCAGCGTTTACCCAGCATGCACTCTGATGTGCACAGAGTGGAGGCATGACTGTGAATGTGGAGTGTGGCTATGAATAACTGGGCTTGTGTGCAGGCGAGTGAGTGCGTGTATGTGTATGTCAGTGTGTGTGTGTGTGAGAGAGAGAGTGAGTGAGAGATTGAGAGAGCAAGAGAGAGAAAGAGAAAGAGAGAGAGAAAGAGAAAGAAAGAGAAAAAGAGAAAATGTTTATATGCAAGTGCTGAGTCTCTTTATGCATGATATATTTATGAGGGAATGTGTATCTTTGCATATTCATGTCTGTGTGACTGTTTGTTTACACATGCATGTCTATATGTGTTTGTGTATATTTGTGTGTGTGTGTGTGTGTGTGTGTGTGTGTGTGTGTGTGTGTGTGTGTGTGTGTGCGCGCCGGTCTCTCACACACCCAGGCAGACGGCGAAGTGGCTGCGGCTCCAGATGCGGAAGTCGAAGAGCAGGTGCTGGTAGAGCTGTGAGAGCAGGCCGCTGCTGCCCTCGCTGGACACCTGCTCCAGCAGGAACTGGCAGGCCATCAGCACACTCATGTCCATCATACGGCTGGGCACCTGCACCCAGGGGGAGAGGAGGGGAGAGAGGGAGGGAGAGAGGGAGAGAGGGAGGGAGGGAGAGAAAGTGTGAGCAACTGGCAGGCCATCAGCACACTCATGACACAGTGTGGGAGTTAGGCAGAGAAAGTAAAAGTAGAGGAGGAAAGGGGTTATGACAATTTGATTACACTTTGTAAGTGTTGCATGTTGAGATAGATAAGTGTGCAGGACATTTGCTTGCGAAAGCAAAGGTGAGAGTGATTTATGTAACACTGTAGCATGTAGGTTGACATGGACAAACCAGCAGAAACATTAAACAGAGAGAAAGAGGGAGAGGTAAAAAGAGAGTGCATGACAAAGAAAGAGACAAAAAGAGAGAGAGAAGGGGCGTGGTTAGGACAGAATGTGTGTGTATTTGTGTGTATGAATGTGTGTTGTGTGCGTGTGTCCTTGCGTGAGTACGTATCTAGGTGTGTAGGTGTGGGTAGAAGAGAGGTGATGTCGACATACTTAGTCGAGTGACTAAGTATGAGTGTGAACAAATGGCAGATAAGATCAGCTGCCGTGAGAAACCATTTGCTGAGAGGACGAGAGTAGAGACTGAGTCATCTGCACAAGTACATGATACTAATGGAACATGCTGAGGGTATTGAGAGCACACACATCTGTGAACATACTTATGTGTGTACATTTGTTTATTTCCTTTGGTGTGTGTGTGTCTGTGTGTGTACATTTGTTTATTTCCTTTGGTGTGTGTGTGTGTGTGTGTGTGTCTAACTCTAAGGGACTGGTAGCCTAACAGGAAGCTCCACCTTGCAGCCATATATACCAGTGTGTCCGGTGAGACGTCTAGACGCCTACTGTAATCAATGTCTGCACACACACACACACACACACACACACACACACACACACACTAGACAGCATTATCGCATCGCAATCGCCAATTGCAATATGAACCAACACAATTATCAAATCAGCAATTGCCAAAGCTACAAATAATCGTGCACAGTTAATCTTGTCACATTTATGACTTTATTTATGTCATCCTCCCTGACTGTGCCACTTCTGATTGGTTAGTGCGCAAGAAGCACAAAACCCCCGACCGGTGAGCTTTACAGCCAATCGGGATGCTGTGCCTCCCACGCACCAGGCACACTCACCAATCAGAAGCGGCGCGACTTAAAGAGACATATATGACAATATGAGGAGGACATACTTTACATACACAAATAACTCCCACACACCTACAGGTACAGCCCCAACTGTTCCTAAACAGCCAAACAGCTTCAACACTCACAACATTCAACTACACGGCTTCATTTCATCAAATAATGACATAGACCTCTGTGAAAAAGGAGTCCTCTCCTTTTCCCCTACGACAAACATTTGAAAACTGCCTTGTGCCATACCTGCATGGACTGCAGCCAAACACACTCACCTGCACTCAGTTTGTTTTATTGCTGTTTATGTCTTGTGTATGTAGGTGTAAGTATATGTCTTTATACTGGGAGATTTTAACCGTGATTGGGTAAATGGTACAGACCACCACCACCCCCACATTCCCTATAATGGTTTAGCCCAGACCTAATTGGGTAATTGCCTAGCCTATTTAATGGCAGGCTTATTTCACACAGGAGAGAGACACAATAGACTGGAGATGCAGGAGATACAGGAGGACACATGGGAGTGCCAGAGATCCAGGGCCAGGGAAGTTATATGTTTGTATGTAAAATTAACCCTTGCTTGTTGTGAGGCAAGGGAAAAGTAGGTCCAAAGTTGCAAGGTCGCCTTGCTTGGACAGGGAGCCTAGTGATTAAGTCTAGTAAATTGACTAGTAAATTAAGCCTCGAGCGCTACTCGGCACATTTCCCTAATGTGCCGAGTAATGTGCCGAAGCTTCGAAACATGGAAGACAAGGAAAACACAGCGACATCTGGTGGTTTGCATAAATTATCGCAGCCACGGACTAGTGAAAAGAATGCCTACAACGTTCAACACAATGCCAAAGCTTCGAAATGTTCTCATTCATTACATTAAAAGCATTGCAAGAAATGTGCATTTCTGTTTGTCTCAATTCAATTCATAATCCTGTCACTCGTTATCACGTGAAGATTGGTGTTTCCGCAGTAGACACTACTTAGCTTCTGAACCAGGACGAAGTATTATCAACCTCAACACGCTATGGACGAGAGTGAAAAGGAAGCGACCAGGTGCCTAATTAAACCAAACCCTACATGGCCTGACATAGTTTGACGTTTCATGAATCAAACTTTCAATAAAAGGAAAATATTATGTCAGCCATTATTGTTAGGCCTACATAGAAATTATTAGCCTGTATTGCTTTTAAATTACATGATTGAAGTTGAGACAAGATTGCAACACAGACACTTTTAATGTCATTGTTCTAAATGGCAAAGCTTTAGGCTAGGCCTAGGTTATTTCTTCTTTATTTCTATGTGCATGATATTATGGATTATGGACATTTTCAGGAAAGAAAAGAACATAAATTCCCAAACAGAGAAAGCATCCTATATAAAACAGGGCTACCCACAAATTTAGTCTGACTCTTGCAATACAACACAACTCATTCCGACACTAGAGCGGGTGCCCTGGTTTGCGCAGTTCAAAGCCTTTGAGTCAGATTCCGAAGCAGTCACGTGGGTGTGTGTCCTAAACGAAGCTTCAGACGTCACACTCACAAACTGAGGCCTCGTTTGTCATCAGTCACGTGATTTTTATGGAAACGTCACAAGCCTCGAACCGGGGCTTCATCTGGCACGCCCCTTTCTGCTCGACACAAGCTCCGAAGCCTCGCTTCATTGGGCACATCACTAAGGGAGCCTAGAAAGGTTAGGTTCCTGGTGCCTAGTTTAATGGCACGGTACATGTTTGTTTGTCTACTGAAGATCCCCGGATTTCATGTTTGGACTCTAAATTGTGCTTCCTGGATCTGCCTGCTTGTCTATGGACTAAATAAATGATATTTTTGTATGGAACTGCTGTCTCCTGCCTTCCCTCGACACCACCTAATCCAGTGGCGCACCTCCCTAAACGTGGGGTGGTCGCCTCGGTCCCTCACAACCACAGATACTTTACATAGCTCCTTCACAGCTGCATACTACTTACTACCAACTTTGTGTGTGTGTGTGTGTGATCTGACCTTGCTGAGCATGGCTCCGATGATGGCAGGCCCATGGCAGTGCAGCAGGCTCTCCTTGTTGACGGGGTGGTGACGCAGCATGTTCTTCACCATCAGCAGGAAGGCAGCCACACTGTTCCGCTCCAGACGGCCCTCTGCACCAACAAACACAGCAGTCAGACACACTCTCACACACACACACACACACACACATTCTTCCTCTACTTCCTTTACTTATGGGCCTTGGGACTAACCAACACAATTAATATACTGATGCACAAACATAAAATGAACACGCACACACAGACACACACACACACTCTGAGCCAACAAACTGTATAGCTCAACATGCTCACAAACACACACAGTTCCTCCTGACACTAGTTGAACCTGACAAACGTAACCACTGCAGTGATATGTCCAGACACATACGCATATGTCACACACACCCCATACACACTCCTCTGAAGACCACACACACCACAGCTGTAGCAGAAACACAACCCAAAAGAATGACACTTGTACACAGACTGGCTAAACCATCTGTCTCTTACACCACAGCAATGCCACTCACAGAGGTGCCAGAGCATTCCCTCAGTAGCCCTCAAATGACTTATAACTGAGTCACACAACTCCAAAACACAGAGGAATGGAGATGGAGAGAGAGAGAGAGAGAGAGAGAGAGAGAGAGTGAGAGTGTGTGTGTGTGTGTGTGTGTGTGTGTGTGTGTGTGTGTGTGTATGTATATGTGTGTGTGCGTGTGTGTGTGTAAGAGGAGGAACACACAGAGACATCTGCTAGTGAGTCACTCTGAATCAGACTTAGCCAGTAAAGAGAGTCTATATTTGTTTTAATAGTTCTAGACTGCTCCCTATGCACCATCTAAAGTATCCTTCTGGGCTCCATTTGATTGCCATACAAGACTGATTAGAGCAGGGGTGGGCAAACTGTGGCCTGTGGGCCAGATCCGGCCCGCCAAGCACTTTCACATTTTCCTGCGATACAGACGATGTTGGTTAGCAGTTTGCCCAGTTTGCTAGAGTAATTCTTATTGAGGTCAAAATAATGAATACAATATGTAAACCTCTGAAATGATTGTGTAATTGCAATAAATCTAATAAACTTAATCTCTACTGAAGTTTTGTAAAAACAAATCCATTTTAAAGGATAATTTGTCTCCTTACATGAGGGAGAGTTTAAATCTGGGATCAGCTCTAGTATAGTGCCAGTTTCTAGTACGCCATAGCAGTAGCTGGTCAAAGCATTTTTCCTAGCTGGTAACCAGCCTCCTTGGGGTAGCTGTTAGTCCTACTACTAGCTGGTAACCAGCCTCCTTGCGCTAGCTGTTAGTCCTACTACTAGCTGGTAACCAGCCTCCTTGCGCTAGCTGTTAATCCTACTACTAGGTGGTAACCAGCATCCTTGTGCTAGCTGTTAGTCCTACTACTAGCTGGTAACCAGCCTCCTTGTGCTAGCCATTAGCCCTCCTACTAGCACAGTCCTCTGTGTGTTCATGCTAACCTGAGGATTTGCCCAGGGGGAGCAGCATTCCTGCAGGGCCCTTGGAGGAGGTCAGCTCGGGCCCCAGCAGATCCGAGGTCTCCTGGACACCAGTCTCCGCCTGCTCGCTGCCACACACCTGCTCCAGCAGGGGCAGCAGTGCGCCCATGCCCCCCACGGAGTTCAGCACATCCTGCAGACCAGACCACACGGCTCTTTACTCTGACCACAGCGGAGGCCTGATGAGTCATCATGGTTTATAATATAACACTTAGCGCTCAAACAGAGAGTATACGACCTCAGTTATGTCGGTTTACATCTCTAGAATTTCAGAAGTCACAACTAAATTCAAAGCTTGTGCTATGTTATAAGCAACCACAGTCACTGCATTCTATAGACAACATGATCACCAAAAACTATAAAGTCAACTACAAAATGGCAAGTCAGAGAAGAAACAACGCAGACCTTGATGTCCCAGTTGACCACGCGGTGCCCAGTCAATCGGCCATCATAGTGGTGGTTGGGAGACAGGTCCAGACATATCTGGCTCTTAAAAGCCTACAGGAATGACAAGACATGAGGAATTCGTAAAGTGGTTTCATTTGAGAATGATACCAAATAAACAGGCCATCATACACCTATCCATTTCGTTTGATCTATCCGTCCATCTGTTTACGGGCATAAGGCCGTTTCCTACTGTAGAGACTTTCTGTAGTTCCTAGAACATACAGTTCCTAGAACCCCTTTTTTCACACATTCAGACAGCATGGGACTGGGGATTAAAGAGTTCCCCTGACCGCAGTTGCTATAACTATTTGAGCTCCCACTTTGGGGTAGGGTCTTTTCCCTGTGCATAGGAACCATGACTGGTGTGCATGCCAAGGCAGCAGAAGTAACATTTTTAAAAAATCTCTGTAAAAATAATTCAGCTTTTGATTAAATTTGCTTAACATAAAAACTGCATGAGAATGCTGCAGAGACTGACTACTGTCACACAACAAATCCCTTCTGGACAGATGTTTGTCAATAAACTTCAATAGCTAGTAACTAAATAGCAATACTGTCTGCTTCATTACTTTATGTTCATGTAATAATTGGGCTACTAACATGTGTTAAGTCACCTCACAGTTCCTACAGTTCTAGGGGTAGCCTCTCCAGTTAGTAGTTAGTAGAACTGTGTTCTTAGAACTGTTGTGTCCAAATGCCCCTATAGACTCTGTACCTGAGGAGTGTAGTAGAGCAGTAGTTTGCTGTTGAGTTCGGAAAGCTCTCCATCAGATTTGAACAGGCACACGTTGTTGGGACCTGCAGAGAGAGAGAGAGAGCAGGGTAGGGTCAAGATCAGGATAACGTGATGGAAACAGTGGCACATGCGCTGTTCTTATCTGGCATGTGCATCATGACTGACACGCATTCCACAGAAGGAGAGAGTGCATGGGAGTGTGTGTATGTACGACAAGTGTGTAAACCAGTGTCACTCCACTGTTCTGTGCATGTCCATGCATACTTGCATTAATAGTGAGCAAATCGATGCATACCTGCATTAATTGCAAGTGATTTTGTGTGTTTGTGTGTGTGTGTGTGTGTGTGTATTTTTTTGTCAATGTTTTTATGTATATGGAGGATATGAACATATGTAAGTGTGTTATATGTGTGTGTTATGTGTGTGTGTGTGTGTGTGTGTGTGTGTGTGTGTATGTGTGTGTGTCTATACCTGCGCTATGCAGTGTGCGTGTCTGGGCAGGCTGAAGAGCTTCATGACAGATGAAGGCCGTCCCCAGCAGGCCGTCCAGCGAGGTGGGGGTACCCCACTCAGTGTCCTGCAGCCCGGCGGGGATGGTGTGCACGGGGGCGTCCCGCGCTCCCCCCAGGCCCCAGCGACCCGCTGCAAAGGATGCTGGGAAGGACTGGGAGCGGGTGAGCGTGGCAGCAGCGTGCGCCGTGAAGGCCAAGTCATTATTTGAGCCACTGAGGGAGGGGGGAGGAAAGGTGGGGGAGGTAGTAGTGGTGGTGGTCCGCTGTCCCGCTGAGCCGATACAGCAGGATGTGAAAGGCTGAAGTGGACAATAATCATCATCATCATCATCATCCTGTCATATTCATGTTCTGATCAATTGGATAGCATTCTTGAGCCCCAAAGGCAGCGTAATAAATAAGTGCAGACAGTAATTATGTTCTATTATGTAATTAAAAACCAATGTCTAGTAGTTCCTCCCCTCCCTCCCTCCCTCCCTCCCTCTCTTCCCACCTCTCACCTCATTCATGGAAGGGAAACGCAGCTGGGCCGTCTTAACCTGCTCTCCGTCCACGTAGATGGTGACCGTGTTCTGGCCGAAGGGCCGGCGGCCTGGAATGTGCACTATGTCCACCGAGTGCTGGGTGGGAGAGTAAGAGGAGCGCTCCGGTCATTCTCAACCCCAGACCGATTCCCTTGGCGCCAACACAGGTCATTCCCAATCTCAACCCAAAACCAGTTCCCAGACACTAACACAGGTCATTCCCAATCCCAACCCAAAACCAGTTCCCAGACACTAACACAGGTCATTCCCAATCCCAACCCAAAACCAGTTCCCAGACACTAACACAGGTCAATCCCAACCCAAAACCAGTTCCCAGACACTATCACACGTAAAAAACCAATGGCAAGCTGACCTGATATCAGAGAGCGATGGAACAGACGGTATCCCCAGCAGAGCCGGACAGTAACGGAGTACATTTACTTGAGTACAGTACTTGAGTACAATTTTCAGGAATCTGTACTTTACTCGAGTATCATGACTTTACTCAAGTACATTTGAGAGGCAAATATTGTAGTCTTTACTCCACTACATTTCTATCCATAACCGTGAGTACCCATTACTACTTCTAAAAAAAAACAGAAAAATCTCGTAAACCCTCAATTTGTTGTTTCACTCTCAAACGTGATTGGATTGTGCAGGCGCCACTGACTGGGACAGCCTATCAGCAATCACCTTCAGCTTTCCGCCAAAGTCGACTCCATGGTCAGATTTAGATAAGAGACAAAACCATGGACACAACAATAGAAGAAAGACGCAGCAGGTCCATCCCGGGAATGTGCCAACCTGTGGCCCCACCTCGACAGACTATTTCAATTTTCTGTTTGTTAAAGTTAATGATAGTTTTCGCTTCAAGTGTTTCAATTACAAAATAGTATTTTGTATTTGAAATACGTTTTTTTTTATACATGTATTAGAAATATGCCCATCCCTGGCGACATGGTAAAAAGATGAAAATGACTTGATTTTACTTTAAATTCCTTTTACATTCTCCAAGGTATTAACATTTTTCATAATTCAATGTAGGACGTTTCTGTACATATATGTAAGCACTGTGGCAGTAGTAATGCAATATTTAGAAAATGTAGGCTACTCTTGTACTCTTGATACTCAAGTACTTTTAAAAACAAGTACTTCAGTACTTTTACTTAAGTAGACATCTGACTGTTGTACTTTTACTTAAGTAATGAAGCTGTGTACTCTGTCCGCCTCTGATCCCCAGATGATGAGCAGAAGTTTATAATTTGACAGAAAAACACAACTGCTGGCTCTATGAGGTCAGACTTGGGAGTGGTGTACATTGATAATCTTATCTTTTAAAGTGCCTGACTACCCTCCTTCCTCTCAGAGGGCAAATACAGATATATCAAAGCACGTCTTCTTCCTAAACAACATTCATTTTTTTTAAACAAATAAAAAAATATATTTTAATACACATTAGTTTCTGAAAATGGAAATGTCCCTGTATGACAGTGTAGAAAGACATGAAGCACAGGCAGGCAGTGCTTTTTCACAGTGGATGCACTTAATAAAAAAATAAAGTAAAACCATATTTGGTATTCAAAGCTGCAGTACGATACACCACACTTCTGTATCTTGGTATGTGACCTATTTCTATCATGACTTGGTTGTTGATGTATGGATGTAGGACGAGTTGTTAAGACAATCTGTGCCACTCAAAATATAATAAAAGAGTGAATTCTATCACTATGCTGCCATGACTGATATGTCTTTTTGCGCCATATTTACCCAGGCCTGGTCTACAAGAGGCTTCTCAGGGAGAGAAACTGCCATGTAGTCTTTCTTGGTGCAGACAGCCGCCACCAACACGCCCTCCATGGTGAAGAAGGCCTCAAAGCCAGTGCCACTCGCTGTGAAGAAGCTGAAGAGACCAAGATGCAAGGCATCACTCAAAGCACAGGATGTCTACATATATGACACAGTGTAAGCACACACCCACAGGGTAACTATATATACAGTGTAGGCAGTAGTTTTGGAAAGAAGCCTCCATTTTATATCTATACTAATCATTGATGTTAGAACAGCCATTGCCATGTAAATTAAGGATTATGTTGATGATTTTGACATTTCAGTCATTTGCTGGTTACCTGTAGAGTTGTTTCCTGCGGGGCCCTTTGCCCATGGCTTGGCCCATGGCGTGTCCGATGGGCGGCAAGTGGCCCACGGGCGTGCCCGCTGCGGAGAAGCCGTCAGGCTGCAGCGGCGGGAACTCCACATTAAGGCACAGCCAGGCGTGGAAGGCGAAGGCGCTGCCCGGCCAGCGGGCGATGCTGGGCACCATGATGCCCGCCATGGGGGGCGTGAGGTCGAAGTACTGCAGGGCGCTGGCGCGGCCTTCGCGCGTAGCCATGGCCGAGAGGACGCGTGTGACGCGGGCGCAGTAGGGGTGTGGCGGAGTTGGCGCTGGTGAGCCGGGCGAGGCTTGGTCGGTGCGCAGTAGCCGCAGCAGGGCCTTGAGCTGCTCGGGCCGCAGTGAGAGTGCGCCCAGGTCCTGCAGCAGGCCCAGGAGCACGTCGGCGCACTGGCCGTCCAGTCGTTCGGGCCGTAGCAGCACCTCCAGCAGCGTGTCCAACAGGCCGGCCTCCACGGCCACCGTGCGGCAGGCCAGCGAGCACCCGCACACGGCCGCTAGCCACTGGGCCACCAGCAGCTGCAGCTCACGCTGGCCCAGCTCAGGGAGCCACTGCAGCAGCAGCACCAGCGGCTGCTCATTACTGATGCCCAGGTGCACTGCCTGGGAGTGCTCCCCCTCCACTGCCTGAGAGAGGGAGAGAGAGAGAGAGGGGAAGAGAGAGGGGAGAGAGGGAGAGAGGGGGAGAGAGTGAGAGAGGAAGAGAGAGGAAGAGAGAGAGAGAGACAGAGAGAGAGAGAGAGGAAGAAATGGAGAGAGTGAAAGAGAGAGAGGGGGGGAGAGAGAGAGAGTGAGAGAGAGGAAGAGAGAGGGAGAGAGAGAAGGGGGAGATAAAGAGAGAGAGTGTATATATGAAAATCTGAGAAAAGGTCAATGTATGTTTGTCACACTCTGCTGAGAATAGCAATGAGTTGAGAAGAAAAGAGAACAGAAAGCAGGGAGAGACGGTGAGCATGAGCTCACTAAAGACATAGAGCATAGCAGTACATGAGCTCACTAAAGACATAGAGCATAGCAGTACATGAGCTCACTAAAGACATAGAGCATAGCAGTACATGAGCTCACTAAAGACATAGAGCATAGCAGTACATGAGCTCACTAAAGACATAGAGCATAGCAGTACATGAGCTCACTAGACATAGAGCATAGCAGTACATGAGCTCACTAAAGACATAGAGCATAGCAGTACATGAGCTCACTAGACATAGAGCATAGCAGTACATGAGCTCACTAAAGACATAGAGCATAGCAGTACATGAGCTCACTAAAGACATAGAGCATAGCAGTACATGAGCTCACTAAAGACATAGAGCATAGCAGTACATGAGCTCACTAAAGACATAGAGCATAGCAGTACATGAGCTCACTAAAGACATAGAGGATAGCAGTACATGAGCTCACTAGACATAGAGCATAGCAGTACATGGGCTCACTAAAGACATAGAGCATAGCAGTACATGGGCTCACTAAAGACATAGAACATAGCAGTACATGGGCTCACTAAAGACATAGAACATAGCAGTACATGAGCTCACTAAAGACATAGAGCATAGCAGTACATGAGCTCACTAAAGACATAGAGCATAGCAGTACATGGGCTCACTAAAGACATAGAGCATAGCAGTACATGAGCTCACTAAAGACATAGAGCATAGCAGTACATGGGCTCACTAAAGACATAGAGCATAGCAGTACATGAGCTCACTAAAGACATAGAGCATAGCAGTACATGAGCTCACTAAAGACATAGAGGATAGCAGTACATGAGCTCACTAGACATAGAGCATAGCAGTACATGAGCTCACTAAAGACATAGAGCATAGCAGTACATGAGCTCACTAAAGACATAGAGGATAGCAGTACATGAGCTCACTAGACATAGAGCATAGCAGTACATGGGCTCACTAAAGACATACAGTAGAGCATAGCAGTACATGAGCTCACTAAAGACATAGAGGACAGCAGAGCTATTTAATAACATAAACTAATCCATGCCATGCAACTATGCAAATATTTTGAATATACTCTGAATTTCGAGCACCACAGATATATCTGGTCTTGTCTCTGAGTTCACGCCTTGAGCTACTAGGGGCCCGATAAGCAGGAGTTTGATTTGCTAGGTGCCTGTGTAGGAATTTAATGAACTATGCAGGCCCTTTGAGTGTGTGCCTGGAGCGAAGCGAGGGAGGGAAAGAAACATGAGGAGAGATAGAACCTGGCAAGTGTGAGTGGAGGATGAAAGGTGAGAGACGTATGCAGTGTATTTATATATTTCACCATGTTCATAAGCTCCTGCAGAAGTCGTTTGGTGGGACGGCCTTGACTCTTGAGCACATCAAACAGCTGGGAGTAACCAATCCGTTCTTTAAAGACCTCCTGGAGATGGGAAGAGATAACAGGCAGAGGCGTAGACAACAACAGAGTGAAAATCAAATCAGCTCTGGAACACAATGAGAGCACACAATGAAAAACTATTTACGGCAAGCCATCATGGGAAGAGGCTTTCAAAAAGCAGGCTACAATAGAATAGAGAAACCGTCTGCTGTGAAAGACATATTTTCAAACGAGTTCAATGCAAATACCACAATAATTGGGAAAGCTTTGACGGACAGCATTGTGAGAAAATCTTGCTTTCAAGACTCTTAGTTTAACATCACCAATTCCACCATGGTGGCCATTAAATCAAGCTGTGAGGCCCTTTTCAAATAGAGGATCATTATTGATGCCTGAAAACTTTCTGACCAACTCAAGCATGCTATTCTGCTTTTTAAAGTACAGGATTGCTGGAGGGGGGACAGAGCAAAACGGGAGGTGGCTTATAAACTGGA
The DNA here is from genome assembly GCF_018492685.1 of Alosa sapidissima. Taxonomy (NCBI): domain Eukaryota; kingdom Metazoa; phylum Chordata; class Actinopteri; order Clupeiformes; family Clupeidae; genus Alosa; species Alosa sapidissima. Next base: position 10,595,816 of record NC_055959.1, on the reverse strand, counting down.
TGGGCATGAACACGAGTACTCCCACTTTGAGTCTAGCTCCTTTTGCCTCTGTCAGAGTGTCCTTGACCAAGACACCGGACCTCAAACTGCTTCCAACAGGAGGAAACTGGAATATTTCCTAGTAGCCTATTGCTGGTCAACTGAACTGTAACTCCCGATGTGAGGTGATTTAAAAAGGACACTCCAACTTTTTGGGAAATTAGCTTATTTGTAGTCCACCCAAGACTTAGAGGATACATATCCTTCTGTTAGCCTAGCTTAGTATAATTCACTAGAAGTGGGTTTTACCAGTTAGCCTATAGCTAGCCTATAAAGTAAGCTATAGGCTAACTGGTCTAACCCCTTTAAATTGACTTATGCTAAGATAGGCTAACGGTATCAGTTACACACGTACAGAGACGAGAAGGGTATGTGTCCTCTTCTCATCTAATTTGGGGGTAGACAGCAAATAAGCTTATTTCCCAAAAAGTTGGCATGTTCCTTTAAGAATACTCAGAAATCAAATGCAGTGCATTATCCATTTACCAAAAACAGTGGGGAAGTGTGGAAAAGACACACACACACACACACACACACACACACACACACACACACACACACACAAACACACAAACACACACACACACACACACACACACACACACACACACACACTGTATAGAGGAGCAGGACAATGAAAAGGAGATCTAAGAGTGGAAGTGAACAGTAGTGAAGAGTACAATGTGGAAGAGAGTGAGATGTGTGGATAAAGATAGCTGGGCAGATGGCGTGTACCTTGGCTGCAGGAGAGTTGCTCATGATGGCAGTGAGGACTCCGATAGCGTGCACCGTGATGCAGTCTGAACCCTTCTCCCACACCTACACAAGTACACACACACACACACACACACAACATATTACTAACAGATTTCTCATATCCATACAACCAAACATACACTTGCTGCAGAAAGGTCATATACCACACAGTTGTAACACCCACATGTCGAGGAAAACAGCTCAGATTGATGCAGATGATTTCACACCTCTAAAATGGAGTCACACCGATACTGCTGACAGAACCACACACACACACATGACATCAGAGGCTCCTGAACCCGCAGCCTGAGTCAGAGGAGGAAGCTAGAGGGGGAAAACTACACCCATTTGCCCCTACAAGCACAGCCGAAGATGCTCATAGCAGAGAAAGACAAACAGGTCCACCACACAAACCACCACCAGATGCACACTAGGACATTAGCACACAGTGAACCTTCTTCACAGAGAGCCTCGTCACCCTGGGGTGAGGGGGTTTGGCGGTTTGGGAGTCATGCCAAGGATACACGCAATGGCCAGACAACCTCCGACAGCTCAATACAAGACCCACGGCAGCTCCATGCAAGCAGAGAGACACACACGTGTGGTGCACACACCCATGGCCATTGTCAGCAGGAAACTCCCCTCCCAAGATAAGTCTATAGCTGTTCACATTAACACGCACACACACACACACACACACACGCACACACACTTATTTAGAGCCCTCCAATGCTCTTCTTCTCAGTTTGCATGACTGCCGGAGTGGCTGGGGTCCCCCTGTCTGATATCTGAGGTCACTGCTTGCCTTGCTGCCACTGAGGACATCGCCCTGCAGGTGGACCAGCCACACACCACTGGATGTGTTTTTCTGATGTTTTTGGGGCATCTAATCTGTCACATGACTTCCTATTGGAGGAGTCCAGCATTCGGGACAGTGGGTAAGCCCTGGGCTTCCTGTTTCCTGTTTCCTGCTCACAGACCAGAGTGTGTCACCAGAAAGCGGGCCAGTGAGGCCGGAAGAGTACCTGATCCACTTCCACCTCCGTCAGCAAGCGTGTGGTGAGGTCACACACACCCTCATGCTCCATCCTACACCTACGGCTCTGATAGAGCTGTATACACACACACACACACACACACACACACACACACACACACACACACACACACAGATGCACAAAAAGCAGACACAAAATTAGCACACACAGAAAGTCAGAGAGAGAGAGAGAGAGAGAGAGAAAGAGAGAGGAGAGAGAGCGAGAGAGAGGGAGGGAGAGAGAGAAGGAAGGAAGGAAAGAGAGACAGGTAAAAGTGAAAGACAGAAAATAGTAGCCGAGACAGAAAGAGATCACAGAGGCATGACAGACCTCAATACACTTATGTTCTGTACCAAAATGCCATCCCTCTCTTTCTCTCTCTCTCTTACACACACATACACACCCACACTCACGCACGCACGCACTCACGCACACCCACACACACAGCCCTGCATATGCTGACAGCAGACATAGACAGACAGACAAAAAGTGCATACCACGAAAAATGACATACAGTAGTGACAGACAGACATAAAAATGCAGAAGTCAAATGAAACACTCGACGAAGAAGTAAAGAAGAGGAAGATGGACAGACAGGAGGACTGGCCAACATACCTTGCTGTTCTGGATGAGGCGGAGGATGTGCTCAAAGCAGTTGTTGTTGAGGAAGATGGCCTGCAGCACGGCTCGGTCAGAGCACTGCAGGATCTGGGGGATCGTATCTGTGGAGGGCGGTCAGTATTAAAGCCATCCGTCAGGTGACGGACATTTATTCATTTTAAAAAACACTGCAGACATCATTCAGCTAATCATGGGGATAAATTGGATCACTGGATACGCTAAAGATGGCCAGTTTGACCTCTTTCCCCTCATAATGCTACTCATTGTAAATAAAACTTAATAAAAAATAGGATTAATATTTTTGGTGAATAGAGAATGACACTTGATGGATTAATACTTTTATGGTATCTCCTCAGCAGCAACATTGTATGAGGGCTGTGCGTCACTATTATGTTACATCAGCACAAAATATAGGCTGGGTGAAGCATGATCTGACAGCGATTTCTTTTTCGCCCTGCAGCTCAGGCTGGAAACCTGGGCATCTTTTTCTGCTGCTTCCGTTACAATTTTGATGGGACCAATCACAAGCTGGCTTGTCCACCTGGCGTGCTATTGGCAGGTTTAAAACGATGACGATAGCGGGAGAGCCTGGAGTTTTCACGTCGCTCTGCAAACGTCACCCGGTTCGTTGGTCAGATTGGTGAATGACTATCCAATTGCGTACAGTCATTTGAACTATGCCCGTTGATCACGCCTCTTGTGCAGTAGAAAATACATAGCGGACTCCCCAGACCAATGTTCAATCTTAGAACTATACTCAGGGTTCATCATTCAACAATGCATCGTTCAGTTATCTGGTGGGGACACTACTCTGCTGTCTCTTACTGAGCATGTGCGTCTGCAGTGTGACCAAGCTCTCCTCCCAGTGCAGCATAGAGTCCGCGCCGTCTGCCGGGGGCCTGCTCCAGTTGAGCAGCTGGAAGTAGCCGTCCAGCACGTGCCTGATGTCCAGCTGCCGCTCCGCAGGGCTACTGCCGTGCAGCAGGTGCAGCATGGCGGTCAGGCACTGCAGGGTCAGCCGTAAGAGTTGCGGGTCCTTGGGCTGGTCTCCGGAAGGGGGCGGCCACAGGCACCAGGCACGCAGCACGGAGAAGAGGTTGTCCACCGCGGGGGACGTCAGGGACAGCAGACCGTTCTTCTGTGAGTGTGAAGCAAACACAAAACACACACACACACACACACAAAGTTATTTAGAGCCCTCTGATGCTCTTCTTTTCTCAGCATTTGTGACTGTGTGACTGCTGGAGTGGCCAAGGGGGGGGCCGCGTCTGAGGTGAGAGCTCAGGTCACTGCTTGCCTTGCTCCCGCTGAGGACAGCACCCTGCAGATGGACCAGCCACACCACCAGCAGCTCAGGAAGACGCTCGCTCTCCTGCAGCATGTCTGCGGAACACACACACACCCACACACACACACACACACACACACACACACACACACACAAACACAGACACAGACACAGACACACAGTCACACATTGTCACAGAACGCAGGGCTTTGCACAGAAGGGAACCAGAACACCATTTCTGGCATGAGACAGAATTCTAAATGTCAGAGCGACATAGCACAGCGCAAACCCTTAAAATCAACATGGGGCTTTTGTATTTCAGAGTATTTTGCCCAGTATGTATCTCCAGTGTTTTTGCCTTGGCGTGGCTGCACTGAGGGGTCCAGTGACAGCTTTACCCAGATCTCTTTCCCTCAGGCTGGAGAGGGCTCTTAATTATTCACCAACTCACACAGTTACTCCCCATGCCTTCTTAATCAGTGTTTCACACCAGGGCCACAGCTCTGTGAAACTCTGATCTTTCATTTCTTTTTGAGACAATAAAAGGCATCTGAAGGGACTAAAGGAATGAGTGCAAATGAAGGCTGGATGTAAGTGCACCAGCGTTGGCTTACTGTCTTTTACAATGTTTCCTTGGCTGATGTATGAGAATACATTGTAGAAATACTACCAGGCACACTACGTGTGTGTGTGTGTGTGTGTGGAAATGGCAATCTTCAAAGGACAAGCACTATACTGCATTGCTAAATAATTAATCAAGCATTAAGTACACTAACTGTGTGAGATGTACTTTTTTTTTTCTTTTTTTACTTAACTTATTTCTTAAGATGGTACTGTACATTTATTATTATTTATTATGATAGTATAGTTATTATGGGCTGAGAGAGAGCCAAGGGTAGAAAGTATTTCATTGCACTTTATAGTACATTGTACTCTAAAAATTGCATATGACCAATAAAACTTGAACCCTAAACATACCACATTTACAAAGTAAAATGGAGCAGCTGGTAGATAAACCACCATTTAGAAGCTGCATGAGGAGCCCCCTCCAGTTCTTTCTAAATTCTACAGCCAGCCCCAGTGGGGATAGCACATACTAATTAACAAGATTGAATAGTGGCTCTTTAGCACCAGACACCAAGGGACTTCCGCAGGGGCCAAATGAAAAAGCAGTGCAAATGCACTGTGTGCAGGCCTGTCACACTGATGACATGATGTCAACACAGGGCCGGCGTCATGTGCTTCCCTGGGGCTCTCTCCTCTGCCCACCAGATCAACAAAGATAAAAAATTATAGCTACTAGCAGGGCTTGTCAGCAGCGCAGCAGGCACATGAATACTTGATGGCAAATCTGAACAAGCAGATGACTGAGCTGCTTGTTATGACATGTCTGTTAACGTCAGTTAAATTCTATGCTGTTCTACTGGAGTGCTTTTGTTCCAAGAAAAAGCTGATTGGTGAGTGAAATGCCTGTGCAGGCATGAGGGAACTGCTGAAAGGTTCGGCAGGTCTGCTGGACGGGTCATGGGATGGGTCTGGTTCCATGCGTTGTGACCAGAGTGATCGTCATAAGGTGGCAAATACCACATCAAGGACACACCCCAGCTGGCCTGACAAACTAACCCTTCTAGTTAACACACAAAGGCCATTTGGGGGTTGGTGAGCTCCAATATGTCTGTGGATAGAACAGTTCTGATGCCATCACTCAGTATGACATAAGTTTTTACAGGCATCCTATGATACCTAAAAGACTGCACAGCGTTATAATAACATGCCCGAGACTCATTCACCCACCATGGAAGAGAGCTGGGAGCTCCGCAGGAACCGCCAGAGGGGCAAACTTGTATTTACTCCTCTCCAGCATACTCACTTCCTCCCTGGAACAAAAAAAGTAAACAACCGAGTCTGATTAAATCATACAATTAATTCAATTTAAACAAACATTGAATTCAACTCCATTCTCCTCAATGAAAGAAAAACTCCAGCAATTTTTCACATAGATCATGAGTTTAAAGATGCCCCCAGAGTATAGCACTGTAGCTGCTGGCTACTCTAGCTGTTGGCTGCAGCAACTCGAGCTAGGTAGTTTTGTTTTGTTTTTTCCATACCGACAATACTCTGTGACCTCGAGAAACAGTGAAAAATGGCCGCAGTTCTCCTTTAAGTCTGATTAACTGCAGCTAAATGTCATTCAGTACAGTGAATCCTCCTGCTTATAGGAAGTTTTGTTCTATGATCCAAACTGGGTTAGCATCCGCTCTATGTTTGTACACACCGGGTCTTGCATCAACATTCCCAATCACACTACCCAGTCACTTCAGCTCTCAATGCAAACTCGCATGCAAAACTAAGCAAATGAGGGGTAGTGTGGGCCAAGTAAGCTTTGGGAGTAATTGCGTCAGGTCAGTGTGTGGTGTCTGGTGAAGGAACTGTGTGATTCAGCATTTGACTGACATGGGTACAACAGACAGGGCACTATAATGACCTATGATCTGACTGAGAACGAGAAAACACCCCATCACGCCCTCACCCGACACACAGGGTTACAGGGTTATGAAAGCATTTTCTCCTACAGATTCCTGGTAATACTCATCCACACCCACTGTTTTCACACACACACACACACAAACAGAAAAACACAAACACACACTCACCCTGCCAGCCGTCTCCTCCAGGTCTGATAAGGGTCAAAGAGACTCTCACACAGCAGCAGGCCATGCTGGACCACACTCTGCAGAGACTCCTGCTCCTCTGGCTGCTGCTTCAGCTGGAACACACACACACACACACACACACACACACACACACATTGTACACACAAGGTTGGGCAGTTTCTTTTGGAAATGTTTATCACTAATACAAGAGCTGCACGCAAGAACACACTATTAGGCTTGTTATTATAATAGAAGAACTCACTATTAGGCTTGTTATTATAATAGAAGAACTCACTATTAGGCTTGTTATTATAATAGAAGCGCCTGAGTAAAGCTAGATGTTATAAATACACACACTGAGCAAAGGCAAATTGCATACATGCAACACAGAGGCCTTATTGTTATTTCAGTGGGCCATGTCATCCACACACACACACACACACACACACACACACACACACACACACACACACACAACACAAATACACACACACACACACAAATACACAATAGCACAGAAGGTCACCCTACCCATCTGCTCTTTATCACAGAACCTGTTCTGTAGGCTGTGGATGTAGGGGTGTGTGCTGCACGTGGACCTGGGTGAGGAGCACTAGTGCATCTCCCTCCTTCCCTCCTTCCCTCTCTCCCTAAGCCTGACCCTGACCTCCACTAACTAGCGCAGTCTGCTCAAGCTCACACGGCCGGGCGTGACGGCACAGGGTGGTACTCCAGCACATTACTGCATCTGATGGGGGAGAGTGAGCACTCCCACCGGTGTCTAGCACTGAGCTGAGAGTGGGTGTGCACTGAGAAATACTCTACCAAGTCCAGTCATGACATCGAAGACAAAATGCTCCACTTAAGTTTGAACAATCACAGGAAAATGACTCTTCATAGCTGGCAAAATTCATAAGAGCTAATGTGATAAGCAAGATGTTTCCAGATCTGTGAAAATAAAGGTCTTATTGCCCATCATGCAATATCAAATCAGTGCAGCGTGTTCATTGCAACAGAGGATTTATGAATCTAAAGCTAATGATACACACTGAGCACTTTCTTAGGAAACATCATTGAGAAACACTGTCTGGATACATTTCGCTTGATGGAGGCTTTTATGTCAGAAGCAGACTCTCGATTACCAACATTACCTGTGTGTATTATGTGTCATTCAGAAGGCTTCTGGTCTCAGTGTTGCCCAACATTGTGGTCCATGAACCTTACTGGATCTGAGCTCATTCAGTCTCACCTCTCACCCACAGATGACAGCTTTTCTGCTGCCTCTAGGCATTTTACTGAGATGCATTCTCTCCTTTTTTGAGGTGACACACTTTTTAGTTACTAATTTCCAACACCTGGCCATACACTAAATTCAAATGTTCCTCAAGAGAAATTATTTTTCTTTTTTCCTACATCTATTTATTTCCAATAACCAACAAGTGGGTTTTCAAAGGCTAATGCAAGTAAATGATAATTAGACAAGTACTGTTCTATTTAAGGAGTATTCATACATAGTCTGTGAATCTACAGCTGTCTACAGCTGTACTGTGCTCGACAACTGATCCCTTTATCGTTGCTAGGGACAGATATAGTACTAACAGTCAAACTGAAGAAACGGTGTCATATAACCTTCATCAGAGGAAGTGGGTTCTATGCAGCATGCCACTGAATAATATTTACTCATGGAAACAAAACTAAAGTCATACCCATCTCTGCAATCTCATGACTTTCCATGCATAACACCACACCCTCCAAAGGGCTAATGGTTGATGTCTACATTGACGCTGTAGCATGTTAAGTGCTTTTAAAAGGCATGTAAACACTACCAAACATCCAGCTGTAGTCACATTTAGTATAATTATTTCTCCTTCACATGAACACATATCAACAAAGAGACTTCGGAGATTATCTCAAAACAAGTTGCTTATAAAAACAAACATAAAAGTTGTTTACAGAGTGTTCACAAGTTCTTACAGTACATAATGTTGTTTTGAAACGAAATTCTACGTCTTTAATATTATGAAGGTTTTATATCTTCAGTATTATGAATATTTGTATAGTTTCTATTTGTTGCAGGTAGTTAGTTTGTATAACCATTTCACATTCATATGGATGACGTATCACATGATGAGATAAACACACATGGAATTCCCATTAGTTGCTCACTAAATAGTGTTGTTGTCAGGGTTGGATTTAGAGCACAGTGATGCATACTCAACGGCATTCCAAATGGCTAATTGGACATCCTAATTATGAAAACACGTCAAAACATTCTTTAGAAAGGGAACTGTACCTGATTGAGGCAGAATGATAAAAGCTTGATGGTCTCAAACACAAATCCTGGGGTCTGGTCGGGGTCAATGTTCTCCAAGTTCCTAACATTTGAAAAACATTTTATGAATTAAATTAAATTAAATTAAATGAATTTGCCAAATTAAATTTGAAATATATAATCACAACATAGTTGTCTTAGGTCCATTAGGTTTCATTCATTACAGTACAGGTGCATCTCAAAAAAAAAAAATAGTGTTGAAAAGTCCATTGCCCTGCCCAGACTGAGAAATGAAAGGCTCAGGAAACCATTGGCATTGGCGGTATTTTGACTAAATTAGCTGATTAGAGCACTTCTCGACATTTCTGTATTATAAATTCTTTATTCTAATATTTTGAAATACTAGATTTTTGATTTCCATGAGCTGTAAACTGTAATCATTAAGATTAGACATATTTCACTTTGGATGTAATTAATCTAGATTATATGAAAGTTTCCCTTTTTGAAATAAATTATGGGAAAAAATGATTTTTTCTACAATATTCAAATTTTTTGAGATTCTCCTGTATGGTTGAACTGGCTCTTTTGTAAACAGGCATCCATGCCAATGTGTGTGTGTGTGTGTGTGTGTGTGTGTTTCCTCACCTGCTGATGATGATGAAAAACTTGATGAGCAGAAGCGGGTGTGGCACGCTGCCATTGGGCTCCTGGCCAGACAGGTGTAGGGCACTCTGCAACAGCTGTGTGCTCAGGAGCACCAGCACCTCCCTGGGCAGCTGGGGCACCTCCAAGCCGCTCTCCTCCAGCCTACAGCACAGCGCAGTGGACGGGCCAGAGGGTCAGCCTGGCAAACATCCATTAGCCCCCAATAGACACGCCTCTAGGGATCACATGCTCCCAGACATGTACTGTGACTAAATGGTCTGGGTTAATCAGGAGCATTTCTACTTAGCAATGCCTTATTAGAACTGTGTTTAATTCCATTTATTGATTTGGTCAACATTGCTATGGCGACCTTGCTAAATGCAAAGTCTTAACAATACTATATACGTGCTGTTGTTTTTACACCTGTACCTTTACAAACCATTTCAGGGAACTTTGGTAGTTAGAGAAGAAATCCTGGATCAGGTGTATAGCAGGTATATTGATTAGCTGAGTGATATGTGTTTGCTGATTAACATTATTATAACAGTGACAGCTAGAAGCCTTATCAAGTGAGCCGTACTAATAGTGTGCATGCAGGTCTCACTGCATCACTTTGCAGTGGTTTCTGACATAGTAACTTACCGCCTGGGCTCCAGGGACCCAACATCAATAATCCTTTCAAAGGACGCCACAAACGCTTCCAGCCACTGCTGCAGATAACCCACATCTTTCTGCAGAGAAACAGAGTGATAAGGTGAGTCTCTCTCTCTCTCTCTCTCTCTCTCTCTCTCTCAGTAACCCATTTTCATCTCATGACCTGTTGCTACCATTCTAGTGCACTTACAAGAACAGGTTATGACAAATACATGCCTAGTCTAAACTAAAATGAATGATGTCAGAATCTCATACAGCTCTCTGAGAAATTTCTTATAGTAATGGTGTCGGTCTCAAACTTCTGTACTAGAATAATTTCAATCAGCAGACAAAATGCTTAGAGATTAGGTAGCAATGAATTTAACTATCTAAACACAAGAGTAAATAAACTGTTGGAACACCCTCTCAAAAACTCTTAAAAGTCTATTATGAATTGCATAATTTACTTACAGAGAGAAAGAGTATTTACAGTACTATCAAGATGTGTCATGACAAGCTGATAAGATCTTTTGCATCCAGCAAAATGCCTGCAGCCACTGCAAGCAGCCCTACCAGTGCACAGGGTCCCTCTAGTCACACGGAATGATTCATCACAGAGCACATGCATGAAACACATGGCAAGGTGAGCATGTCAACATGCAGCTCCAGCAGAGGAACCCTGATCTAGTTCAGCTCGGACGCTCATACACCACCCACTTGCCAGGAGAGGAAGTTGCCTGTCACAAGCCGCAGCGCAGAGTACACACACTGCAGATTCTTTATGTCTGAGCCAAACACTACTCTTCAGGTTTACCTCTGAACAAAGCGCCTCGCCCTAAAGAGAGCAGACTCGGAAAAGACTCTCGCTGGACCCCTGTGTTGTACACATTACCAGTTGGTGTTCATCTGGCTGCCAGTCCATGGCTCATGTCTGTCAGGCTGTGAGGGAGCAGGGGGTTGCGCCGGCCCCGGTGTCCCTGTGCCTGCGTGTGCGAGAGATGGTGGGGGACACCTCAGCTGACAGTGACTGGACCGAGCTGCTGGAGGGCTTGTAATCCAGGAAAAAGGATTCGCTCATGCACCTCTGAAGCACAGAGACTGAGCCATTGTCAGCGATGTGATGCACTGCCTCCCTCACGAGTGTGCTCTCCGCTTCTATCAAGCCACCAGGAAATGCCAAGTCACTTTAACCGAAGCACATTTCCTCTCTACATACACACAAACAGACATGCGTGTGTGCGCCCACACAAACACACACACACACACAACGTCTTCCTCTTTTGTCTGCAGCTACTATAACTATGGGAAAAGTATGCGTTGGTGTTAAATCACACCATCACTATCTAACACGATTATCGAACACGACATGATTTAAATATAATGTTTTCATGTTTCTTCTTTTGAAAAGTTATTAGCTATAACATACTATTTGCCATTTCAACTATACTAGCTGAATACCAGTTTGAATCATGTCAGTTGCAGTTACTACTGAAAACAACAGTCCTAGAAACCTAGGGCCAGATTTAGCTCATGTCTATGAAGTGTTTGGATGCCTTGGAATGGGAAACCAAATGCTTTAATTGACATAATGGGCAGCTCATTTTCCAATCCATTTCCTGATGCTATATTTGGGCTAAAAAAAAAGACACCAAAATTAGCACTGCCCTCTCTGGTCCCCAATGTTCGCTGTCAATCACGAGTTATCAAGGTCCAAAAGATGCCCAACAGAGAGAGTTCTTGAGGTGGTGCTGGTTTAGGGACTCTGCCAACAGAACTTCATCTGGACTCCAGCCTGCACGGCACGCTCCGGATCTCTCCTGGCACCGGCTCCATTATCGAGCAGAGGTCCTGACAATCACTTTAGCCGGCCCTAATGACTTTTCCATTTTATTAGGAGGTGAAAGGACTTGGGCTCCAATTCAATTTGAACTCTCCACACTCATTCACACTTTACGGGAAGAGGCTTAAGGCTATTGGGACTAAACATGACTGTGGTTGCCTTCAAAGTGCCAATCACTAGCCTATAGAATGGAATAGAATAGAATAGAATAGAATGTTCTCAGGGGTTGAGTGTCATGGCATACTGCATCGGTTAGAGACGGAATTTAACCCTCTTTTTTATGCCCAGGGAGTTTAGAATAAAGCACAGAATTTTGCACCATTTACAAGCAATGTTACACAAGAAGTATTGCCCATATTTCCGTTATTTCAAGAACCAGACACTTCCCTAAATTGTGTAATTAAAGTCAGAAACCCGGTAAAACACAGTACCCTGAATCGCGTGTCACTCTCAGGGTAAATAATTGAAGGGAATGTAATTTGATATTCAATATCACACATGAAGTAGTTATTATTGTGTATATAGATATTGTTATTGTGTATATAGTCAGGTGGTTGACACACCCTTATTTGGACAATCCCTTGCTAGATGTCCCTCTAAAGAGCTTCCCCAATACTGGATTACTGTCAAAACCTTGTGGGTCAACTGCTAGTATACACAACACAGTAAAATCAACACTGCATCAGTTACAGAAATCTTATAAAGACAATTCCTCCCAGGACAAAACAAACCTCTCAAATTTTTTAGACTTTTGGCACAGACACTGAAGCAGCAACACTTGAACCTGACAGTCACATGAGACACTCAAAGCAGCTCCACAGCTGATAGTCACAATAAAAGGAAGCTGGGTTAGACGGTAGGCTGACTGCCTGCTGATCCCCTGTGCTAAACCCTAATCATGTTTTTGTGTGTGTGTGTGCGCGCGTGCATGTGTATGTGTGTGTGTGTGTGTGTGTCTTTTTGCAGGGGGGACTGCTTGAAATGCAGGCCCATTCTGGCTTCCTCCACCAGCTGAGTGGGAAACAAAGAGTGCAGTTGGCTTCCTGATTCAGCTGACCACTGGTAAACACACACACACGGGACTGTCATTAGAGAGGCATATGCGCAGCAGCAGCCCATATACCGTACATAACATACAGTAGCTACTGCTCTCAGGATTAGCAGATGCTAGTGTGCACACACACACACACACACACACACACACACACACACACACACACACACACACACACACACACACACACACACACACACACACACACACACACACACACACACACACACACACAGCAGAGATGGCTCCCATGACAGCAGGATAATCCCCCTAGTCCCAGCTCTGCCCTGGATGGGGAACATCTGAAGGAGGAGGAGTGCACTTGCCTCACGGCGAGGCACAGGGCTGTCAGTGTAGCTTGCCCTCCTATCATTAGCCCAGATTCACCATCACACAACTCATTATGGGGGACTAATTACACACAGCTCCAACTAGTATAGTCCTCCGTGTTCGCCTGGTTTAGCCGCTCCTCAATTACCCTCTTATTACTGAGGAGAGGGGAGGCATCTCACCACCCACAAACTTCTCACTTCACTGTCTCCGCAAGCCTCTTCCTCTTCCTAGCAGGGCTGGGTAACATGGCCTCAATCTGATATCGCAATCATTTCTCAGATTTACCTCAATGACACATTTTCTACAAAAATGATAACATGTATTGTATTATTATTCATTGGGTTTCAAAATACCTCTTTACCACATTACTTCATATGGGACAATGAGCTTCTGCGGAAAACCTCACCATGTGAGATATTTCAACACTTAAGGCTGAATATTAAATGCAATGCAATGCAATCAACCAGCCTGAACCAGAAGTACCCAGTTCATTAGGATGAATGTATTTTGATTGGTATGTGGTTGGAAGCTCCTCCTGTATTTCACCAAGACATTAGTTTTTATTGTCTCTTTGAAGGGTGCAAAACAAACTCCTTTAACTGTAAATATGTGCAGAAATGCTGAAAGGGAACAGAGCTTTAGTTCAAGCTGTACAAAAACCTGTGGTAGTGGTGGGCTAATTCAGACAGTTAATATAAGAAGCTGTACAGTATGCCAACTGAAAATGAAAAGATTGGAGCTAAATGTGGCTCAAATGCCCCCTTGGGAGAGCCTGGAAAGCCCAGAACATCTCGAGCAGACAGGCCCTGACAGATCCCTCTACTGTAGAAAGAGGGGAATTTTGTAATAGGCAACAGCCTGCTGTTAAAACCCTATGTCTGCACTAGATTTGACTTAGAAATATTAGCAAAACGAACAACGTTGAGTACAAATGCAGAGTGATGAGTCCTCTCAAAGCAGAACGAACAAAATCTCTGTAGCATGTTATCCAGAGTGTACATGGTATGACTTGTTAAATGACAAATATGGAAATCAGACGTTCTGGTGAATGAGGTACCGTGGCTACTGTGTAGGAGAACTGAGGTCTAAAGAACAGGGGGTTCAAATGTGAGAGAGAGCTCTGGCTACATTTGTCAGATTGTAGTACAGGTTGAAGATACAGAGTACATCTCTGAAGAAAAGAGACAAATGCAATACTGTTTCAGTCTTTATCAGTCATTCTGAGAAAACTATTTTTTACAGTCTATGGAGATTTTGCAAATACCTCCATGCCATGATGCATAATCATAAACAATGTCACAACCTGGCAGGAGAGCTGAGCAGACAAATTGATTAAAAGTTCACTTCCTTTTCTTTCCTACCTAATGAGTGTCTGTTTTGTGTGCATGTGTATCTAGATAGGCCTATTCAGTGAGTCTAATGTTCTCTGTTTAGAATCATATCAGCGAATGGACAAACAGCACACTATTTCAACATTAAACAACCACACTAATCAGTCACACATACACAAGCCACAACACGCCAGTTAGGCTACTGCAGCCAGAAACACAGTCCTGGTCTTGGTCCATGATGCTTTTCACAGCTCTTCAAGCTCACTGTACGCATTGGGAAAACCAGCACATTATTGGGTAGCGCCCAAACACAACCCTGAGCAAAAACAACACCCAATAGTCATCAGTGTAAAGACTGCCTGTTTGGTTTCTAAGCTGAAGTTGACTTCTGCCTGTGCTGACACTTATGTGGGTGACAGGGGAGAGGGGGAGGTTCGTGTATGACTAAAACAAAGACTCTTTTAGTGATACTATATCTTTTAATATCTTTAGTTCACAGACACAATCATTTCTCCATACGAAACAAGGTGATCCCAATTTGTGGCCAATAGGCCTAACACTCTTAAAGATAAGTGCTGGATTTGGGCTGGGTTTACTGATGTGTACTTTAGTTCAGTGGGGGTGGCAACATTCCCACTCCAACCTAGACTTGCCAGTCTAGATCAATAAAAGAGCCTAACTACAAGAAGTCACTGTACAACAGTGGGCCACTAATGTGCTTTCAGGTACAGCATGGCTGTGGCAGTTAAAATTCTAAAATCACAGTCACAGCAGGGTTACTTCAGATCATTTCACAGCACTTACAAAGGAAAGAAAATGTTTTCAAACGTCTCATGCCAAATCACTGTTTAAGGTCCGTGCTTCTTATCCTAAACAACTTGTCAGCCTCTTTCTTTGGCTGTTTTCAACTGAGGTCTAAGGAAAATTCAGGGAAGCTTGGATATTATCACTTGGAGCATAGCCAGAACAGACATTCAAGAAAACATAGATATGATCGCTCACAGTTTAGTCACCAAGAAAACTGTGGAGGATCTACTGAGGGACAAGGGGAAAATGAGTTCTGGAGAGATGTAAACTTGACTGTCCAGTTTCCACAATACAAAGGGGTCCAGAAATCATGAACAGGCTGTTCTCAAAGATTACAGGTTGCTGGTTGGAGAGGAAGTGGCATGGTAATGTCACTTCTGTCCTCTACTGCAAAAGGAAGTGGTTGGGCATGCAGATATTGTTGTGCTATTGTACATCCCAACACATGCATTTTTTTGTACCAAAAACATAACAAGAGTACAGCATCTAACAATAAATATAAATCTCCAAATGTTTATTTAACAGGGCTACTGTACATGACATGAATCCAACAACTGCCGCTTTCGATCTCAAATTAATAGAAAATACATTTGACAACCTCACTGATCTTTCCAAATAGAAATTTGAAAAACTGACCATTCATGCTAATTATGAAACCACAAACACAAGCAAAGAGAAGAAAACTAATCACCAAACCCTGACAAGACAACAGTTGGTGGCCTGAATGTGAGGTGGAGTCATATGTGTGTGCCTCCACTCCCTGAAAAGGATCCAGTTCCTTTTGTCTCCAGACATGCCTAATTATATGTGATGCCCCCGCCACCACTGACGCATAGGGAGGGACTGACAGTGGGGAAGGTGGAACAGGAATCTTCATATACAATGACATTTAATTGAAATAATTCAGCATAGCTGAACTGATCTGCCCTGGGCACAAGAACAGCTTGAAACTACCCTGAATAATGAATATGTCTAAGGATGCCCATGCAATCTGTTGTGTGCCTTGTAATCACCATTCATTTAGTCAACTAGAGAACTTGAAGCAAAAGAAGTGGACACCTGTCATAAAAGCTGAAGGAAAAACACAGACACCTGTTGTTTCCATGGTGTTATACAGGCCAGGCCCATTCGCTGGACAAATTATTGTGGCTGCGGTTTGCTCTAGGCGTTGTAGGCTACGTTACAGGATTCTCATAAGAAACAGTTGCTTATGCATTCAGGAATATGCAAAAGGTGTGTCCTTGAATGTGAAGCTTGGGAGTATGGAACGCGTGAGCAGGAGTTTGCTGGTTCTTAAAACAAAATGTAAGCCTGTCCTAGTCAACTAGAATGTAGGCTACACAGTTGATCATTAGTCGCGCTTTGCCTCCAATGAATATGCATGTTATTTCCAGGCCTATCAAAGTAAATGCTAAGAACTGGTTACTAGCTCATTATAAACCCTCTAATGGAGCCCAGCTAAATTCAGCACTAACGCACCGCAATAATGTAACCCATCACTAACTGAAACATGTAAGCCAAAACTACAACGTTGCTAAATGAGGAAGTAGCCAAACGAACGACAGGTAAACATTAGGCTACTCTGCCAGTGCCACCATTGACTGTGAATAACCAAAGAATAAGATTCTTCTGTCATTAACATACTATAGTTAAATGGGAAACTAATAGAAGACTTGTATAAGAGTGCGATCGGACTTGACAAGATGAAACTATTTATTTTAGTATGCTACATGACAGATTCTGCGTTCTTGCATGCCCTTACTTTTCACGGATAGGGCATACTTCCTGATATGCTCCCGTTTGCATATTTGTGGAACAAGAAATGACAAACATGGTTGCCCGTTAGGAGTGTCAACTGCATATATCTGCTTTAGTTCCATGGGATTCCCAACTTTAAGCAACATAACAGGTTATAAACAATCGTGGATTCAACACTAAACCATGGTAAGACTACTGCAACAGGTGCCAGAGCCAGTCAGGCAGAGTAATGACTCACCTTGGTGTAATACAACATCCACAGCTCGTACAGTCGTTCCTTCGAAGCCATTCTCCCTAGCGTTTCATCAAACGCCCTCCGTTAAAATTGTATTAAAACATTTGTTACCCTCTTCATGTGGTAGCATATAACGTATCCAGTGTTTTTTCTTGAAAAGACACAATGAATCCAGGAGCGATAGTACATGCTCCCTCGCTGTCAGGCTACCTGGTCGCCAAGCCTCTCCAAAGTTAGAGACTGATAGCCTACATGTCAACGAGATTTAAATACTCGTATAGAACTGCAGTCAGTGCTCAACTGAAACTACGGAAGGCACCGACAGCACCTTTCTGTAGTGATTCCAAAGCAACGTCTCCATTAACAAAATACGCACGCTAATGAGCACTGTCAACGTTCATGTCTCACTCCTTCCTGCATTCGGCAGACTGTGTCCCCAACTAGTGTTACACTCGTGAGACGACTGCTTTGGTAACCAACCTAAGCATCGCAGCCCTCGGTGTTATTAAGTCCCTTGTCAATTTGTGCGACCGTGGACAGAAATTAAAGAAATAGTCTACCTTGCTCCCTTTTTGAGCTCGGTGGTATTTTACTTACATTGAGATGACCTCGTTCATTCAATAATACAACGTCTTTCGACAAAACCCTTGCCAACAACTATTTGTTAATATATAGAGACCTATATGTAAAATGCATTGGACACCAAAATATCCACATATAGCCCAAGAAAGTGGAGCATGCCAAATAGTGATGTTTGATAGTTATTTGAATATGTGCATTGCCCACTTTTATACCAAAGAATAAGAATTGTTTTGTTGAAGATTTCTTTACTGTTGTGCCTCTCTGGTTGCATTGTTATTGATTATTTTAATGTTTTTCACAAGTCACTATTTCAGTGTATAAAGGCACAGAAGTGTTCTACAAGTGACCTCGTGTCAGCTAAATCAGGCTCCTTGTGCGTGTGGCCCCATTTCACAGGATGTACTTCTCCACAAAACTACAA
Source organism: Alosa sapidissima (assembly GCF_018492685.1). NCBI lineage: Eukaryota > Metazoa > Chordata > Actinopteri > Clupeiformes > Clupeidae > Alosa > Alosa sapidissima. Next base: position 10,577,510 of record NC_055959.1, on the reverse strand, counting down.
AGGAAGAGCATGCACCTCTTCACTGATGAACACCTGACAAACAGGACAGAGGAAAAACTCTGAGTGTCACCGCTTAAATGACAAATAATGGCTTCAATCCTAGTTTGCAGATTAATGATTAAATATATCTTAATTTGTTTTATCAGGGTTTTATTTGTAGTTAAAGTTTATCTAAATGAGTTCATCACATCTTTGGGATATTACCAGACAACAGAAAATAACCATTATTTTATCCAGCAAGTGCCTGTTTCTTTTCCTACTCAGACATGATTAAAGAGAGCTTTGATCACTTTGATATTGGGCTATTGTGTCCTGTCTAATCAGCTTTGCCTCTGGTATAATGTATGAGCACAGGTTGGCTGTATATCGGGCCAGCACTGGTCAATATGAGGATGGACACAGAGAGGTTCAGGCAGCTGTATTGCCATGGTGATGCCCTACATACCAAGCCAGGTCGTGCCCAGTGCTGAGTGGTTGCCTGTGTAAGCCTGAAAAAAAAAAACTGCCTGAATTATGAGTTTTTGTTTAGAGTGTGTCATCATGTCAGTAATTCAAATGTTATAGGCCTAAACTGTTCACAACAAAGTTAAATACATTAAAAAGGGCTACTTCTAAAGGCCACTGAAATTAGTCACATACATATGTCATTTTGGAGTCAAAACCTAATTAAGGTTTATAAGTACTGCCTAAAGGCCTGGAGATAATGATGCTGAACCTCAATATTCTCACAGTAAGACACAAACTACTTGAACTGAAATTAAATACAAACCTTTTAAAGAACCTCAACAATTACAGGACCTTTGCGTATCTCTTTTGTAATAGTTTAGGTTTAGTTTGAGATTTCATAATTACTTTTCCAATGTAAGAGCATCTTGCATTGCTTAGATGTTACTGTGCAAAGATGCTGCTTTTGTTTGTCAACAAAAAAGGTTTGTTAATATGTATCCATGTTTAATCTCCATGACTAACCAAGATATTGAACTTGGCAGACAATAATGTGTTTTACCTGCTGATTAGCCCTTTATTACATTTGTTAGCTGGATCTTTTTTACCTGCTGTTCAGGTACTCTGCACTATAGTCATGTGAGTACTGGTAAAGATAAAGGGCCAATCCCAAAGTGAACCCTGAGGACTAAGGACTAAAGACTTAATTGATCTCAGGTGCTAAGTGAATGAGTGTGGGGTTGTGTTATGTGCTGTTGTCTACCTTTATATTTTCCGGATTTTCCTATGGTCTCCGTGGTAAACGTCACAATGCTTTGAACTGTGGGTAATTCCCTTTGGGGAAGTCTGCACTGATGCAGACTCACAGAAAGGGCTCAGTAAGTGTGTACTCAAACCCTCACACCCTTTCAAATGCGACATTGGGACAGCCCTAAACCCTTACGAATTTCGCAAGAACGCGCAACAAAGTCTGTGAGTCCGGACTTTGGGATTGGGCCACATGGGAGGACCACGTGTTGGCTAGCCCACTCTTATTCAGATGCACCAATTTCCTGGATACAGTATGTGTCCCAGCTTTGTTACTAATGGAAATGATAGGAGTTGGGTGGATAAAGGAAAGAAGATAAGACAAATGACAGGTCTATTAAGCTGACCAGGAGCAAAAAGCACTTAAGGTATTTGATATACCTACAGTATGTCTCGAAGATGAGGAAGTAAAAGTTGATGAAGAAAGTAGAAATACTTTCTACTGTCTACTTTCAGACTCTATACACAAGAGAAGTGTATAGAGTCTGAATACAAAGGTGTTATAGAAAATGTAACTCAAAGATCAGTGAGACTGCAAAGAAGTAGGCGGAAGATTCAAGGAAGACAGACAGCCCTAAACAAAGAGACTGAAGCAGTTAAAAGCAAAACAGATCAAGGAGGAAATGACAGGATAACTTATGTTTTCTCACTCATCATTTTTGTTTACTGATGTTTCCCCCCCCCCCCCCCACAAGGTTGGTCCCTGTGTTTATGTGACCATAATCCACATAAAAACTGAATTAAACATTTTGAGCAGGGTATGTTAAACATGTGGTGACATTTGAGCCAGTGTTTTCTAGTCTAACACGATGGAGAATTCACCACTTTTGAGATATTTGTGTCAGTCAGAAGTTCACACGTCAGTCAGTAGGCCTACTACAACATTCGGTGAGTTAATTTTATCCACTTCAATTAGGCAAACATTTGTCTGGGCTATAGGCTATACATTTTCTCGATTTGAAGTTAGAGTGTATTGAGAACTTAACTTAGTACCTAGGCTTGCCTAGGCCTAGTTCATTCCTGTGTAAAAAAGAAGCTGACAAGCTGTTGTGTGGATGAAATGATAGAGAGCTGAGCAAGTGTTACATCCACACAACATAAAATGCCCTCTGCTTCTTGTCAAAATGTTGCATGAATGTAAAGTGTGGCACTCCTTGACAGAACAGCAACCTGTCATGAAATTCAGAGGGTAAACTGAACAGGTTTAGATTATGATCTAGACTTGGCATCTCCTCCTCTAAGGCCAGTGAATGAATTACATTTCTGTTTAAGCATACGGTCATTAAGAACTATAGACTAAAAAGTATGGCAGATACAGTGTGTGTGTGCATGGTGGTGGGGCAACAACAAATAAAAGCATTAGACTAGGCCAAATTACCAACAGTGTAGGCCCGGTTTAATGTACATAAGGCTCTCTCGCAGCTGAGAGTAAAAGAAAGCTCACCACTCCCCGGAGAGGCGGTTAGAGCCGAAACTGTACTGTACCGTACTTTTGTCCTGTCCTCTGTCTTGCGGATGTTGCGTACTGTCTTGTGGCACTGTCTTGCGGAAGTTGCGTACTGTCTTGTGGCACTGTATTGCGGAAGTTGGCTAGTGGTATCAAAGATTCTAGACAGATCACGAACAAAGCTATTTTTTGTCTTTATTTGTTTCGTTGGAAAATACAATTTCAATGTCGGGATGTTAGGAAGACATGTGGCTTGTAGAAAGTGGGTTCATAACTTACAACGCTGAATGTAGGGCGACGTCTGGCCAATATTATTCTGCTGTAAAACATGTTTTTTGTTTATCCAGCATTGTCTTGCTTAAGTTACGTTGTGCCTGGCAGAACTGTCTTGTGTAAAGGTGTGCTAGGTGTGTAGCGCTGTCATGATGGTTGTCTCGTCGTGGAAAGTGTAAAGTTAGGTAAAACGCCAAATAAAAACACAAGTATCCGTTGTCGACCTCAGTTGCTTTGGAAATGTTTTGTTATGCCACCTAGGCCTATTAGGCTACCTTCCACCTCTTTCTGTTCTATTTGTTATTAACTTGTAGCCTAGGCTACTTGTAACCAAGAAATATATAAATCACTTTTTACTTACAACAAATAGCCTACGTATATTAAACACTTAATGTATATTGTTGATATTCCACAAGCAGCATTAGTTCAAGTTCAAGTAGTTTATCGTCATGCATGCATAAAGGGAAATATAATTAATGAAACTCCTTGTGCCAGCAAATTTTTTAAGAATAAATAATAATTGTTTAGATAATTATTATAGGCAAATGTGTAAATATTTAGGCATCTTACCAGGGGGGTATTCCAAGTACGAGGTTTAGTGACAAACCTGGGTTAGTTAAAACAGAGTAGGTGGTAAACCTCCTAATAGAAGAGCTGTATGGCTTCATTCTCCTAACAAAACAATACCATAGGGCTCTTGTTGTAGAAGGTTTACCACTTACTCTGAGTTAAGTTACCCAGGTTTATCACTAAACCATGTACTTGGAATACCCCCCAGGTCTGTTAAGTCATAGGATTGCTTAACCAAATGTTGTAGCCATCCATGGGTAGATGATCACAAAAACAGACAACTGGACAGTTTTGGAGAACACATTTTAATTCTAAACATAAGAACAAAAAAGCTTTGTAAACAAAAAAGCTTTGTAAATCTAAATACGGAAAACCTTGCATGGTTCAGTTCTCTCTCAGAACAAAATACACCATAAACTTAACACCAAAAAAAAACAAATTTCCCTAGTACACACATATAGTAAATAATGAAATGAAGATAATAAATTGAAATCCAATAAGACATAAATAAATAAATAAATAAAAAACTAATACATGAAAAAAGAATGTATAAATACAGAAAAAAACAGCAATGGTTGTTACTCCAATGCCGGGTGCATGGACATGAACCTCTCCGCCAGAAACCTGCAGAAACCCTCGTGGTTCGTGACAATGTTGATGGAAACCTTCAAATGCAAACAGATTTCAAATTGGAAATAGCATGAGAATGTAGTGACAATATGCATGTTTGGTATGGTTTGGTTTATTTATTCTGGAGAAACCACACTGATCATAATATGGCATGGCTTTTATATTCAAATTTCCTTACCTCAGGCATCATTACGTCGAGCACAAGGTCAACATCTATGATATCTTCATCACAGATTATGGCAGTCTGTAACATTTTTGCTAGTTTCCTGGACTAATTGGGGCCACAAAAGAGAAATAAATCTTAGAACAAAAACTTTAGGCTACTAATTGCATTCCTAATTGTATGTTTACTTAAAATAGTTGTTATTCATAACCAGTGCATTATTACTACATAAACTGTACAGTGTATTCATATCAATCAGTTTTCTATGCAATCTAATGCTTTTCGGATGTCATCTTCAAATTCCTTATTTGACAGTTACTGTTCATAAGTTTGGAGATGTACTGTTTTGCAGCGACATGCAATGCCGACTCTACAACTGTTGCACTTTCCAGCCAGTTGGTGTAATAGATTGCCCACTATGAATCAGTGACAATAACTGAAAGACAAGCAATCCAAATAGATGACTGATTTAGAAATTTAAACTAGGTAGCATTTTAACCTTTTAAGTTATTTAACACCATCATTACCACACTTATAGTGAGTTTCATCACAGTTGAATAATTTTGTATACACCTAAAACTGGTGTGTGCACAACTTCTATCAATGTAAATACAAAAAAAAAGTAAAAATAAAAATCAGGTTGTCACATTAATACCATCCAATCAGTTGAGCCAATTAGAAGGCAATTATTATGACATTATCAATCATTTGTTATTTAAAATGTGCAAAATTGGAAATGTCCTTGTTTGAGGTATCTTATCAAGTTACCATAGCACTGAAATATTTCACAGGTCAGAGAACATAGACAAATTTAAACTGTAAAACAGAAAAAAGAAAGGAAAATAGCAAACTCAAGTGTTGCAATATAAGCTTGTGAATTTAAGTCCTTGTGCTGTCCTTGTGTGAGCAAAGGAGTGTGTGTAACCTTAGCTAGTCGTGTCTCCTCAGTTGATGCCTTGAGCACAACTAACTTCTCAAACAGTGTTGCATTCAGACTATTTTTTATATATATATATATATAAAATATTTTTTATATTTTATAGTTGTTTTGGGGCCTGTTAATCATTCCAGCTTGACCATGCAAGGGTGCCACAAACAGACAGAGACAGACATTTCGTGCTTTACAGTATAGATAGTTAGATAGATGTCATCACAGTGTTTCACAGAAAGTATTTTTAAAGTATTTTGAAAATACAAAAATACACAATACTGAAGTATTTTGATACAAAATACGAAGGCATTTTCATCATCTCAATAAAATACAAATTACAAAATAGTATTTTGTATTTTAAATACATATTTTAAATACATGTATTAGAAATACTGCCCATCCCTGCCCATGCCCAGCCATGGCCCAATCAGTGGAAACTGACATAAAGATTTGCTCTGCCCCAAGTGTGGCCCATACGCCGTAAAATGACTTATTGTTTTGTTATGCAAGGAAAACAAACTCCCCAAGACCAAGGAGATGGTTGTTGTGGACTTCCATAAACAAGCACTTATGTTATGTTATATTGTATTTATTTATTATTCACTATAGTACTTGGTCTGTTCAAGGCCTGGATTTACCAGCATTCCATCCTGCCCCGCATCCTGTGGCCTCTGCTAGTATACGCAGTACCCATTACAACTGTAGAGGCCATGGAGAGAAAGATCAGCAGCCACTTGCGAAGATGGCTTGGCCTACCCCGAAGTCTGAGCAGTGCTGCCCTGTACGGCAGTAGCAACACCTTGAAGCTTCCATTCAGTGGACTTACTGAAGAGTTCATGGTGACTAGAACTCGAGAAGCCCTGCAGTACAGGGAATCCAGGGATGAAAAGGTGGCATCGGCTGGCATCCAGGTGCGAACAGGCCGGAAATGGAGGGCAGTCGAGGCTCTGGAAGTGGCAGAGTCGCGACTGAGGCAGAAGGTACTGGTGGGGTCCATAGCCTCAGGACGCGCAGGTATTGGCTATTTCCCATCAACCAGGGTGGACAAGGCCCAGGGAAAACAGCGGCAACATCTCATCCAGCAGGAAGTGCGGGCAGGCGTGGAGGAAGAACGAGCCAGCAGGATGGTGGGTATGGGACAACAGGGAGCTTGGACTAAATGGGAGAATGTTCTGCAACGGAAGATCACCTGGCCCAACATCTGGAGAGCAGACTCCCTTAACATCAGGTTACTAGTCCAAGCTGTTTATGATGTCCTGCCCAGTCCATCCAACCTCCATGTCTGGGGCAAAGCAGAGACACCATCCTGCCTCCAGTGTCCAGGAGGGGGATCCCTGGAACACCTCCTCAGTAGCTGCCCTAAAGCCCTTGGAGAGGGGCGCTACCACTGGCGCCACGACCAGGTGCTGAAGGCGGTTGCTGAGAGTATAGCCAAGGCCATTACTACCACCAAGAACTACAGCAAGCCTCAGTCAATCAGATTCCACAGAGCTGGAGAGAAGCCCACTATCCAAGCGAGGGCCAGGTCAGGTCTCCTCACTATCGCCACAGACTGGCAGCTAGAAGTGGACCTGGGCAAACAGCTGAAGATCCCAGCAAGAATAACAACAACACGGCTCCGACCAGATATGATCATTGTTTCTGATTCCACCAAACAATTGATCATTCTGGAACTGACAGTGCCCTGGGAAGAACGCATGGAGGAGGCTAATGAGCGGAAGCGTGCCAAGTCCCAGGAGCTGGTGGAGGAGTGTAGGAGCCAAGGCTGGAGGACTTACTGTGAACCCCTGGAGGTGGGATGCCGAGGATTTGCAGGGCGGTCCCTCTGCAAAGTCCTCACCATGCTGGGCCTCACCGGTGAGGCAAAGAGGAAGGCCATCAGATCTGCAACTGAAGCCGCAGAAAGAGCCACAAGATGGCTTTGGATCAAGAGGGCTGATCCGTGGAAGAATGCTGCTGGGACACAGGCCGGAGTCTGATCAACTCTGGTCGGGTCGCCTGGGCGAGGGTGTCTGATGTTGAAAGACCCGAAACACCCAGTGACCCCAGGTTACATCACTGATGATGTGTCCCAGCGCATCAGCAAGATGTATCTTTCAATCAAAAGGTCTGTTCTCTTCATACTCCCATGTCGTGTAAATGACAAATAAAGTGTCTATCTATCTATCTATCTATCTATCTATCTATCTATCTATCTGTCTGTCGGCCCAGGTGTGGGTGTTATTGTTTATCAAAGTGTTGGCTAAGGGGTTGCCTGGGTCCCCGGGCATGCACTGGCCCACACACTAACTGATCTGACTGAGTGTTGGCTGAATGTCAGCTGTGCTTGAACATTACTTGATAACAAAACACAAATCCAGAGCTACTACTTTAAAGCACAAGTCATCTTTATTAAAAATTCTAACAAACAACTTTGAAAATTCAAAAATCATAAAGCAAAGAAGGATTTTTACATGTACAATTTTATGTAAAACAATTTACATCTTTTATCTAAAACAAAACAAATAAAAAGGTCTAAGATACATACATACATACATGTACAATGATTCAAAGACATAAATGATTCTACATAATAATAATAATAATAATAATAATCATAATAACAATAACAATAACAATAACAATATGCTTAATTATAGCACCTTTCATTCACAGAATGCAGCTCAAAGTGATTCACATTTGGAACATTTGTCATTGGTGTCACGGGACAGTGGCTTGGTGTCACAGGACAGTAGCAAACTGTCTCAGGACAGTGTCTAGGTGTCACAGGACAGTCATCGGTGTCACGGGACAGTGTCTGGGTGTTACAGGACAGTCATGGGTGTCACGGGACAGTGTCTGGGTGTTACAGGACAGTGGCTTACTGTCCCGGGACAGTGTCTGGGTGTTACAGGACAGTCATAGGTGTCACGGGACAGTGTCTGGGTGTTACAGGACAGTCATGGGTGTCACAGGACAGTGTTTAACTGTCTCGGGACAGTGTCTGGGGGTTACAGGACAGTGGCTAACTGTCCCGGGACAGTGTCTGGGTGTCACAGGACAGTCATAGGTGTCACGGGACAGTGTCTAGGTGTCACAGGACAGTCATAGGTGTCACGGGACAGTGTCTGGGTGTCACAGGACAGTCATAGGTGTCACAGGACAGTGTCTAGGTGTCACAGGACAGTCATAGGTGTCACGGGACAGTGTCTGGGTGTTACAGGACAGTCATGGGTGTCACGGGGTAGTGTCTAACTGTCTCGGGACAGTGTCTGGGTGTTACAGGACAGTGGCTAACTGTCCCGGGACAGTGTCTGGGTGTCACAGGACAGTCATAGGTGTCACAGGACAGTGTCTAGGTGTCACAGGACAGTCATGGGTGTCACGGGACAGTGTCTGGGTGTTACAGGACAGTGGCTTACTGTCCCGGGACAGTGTCTGGGTGTTACAGGACAGTCATAGGTGTCACGGGACAGTGTCTGGGTGTTACAGGACAGTCATGGGTGTCACAGGACAGTGTTTAACTGTCTCGGGACAGTGTCTGGGTGTTACAGGACAGTGGCTAACTGTCCCGGGACAGTGTCTGGGTGTCACAGGACAGTCATAGGTGTCACAGGACAGTGTCTAGGTGTCACAGGACAGTCATGGGTGTCACGGGACAGTGTCTGGGTGTTACAGGACAGTGGCTTACTGTCCCGGGACAGTGTCTGGGTGTTACAGGACAGTGGCTAACTGTCCCGGGACAGTGTCTGGGTGTTACAGGACAGTGGCTAACTGTCCCGGGACAGTGTCTGGGTGTCACAGGACAGTCATCGGTGTCACAGGACAGTGTCTAGGTGTCACAGGACAGTCATGGGTGTCACGGGACAGTGTCTGGGTGTTACAGGACAGTGGCTTACTGTCCCGGGACAGTGTCTGGGTGTTACAGGACAGTCATAGGTGTCACGGGACAGTGTCTGGGTGTTACAGGACAGTCATGGGTGTCACAGGACAGTGTTTAACTGTCTCGGGACAGTGTCTGGGGGTTACAGGACAGTGGCTAACTGTCCCAGGACAGTGTCTGGGTGTCACAGGACAGTCATAGGTGTCACGGGACAGTGTCTAGGTGTCACAGGACAGTCATAGGTGTCACGGGACAGTGTCTGGGTGTCACGGGACAGTGTCTGGGTGTTACGGGACAGTCATGGGTGTCACGGGACAGTGTCTGGGTGTTACAGGACAGTGGCTAACTGTCCCGGGACAGTGTCTGGGTGTCACAGGACAGTCATCGGTGTCACGGGACAGTGTCTAGGTGTCACAGGACAGTAATCGGTGTCACGGGACAGTGTCTGGGTGTTACAGGACAGTGTCTGGGTGTCTCGGGACACTACTCAGGACAGTACTAACAGGACAGGACATTTTTTGCTGCTACTGCTGCTGACTCCCCGGCTGCACCAATCGATTCTCTCAGTGATCCACAACATTCCTCGATCTTTGACTCCATTTTCGATTAACGTCATGTTAGCTAAGTAAATTACTAGCATTGATAAAGGATGGAGAAGGCAGTTGGTTCGCTGCAGGAACAGGCACTGAAGAGGAAAGAAAGATTAAAAGCTTTAAGAGACAAACAACTCCAGGTAAATACGTTCTATTACTACTTGATGCCTAGTGTAACATTAATTATCCTAAACGTTAACGTTACTGTGTCAGATAACTTAGCCAGTTCGTTTCGGCACCAGGAAAACACGTTGGGATTTCTGAACTAACGTTAATGTCAAGTCAATTTAACGTTATTTAAAATAATGGACGTAACTTCGTTTGAGCAATTAATCTGGAAATGTGGCTGTTTTCTTGCTGTCAAAAGACTTAAGCCTAATAGTAGCTCTAATCCAAGAATCAATTGCCGTCTTGTTTTCAGACTAGCATCTTTAGATTAGCGTTAGCTTTAGGCTAACGGCACACGGTTCTCTAATGTTAAGATAGCTAGCATAATTAGCCATCAAGCGCGTTAGCAATTGAAGTCAACTCTGGGGATATTCCAAGTACATGGTTTAGTAACGGGTAAACTAACACAGAATAAGTGGTAAACCTCCTACATACAGCTGTATGGCTTCATTCTCCTAACAAAACAATGTCATATGGCTCTTGTTGTAGGAGGTTTACCACTTATTCTTACCCAGGTTACGTTACTTGGAATACCCCCGTGGTCAGCATTGCCTGGTTTTGTTGTTTCTACTAAGAATGAGCGACTAGTATTTGAATCTATTCACAGCTGACGAGGTAATGTTATCTCAAACGTAAATGTTGAATACCGATTATGCCAAATTTAGCCTATGTATGTACAGGAAGCCGTTCAGATGTCAAGTTAGTCTCATAGTGTTGTATTTCACTTTAATTCTAATTCTCTGTGTGTATTGTTGGGGGCATCGTTGTGGAATTGGGTCATTTCTTCAATGGGGCGTTAAGAACACAGACGGTTTGGTCTGTTCACTGTTCATTCTAGAGCAGCAGCGTTGTTTTGCATATAAAGCACTTCAAGAATGGTTGTGCTGCTATTTTGCATTGTTCTGACAGGTGGTCAGGAAGTCTCTCCAGGAAATCTAGGATTTTAGTTTGGGGATGTGTGTGTGGAGAGGCGGGTGTTCTTCCTTGCCTTTTGTTTCAGTTTTGAACACTGGCCAACATCTCAGTTCTTTCTGGCTTCAATCATAATATTTGAGTCCCTCTTGTGCTGAAGCCTTTTTGAAAGACTTATGCTTAGGTAATAGGCTAATACTTGCTCGTGCAGTGCCTGTGACAATAGATTTGGGTAATTTTGACTAATATGTACATGACATGATCACCATGCATTGATTGCTGCTTATTTTGTAGGGAAGAGACACACAAGATGGGGAGCCTGAGAGAAAGAGAGCCCTGCCAGAGCCAAATCTGGAGCCAGAAGACAGACACAGGTACTATACACAAACATGCTGTTGCACACACATGGATTCTCATTCACAGAGACCGATGCATGCACACAAAAGCACTATGCATCCATTAACTTGACTAATTCTCTAGCCTAACAGTCGGCTACATCGGGTGTGCAATTGAAGCGATCCGTCAGCTGAGCGTAGAAATAGTTGTTGAAGACTGGTCTAATTTTTTTATAAATGCAAGTGCAGCTACTGCATCTAGTTTAGGCAGTTTCATTAATTATAGTGGAAGTTACTTGCTGCAAGATGCGCTCTGCAAACTGAACGCTTTAGTTACGTGCCTGGAGTAGCCTTGCCTCTAACTCTCAAAAAACACCCTCAGGTCCTTCAAGCACTTGAACTTGACATCCTTTTTGTAAATGAAAGCACAACAATTGTGTGCTGCCCCTGTGTGATAAGCACCACAGTGAAAACATCTGGCCCTGAGCTGAGCTGTTTTCTCAACTCCCTTCTAAGCACCATCTGCAGAACAGTCACGTCCCGGTGACCAGCCTACACCCACTGTTTACACGGAGACGTGTACTAATAGCTCCTCAGATATCCCACAGCCCTCACTGCTCTATTTCAGGCAGCGAGACGAGACCATCTATCTCTCTTCTGCCAGACGTTTTTGTTCCATTGTTTATGTTCTGGAGCTGATGCTTCGGCTCCCCTTCTCAGGCACATTGGTTGTACTTACTTGCCCTGATATACAGTGTCTCAATGCCACGGCCCCAGAGTTATTTTTGCTATTAAAAGTGGTAATTTCTCCAACTCAACCCTGCAGGGAGCGTGCATGTCATTAAATTTGCAAATTGGATTCATTTGTAACTCTTGGGAAAAGAGATCAAGAGTATTTCAGACTCCCATGACGTGTTACAGATAGTCAATGGTATCATTATTTTCAATTTAGCAAACCTTCCAAATATCTATGGAAGGTACAGACATGACGGTACACAACAACCTGCTCAGATGTCCAGTGCCGTGGTCCCAAACAGAATATATACTGGCCATGCAGTCAGAGAGACTTACATTTGTTTGTCTCTGTGGAAGTGCATTTGCCTAGTCCTTCACAGTATGCATCCATACAAGGACTACAGCTATATCTCAGTCAGTGGTGGCTGTTGGTGGGTCTGATGAATGTCCCCTCCACTACGCTCTCAAGTCTGAGCAGAATCAGAGCACCCCTCCAGGGCCAGGCTGACTCATTTCAGACCCCGTTCACAGAGGAATCTCTGCCCAAAATGGTTTCTCACGGTCAGGCCTTCTGTAGAGAACGGGCTTTCCCTTTTCTGCAGCCTGCCTCAGCTGAAGGTCTCCCCCTTCTCCCCTTCATTAAATACAGGGGTTTCCAGGCCACTTCTTCAGAAATCTCTGGTGGTCTTTCATTTTAAGAATGTGTTGTATCAATAAAGACTAGGGATGCACGATATATCGGCGGCCGATATATTATTAGCCGATAAGTGAAAAAATGAGAATATTATCGGTCCGATAACAGAATTCTGGCCGATAATTTGCGCCGATATTTTTTAAAGTCCTAATTTAGGCCTACGTAAGGTCCGTCTGGCTACACTGAGCTACTTGAGCTTGGTTGGCTATACTTTTTTCTCAATATAATGTTAGCGGTGTGAATGTATTTCACCACTCTAACAAAATCTGTGGATATGCGTTCATTTGGGAATCTGTGCATCTCAAAATCCTCTCGTGAATGATCCGCCATTTAACCTTAACAGAGCGGAGCTCAGCCCTATCTAGAGCCGTCTTGTGCTGGTGTGTTTGCACTTTACCGTGCTGGTCGGGGAAACAAATAAACAAACTCGTTAGTGGGACGAGTACATAAGTAGGCCTAGTTCTAAGTTGTGTTTTAGTATTATATTTGCATTACTTTAGCTTGGGTTTTGTATTATTACCTAGAAATATGCTAACCATTCGTGCTTCAGTTCCAGACAGGTCATCATAATAAGTTATTAAAACCTTCGGGGCTAACTCCTTTCATTTCTGCTGCAGCAGGTTGTGCGCAACAGAGTAGACGGACATAAGATACAGTCTGCGGAGTTGCAGCTTTATTCAGTTACCCGCAGTTGAAACTAAACCTAAGTTTCCCCTCACAAACTCTGATTTGGTCGCTATACTGTAGCTTATTCCAAGCTGAGCCGTTTATGAGCGTTTAGTCCTAAATGAAAACGATTCAAACTCTCTAGCCACTCACTCGCAATTCACTGACGTCAGGTTCACTTAAAGGAGCCACACATACTGTAGGGCTAGGCTACTGCTATGTTGTTGACTGCCGTACTATTGAGGACTATTATGAGTTCTGTCCATCATTTGGTGGTAGGTAAAATTACTGCAATAAAATTATGCCTATTAAATGCTTTCCCCAAATCACTTTTCACAATTTTTTTTCAAGAGTAATATTATCGGTTATCGTATCGGCCACAACAAACCAATAAATATCGGTTATCGTTATCGGCCCTAAAATTCCATATCGGTGCATCTCTAATAAAGACTTTTTATGCCCAAGGCAGTAATTGAGTCACTTGCCTGAGAGCCTGTTAAAGATATTAAACAGAGCTGTCTGGAGATCCCACTTTAGAGGACAAATTATATATGGAGTGGGTAGCTGAGATTAAACAAACAGATGTTAGAAACCGTACCAGTTGTTGCCAGCTTGGATGCAGTCCATAGAAACTTCATTAGAAGATGCATTGCACTATGTTGTACAGGCGTGACTTGTAGATGAACTCCCTCCATACCCCTGTACATCTCTCTGATGGTCTTGCAGTCCCCACTCAGTCAGTCAGTGTCTCCCAGTCATGGGAGAAGGGTTGTCCTATGCTGCCATCTGCTGGTCCTGGGCTGAACAAATGAAACAAACTCACAAATTGGCCAAGTCCATTGTACTTTGTTTTGGTTGGCACAAATTATTTTGATAGGCGATTCACTTGACGATTATGTTAATGATTAATTCATTTTTTTAAATTGTGTTGAGAATGAAAACATGTTGGTAAATGTTCTTAAACCCTATGATTAGGTCTTCAAAATGCCTTATGTCTTAGTTTGCTGTATTAAGTAAGTAAGTAAGTAAAGTAAGTAAGCAGAGTAAGTAAAGCTGAAAAAAGTGTAAGAAGCCTCAATCTGAGGCAGTAGTAATTCATCATGCACGTAGCGTAGTGGCGTAGAATATAAAAACGGCTAAGGCAAGTTGGGTGGTCTTATAAGGCCTAGTGTACTAGGGGAGTCAGGGGTGAGAACATGGTGCCATCTGAACTGACGCTGTCTTTGCGCAGAGAGCTGAAGCTGAGGAACTACACCCCAGAGGATGAAGAGCTGAAGGAAAGGCAGGTGCCTAAGGCCAAGCCCGCCTCAGGTGAGCTCTTACACCCCTCACCTCACATGTACCTTCTCAAGGCCAACACCCACTGGCGACAACATTCACGTCTAAGGATTTGACACTCAAGAGAGAGATCGATTTTCTAAACACGCCACCAGTGGGCTTTGCACCATTAAAAGTAATGGAGTTCTAAACTTAGACGCCACCAGTGGGCGTTGGCCTTCAGTCTGCTGAGGGCTCATCAACATGATTGTATGTTTGTGTGTGTCTCATCGGCTGCCATGTTTGCTCCCTCGCTCAGTGGAGGACAAGGTGAAGGACCAGCTGGAGGCTGCCATTCCAGAGCCCATCATAGAGGAAGTGGTGAGTACAGGAAACACACGCTGTTCACACTCTACTGTGTGTGTTTGGCAAAGTGCACAACTTTGGTCTAAATGCACTAACTTTTCTTTCCTCCCTGCATTGTGAAGGATCTAGCCAACCTTGCCCCAAGGAAGCCTGATTGGTAAGTCTTTTTTTTTTTTTTTTTCTTCTTTTTTTTTTAACGTATGTTAAGCTTTCAGTCTTGAAAAGGAAAGGCATCAGTTTGTTGAGAAATGTGCCTTCCTGTTGTATGCCATCAGGGATTTGAAACGGGATGTCGCAAAGAAGCTGGAGAAGTTGGAAAGGCGAACGCAGAAGGCTATTGCCGAACTCATCAGTGAGTATAGGATATGCGTTTTCCTGAGACTTGATGTGAGGCCAGGTTTTAGGCCGATTTACTGCAATTTTTATATTTTTTCACTTTTGCCCAGTTGGGTTTGCTGTTTGCCAAACAAAGAATGATATGGAAACGTCACTCAAGCTTATGTCTTACATATGTCTTGTGTAATTATGTTGGAGAGACCCTTTCATTATAACTATATAACACACATAACCAGGATATATAGGATATATCGCCTTGAATGTTTTCCTGAACATGTATCCACAGTTTAGATTTTTTTTTTTTTTTTTTTTAAATCACCTTCTGTTTGCTTTATGGGACGTATTGTTTGGTAAGCAGAAACAGTATTTCAACTCACCACAGAATTGCATATTTTATTACTATATAACTAGTTTAATATACTAATATTATTAGTATTTTACAAGTATAACATTGCCAGTCCAAGGAAGTTGGAACATTAGGTATAAACATTTTGCTGTTGGGTTGTACCATTCAGTGATCTCTAACCTTGACACATCGATTGCAGTAAAGGAATGTGTTGCAGTTGTTAGAATGTGGAGCTGTAGCCTACAGTGTTTATAATAGGATGTAGCTGCTAGTCAGAGCATGTTTCTAACTTGCTAATCTTACTAATGAGCAGCAGCTGAATCTGTTTGGCATGCGCACTTGTAGGGTAATTGCTGTGAGCTTTCAGCGTCTCTGGAGATTTGAAAACCACTTGATGACATCACTGGCATGGTTCTTGTCTTAGCATATGCATCTGTACAATCTTAAAATAGCTTTAGCATGATTGGTAATGCACCAGGACTGTTCATGCCTGTTTTAATATCAGGTCATATAGCCGTTTTTGTAACCCAGGTTTTGCAATCCTTTTTATTGACTTTACAACAGTATAATTGCAATCAATATCGTGTGTGTGTCCACGCAGGGGAGCGCTTGAAGGGCAGCGAAGAAGAGTTGGCGGGTGCCGTGGGAGCTGTTGGAGTGACCGAGGTCGATTCAGACTGAACCGCTCCCTCAGTCTGCAGTTGCGGTCATTTAAACTGGACTTGCTGTTTTCAGACCACCTCTGCAGACACATCACCTAAAATCACTTAGAGGGCGAAGGTGGTAAAATTGGCAGACCAACAGGGCAAGGGTTTGACCAGTATGGCAGCTCCAGACAAGGTGTGCGCCAGTCTTCTGCTCTGCTGTGCTTATCTCTATTTCAAGAGGGAATCCGTTGTCCCCTTCATATTAGACCGGCCTAAAAATAGTGTTCTAGTGGATCCTTCAAGATTGACTTGAATCATGTGACATCCCCGAACTTGCTTTTTATTGGGTGCCGTTTGTTTGTGTTATTTTGTCTCAATAAAAGGTTTAGTGTTTTTGTAAAAATGTAATTAAAGACAAACTTTGATATGAAAGTGAATCCATTTGGTTTGTTTATTTTTCTCTGTAGCCACTAGTACAGGTTATCTGGAAGGTTCCAAAGTCATGATACTGACAAGCTGCTGGAGTACAAAACAGGATTTGTTTCAAACACATACTTGTGAGTGAACATCACACAGTTCTCTCTGACTGTAGCTACTAATAAAGGGTTCTTTTAATGTAATCGGGATCCCTAAATGTTTATCCATTTGTAAATTAACACTTCCACCTGTCTGCTCTACAATAGGGCACCAAAAGACATTCTGTATTACCTTACTCACTTTCACTTTAAATGAAGAAGCATTATCTAAAACCCCTTTGATGCAATGGTGCCTAAAGGTCAGATGTCTACAGCTTCAAACTGGCACAAATGAGAGAGAGAGAGAGAGAGAATAATAAGAATTGTGACAAAAACAGCTGAAATATGCCCAAACAACCTGAACACACACGACTTGGCCTAAAGTGCTCCGCCAGCCCCAACAGTACAGACATTATAAATCTCTTCAGCATTTTAATTTCACATTCTGACATGGTACTATTGCACATGATACCATATAAAGCAGTGTGTGGTGGACAAAGGGCATACTACATTAATCTACACGAGCTATATTTATGAAGCACCCTAGACCCCCATTTAAAAGGCAGGCAAAGTCTGTCAACAAGCAAAGTATCTTTGTATGAATTACAGCCATCGTGTGGCATATGGGAGCACTGAGCTGACTTTTTGATGTTTTCGCTTAAGGTCTTGCCCATGATGTTAAATTAGGAAGTTGACCTTTCCTAAATATTTACTTGGCTTTAGTTAGACTTAAGGCTTTGCACATATAACCCTTCATTCAAATTAGGGCCCCCCGTGTCAAGTTAAATGCAATCATTTGCCAAAGATCAGTAATTTCACAAACTCTTATGTTCTATCCTTAATCATAACAATTATAAACATTCAGGAATTCCTGTTATATCTTGTGTTGTTACACAGCATTAGAATGTGAAGTAATTTAACATGGCTACCATAACAGTCACCAATAAACTCAATGGATAAGACTACATTTTTTCTAAATAGTGGTTATTACTTTTTAAATATATGCATTTCAAAGACTAGCTTAGCATGTTGCATGTAGATATAAACAGAGATGTGATAGAACAGATGATAAATGCTGCATTGTTTGATCTCTGAGAAGTGAAGGCAAAAGACACAGTGCTGTCATGCCTCTCTCCTCTCCCTCTATATGGTTGTGATCTAGACTGTCCCTGGCTATTTTCCTGACCATCAGCTCATTGTGGTTTGGGTAAACAACTGTCCAGGTGAGAATGGCACCAGGGGCCTGAGATTATGGCAGTCTGAGCTGACATGCAGAGCAGTTGGTGGGGAGAGAAGCCATTTCGGAAACCGAGAGCAGGAGGTGAGGCTTGACCTATCAGAACAGCTCATGCTGCCTGGTGCCTTATGAGGGACTGTGCTGTGGACCATAGCCCTTCGCACAAGACAGACACAGACCCCTCACGGATGACTTGGAAACAGAGGAACAGACCTGCACTGAATGTTGAACCTCGTGATCTCAACAGTAGTTTTCGCTAATCTTTTCACCTGCCTCAATCTTCCGGGCTGCAGGGCCCAGCTCCACCTTGCAAACCCGCTGAGCAAACTTCAGAGAGCAGAGTGTCTCACCAACGTTACTCTCCAGAGCCGACACCTGGTGGATACAGCAACAAGAGATATTGTAGGAATGACTGTCCATATGTCAGATGTGTCATTTAAACAGGTCTGCAAATCCCTATGTATATGAAACTGTTATGATTTCAGCTTGTTCATATAACATAGAGCCTACACTGAGTGGGTTATTGGACATATTGGAATATATTCCACTACACGCAATATGACAAATTATTATTAGCAATAGAAGTATGTTATTTCAAAGATCAGGACAAGAAAATAACAAAAAACATTTTCATCTGGGAAAAGGATGCCTGCTCCCAAATAAAAGTGTATATTAGTACCATATTAGTTAGTACCATGTAAAAGTATAAGTGGTTGTTAGCAGCATGTTAGTTAGTACCATGGAAAAGCACAAGTGTCTGTTAGTGTTAGTTAGTATGCTAAAGCGT
Organism: Alosa sapidissima; assembly: GCF_018492685.1. Lineage (NCBI taxonomy): Eukaryota > Metazoa > Chordata > Actinopteri > Clupeiformes > Clupeidae > Alosa > Alosa sapidissima. The sequence goes on along the minus strand of NC_055959.1, from coordinate 10,558,789 downwards.
AAGTGTCTGTTGGTACCTGCACAACCATGGCCGTCTTGTTTCCTTTGCCGAGGGAGTCCTGCAGTAGGTAGGTGAGTTTGGAGTTCCTGAAGGGGATGTGGGTCTGCCGGCCCCTCAGGGCCTGGATGACGTCTCCCAGGGACAGCAGGGAGCGGTTGATGTTCTGGGCCTCCTTCAGCCGCTCGCCCTCCGCTCCAGACTTCCACACGCGCTCAGACCCGGCCAGATCCACCAGGTTCAGCTTACCTGGGACGGGAGTGACAAAGTTATCCTGCTGAGTTTTAGATCTGCTTGTAGGACTTCTCACTGGAAGCTCTATGCAAATCCTGGGCAGAGATTGTGTGTGTGTATGTCTGTGTGTGTGTGTGTGTGTGTGTGTGTGTGTGTGTGTGTCTGTGTGTGTGTGTGTGTGTGTGTGTGTGTGTGTGTGTGTGTGTGTGTGTGTGTGTGTGTGTGTGTGTGTGTGTGTGTGTGCGTGTGTGTGTGTGCGCGCGCACGCGTATGTTACTGACCCGTCGTCTTGGTGCCGGTGGCGAGGTCTATCCCCTGCACAGTAATCATGAGGAGAGCATGAGATCGCGAACTGTGCTGGTTCATCTGTGTGCCAAATGTAATCCGATTGCGACGGGCCATTCCAAGAATCTGGAAAAGAATTTGTAGGGTAAAGCACATGTTTTTTTTATGGATTTACAATTTAGATATTCAAAAAGTCATGGGAACTGTGAAGAAAACGTGTAATGTAACGTGTAATGTTGCAGAAGATAAATACTTTCCAGGGTGAAGTAATCTGTTAGGACAACATGTCACATTTAATCCCTGAAATCAAATGTCGAGATGTAAGCCACAAGGCTGTGGTAACTGACCTTCTTAATGTGCTGAAAGCTTTTGACCTCGATGACTCTGAGGCCGGGGACATGCAGCTGACCAGACCCATCTGGATTCATCTTGATGTCCAGCTTCTCTCCATCTTTACTTAACAGGTCTCTGAACAAACACAGAAAAAGAAATCCAGCACAATGTACTCATGATGGTCAAGCCTGAGAATCTGATTCTACCATTAATGCATTGGTACAGACATTATACCAACTTCTTCTAACCTGTATATCAATTTTTTTTATGTTTATGGTATTTGGTAGACAATTTTGTCAAAAGTGACTTATAGTGTATGAACCCTACATTATATAAATATATATTAAATAAAGCTGATAATAACAATAATAACAATATCAACAAACAACAATGAAAATAATTAGTTTTCATATTACCAAAAACCATAAACATACAAACCATAACTCTGTAAGAGAATGAATAAATTAAAGAGCAACTTGCAGGTTGGAAACCCCTATAAAGCATAGTGTAGATAAATGATGAAGGAACTAGATTCTCAGAAAAAAAAAAAAAAAAAGATAACTAAGCCAGAAACAACATATTATGAGAAAATAACTTCCGCATCTATAAACCATTAACCGGAAGTGAGGTAACAGTGAGGTAAACCGGTGAAGTTCAATAAATGGCGTAATGGATCCTGACACAGACTCAAAGTAGATTATAAACAACGAAAACGTCTGTGATGGGCCACAGCCCCATAATTATGAGCCATCTAGGCGAGATAAGGGCCAGGGAGAGAACAGGGAAATGAATGACAGGCAGAGGAAAGAGGTAGTTTTGCTGAGTGACTCAGAGTGATAACAGTGGCTAACGCTGTGTCTGCGTCTACTGACATTATCTTGATACCGTTTAATAAATCTGCTTTAGCAATCATACTTTTGATGTTGCTGTTGATCAAACATCCATGTAGATTGCTTTCATTTAAAGTCCTATTGGAATATTCACAATATTTCGCAACAATTGGGCAACATGGAAAATAACATCAAACTGTTTGACGGCCCATATTTCTTCTGTCACGACCTTCTGGTGGTTAAGTTTATGTGCGGATGCACATAGAATTGACATACACGTATGACTTTGAAACTAAGGGTGTATAAAGATCATGTAGAGAGGTGATACCTGAGGACCTCGTTGTAGATCTCTACCGAGGTGACACTGACTGTGTACTCCCACATGTCCTTCCTCTCCTCGATCTCGTTGAAGAGGTGCTTCAGGGCACGCTGGTTGATGCCAGGGTTCTCTGACGTGCCCTAAAGGGGCACCCAAGTGTGATGTCAGCACACAAAAAGAGCAGCGCCACCCCCCCCCCGCCCCAAAAAAAAAGCAAATGCAAATCTTATTTAAATCAATCAAGTCAGACATGATTGGACATTTGAGATGAGAGCTCCCAAGCACTAAAAGTCCAACTGTTTTTGAGCATAAACTCATAATAAACTCATCAGAAATAAGAGCCAGAATTGTGACTCTACCTCCATAGTATATGTTTTTCCTGATCCAGTCTGTCCATACGCAAAGATACAGACATGATATCCATCGATGCAGGATGTCACAAGGGGCTCGATTTCCTGAAACACCTGAAAACAGAGACCCTTCCATGTTAATTCCCTAAAGCTAAATCCCATTTGCCTAAATTCACCTCAGTGATATGTGAGTGTGTCTTTGTTGCTGTTGAATGAGGTTTGAATGTCCATCACCTCCTCTTGAGTTGCCTGAGGATGGAACACTTTATCCAGCTCAAAACCGCGACCTTTGCCCTTGTTCACCACGGTGAGGGCCGACTCGTTGTGGGGATCTGTGGTGACCACCACGCCCTGGCCCTCCTCATGTTGGTCTTCCTTTAGAACAGGCTTCACACGACACAGCACACGGATGTTTCCTGTGATTCAGACAGTTTCCAGAGTTACAACAGGGTACACTCAGGGTACTCACAAACTGACAAATGGAAGAATAAAACTGTGGGGGGAAATGTCCACTGTTCATAAGTACTGTTCATGCTCTGTATCAGTTTTATTCACTATTTTTATTATTGTTTTATTATTATTCTATTATTGTTTACATATTTTACATATATGACGAGCTAAGTGCCTCTTTCCAATGTTACCTTTGAGCTCCACAAGCTGCTCGTGGTATTTCCTGCGCAGAGCCACCTCCTTCCTGTACTTCTCCAGCAGGTCTTTGTTGGCCTCCGACATCTCACTGATGGCTGCTGTTATCTGCATGAGTCGGAAAACACATACATACAGTAGTAGGCCAACATCCCAAGCACTTAGAGCATGCAACAGTGTACACAGTTGTGTGGTGTGACCAGAGTGCAGTATACGTTCAGGTCACTAGCAAAGACCACATGCACACATACACAGCAAATATTAATTTAGTGACCAATCAACTGTGTAAACAGCGGAGGACAAACAGTGGCTCTTGTTTTTTTTTTTTACAAAGAGCAGAATAAACAGAAGGAGGCCTCACCTGTTTCTTGGCCTCTTTGATGGCGGCTCCATAAAAATCCGAGAAGTTGCGAACCTGAGTCCTCAGGCTGGCGTAGTCCGTCTTCATGGAGCGCAGGGTAGGAGGAAGGGCACTTAGGCGCCTTTGCAGGGCTGAAATATACAATCACACACACACACACACACACACACACACACACACACACACACAAACAAACACACACACACACAATTAAAATCGGACACATCACTTTAAAACCATTCCACATTTCAATGTTACAGAAAAATTTGAGTTGAGGTTATATGCTCCTAATACTCGCCACCGACATGGCTAAAATAAGCGTTTAGATAGTCCTATCAGTTTACACCCAGCCTCTGGAACCCACTGAGACTAAATGCTTTGGATAAATACACTTTTAGATACTCCTTTCAGTATACTGCTTGAATTTCCCCTTGGGGAAGTATCTATCTATCTATCTATCTATCTATCTATACAGTACACCCAGCCTATGTAACCCACTGAGGCATGGAGTTTGGATAGAGGCAAGTTCTCCTCTGACAGGAAAGATTTGCATGCGCCAATCACACACCACCACCACTGCCCAATTCTGGTTTAACTATCTATGATTTGACATTCCCTTTATTGGAAGGCATTTTCTCTCTCACACTAGAGCCCATGGCATGTGGTGTGATCCTAAACACAGACTGCTGAGCAGGTGAGATGAAGGCCGTGTGGTGGTGGGACTCACTGATGAACTCCTCCTGCATGGTCTGCAGATGCTCTTCAGAGCAGTTAGCCGCAGCTTTAACAGCCTCCTCTTTCTTCTTCTCCAGGTGGCCGATCTCCTTCAGCAGCTCCTCACGGAGAGTGTTAATCTCCCGCTCGTACGCTGCAATCTGCACACAACCTCACAAGTTAGACACATCGGCAAGCACCATTCACCAAGCAACACTCATCACTCACATAATACTTATTACACCCAGCAACACTAGAGGACCATGTACAGGATCAAATTCAAAGTAAAACAGTTTGTTTGTTAAACTGATAACTTTCCTTACATCTTAATATTAATTAATTGATTAATTGATTGATTACCTTATGTTGCAAATTGCAGCTGACTTCATCGGACCGTCTAATGTGTTCTTCCAGCTGCTTACACCGTTCATTCTGATTGGACAGCTTCTTTGTCAGTCGTTCATTCTTCTGCCTGGTTTCGGCCAACTGCCTTAGAGTTGCCTGAGACTCCACCTCCACAGTCTGAGTGACATACTGTTTTAAAAAAATAACACATTCAATAGCAACATGGAAACATTGCATGCGTGTGTTTGTTCTGTTGTGTATAATCTGTATTCTTTTCCATGTTCCATGTTCTAATCCTGTTTTGGTTTCTGTTCTCCTCCACTCCCATTATTTTACTCTACCTCTCTCTACACCTCTCCCACCTCTCTCCCTCTCTCCCTCTCTTTCTAAACCTCTCTTCTCTCTTACTTCTCTGTTCAGCCCTTTAATCTCCTCTCCTTCACGCGTCCACTCCTCTCCCTATGCTGTGTCCACTCCTCTCCTCTCCCTATGCTGTGTCCTCTCCTCTCCCTGTGCTGTGTCCACTCCTCTCCTCTCCCTATGCTGTGTCCTCTCCTCTCCCTATGCTGTGTCCACTCATCTCCCTATGCTGTGTCCTCTCCTCTCCCTATGCTGTGTCCACTCATCATCTCCCTATGCTGTGTCCACTCCTCTCCTCTCCTCTCCCTATGCTGTGTCCTCTCCTCTCCCTGTGCTGTGTCCACTCCTCTCCCTGTGCCGTGGCTCCTACCTTGACCGGCGGCTCCTTGCTGCGCTCCCTGTCCAGCTCCAGCTGCAGCTCCTTGAGCCTCTCGTCGCGGCTCCTCAGCTCCTCCCCTCTCCTCCACTCGGTCTGCTCGCTCTGACGCTCCAGACGCGAGAGCTGCTCGGCCCGCTGCTGCAGGGTGCTCTCCAGCTGCAGGACTCGGCTGCGCAGGTTCTCATTCTCCTGATAGACACACACACACACACACACACACACACACACACACACATTTAAATGCTTTTATTTGGATCCGAAAAGCAAGCAAGGAAAACACGATCCAAATATTTTGGGAAGAGTCACTGACAACGTGACAGGTCTATATTGCTCACATACTTTTATAGGTCCTTCCATTTAGAACACTCAACACTTAAGGATAAACAAAACATCTTTGTCTTAATCTCTGCATGCTCCCTATGATAGCTGAGATTAGATTTGCAGCCCCCTGACTACATTATTATGGACATGGCCTAGACTTCCAAATACACCCCCCACACACACACACACACAACAAGATGTGATGGATGGTGCATCGAAAAGACAAGCTCAGATTTACCCTATTTTAAGTCAAAGTAAACAGTGTTGTGCATTACAGTGAACATGATTTCCACTTGAAAGATGAGGTTGTTATAGTCCATGCAAGATCCCCTACATGGTGCACTATGTAAAAAAAACAATGACAATACAAAAAAATCCATGCATTCTGTTTGTGTCAGGGTGCCAGATGAAGATATTTAGGTCAGGGCTGGGGCACCTTCATGAGCACGTTGCTGGACTGGTTGGGGATGACCGACAGCTGCTGCAGGAGGCCCTGTGTGACGCTCAGGCTGTGCTTCAGACTGTCGTTCTCTGCCGACAGACACAGCACGCGCTTCTCCGAGTCCGTCGCCCCCTGAGGACACGCAGAGCCAGACATGTCATGAATTCTGACCGACCACACTGTACAGTAGTATGCAGTATGCATACTCAGCAGTATGCTCAGTTCAGACTCAAAAGAAAGTCATACATTTTACAAAATGTGCAGCAGCCTCTTTTAATTGTAAGAATTAACAATCTCTGGACAAGATTGTGCTGACTGGTATTAAAGTAGTAAATCACATCTTTTATAGCTATCGCTATGTGGCTGTTCTGCTGGTCAGTAAAGATGTCTGGACACAGCTATGCCTCGTGTCTGGGCTGTTTTGGCATGCTGAAATGTGAGGACAGCAGAAAGTAAAAAAAGTGCTGTCTGAGTGTCTGTGTGTGTGGGCAGCTGTCTCAGCAGTAGAGAGATTTGGAGAGCTGCTCACAGATGCAGTCCTCAGACGGGTCAGCTCCTCCTCTCGCTCCTCGATGCAGCTCTTCAGCTCATCAATCTGACGCAGGACGACGAGGGGGGGCAAGAGGAGCACAGGGCAGAACAGAGGGCATCAATATTAAAGACGGCATGTTTGGGCAACATGTCAGAGATGGAAAAAAAAGATGAGAAAATGAGAGATAGTGATATAGATAGAAAGAGACAGTGAAATAAACAGAGAGAGATTGAGATTAAAGATGGAGGGAGAGTGAAAGAGAGAAAGAGAAACAGGACAGAGTGCCAGATGATAAGTGTGAAGTAAGCGAGGGAGAGAGGCTGCGGCAGCGGTACCTGCTGCTGGAAGGCCTGGACCTTGGCGTGGCGGTCGAGCTCCTTCTGCTCCAGCTGGGAGTGCAGCATCCTGAGCTCGCCCCTCAGCTGGGAGCGCTCCCCCTGCAGCCCACACAGAGACTCCACCAGCGTGTGCAGGCCTGCCTTCCCTCCACCTCCACACGCATCCACACCCAAACCTGCAACAGGGACACCGCCACAAGGATGTAAGGAACGGACCACTCCATTTTTATCACCAATAGCATTGCATTGTAATCATCATCATCATCATCGTAGTCATCACCATCATTATCATCATGATCCTCATCATCATCACAGTCATCATCATCATCGTCGTTATCACCATCATCCACACCATCAACATTATCATCATCACCACCATCATCATCATTATCACCATCATCAATCAGTGTTGCATGTGTCGATAATGTTAAAAGCAGTTGTGCTTTTGATGTTATAGTTTTAATGATGAGTGATGAGGAATATTCCTTCCTCATAGTTAATATTTCATTATGTCACGGCTTATGACAAGATATGGCCTGAAGAGAACTCTTGCTTCAGTAAGGACTCATGACTCATCTCAGTGGCAGCTTCATGCTCATCACATTTTAATCAATGTAAACCCTCCACACGCTTGTCTCTTGCTTTAGGTTAAAATGGTTAATGCATGATACTGGCTGCTAGCCCCCACACACCAGTGCATGGAAGTCACTTTGGGGCACATCGTTCAAGATTCCAAAGCACTTACATCTCTTCCAAACATTTACTCACGTTAAGTCAGCCCCAGCCAGGCAAGAGCGAAAACGTGCCCGTTAACATTTTAATCAGTTTCCTGTTTGAATCTTTCATGAGCAGAGTTAGTGTAGACCGTCTTCCCCCAGAGCTCATAACACGACTCAGTGGAACAGGCCCAGTCTGAGAATGCTGTGTCACTCCAAGTGATGAGCCCCTGGATTGGATGGGGGGGGGGGGGGGGGGGGGATAAAGGGTGTGGGAGCACAATGGAAGCCAAATGGTAGAGGCGGACTGAGCATGCTCAGGAAATTGCTGCTGCACAAACGTGAGGAGAGGAAGTGTGCTTGAGGAATAGCCACTCTGTAGACGCTGAGCTTGGGTCCATTAAGGCTCTCTGAGAGTCAAGTAAGTTAGAGCAGTACCAAGGAGAAACTACGGTAACACTTTACTTGACAGTATCAACATAAGTGTGACATGACACTGTCATGAACACATGACACTGTCATGACACATGAAACCCAACTCTAACCCTAATCCTATAACCCCAATCCTAATCCTAACTCTAAACCTAACTCCAACCCTAAACCTAACCCTAATCCTAACCCTAACTTGTTACAGTATGACAAAAACCGAATGTTACTTAATAACAGAAGCATTATGTCATAAACGTTTATGACTTGTTTATGACATGTTCATGATAGTGATGATAGTCACTCTTATGTCGACACTGTCGACATAAGGAAAGTGTAACCGAAACGACTTGTGGTATGCAGTTGTTCTTCAAAATCAGTCGCATTAGGTTTTGTGTTGTGTAATAACTAAGACATCTCCTTCCTGATCATGAATCCTTTCTGATTGTGTTTCTCTTAGCCCAAGACATACCTTTCTAAGCCCAGAAAAAACAACAGTCAGCATCAATTCCTTCTCTTCTCATGGCAAATCTGGAACTTAATTCTATCAATTTCTACAATCACCTTCTGTTAGGTACTCTAAGACACTGGAGAAAGCTTACAGTTTCCAACAATGTCAATTGCCTTATTAAGGGCAGTTTATTCACAAGAGATCCATTTACACTATGTGATAAAAGCCTGTGGACATCGGAAGCTTTTACTCCAGCATGTCTGAACAACAGCATGAGTAGAGTGAACAGTGACCCTCTCTTCCTTCATCTCTCTCTCTCTCTTTCTCTCTCTCCATCTCTCCATCTCTCCCAGTCACTCCATCCATCCCTCTCTGTGTCTTTCTCCCTCTCCCCAGTATTAACTCCTGGATCTGCTCTCTCAGCTATTTATATCACAACACGGGTGCACGTGAATGCTGGCATGTGACGATGCTTGTAAGTGCACTTGCTGTGGGGAAATGCAGCACTCACAGAGATGTTTAATTCATGTCTTAAAGCTACTGAGTCACTGATCAAGTGTCACACCATCCCGACTGCTCCATACACACACACACACAAACAAGCATGCTTACACACACACACACACACACACGTACACACACGTACACACACGTACACACACACACACACAAACACACACACGTGCCAGAATGTAGACTTTTTTTTCCTGAGCAGCATGTGAGACACTGCCCAAGTTCTTCTACTCCAGAAACCCAGGAACTATCTGACACATATTCATATGGTGCTTGACATGCTGCATACCATATCTCACTTTGCCACATTTATTGGCCTACTGAGGTAAAGCAGCACGTAAATATAATTGCAATAGTTTCAGGTTACGTTTACAAAAGAAACATCTAATTAGGAAAATGTATGTTTTATTATGTTATCTAAAACATTACACACCCATCAACCAACTCACCACCACCAGAGGTTTGATGGAAATGATTACAAGATATCTCATTCGGTCCAATAATGACCGTCTGACTCTGTCTGATGCAGGGCAGACCCCTGGAGACAGCTAATGCCAGTGGGAGCGCTCAAGTCAGACCAGATACAGCTGCTCTATATTAAGGAGTCGGTTGTCATCTCCAATCCTGCCTCAGACTGTAAAAACAACCTCAGTGATTTAATCAAAGAGCAATCTCTTTCCTGGCCATGTGACCGCTATATGTCTTTGGTTGGTTCAGAAACAAACAGCTCCGAGCAGACGCTGACCTGGACTTTGATGCCGTTCCAGCGCAAGACTCTTAAATCGTTCTAAATTAATTCTGTCTCTTCAGATCAAAATCATGCATCCGTGGGAGGACTGTCAGTACATGCTGATCTTTGCCACAAGACACCTGCTGTTCTTATTGATGCAGCAGAGAAACACTCACATCCTAGACAACATCCAAAATGAATAAAACTCACTGCTGAAATTACTACTCCATGGGGAAAGTTGGTGTATCATTTTATGGCAGACAATTGGTAGTGACTGTTTACAAGCTCTTTCTCCAAATTTGAAATGAAATAAAAATGTAGGTAGCACACGTTGGAGGGGAGGGGAGGGGAAGGGAGGTTCCACAAGTTTTGTGTCCGAAGAAGGAAGGAGGAGAGAGACTAGAGGAGAGAAAAGGGAGGAGGAGAGAGGGGGAGGAGGAGGAGAGAGTGGAGAAAGAAAGAGAGAGGAAGGGAGAGGGTTCTGGTGAACTCTGGGAAAAATGGGGATGTTTTTTTCAGCCTATCTGAATGCCTGAAAATGCCTTTCTGCAAGCCTTTCTTCCTCCTCCTCCACCACCCCCAACCACCAACACCACCACCCTGGTCCTCTGCTCTGGCCCTCTCACCTTCAGTGGTGGGGCTGGGCTGCTGGCTGATGACCTCCTCCAGGCTGCTGATGATGCTATTCTTGTCATGCAGGCGCTGGCGGTAGTGGGTGCGCAGGGCCTTCATGTGTCTGCGGTGCTGCACGCGGTGCCTGCGCAGCTGCAGCCGGTACTGCTCCGCCTGCTGCTGCAGCTGCTGCAGGTGCGAGTACTGCTCCAGGAAGCTCAGCAGGTGGGACATCACAGCAACCAGAGGAGACTCACTCACCTGGGGCAGGATGGGAGTGCAAATACAGTCTTAGAATCTTCAGATGTTATAAAGAAATACAGACAGGACATCTACGTAAAATGGCTTGATTATTTTCGTCACAATAAACAATGGGTTTTTTATAAGTGGCGCTGATATAAATAGACCCAAATCATTATCGACATGGTGGTATGAGCGACAGAATTTGACGCAGATTTGCGCCGGTCTTTATGGATACCTATGCAGAGCAATAAGTAACTTGTCGTGAAACATTTTGCCATAGAGACTGTAGGCAGAGGGGTAGATTGCTACAGCTATTAGACTATTTTTAAAAACAGTATGTGAACTGACTCATGAGAGCATGACCTGTGGTAGTGGGTGGAAGCGTGGCTGGTTGTGATGGGATGAAAGCCTCGTTCTACCTTTTCTCCCACTTCCAGTTGCACTGTGGAGGCTCTTCTCTTCTCCGCCTCCTGCTTAAATGACAGGAAGGCCGCCAAGGGGGTTTTGGCTGGCAGTGCCAGGTCTTCGCCCCCATCATCGTCTTCCTCACTGAGAGAGAGGCTATCACTGTCACTACTGCTACCTGCAAGGCAGCCAGTTTTGGTGTTGAGTGGTGGAACTTGAGGTGTTGAGAGGTGTGAATTCAGACACAGATAAACATGCAGAAAGGGTTATTTCTCCTCAGTCAAGCATGGTCAACCTAATTTAAAAGAACTGTATTGGTGACAGTTGCAGGAAATGCACTCACTGGACTCATTCTGTCTGCACCAACCCCTTTTCCCCATCCTGGGGGTGGGGCCTCCTCTCCTCCTGCTCCCTGTTTCCATGGAAACACGGCCAGGCTGCTGTTCATACTGTGAGGGAGAGAGAGAGAGACAGAGAGAGCGAAAGACAGTCAGAGAAGAAAGAGTGTAGGTACGTGAGAGGATTTTTTTTTCTCCCCCATTAAACCATGACATCCATCATGATCCCTTTAGTATGCGGAGCTGGGGTTTCACCTTCATTAGGTGTTCAGGACCAGCTGATGCCAACACTGAGACAGAGGGGGTTGTTTTGGAGGGGGGGGGGGGGTAGACATACCTCTGGGGAGTGTCCACATGCCCCTTCCAGTGCCTCCTCCTCCTCCTCCTCCTCCTTCTTGAAGACGGTGTAGAAGATATAGACCAGCAGCGAGTAGAAGGCGTACATCTTGACTGAGGGTCTGCGAGAGGTGGGGGGAATCGCCCTCGCTCACACAGAGCTGCCTGCCACAAACACGTAGAGACTTACTCGGCGACCAATTCTTATTGGCAGAAACATAACAACACTGTTCCATTGTGGTGAAAGGGCTAGACGCCATGTGAACACAGAGACACATGTTCATATACATCTATCCAATACACACACGCATGCACGCACACATACATACATACATACATACATACATACACACATACATACATACATACATACATACATACATACATACATACATTATAGAAATACACAACAAACACAAACGCAATAACAAAGAGATGCATGCATGATGCATGTCACTTCCATAGCTAGACACGTACACATAAATGGGCATATGTGCCGTGCACGTGACAAAATCCATCAGGAAAAGCAATCCCATTACAATTCCCACTATACTGATGACATTAAACGTTTCCATCAGTGGCACTGGTGTCTCTTCCCTGGATCTCTACTGATGTACATAGATCTATAAAAAACTGGACAACAGACTCTTTCTGTCATCTCTTTGTAAGCTTACCTGCAGCTCTTTGTCCTCGTCTTTCTTCTCCGCAGGTGAAATTCACCTCTCGGACGCGCTCATGTCGTTCTTCATCTTCACTTCCACCTCAATCCTTCCTCTTCTCCGTCTCCATCCCTCCTTCCCCGCAGGGTCCCAGCAGCACTCACATCCTCTAAGCCCCAGCCAGCCCGTACTGCTGCTGCTGCTGCTGCTGCTGCTGCTGCGGACGAGGCACTGACTCCAGCCAGCTCCTGCTCTCCTCCTCCTCCTCCCTCTCTCCCTCCCTCTCCCTCCCCCTCTCTCTACCCCGTTCTCCTCTCCATCCAGTGTACAGGCTGCAGAGCTGCAGAGAGAGGCGAGTGAGTGTTGAGAGTGTGTGTGTGTGTGTGTGTGTGTGTGTGTGTGTGTGTGTGTGTGTGTGTGTGTGTGTGTCTGTGTGTGTGTGTGTGTGTCTGTGTGTGTGTGTGTCTGTGTTTGTGTCTCTGGGGCTGAGGGTGACGGATGAGGTGAGAGTTGGCAGGTGTGTGAGATGGATCTGGTAGTGGTGCCTCCTCTGAAGAAAGACCCCAGAGTCCTTGGTGCATTGGGCATACTGCAACCACTCTGCAGAAATGTAGAGCACTGTTTAGCTGTTTCAATCGTCTCCCTAAAGACATCACTCACTGTTAGCCAAATACTCCTGCAACAATTTAATTCAAACATGTTGGCTATCTCTTTAGCTGTTTTATGTACTACCCTCTAATTAAATCATAGATATTTATATTGGTAGTTCTCAGTAGTTTATATCTAGAGACATAAGTAATTCCAGCATGCACAGCCCAATGTTTTGCTGAGCAAAGGATGTTCTAGGGTTTAAGGCAGTTGGTATGAAATCTGTTACTTCACACTTCCTCTGTGCTGACCAAGTTATTTATACAACAGGCCTCATTTCTGCTTCAACTGAATGCACTATGACAATTTCATTATTGTTTCATGGAAAGGCTCTGCTAAATGAGGGCATAGCCATTTACCCTGAAATGGGAAATTGACTGATTATAGACTGATAGAAATTTTGGTAATGGGTATCTGGGGGGCATTTCAAAACATCTCTGCAATACCCAAGCTAACGAACAAGATAACAGAGACAGAGAAAGAAGGCACAACTGAAACACATGGCCCTGTAAAATAAAAGCCCATGGACATACAGACTAAGAACACACCATTTTGCCTCAAGTCAGGGACGAGTTTGAATCAGAACAAACTGGGTGACTTACAATGTAAAATACTCTTTACAGCTTGAGTGTCTGAGCATAATGTCAATAATGTACCCTAAGATGAAATCAAGCCCTGCTATATTAGAGGTACACTCTAGTTCATAAAGAGTAAAACTTTAACCTATTTAGTAAGGAATTGAATGATAACAGAACTATGCAGTATTTTCTACATGGCACACAGATCGGTAACATTCAGCGTTTCAAAATCTTATGTTTAGTGCTATTTCAAGAATATGTAACTTTACAGTAATTTCTCTAAGTTTATATGCAGCCCATTGGTATGAAATGGGTGCAATACCACACTTTTAACAGACGATGGCAGTGGATACTCCATGCAAGAGAGAATCCCCAAAACACACTCAGCTGATCCAATTTTAGTCATGTTAGGGCATCCTAAGATAACTTGGTTTCATCTGCTAAATGTATGAAAATATCTTTAAGATAAATAGATTTATTGTGCTGAAGATAACTTCCACTTCTTGTTTTAAATTAAATCCATGACCATGGTTATAACAATGTTATGGCAAATGTCAAAGAGTCAAATAGTGATTTACTTAGATGTAGATACAATCTGTGTTATTTCAATGATATACTCCAAGGTTAGGTGGGCCTACCTGTTGAGCGTAGCCTATCTATCCCATCATTAGCGTGGGTGGGTCCGGGACACCAGACATCACGGTTGAGCCCTAGGACCTATGCCCAAATTAGATTACTCTGTTCCTGATTATCTTAATTGTACCGTGAAGGAGAGCCAACATGCGGCACGTTTGCGACTGCTGCCAGCCAATTTGGCATTGCCGTTGAAACTTATGTCATGCTGCTGTGTAATGTGAAATAGCCTTGGCTTGGTTGCTGATCAGCCACTGTGGGAAATCACCTACCTGTAGCAGAATGCTGGCCCTCTTGGTAGAGTTCCAAATGAAAATACACCCAGGATTGGAAAAGACTGGCATCAAATGGAAACAGACACCGGGTAGAGTGGCATGTGTTATTCCCATAGTATGAGTCAGTTTGGATCACGGGGAAGAAACAGAGGCACAAAACAAAGACATGCCAGAGGAGAGCTACACACGATCTCCCTGCAATCGCTGGAAATCGAAGCTTCTTTGATGAAAGGACACTATAAAGCACATTTGTATCACCCTATTTCCAGCCAAATTAAATATGTCTAACTTTAAGTATGTCAAGTCAAGTCAAGTTTATTTATACAGCGCATTTCATACACAGAGGACATTCAATGTGCTTTACATAAACAAAACCAAACAATAATAACAAATAAAAGCATAGAAGGGCAATACAGTCAAAGAATAGTTCAAAAGGTAAAGATCATAATAAAAAGAAAACATAAAACACAAGGTAAAACCATTTAAAAATAGTGAATAAATAGTACGCAAAAACAAAGGCAAAAGTTGGCGTAAAAAAAAAAGCAATACAAGTAATAAAAGACAAAGTAGAATAATTATCAAGGCAGATTCAGAATTTGTAACTCTGCGCAGTTAGCAGAATCTGAGAACAGGTCTTAAGTCTAGATTTAAAACTGGCTACAGTTGGGGCCTTTTTGATGTCATCCGAAAGTTGGTTCCAGAGCTGAGCCGCATAGCAGCTAAAAGCTGCTACACCATGTTTAGTTCTAACAGTAGGTTTTACCACCTGGGACCTGAGAGGACGAGAAGGTGTGCTGAAGCATTTCTGATAGGTATTTAGGTCCTGCTCCATTTACTGATTTATAAAGTAATAGTGCTTTAAAGTCAATTCTGTGACTTATGGACTAATGTGGTCAGTTCTTTTAGTTTTTGTTAGAATCCTAGCTGCTGCATTTTGTATCACCTGAAGCTGTTTAATCATCTTTTTAGGAAGGCCTGTGAACAGTCCATTGCTGTAATCAATCCTGCTGGAGATACAATGCATGAATGAGTTTTTCTAAGTCATGTTTTGACATCAGCCCTCTGAGTCAATATTTTTGAGGTGGTAAAAAGCTGATTTAGTTATCGCTTTCATGTGGCTGTTGAAATTCAGATCACTGTCAATTAATACACCAAGATTTTTAACAGTATTAACAGGCAACCCTAAGTCTTTCCTCCTTTTTACCAAATAATATTACTTCAGTTTTTTCTTTGTTCAGCTGAAGACATTTTTGAGACATCCAGGTGTTGATTTGTCTTATGTGTCTTCACATTTGTTTTAGATAAATAGATAGATAGATAGATAGATAGATAGATAAATAGATAGATAGATAGATAGATAGATAGATAGATGGATAGATAGATACTTTATTGATCCCCAGGGGAAATTCAAGGTCTCAGTAGCATACAGACATCACACAAACATTCACTAACAGCAGAAAAAAAGTATATAATATAAAAAACACAACTAAGCAATAAGGACAGTAGAAGATAAAGAATATACTAAATATACTTATATACTAAAATACAAATTATTCTAAATAACACTTAATCTAAATCAATTCTAAAAACAGTATCCACATAGTGGGCGCTTGCAATGAATGAGGCAGGGACTGAGCCTGTGATTCTCTGTGCATAGTAAGGTAAGGTGCTCTGTGTGAGTGAGTGTCATGGTGATGGTGCAAATGAGTAAGTCCAACAGTGCAACAGTGCAAGAATAAAGTCTAGAGACCAGCATAAAATAAATATGGACATATCAGCGAGTAGGCAAGGTAATATAAAAAAAGAAAACTATAGAAAAAACTATATCTATATCTCTATATCTCTCTCTATATATATATATATATATAAGAAAAGGTATAAGTGTGGCCACAATTTGGCTGTGGCATGGAGGGAGGGGTTATGCATATGTGCTAATATACCACGCAAACAGTGAGGCAGAAAGACAGTGGTAAAAAGTGGCTAGTGGACAGACAGTATCCAAGCATGGAGGGGGTGAAGAGGCAGACAGACTATGCAGAGAAGTCTATCTCTCCTCTTCCCTTCAGTGAAGCATTGAACAGTTCAATGGCTGTATTTATTAATATTTAGGAGTGTTTCCAAGCTTTTGATTGGTAGTGTATGGTCAGGTGTAGTTTTGAATGATTCTGGCTTAACCTATATTTTGATTGAAGGCGGTAGGCAGCCACCTGTTGGGCTTATGTTAATAATAGCTGGTCTTGTCTTGGTTCCAGTGCAGGTTATCTGGTGCTCCCAGTAAGGGGTCAGAGGAGTCAAATGTAACTGATAACCTAAAACAGGTAAAGTGTATGTGCTTGTCACGCTGTGCTATGAGATCTACAGATATACTGCAATGGCCATCTGCTCCATTCGCCGTTCTGAAGTAGATTCCTCATGACAGGTGGAGAGGAACTCACAGGATTAGTGGTTGTGACCTAGACTCTTCCCCACTGTCTGACACAGATTGATAGCCAACTATATAACTGAGCTCTGGTCAGGCTTCTATCAGAATGCAAAATAAATAAATAAAAATAAATACATATTTTGTTTTCTCGATATTTTATTGTAATGTAATGTGGGATAGAAAAATACAATTGTGTGCGCTTGGACAAAGATGTACACAACAAAATGTGAAGCTATGGCTATGTATAGGCCTAAATAAATAAGTCCAATACAATACAGAGTACAATACAATAAAAAATAAGCCTAATAGCTACAAATTAAAGAATTAAGCCTAATAGCTACAAAAAAAAAAAGAAAAAAACCCTAAAAAAGCTCAAACAAAATAGAATGTTGGTGGTTGTCACGCCAGTTACTTTGCCCATTATTACATCATTAGTGGAGCTGCTTGGGCTGAAATATTTCCATTTCTAGTCAGTAGTAGGCTACGCTGCTCTTCCAACAACTAGCTACCTTGCTGCCAGCCGGACCATTTTTACATCATGTCAAGTTTAAAAATCTTCTCTTCAAGAACCAGGGTAGGCTCAATTTATTGGAAAATTGGCTTTGAATGCTGTGTAGCCTAAACACTCACAACTGGCATCATGCTACCCGACAAGTGTTGAAATGCAGCAAACAGTTAGGCCTAAATTATAATCCTGCAGTGAAAAAGTGCCTTGTAGGCAGGGGTGATTCTAGACCTAGAGCTTTGCTGGGGCAAAGGCCCCCAAATCCCAATACAAAAAAAAAAAAATGCGCGCAATATGAAATAAATGGCTAGCCTACGGGTACCCTGCCTGGTACTTGACTGCCCGGCCTGTGCTCTTTCTCCCCTCTCTTCTTCTTCTCTTCGACCTTCTTCTCCTCCTCCTCCTCCTCCTCCAGCACTCTCTCCCTCAATTGTTGTAGCAGCCACTATCCAGCAACATCCAAACACATAGGCATAAGTAGGCCTATACTCACTGCAGTCAAAATTGAGATAAACTTCCCTCCCAGGCAAGGGTCCTATAGTCATCCTGGCAATACTGCAGTTCTTTGTAGCTTAAATAGCCTACTAAAGCCTTCATACTGACTTTTGGGGATAATTTGCAAATATCTGTGTAGATTGTTATAGGCTACATTTGCAAATGCAGCAAACTTATTTAAGTTTGCCATTAAACCATTGATCAAATCACAGCACTGGCTATTAGCAGCATAAATGTTAATGTTACCATTAATGTGGGCAATTATCATACCTTCCTCGTCCTCCTCATCTCTCCTCACTGTTCCTCTCCCTCTGCCTCTGTTCAGGAAGAATTTTATGATGCCCATCTCTGAATAGTTTATCAGAAGGCTATGTTTAGTTTTACAGTAGGACAGCTTCACAAACAGTATAGGCTACGTTTACAGGACTCTCTCTACAGTATACGTATCATTATTAATTGTCCGCATGTGTGCATGCATCCTACGCATGGTGTGAGTGTGTGTGAGGGAGATAGCACAAGCTGGTAAACTGTTGCTAAATTTAGGCTACAATGACGCTAAGCATTGAAAAACAGATGCTAATTATGTGGGCAACATTCTCTAACAGCGATCAACTTGTCAATTTTTCTGTCAAACAAGTTGTGAATTTGTTGTAACATTAAAACAGGGGACAACTTACTCTGTGCTCAAAGTGATGTGACAGCTCCAGCAGTTTCCACTGTGTATGTATGTGTACAACGAAACACTCGAAAGAATCATGTGAACGATTTTCATTGGTTGTTGCTTTCAATCTTACCCAGCTACAGAGGTGCTATTTCCTGATTGGCTATTATGGCCCCTTTCTTTTTTTTATTGGCTGGTAAGTGACAGGCTCGAGTCATGACTAAAGCAGGCACGGAGATGAGCTCATGAATGCCGTTTCCAGCTAGAGTATGGAGCTAAATTTGTCTCAATAATATTTGTATATGCGCAGAGGGGGATCCACAAATATTTCTTGATTTGCATGTGTGTTTTGATATCTACAAATAAAAAAATCATTTTTGTAACTCGTATATTGATTTTTACAAATATAGATGCATTTGTAAATAAAATGCCATTTGTAAAACCGAAAATTCAATTTGTGAAATGTGATCCTGCATTTGTGGATCACCAGCACACGCATTCTTCGCTTTCCAAAGTTACGTGTTTTTGAGACGTTCTTCACATGAAAGTCACACAAATCCACACGTAAATAGGCCTACTTTAATTCACCGGCACACAGAAATCGCAATCCAGTAGATGGCGACATCCACAAATATTTCTTGACTTGCATTCGTGTTTTGACATCCACAAATAAAAGATTCATATTTGTAACTTGTAAATTGGTTTTCACAATTGTAGATGTGTATTTGTAAATGAAATGGCATTTGTAAAACTGAAAATTGCCTTTGTGAAATCTAATTTTGCATTTGTGGATCACCAGCACACACAGTTTTCGTTTTCGCATTTGTGAATCAGCATTTGTGGATCACGTATTTTTGAGACAAACTTTGCGGCAGAGAAGCCACCCAGATCCACAAGTAGCCTGCTGACACTTTCTAATCCAGTAGATGGCAGTGTTGTTCTATGGGACTCATAACCAAAGATTCTTTGCTCATAACACACAGCTAGCGAACCTAGTTCTTAAAGGAATTATCCAGAGTAAAATGCACTTTCGATCAATGTACGGATGATTGGGAGTACATACGTTGAGTTGACATCAAAATCATGTCATTCGGATGTGTTTTGAGAAAGTTCGATTTGACCGTTTTTAGTCAAAACTCGTTAGTCTGGAAGTGACCAGGGCATGTCATTTCGCCGCTACAAAACGCTATTTTTATACCTCTTCTACAGTTCCAAACAACCTTACACTTATGTGGTAGTGAGTAGAGGGTCCCTAAAGCCAAACCGAAGTATTCCGAGGTCTTTATGTGGTCGGATAGAGAGTCCAGAATGAATTTCATCAAGCCAATACCTTTCCGGAAATGTTGCTGCTGCAGCTGGCATCTTTAGGGGAAAGTCCGTAGGAGTCGATTGCATCACGTCGTTGCACGACATCACGTCACGTGACATTTCAAAATTCCAAAAGACAGTTCAGTCAATTAAATCTTTTGGAAAAACTTTGGAAAGCGAAGAATGCGTGTGCTGGTGATCCACAAATGCAGAATCACATTTCACAAATGAAATTTTTGGTTTTACAAATGGCATTTTATTTACAAATGCACATCTATATTTGTAAAAATCAATATACGAGTTACAAATATGATTTTTTTATTTGTAGATATCAAAACACACATGCAAATCAAGAAATATTTGTGGATCCCCATCTGCGCATATACAAATATTATTGAGACAAATTTAGCTCCATATGAGAGCAGCGCTAGAATTTTATTGGGGCACTGGAGACTTTTACTAAGGCACGTGCCCCAGTGAATAAGGTCTAGTGACGCCCCTGCTTGTAGGCCTGTTCGAAGATGGTACAGTAGGCCTATGTCAGCAATATCCAACCCTGCTCCTTGTTAGGTTAGCTCAGCTCATGGCCGTGTGTAAGATCATTGTCTACTGTAGGAATCTGTAATGGTTGTGAAACTCAGTGTAAGAATGCAATGCTTCAACAGAATCCAGCTTTGGTGGAAGTGGATGAAAAAGATTCAGATGTTGATATTGGAAAAGCACTGTCAGTAAGTGAAACAGTAGGCTATAAGATCGATTTTTTAAGGAACATTTTGAAAGCCTAGGCCTAGCCTACTCCTTATAAACTCAAATGTAATGTCATGAATATGTAGCCTATTATAGGTCCGTTTTTATAGTATTCTTTCAACTATGACCACAGTAGGCTACTGTGTGTGATGATCACACTAAATTCAACTGGCAAATGTTTATGATAAAGTCCGTTTTGAAAATGTCAAATATTTATTTTGATCATGTTTTTTCCACAGAACCTCGGCCTGGTTGATCTGCATGGAGCGCAAACGGCAAGTAGAGCATTTACAAGTGTTCTCTGTCTAGACAAGTGTGCCTCACTGAGACAGTGTACATAATACTACACACATAACGGACACCTTCAGAGAATTGCGCATGAACAAGCCGAGTAGCCTAATTAACCTGAAAGCTGTCTTGAGGGCGTTTGCATTAGAAACCACGGCATGTGAGTCAGCAGTGGCCAGCTGACCTGACGAGGTCGAGTGACAGATTGCTCTACCACACTGATCCTCGCGGATTACCATCCGTTCCACTGCAAGACTACGCTAAACATTATAGGAATGGCCAGGGAGCCTAGAGGCGTGACGTTGGGAAGTAACGTTAGAGAGAACCATCTGCCAAATGGGCCTACAGTAGCTGCTCTGGTTGAAGACAGTGCGTCAGGGCACTCACATGAGCTGATAAGCACCCCAGGACAATGACATGTCCACATGCCATTTATGGCTGTGTCGCCCCAGTTTGTGGATGCTTATGAGGACAAGAGGTCATAGCCTATTTTAATTGGATTTGCTGGATCCAGCTGTATCTAGGAATCCATATGTAGTATGGAGGTTTCAGATCTTTCTTCAGAACCCACTGGTTGTAAATGTTGTATTGAGAGTTGCTGGTGCAATGTTGATATGTAGTGGCCGGTGGTAGTGTAGTGGTTAAGGAGCTGGGCTAGCGTTCAGTAGCCTGAAAGATGTCGGTTCAATTTCCAGCTTCCACCATTGTGCCCTTGAGCAAGGCACTTAACCCCAAGTTGCTCCGGGGACAATGTGATCCCTTGTAATATACTGTAGCTGACATATGTAAGTCACTTTGGTCAAGAAGTGTCTGCTAAATGTAATGTAATGTAGTGTCAGGCTCATATCTTTCTGAGTCTCCCTGATTAGTCTCTGATTAGATATACAGAGCCATCTATAGACAACCTTCTCTATGTCTACGAATTAAATCTACTTACTTATATTGCAGCCTACAATTTATGTATTCTATTGTGCATTTAACTCACTATTCAGTCTCATTGAGAAATGCTGGTCAGCATTTGCAATCTAGGTAAAATGAGACTCTCTCCCCTTCAGTGATCCGCATTAAAATGGTCAAATTCCTTGCAATTAGATATTCACCAGAGCAAGAATAACTCATGGTTATTTTACCTTTTGATTACAAATGTGTGTTTTCAAACATAATGTGTTGAAATGTCTTACATGTGTGCCTTGGACACCTATAGTTTTGTTTACTAGGCCAGCATGGAGAGGTTCAGATGTTTACATGTGGCACATGTCCAACCTTGACTGACTGATCCAATTTAGAGATCACTGCATCAAAAATTAGACTAGCCTCTGTTTCCCAACAAGTGAGGGAGGGGACCAGCTTAGACAAACGCTAATCAGAGGGCTATAAAGCCCTGAGCACTGCACTCTCAGACCGATAGCAATCTGAGCTGCAAGCTACTGAGATCTATCAGTTCAGAGCTACACTCAACCAAACACGGCCGCAAACATGGTCCTGGATAATTCTGAGTATGACTCAGTTTTCGAGATTGAGGTCGCTGTGAGTATGAAAAAAGCTCTACTCGTGTCTTATGCTAGGTAGCCATATTCGTAAGCACTGCGGTGCTTTTGCTATGAGGTAGTTTAGTTTATGATGCCAAACATCAAGGAATTGTTTTGGTTTGCATCTTGAGGTGTACTTGGAAAGTAGATAGTAATCATTGTTACAGTATCAATCCAATATTCCAAAATATTTGGTAGCATCTCGATAGATAGTGTTTGTGCCATGGGTTTATTACAGTTTTTGTGATAAGTGGAAACTGAGTTGAGCAAGAGTTTGTATTCATGCATGGCATGCATATGTTACGGGAGGGACTCCTTAGCAGCATTTGTTAGCGTGTGGAGATGGCATTGGTCTCACAGACGTCTGTCCTAACAGGAGGAGGATGTGGAAACTCCATTTGGGAAGGTGCACTGCACCATGAAGGGGACTCCTAAGACCAACAGGCCAGTTCTCATCACCCTACACGACATCGGACTCAACCGTAAGTCTTATACTGTACTGTAGCTGCTGTTAGGTCAGAAGCACTCAGAAGCTTTGTCTTGCATCCTTGCTCTTTTGACAGACCTTATATATTTTTTCACTGTGGGATTATTCCTCTGTTTTTCAGACAAGTCCTGCTTCAACCCCCTCTTCAACCACGAGGACATGATGGAGATCACTAGGCACTTCGCTGTGCTACACATCGATGCACCTGGACAGCATGAGGGAGCCAGCAACCTTCCCACTGGGTGAGCATCCATAACCACTTACGCTAGGTGCCAATGGTCTATGCTGACCTGGGAGATGTAGGTCACTGGGTCAGAGCTATAACAGGTCAGACTACTAGTCCCTGATCAGCCAGTGGCTTCCAGAGAGCAAGCTGTTCAATGTCTGCTGGAGGGGGTTGATTGGGGGGGTGCAGCGTCTGTTGTTGTAATCCAGCTTTACTGAGTCTTGAAGGTGAGCCACTTTAAGCAGCAACACCTGGGAGGCCAGAGCATTAGGCTGGCAATGGCATACAACAGCATTAGCCTGAGTTGGCTGGAGTTAGCAAGCCATTCCATACGCTATTCATTAGCAGAATTGTTAACCTCCTTAAAAGCTAGCACACTACTAGTCCCTGATAAGCACAGTCTGTCTCAAAAGAAAACAAACTCCAGGGATCTCTGCATCTTTGGGCTTATGACTGAATGAGTGTCTAGAACAGATTTACACAGAGGGCAGGTTACAACGTCATAATAAGAAGTGATAAACTTTATTGATACATTTTTGGTGTGAAAGAGTCCGAGATCATGCCCAGAAAGTTTTTTGTTCTGGAAATGAATCTGGTTTTGCTTTATTTTACTGCAGGTACACTTATCCCTCCATGGAGCAGCTGTCTGAGGCTATTCCCACTGTTCTCAAGCACTATGGGTGGGTGGCACAAATGCAAAGCATTTCTGCAAATTAGAACCTCTGATTCTTCATTAAGGCAATTTTCTAAAACAGCACTTTCTGTTTACAGCATAAGGAGCACCATCGGGCTGTCCACTGGAGCAGGTGCCTTCATCATGACCCACTTTGCTGTGAGTGGTCAATTTGTTTATTTATTCTGTGAGGTTATTGCATGCAGCCATGATAAAACCAGGATTAGAAGCTGTTGCCTCAATACTAGTAGCATAATCCTGCTTATTATTATTGACAGGATGTAAGTCTGTGGAATGTTCTTAATTTGACAATGTGGTTGGATGCTGAATGTACTGATTTAGTGTTAAGTGTGAAAGTTTGTCTTTGTCTCTTTGCAATCTGAGTGTAGAAACCAAAGACCGTAGAGAATAATAGTCTTACAAACTACTATTGTATGTGTAACTATAGTATTACTGTGTACTTAATGAATGTTCCGTACTCTCTGACCACAGCTTAACCACCCTGACATGGTGGAGGGCCTGATCCTGATCAACATTAACGCACAGTCTGAAAGTTGGGTGGACTGGGCAGCACACAAGGTGTGTGTACTCTAGTAGTGGATGTATATTTGAAGGATTACGTGTAGAGTTGGCTGTGTTTTTGTTTCGTGCTTAGCTGGAACATGTATTGGTCACTCCCTTTAGTGACCTTTGGTGTGAGCTTTGTGACCAAGCTTATAGGGACTCGCCGATTTGCATTCTCAGAGGATTAAAGAAATGAGTATACTCTTAAAGCCCCCTTTAATAAGGCCAGGAGTTTGATCAGGGGCTACAATGCATTTTGTCTCGAGCTGGTCCACTGACCTTTGCCTGACGTTGGTCTGTATAGGTGTCCCCTGTGAGCGACGTGATCATCACCCACCTGTTCAGCAAGGTAAGGAGATATGCAGAGCCAACATCACTCTACATTGTGTTGCAAAGTGTTCATATGTTTCATATGTGAAGTGTCCTACTGCCACTGTGTGTTGCATATAGACATTGTCTGAAATGTTCATTGCAGATGGAAATCCAGACCAACCATGACCTTATTGCCACCTACCGCCACCACATTCTCAACGGTGTCAACCAGAGCAACCTGCAGCAGTTTGTCAAGTCCTACAACAGGTAACACAAACACATGCTTCTCTGACAGTCTTAGGGGAGACATACACATACACCATCCCTACCATATACCTTCATTGACTCAGCTCTCAGCTCCATAGAAGTGCCTTTGAGAAGACATTGTGACTGGATAATTAAGTGTGTGAATGTTTGTCTCATGAACTGCCTTCATTCATTCTTTTTTCCAGCCGGAGAGCCTTGGACATTGAGAGGCCCATCCAGGGAGGAAACATCAATGTCAGAACTCTGAAGTATGTATACAATTATCCTGCGTGTTTGATTTTGTTCTCAAATGATGGTCTTATTTGAATGGGAGAGTAGATGTTTTGACACGTTCTGTTATTATTTATCAGGTGCCCTTCCCTTCTGGTGGTTGGAGATAGCGCCCCTGCAGTGGAGGCTGTGGTAAGTGTCAGAAGTGATTCATCTAAATGTGAACCTGAATATCCTCAGTTTATACTGCAATCAATATCCAGAGCCCAGTTAAAACTAAATATATGTTACTAAGTAGCAGCCTTAAGATTAGGCTGATGTTATGCTCAAATTAACCCTTCTGGGTTTTCATCTCAGGTGGACTGCAACTCCAAACTGAACCCAACTAAGACCACCTTGCTCAAGGTCAGTGGTCTGTGGTTTATTTAGTGAATTAGGAACAGTTGGAACATAGAATGTTCTGTGTTTTATTTGGTGAATTAGGAACAATTGGAACATAGAATGTTCTGTGTCATCTAAACATTTTTTCATCATCTGTGTTGTTTTGTGTTTACCCAGATGGCAGACTGTGGAGGCCTGCCTCAGGTTGATCAGGTGAGCATCCTCATTTCTTTCTCTCTCTCACACACACTTATGCACACACACACACACACACACACACACACACACACACACACACACAAGCTGTCAGCCGATGTAGTCATACTTGTGTCTGTTTGTCCTAGCCTGGGAAACTCGCCGAGGCCATCAAGTACTTCATCCAGGGCCAGGGCTACAGTAAGTCAGCGCTCCACACTCTTGTTTTATCAGAGGTTCTGTTAGAATATGAGATTAAGATTAAGAGATAAGGGAATTATGTATCTCAAACTCTAACACACATTTCATGGTTACAGTCGTGGCTGTGGTTCTAGGCGGACTTTTAAAGTAGCCACATAGCCTACACAAAAAAAGACTAAATATGTTTTAACAGAATACTAACACTAGCAAATCATCCTAATAACAATAACCATGAACATATAGCCGTGACTCTGTAAGGAGAATTAATAAGTTACTTCAGTTACATGTTGGCACTGAGGAAGTGTTTGTGCTTATTCCCTGTCCCTCTCTGTCCTCCTCTCAGTGGCGTCGGCCAGCATGACCCGTCTGGTCCGCTCACGCACCTCCTCCGGCACCAGCATCGCCTCCATGGACGGCAGCCGCAGCCGTTCCCAGAGCAGCCGCAGCCACACCAATGTCGAGCAGCGCGGCCGGTCGCACACCGACGTCTCCATGGACAGCGCCGAGCCCGTCCTCCCAGGGCCCAACAGGACGGAGGTGTCCTGCTAAACTGCCCGACTGGGTCCCGTTTGCCTACGACGCTGCTGCTGCTTGTATGTCTGAAAATAAAAAGGCCCTGCTTCTGTGACACAGAGACCCATATGCTGCTCTTCCTACTGACCTGATTAATCCCTCCATGTATTTCTGTAGTGCCAGGGCAACGATGGCTTATGATGGGCTTGTGCCGAGGATGCTAAGGGCATATGCTCAAGCCTCCTGAGCTGGGGTTCCCACATTTGGGGTTTGTCTAACTCCAGGAAAACTCCCCTCACTTACTGGTGATGGGGTCAAGATGTGTCCCTGATATCACATGATGGGACACTAAGAACAAGTGACACCCAATAGTTGAAGGTGCATTTACAGATAGATAGTTAGATGTATGCAAAATGGTCCCTTTTCTTGCACTTTGCTTTAACACTGTGAAGCAGCTTTTAACCACAGGGTATGTACAGTTTCTCTAATGTCCTAGTTTGTGTGGATGGTGATGTAGTATGGATGATGTTTCAGAAGTTTGAAGCGGTTAAGTCATTATATGCACATAATTGTTTTGAGGGATTTTTATATATAATACACTCTCACAATCTCGTAATATTAACACTTAATAATCATATACTTTAAATGTATACATCTCTTGACAAACAGACATGAATTAATATAATATACCTTAATCGTGGCAGTCCCTCGGAGTAATGTTTTTTTTTAATACCTAAACTCTTTTCAATCTCATGTTATATATATATATATATATATATATGTGTGTGTACACCATAGCCTGTGAATAATCCATTAATATATTTTATGGACTCTGTTGGTGTATGTTCTAAAAATAAAATAAATTTCGTTCCACCATGTTGTCAAATGCTTGTATTTATTTATTTATTCATTTATGTATACTTGTTTTTTATCATCAGATCAGATCTGCTCTGGCATGCATTAGATGGACCCACAAGAACATCAAGTCACACAATAAAAACATACAATGTTATTATTGTAGCTTAAAATACAATAATGTCCAGGCCCTGTTTGGGCTTCTAACAAGGAAACAGGGTTTGAGGAACCAAGAAGCTTTACAGTAACCTGACTCGGAGTTATTTAATAGGCACCTGAATTACATATAACATAAAAGTGCCCCTTAGGCGAACCTCTCCACGGCATGACTTCTCAGTCCATACTGTGCTGATAGAAAGATTTATTTGAAAGTCCATGGCTCAACACCATTCTAAAAAAGAAATGATATAACAATATATATCATATATATATATATATATATATATATATATATATCATCTGTAAGTTAAACATCCATGAAAGAGGTACTTGATCTGAAGCTGTTTATAATAGTTGCAATGTTATTGCGTCCACAGTAGACTGAAAGATGTGAAGATTTGGTTCATGGTGTTCAAGTCACTCCAGCCTCTCTAAGAGTAAGAGCACTGGAGGGCGCTGTGGCGTAACTGGTGACCCATACAGGACCCGAGTTCAAGTCCGACACGGGTCATCTCCCGATCCTACCCCGTCTCTCTCTCACTCGCTTCCTGTCAGTCTCTTCACTGTCCTGTCATAACAAAGGCAAAAAGCCCCAAAAATATATACTTAAAAAGATTAAGACAAACAATGGCTTTGTTTGAATTAGGTGAATGAAGAGTTTTTAAAGGGAGAAAAACATCAAGGAATCGGGATAGAACATCCTCATTTGCTCTCTGCTTTGTTTTTCACTCATATCCACTGTCTTTTCACAGAACGCTGCTGACATCACATGAGTAGAAAACTCTTCTGTGTTGACATCAGTTCATAATCTCGTTGTGATCATAGAACTGGTCCAGGTCGGCAAAGATGTCGTTAGGATTCCTGCAGCTGAGGTTGCAAAAGCAGGCATTAATCCACATCATCTTCCAGGACAACACAGCTCCATTGGGACAACGGAAGTCCACCTCAATGGTCTTGGACTTGTACGGGATGCAGCAGCGGTCATCAGTAGCAATGCAAACTCCACAGTACTTGGGCCAGTAAGCCTTAGTGCTGACACAGCCTGAGAGAGTGAGGTTCTGGTGGTGTGGCTCTCTGTAGATATTCAGACACTTTTTCCCTTCCTGGGACGAAGAAGAAAGAAGACACGTGTTTTTGACAATAATTTAAATCAAAGCCCAATGAAGACCCAATTCTTCCCTAACTTCCTATTTTTCTCTGTGTATACAGTATTTCACATAAAAATATATAACATAAATATACATTTGCTGTAGTATAATATATTATATTAAACATTTTAATTATAATAAATGACAGATTACTAACTACTGATTTTTGCTACTTCTGTCTGTTGGCAGTAGGTGTTTAATATTTACATGTTTTTCCAAAAACAGCAGATGTGTTCTCATTGTACTTTTGTACAGCTGCACACAACTTGTCACTGTGGAACAGGTGTCCTTTTAGGTGTACTTCCACATAGGAATGTCTAGTTGACCAGTTGATGAAAGCCCTAATACCTTGATGTGTTTGGTGATGTCCACCTCACAGGGGCGGATGGTGCACAAGCGGCTCTCCTTCTCCATCTCACACTTGGCGTTGGCGTTGGAGATGCGTGTGGACAGGCCGCGGCCGCACGTCTTTGAGCAGGGGCTCCACGGCGTAGTCTGACTGATGCAGTTCCGGTGCTGCTCAATGGTCTGGGAACGCACTGGACAGAGGGTTCATCAAAACACTGAAATCAGAACCAAAGCCAACACTGGAAGGCCAACTACATGGGACTTTAAACTTCAAACACAGTCCTCTTATTCTATTAGGCAAAGGTCCAAAAGAAGGTTTTTGTGAAATGTCTGTTTAATAAAAAAAATCTAAAACATGACAAACTATAATCCATAAACAACACATAGACAGGGTAGAAAACCCCTGGACTCTTTTCTTCCAAAAATTCTACAAGCCAAGAACACTCAAGTTAGCAGAGTAAAATATGGGCCGCACTGGCCTGGACTTAGCCTTACTCTCGGCCACATGTCTGGGGGAGGTCTTGCGGGCCCTCTGGGCGTCGTCGCAGACCCACGTGTCGCAGCACTGCCCTGGGATGGTGACGCGGCGCGGCGCCTGGCACCAGACGCGGGGGGGCGGCTGGCTGGAGCACAACGACACACAGCCGATAGCCCCGTTCACACAGAGGCAGGTGTACTTGCAGCTGGGCTGGAAGCTCTGGCCATTGCGGTAGATGACACCATCATACTCACAGCCAGTGCCAATCATATCTACAGTAGAACACAGAGCCTACTCTTTATGGCGCACTGCAGACTGAGATTGGTATCGATGTTTAGGCAGCTGAGATTAGTAATGTTCATAAAGTCATCTTGTGTCTACAAAGTCAAACTTAAAAAGTAAAGTTATCTTATGTTATATGAGTTTTTAACCATTTCAAAATTGAACGGCAAGTGTTAGAAAAGCAACAGATGTTCACAAAGAAAAACTAAAATCCTTCAAAATCTTTTTGCTTAATAGTTAAATTAAGATGAATTATACTTATTAAATAATGTCCATATTTAAATGAATGGGATATGAAAGGTGATTCCCACCAACTTTGACTTCTAAACCTCTGTCTCAAAGTAACATATGGTGCAGGAACTAACCAGATATGTAATGTTTTCAAAAGGCATTCAAAACATATATGCAATGTGGCCTGTTCTAACTCGCACTTCACAACCTCTATAACCACATGCTGCCCCTCCTTCCCCTCTAAAGTTTAAGTTGAAGACGTAAGGGCACTTACATGCACATACTCCTTTTTCGTACCTAGGCTTGTCTGCACTGTAGTCACAGTACAGCCCCTTGTGGAAGTCGCAGGTGTCCCTCTCGTTGCAGGTCTCTCCCACCTGTTTGGCGCAGGCTTTGCAGCAGTCGCAGCCATCCATCACCAGGCTAACCCCCAGGGGGCAGGTCGGGGGCATTTTGGGGCACTTGCAGGGCCATTTGCAGTACTGCGTGCGGTTATACAACTCCACTGAGGTCACCACTTGATTGGTGCTGAGGTTTTGTGAAAGGGTCTGCAAGAGGTCAAATAATACTTTAAATACACAAATACAGAATGATGGTCTTAGTTAGAGACATAATTATGGTCTTAGTTAGAGACAGGCAATCAAATGTAACTTCACAATGAGTATTACTAAATATGAATGATCGTTTTGTGGCGGCACCACACATTAAAATATGATAAAATAAAATAATGTGTGCTGCTTGTCATTTTCTAGATGATACTCATTTCAATGGCCTTCATCAACAAACTTTCCAAGCTTCTGGAGAGTTATGGTTGCCCACAGCATCGTAACTGTTTCTTCAAACCATCATCAACTCTGGTGGGTTTAGGTCTCATTTCTTGGTATGGTTTTAAGAGATGGGGATAACACAGGGACGTGGTGTACATATTGGCATGTATTACAAAATTACAGAGCGCGGATTAACCAATGGGTGGCGTCTTATTAAATTTGATGAGGCAATGACTTTACTGTGCTACTATAGCCAGTGATGACTGTGGTAATACTGTTATGTGGTAAACATTAGGATATTTAACTTTTTTGTGGATTTCATGTCACATCAAAAGAAATCAATAGATAACTAAAATACATATGGTTTACTGAAAACTGCCCCCCCCCCCCACCCCAAGTTGTGTTACCTGTAATTTTACTTAAAGTCACAAATGTATCACAGGTGAAGCAAATAGGCTACTCCTCTGGACATGACCATTTATCACCAGATGACGTATAGGTATTTCAAAGTTATAATATACGTATAGGTATTTCACTTATAATTTAGTGAACATAACTCACTAAGCAGCCCAAATTATAGTGTTTATGCATCACTGAGAAGAGAGTGATGGCGTTTTAGGGTTGCATGCGTGACACTCATAGGAAACAAAAAAAGAGGATTTGGCTAATTTTCTGTTCAATTAGAACCAGCGAAAATGGCAAACAAGTGGAAACAAACTGTGCCTATGGCCTTTTTGTAGGGCGAAAATCGACGCTGTTATATTGTTAATAATTTCTCATAATATCATAACTCATAATTCTTTCCAAATGACAACACATAAATCTGTTTACGCACCTGATAGATACTGGCTACCGTTAAAATCCAAGGCAGGATCCACCTCATCACGGGTTTCCAGTGAGAAATTCATTGAATCCCAAATCACATTCACCTCAGTTGGAAGCCTTTGCGCAGCTGGACTAGCACGCGCACACACGCATAATGCCACATAGGGTCTATGATCTGTCCACTAGACTCAGGCAGGCTGGATCCGATGTCAGCTCTAAACTTCCATACGCTTGCACTCAACACAGGGAAAGACCGAGAGAGAGAGGGTGTGTGTCTGTGTGTGTGTATGTCTGAGAGAGAGAGAGGGAGAGAGAGAGCCAGCCAGCCAGACAGACAGACAGAGAAAGAGAAATAGTATTCAATTCAATTCAATTCAATTCAATTCAAAATCACTTTATTCAGGGGGCAATTAATTAATGCATGCGTGTAAAAGAAAAACAGAGAGCTGTAAGACTAGACTATTGTACTGAAGAATCCTCATTTTGAACTCCTGATACAATATTAAGTGTAAAGTCTCATCCCAATAGTTATTTGGCAAATGGGAATTCTGAGGTGTGTCCATTAGATAATCTAAAGAACACGTCAACCTTCTAATAACTCTGATGAATTGCCATTTGCTTGCATTTTTTCTTTTAAAACTTTGTGTAACTGACAATGGTTTATTTTCTAAAGGTTTAAGGTGAGTAATCCTCTGAAAAACATTTGTTGTCAACATCAAAAGTTTTTGCAAGAGCAAAACGATCATAAGATTATTTTGAACCACCTTCTCATCTCTTATCTGGAGATGCTTAAGATGCTTCCCAGGGTGCAGGATGACACCATTACAGAAACGGGTGCCTTTGATGAAAACCTAATCTTGTGAAATTGGTATAGTGAAGGAGGGCTAATAAAAATGTTTCTGCTTCCTGAAGGGTCCAGTGCCATTCAGAGCTTCTCACACAGTTAAGGGCCAGGCAAATTACAGTCGTTGGTGGTAGAGTGCCACCGTAGCCATGGGTTGGATAAAACGAGTATTGAAACAGTAGATACCTCTCTCTCTCTCTACAAAGCTTACTGAATTATTGAAACACTTCCACCTATTAGACAGTAATCTCAAGTTCAAAGCTGGGTTTATTACACCACCACTTCAATGTGAAAAAGCCTTTAATCTCACGTAATTATGTATTCTTGATTGATTGATTTCATAATAGCTGCTCTGGTAATTCACTTAATTGGTGTCTGGATGTGGTGACAGCCAACCTAGGCTCAATTTAGTTCTGTAACCCAAGAGTTGCTATACTGTGTTCAGAGTGAGGAGGGGATGGCTAGAACTGAGTGGAATGGCACCATAATGACCAGCTATGCAAAACTTCCAGGGAACCACACAGAATGTCCCAGAGGCATCTGGAAACTTTCACCTTGGAACTCCGGTCAGAGCTACTCGCCTGGAGTGATTCTGACCAGATGTGGATGTCTGCTATATCCACTTACACTTGTATCAGTGTATTCAGTTGTATAACGCTTTAGAATGGATAGTAGTAGGATAGTAGGTACAAGTGTGTACACAAAATGGCAGATCAATCTAAGATTCAGTTAACAATCCACCGGTGTCACATATTTTGAAACTGTCTGAGAGTCAGATTTCCACTGCCTGCCTGAAGCCAAAACAGATCTGATCCAAACAGTCAACTGACACATAATACACGTTCATTTTATTCCAATGCATTTTATTGTTGAATTTTAACAGGTTGATTGAAGACGAGCTAATTCATGTATGATTAAGTATCAATATCTGGTTAATATGATGGGTGTAGATTGAAGATATAGGAGTGGTCAGGAGTGTCCATCATTTTAATTGTAGGCATCCTTCTCAGACTTGGGCTTGCTCTGTGTCACCACATCTGTGAAAGCAGGCGCTAGTTTAGTCTCTGGTGTTGGCGCTCCAGCATCTGTCAATCCAGCCACTGCGGTGTCCAGAGAGAGGTTGGCTAAACAACACAAAAAATGAATAAAAGATTAATAATCAAAACTGCTATTATTAATTGCATCAAAACGGCCTCTCCATCCTTGCAAAATGAAGTGAAAATAACAGGAGCATTCTTTCCCCTTTATGACAATCTTCATTGTACAAATGTAGTAGTTAGTTCACACCAATCCAAGAGAAAGGGAGTTGAGCTCCTGTCCTGTCCTGTCCTGAGTGAACGTGGATGAGGAGGAAGTGTGCGGAGTTAGGCCTGACAGCTGGGGGGTTACACACACACACACACACACACACACACACACACACACTTTATGCCTATGCCTGACAGGACTCACCGGTGGAGCGTTTCAGATCAGGCACGTAGTCGTTCCAGAAGGAGCACTCTGCTCTGCGCAGCGTTCGGCTGTTGCTCAGGGCTCCGGTCAGCTGCTTGTAGTTGTCCCCTGCAGCCTGAGCCAGCACACGTGGCCACACAGGCAGCAGCTCCGCGAAAGACACGCGCGCCAGAGAGAGCGGCGCGTTGGGGTCACTGGAGAGACCAGGAAAACACAGATGGAGACAGGGAACCAGATTAAAGAGTAACACTCGTCACTTGTCATTTTGAGAGGATACCTGTCAATTATATTGGAAACTACTCAAAGTTCATGTTTTGTATTTATATAAATATATATATATATATAAATACAATGTCAATGCCAATGTCAACCAATCCAAATGTTTTTTGGACGCAAGAACCAACAGAACATATGAATTAAGGGATTTTATTAATTGTAACACAACATTTGTAATTTATCGTTTGGCATGTCCTTGTGAGGAGGGGTTCTTTTATGTCGGCCACACAAAAAGACGGTTAAGGGACCGTCTTGCTGAGCACAAATATGCCATCAGAGTGGTGAATAAAGATTACCCCATGGCTAGACACTTTAACGAGTACCACAACAAGAACGACTCCTTGATAACTATACAGGGCATTGAGCATGTCAGACCTTTGGCGAGGGGGGGTAATAGGTTACAGAGGTTGAACCAGCGAGAGTTGTTCTGGATAAATCGCCTGAATGCTATGGAATATCCTGGTCTAAATGAAGACATCGATTTCACTTGTTTTTTATAGTAATGTAGGCCTACTGATGTGAATGTCACTGTATATTTCTTTCATATATTTTTTTTATTTTACATTTCTTTTCTTCTTTTTCTTTCTGCTGTATTAATGTGCAAAGGATCACCTGTTGTAGAATATCTACGTCTTTTCTGGTCATATGACCTCTTGACCCTATATAGGTGAGGCCTAAGTCCTCATTCACTTGTACATGCCCCGATGAAGACCAAGTGTGGTCGAAACATGTTGGCGTTTTAAACTATGGATTAGCCAGTAACAAATAAAGGCTTTTTAAATATACCTTCCTCAGTCACCGTTCCTGGAGTGCCTAGATTTGCTTTCCTTTTCATAGCTGTCAATTATATTGGAAACTACTCAAAGTTCATGTTTTGTATTTATATAAATATAATTTTGTTTTGTTTATGCTTTCGGATATCTAAGGGGCCTTAAATGAGGAAGCGTTATGTCACACTCATACCCAGTCTTGATGAAGTTGGCCATATAGGTCATCATCTGGGTGGAGAGCGTCCTGTCCTGGGTGGAGAACAGCTGCTGTGTGCCAGTGTTGTGGGGCAGACCAAACACTAGCTGTACATCCAGGGGCATGGACAGGCCAGCACTGAGCACACACACACACACACACACACACACACACTATCAGTATTGGTTACCTTCTTCAACATCAGACGACTGGGGATGCACCACACAGATTAAAATGAGAATGGTAGATAAAATAATCAACATAATGACATCATCCGATTCTGAAACTCATTGTGCAGAGGTCACTACGTATAGAGATAACCATTCCAAACACCTCAGAAGAAACCTCTTGTGCTATGTCCCATACGCTGCAGAAGAGAAACATCATAATATCATATGTGTGCACAAAGATCAAAGCAGAGGTGAGAATGGTTAGATCATAGATGAAACAGTGGGGGGGGGGGGGGGGGGGTGGAATTAGGACAAAAACATCTGCGAGCTACCTGCTGTCTTCACTGCAGTGATGAATGTCAGTAAGACAAAGAGAGGGTTGAAAACATCTCGCTCACAGGCATACTTCAGCCTTCAAAGCAGAGAGTGCAATCCATCAGCTGCTGTACTGTACATCCACAGCTCTTAAGAAACCTGGCCACACTTCAGTTTGGAGGCCAGGAGACATCCGACCGAGTGTAGTAAATGGCCACATGGGCAAAAACGGTCTCACAGCCGCTTGTGAGATGCCAGCTCTTTTTGATATTGAGACTTACAATGGAGGAAATAATTATAACATACTGTATACTTAGAGACAACTATAGTTGGTATCTAGAACAAAAATGACGCCTTTTCTTTTGCTATCAACATGAATTATGCTTTATCATGACTGTGTGCACAAAGCATGTTTGAGGGTGAACGTGATCTCCTGTGGGTGGAAACAAAATATAAAAAAGTCAAAATGTAAGCAACACCCAGTCCTAGTCCTGCCCGGTACAAAAGCAAGTCATTCTGGTGCCAGGGCAACCTCTTCGCTGTCTTTGAATCTATCTATTGTTTCGCTGCTAGTTGCTCTGCTCTTTGAAGCTAAGGTTGTTCAAAGTGACTCTGATGGCCCTTTGTGGTCTGCGCTCAGTTGGCACTGTGACAGACTCATAAAGCGACCACTCGCCCCACCGGCTGGCTGCACTGCATACTGTCCAGGTGTCCATGAGGGACAGCCCTGAAGGTCATGTTCTGCCTGTGGCACGCACTGGCACCAGACGATGATGATGATGATGATGATGATGATGATGGGCAGTGTTCCCAGAGGAGAGAGGTGGAACACAGGGAAGGCATCTGAGGAATGTCCATGTGTGAACCTAGAGGCTGCGTCCCTCCAAGCACTGCTATACACGAATGACTGACCTCTGTACCTCAGCAGACAACAAAATGTTTTCAGAGAAAATAGCTTTTTTTTTCACCTGATAGAGGAAAGTAGGACATGTGATGTTCATATCTCTATTTCAAGAAACACACACATACTGTATATGCAGACCTTGAGTTTATAAGTCAGATTTATCACAGTCACCTGGTGTGAGTCATATCCTCAGGTAGATGGTACATGAAGACGCTAGATCTCGTGTTCGCAGCCCAAAACTCCGCCATCTTCTTAGATGGACAGATGATAAAGAGATCCCTAAAAATAAAAACATTGCGCCAGTTGAAGAATAAATCAATAAATAAAGTCAGGATTTTACTGCTTGATGGTGTTTTAAGCCCCCGTTGGAGGCTTAAAACACCATTGTGCGATTTTATCTGATCATATATGTATTGACTTATATATGAATGAAATATAGTTTTTTTCTTATGCAAAGACGTTGTGTAACCCTTTTTTTTTGTGTAAGGCTTTCATTTGCAATGCAGGATTCAAGCACGTCCCTCGACTTCTTTGTGGCAGCTTATGCTAGGTTTGCGGTGTGCACTGAAGCATTTCCTGTGCACTCTGTGGCAGTAACGAGCACACAGAGAGACGTCCACGAGCAGCAGTCTGCCACCTCCACCACCGGGGAGGACCCAGATGAACAAGAGCCACACTCATATGCACACACACACAGACCAGACAGAACCCTGTCATCACCGCTGTACCTCTCAAACAGAACAAATCCAAAGAATGTTCCCCAGACCTCCAGACACAGAGACAACAGCAAGAGAAATTCACACTGTCTACAGTAAGCCTCTACACAGCTGAGCGTAAACACACAAAAATACATAACATACATTACGAGTAGGTGCTGATATAGTCCATTTACCTTTAAGACTTTGGCCATCTGTTTATCAGTGTGAACACAAATGAGTGCGAGTGTGTTAATATCTTTATGTCTCTCTGCATTGTATGTGTGCATGTGTGTGTGTGTGTTTTAGTGCAGTGTGTGTAACCTTCTTGTTCCTTCTGCCCATCTGCCTTGCTATGTCTAGAGAGCCGCTTGTTGAAGGGTGTGTCGCATATGGGTCAGTGCTGGTCCCTGCTATATTTGACACTAGTCATTATGTGGCTAGAGCCATGCACCACATTCAGAGTCACTCGAGGACCAAAGCCTCTCCAGCCCATAATATTCTATACACATGGTGTATCAGAGCATTGCCACATGAGAGAGGTGTCAACTATTGAAGAGTAGCCTCGGCACTGAGCTAATCTACAGATGACCTAAAAAAGATGTTTAATACTTAAAACCTCACGACTCGGGCAGTCTGTAATTGGCCACGCCAGAGATCCAGCTAAGCCAGGCTTCTTTTGCCCGACAACCTGATATTACTGGCATGCCTACTCTCCAACTCTTTCCACAATGTTTGGATGTGACCTTGGGTTTGAGGAGAGAGAGAGTGTGAGTTGCCTTCCGTCTCATCACCGCCTGGGCGAAGCCTGCCGTTTATTTCCACTTTAAGCCTCTCCTCCTTCCTTCCTTGGCCACCGCAAGCCGGTCACGCCCCTCTGAGGAACAGCTTGCGCTCAGCGGTTGCGGCAGCTAATGTCTTCATTTCACTCTAAGCCCCTTCACGCTCACTTGAATCTCCCCGTTCGAAGCCTACACCTGACCTGAGGCCCTACTAGGCGGTTGATCCGCTATATTCCCACACTGAACCGAGCTCCACATCCCCTGTGTTCGTTTTAGTGGCACGCCATCTGACCTGACAATCAGACTGTCAGACTGTATCATGGTAACATAATATAAAAGTACAACTAACTCCCAGATAAAAACATCCAGAGCTGCCCTTGATCCCTAAAGCCCCCAGTTACTTAGGTTCCTACCCTTAACCTTAGTTAGGTTAATGGTAGGAACTAAGGTAATATGCAAACACACAGGTGAATGTTCCTCAGGGACCCCACCTGGTGGCATTCTCCAGGGCGCGGGAGAAGACGTTGTACCCAGCAGGACTGGGCGTGTGCTGCAGAGAGTAGAACCAGGAGGCGGCCTCCTTCACAAACGCACTGGCCTCAGGGCCACCCAGTGAGTTGGACAGAGCCTCGTAGAAGGCCGTCTTGCTGTCCGCTCTGCCCTGCAGCTCCTCAAACTTCTGCAGTGAGAAGAAGAACAGTGAATGGCAGTCCTCCCAATACAGCATGCCACGTACAACAGTACACCTGATAGACAGTAAATAAATAAACATGTGCTTGGTTTCTGTAGCTGGTATCAGGTTGGTGTTGATGGAGAGGTGTATTTGGACCTTGATGTTGCGAGCGCGGCTGATCAGGCCGTCCTCAGCGGATGAGCCCAGCAGCAGGTCAGCTCTGTGGAAACGAGAGCCTCTGAGCGCCGACGCTGGGTCCTCCTTTACAGAGAGCATGTCCAGCACAGGAGACCAGGCCTGCAGGGGACCACTGACCGCCAACAGCTACCACACATAAGCACATAGCCAGTTACATCAGTGTGAAACACATCAGCCAGTTACATCAGTGTGAAACACATCAGACACACACAAACACACAGACACACAGACACACAGGCACACACACACACACACACACACACACACACACACACACACACACACACACACACACACACACACACACACACACATATACACACATACTGTAATACAAAAAAATGTAAATTCTCCATCTCTTGTGAGCTACAATACTATACTATAGTAAATTAGTTCATGTTCCATTCATTTGAAAGCTGTGCATGTGCAATGCATAATCCTGAGCAAACCTTGGTCTGGGCAGCATTGATGGCTTCAGCTGGAGCTGCCCTGAGGCAGGCCAGTAGCTGGGCAGAGTCCGTGGTGGAGCAGCCCAGCTCTCGACCCAGAGACGAGCTCTGCTCTTGGGCCCTGGAGGGACTCTGCACCGCTGCTGGAGAGAACACCGAGCCCCCCTAAACAACACAACAACAACAATGTCAACACCAACATCACTGAAGCCGAACTGGCACACATAACATGGACAGCATTGTGTGCCAGTATTCACTGGCCTTTATTCTGATGATAGAAGCCTATTA
Source organism: Alosa sapidissima (assembly GCF_018492685.1). Lineage (NCBI taxonomy): Eukaryota > Metazoa > Chordata > Actinopteri > Clupeiformes > Clupeidae > Alosa > Alosa sapidissima. The sequence continues at coordinate 10,519,352 of NC_055959.1, read as the reverse complement.
AATAACAGTTTTCAGAGTTACAGCGTTAGGACCAAAATCGAGCATGGGTCCTCCTGACCCTGCTGAAGTGTCCTTGAGCCAGACACTGAACCTTAAACCGTTCCCACTATGCAGGTGGGTGCCTTGCATGACAGCCTCAGTCATCGGTGTATGAGTATGTCTGTGTGAATGAGTAAATGTGAGGCATGACATTTTTAAAGCGCTCTGTGTGCTTGAGTGCTCTGAGGAATGGAAAAAAGCTATATAAATGCAGGCCATTTACTATTTACCAAAACAAACGAAAGGTGAAAGGTCACACATGAATGATTCTCCACAGATGTTGTCACACTTGATCAGCTTGAGGAGAAAGTGTTTTGAAGGCCTTTGAAGAGAGATCTGAAACCCCACGCATCGTATTCGGATTCACAGAATAACAACTTTAAATTCCAATATAAGTACAAGGGCAAGCACACACACACAAGGTTAAACTAGTACATAAACTCAGATGGAGTTGCAGTGCAGTAATTTGCATTTTGTGCTGTTTCAACACAACTTCCTATTTCTATAATTTCTGGAGTGGAAAATGTGGTTTGAGAAACACAAACACACGCAGCTTCCCTATTTGATAAGACTTGCTGCAGACGTTACATTACGTACGTTGGTGCTCGCTAAAGGGAGTGTTGCGAAAGAGGGCTACTCAGATATGAAAAGATTATGGTGGCGGAATGAACATCTGAAGCATGGAATGAAGTTGAGACACATCTCAGCACTGGGATATTGGCTGATTTGATGAGGTTTTTTGGTCAGATATGGGTAATGCTGTGAACCGTCCAGGACTAACACCAACTAGACAACAGAGACCTACCGCTCTAGACAGTGACCCTGGAGGTAAGAAAACATCTTGAAGTCAAATCTGCATTATGATAGGTCTCAATGATTTAGAGTGGAGAATACTGTTCAATGGCCATTTGTGTCTTCTTTTGTCGTGTGTTGTTTGGAGAAAAAAAAACTCTTCAACAATGTATGAGCAACATAACCTGACTAAACTTAGCATCTTACACTTGTAGCCAATAAAACTTCCACTTGAAAGCAACCACTCCAAAATCCTGTGGTCCACATAATTATACGAGCAAAAAAATACAGCAATGCTTCGGAAGTAAAATCTACAAACTGCTCAAGCTTCAGCACCAACAACAGTGTCCAGAAGTCGTGTCCCAGCTGAATATTTCCAAAAATATCCACCTTGGTTGGTTGCTAAGTCTATTGTGGACTGTAACACTAAAAGTAAGCCTATCATTTTAACTACAGCAGATTGGGAAAACAGATACTATGGCAACCCAAAGTTTGCGTTGCTTTGCTGTGTTGCTGGCTGAAGTTATATTTAGCTCATGCGGTAGAAAGCCACTGCACAGATAATCTCTGTGATCACTCCAGGGTTCAGGAAGTGATGAGCACACATTTTTGAAGATAGTATACTGGCTTTGTAATGTATTTGAGTATTAGCCCATCTAAGAGAACTAACCATTCATGCATTCATTCAACCTTCATTTACAAAAGATATAGTATAATAATTGTAAAAAGTATAGGCCTAGGCCTATAAATAAAACAAAATAAAATAAATAATAAGATAACCTACATAACATAGTAGAAGAGGAAGGGAAAAATAAGAATACATCAAATATTAACAATAAAATAACAATAATAAAATAAAATGTACTTAAAACAGTTTGACATAGGAAAGTTTATAATTACAGATCTGAATTGATTATAGGAAAGTAGAGTTAATTTGTATATTACATTGAAGATTATTTCAGGAAGTAGGGGCACCATAACAAAAGGCTGACTTTCCCAACTCAGAATGGATACAAGGAACCTTGAGCATCAAACAGTCATTTGATCTGGTCTAATAGGGACCAGAATTCCAAACAAGCATGTTTGAAATATAACCTGGTAATTTCCCAACTATACCTTTGTAAATAAACAGATACCTATGATTATGTCTCTTCTCTGTCAAAGATGACCAACCCACTTTACCATAGAGGACACAATAAAGAGTGCTATAGCCATCACCAGTAATGAAGGGCAGAGTGGTATCCATTCATATTGTTTTTAAAAGGTAATGACATGGACTATCTGTTTCTACTCAGATCTGGATCAGGTAATGCTGATGACTCTGTCTGACTACCCGCCTGCTGACATCTGTGAGCCCATCTTCAGAGTCGGAGAGCAGCTCAGACTGGTGTCAGAGTGAGCACTTACTTAACACTAGTGCACCACAAACGCCTGTGATCACATTACACCCTGACCACCTCACAAGAGGACTGAGGTCAACACTACAGCATGTGCCGCAGTGCTTGGCTTTGATCACTTGATTGGCTTTGATCAAGCTGTATTTGAAAATGCATGATGCAAGTTACATCTGAACACAGAGTATAAAGACAATTCCATGATATCAGATGACAAACATTGTGGCAAATGTGAAGTACCAAATCAAAAACTCCTCACATAATCAATTAACTGCAAATGATCATGGTATTTCATACCCTGACACTCAATTGGTTGCTTTCTCTAGGGAGGGCTACAGATGGAAGGTGCGTTCACTACTGACAAAAGAAGAAAACTACATTCCCCAGACCCATGTGGCCAAAGTTTACCACGGGTACGTCTAACATTTCCTGAGGAGGGGTCAGTGTTACGGGTGGAAAAGCACCTTGCTGATGATGGCTGTCTCTCTGTTTTCAGATGGCTATTTGAGAGCGTGAATCGAGTGCAGGCGGAACAACTCCTGGGTCTCCCTGGCAACAGAGTGGGCTCCTTCCTCATCAGGGAGAGTGGAAGAGGTGCGTTGTAATGCTGGGTTCCCCCAATACTGAACCATGAGGTTTTCTAGGAACCTGGGGAACTCCCTGGTGTTGCCCTAACTGCCTATGTTTCTTTTTCAGGCATGTACACTCTTTCCATCCGACACAGAGTGGTGAAGCATTACCGTATCAACCGCCTGCCAAATAACTGGTACTACATCTCCCCAAGCCTCACCTTCCAGTGCTTAGAGGACCTGGTCAACCACTATTCCGGTAAAGACAGGCTCACCAGCATGGGTTCTCCAGGGGGGAACTCAATGTACTCTTCTTTATTATAAAAATGGCCTTAGCCAAGGCTCTGCAGAGGCATGAAGTTACAGAAAGAGTCCTGTTAAAAACCTTATATAGGTTATTCATGGTTTATACTTATACTTATTATGGTTATACTAATAAATGGGTTATACTTTTTAAATATCTGTTTAAAGAGTGGCAATGTAACTGGGTTGGAATGGTTTCTAGGCTACATTCTTTATTCCTCTCACAGACACAGCTGACGGACTGTGCTGTGTTCTCACTGGTCCCTGCATGCGGACATTTGACTGTGCCTGGACACAACTTAACTCGGCCCCACCTGTGGACAACCCACACAGCTTTGACTGGAAATACGTCAACAGGTAAACAGCTGCACTGTAAAAAATAACTGACACTATTTACGCAAAAAAATTGTGGCAGCAATTTCCACTTACTTTTTTTAGGTAAATCTTTACCTTCGATTACACAGATTTTCCAAATGTCCTTTACCATAATATATTACGTAAAGCTTACGAAGATTTCACAATTTTTACATACTTTTTTTAGGTAAATGTTTACCTTTGATTACACAGATTGTCCAAGTATCTTTTACTATAATATATTACGTAAAGCTTACTAGGATTTTTTACATATATTTTTCTAGCCTTCTGAATGTAAATGAAGCCCTAAAAATTGTGTCTTATCTACTCATCTTTTCCTGTTCTCAAACCTAACATGCTTTGAATTTTTTCAACGTTAATTTATATAACACATTACAATAGTGTAATAATGACACCACACAATTTACAGAACAACTGGTTTTTATTAACCAAGTACCAAAGTACACCCACAACTGGGAAAGTTACAAATTTGTATTAAAGATACTATTGCATCTTTCTCCATACCATAAAGCCATAAAGTAAAACTTGCTTGCAATGGTAATTCTATTTTAGTAACAGAGACGACGGGGGGGGGGGGGGGGGGGGGATCCATTATGGATCCGAATCCATTATCCTAAGTCAGTACCAAAGTACACCCACAACTGGGAAAGTTACACATTTATATTAAAGAGTCTCAAGTTTAAAAATAAAAAACACAAATATTTTTAAAATTCCAAAGGTTAACCATTCTCCATACCATAAAGCCATAAAGTAAAACTTGCTTACAATGGTAATTCTATTCTATTCTGAAAAAAAGCTCAGTGCTTGTGCAACACCATGAACTGAAAGAAGTATCCGAAACCATTATCCTAAGTCAGCAATTTGTTTCTAAGTGTTTGCACCTTATTTAGAAGCCTTTTTGGCTCAAGCTCAAGGAATATCTTCTGAAAAGCATCAAAGGTATTCTTCAGTTTAGGTGGGTACTCAAGATTCAAAGCATATATCAGTCCCATCAGCAGTATACATGCCTTTGTTTTGTTTTCAAGTTTAGTGAGCACTTCAGTGCCATCGATTACAAGTGCCACATCCACTGGATCCACTGGATCATCTTGAGAGTAGACCAGAAGGACCTTCATGGTTTGAGATTGGCTGCTTCGGTCATTCTCCTTGATTAAAGCAAAACACAACACAACAACATTACATTAACAAAGGAAATACTCCACTATCCATGGCACAACAATGGGTATTCCAAGTCCAAGTAAGTTTAGTGCCAAACCTTAAGATAACTGAATAACTTACATTTGGCAAGATAACTGAGTTATCCCCCCCACACACACACCCCAACACCCACATTTCTTTTCTGACTGTATCAAATACTCAGCACTCTATAGACAAGATAGAAAGAATGGCTGTCTAATATGTCAACAGAAATAACCATATCATTACAAATGGGTATACCTGGCATTTTAGAAACAGCTCGTCGTTGTTTTCTCCAAAGTACTCCATGAGGCTGCAGATGACTGCATCTCTTTGTTGGTCGATACTATGGAGCTGTTAGGAGACATATTGTTTGCACATTTATACATGGCATAATAAAACATACCAGTCAAAGTTTGGACAGACCTAACACACAGGGTTATGCAGTGAACAAACAAAACAGAGCAAATTATTTTATACTGTATGTTAGACTTCTCAAAGCAGCCAACATTTGCTGTGATGACATTGTCTCACACTACTGGCATTCTTCTAACCAACCTTACACTATATTGCCAAAAGTATTGGGTCACTTGCCTTGACTCACATATGAACTTAAGCTATTCAGCTTCAACTCTTCTGGGAAGGTTTTCCACAAGGTTTAGAAGTGTGTTTATGGGATTTTTTGACCATTCCTCCAGAAGCGTATTTGTCAGGTCACACACTGATGTTGGACGAGGAGACTGGCTCTCAGTCTCCGCTCTAATTCATCCCAAAGGTGTTCTATTGGGTTGAGGTCAGGACTCTGTGCAGACCAGTCAAGTTCATCCATACCAAACTCTGTCATCCATGTCTTTGTGGACCTTGCTTTGTGCACTGGTGCAGTCATGTTGGAACAGGAAGCGGCCATCCCCAAACAACATCAGTGTGCGACCTGACAAGTACGCTTCTGGAAGAATGGTCAAAAAATCCCATAAACACACTCCTAAACCTTGTGGAAACCCTTCCCAGAAGAGTTGAAGCTGTTACAGCTGCAAAGGGTGGACCGACGTCATATTAAACCCTATGGATTAAGAATGGGATGTCACTTAAATTCATATGTGAGTCAAGGCAGGTGACCCATTCATTTTGGCAATATAGTGTATTTAGACACTGGGAATGCTTTTCTTACAATCCTGAAGAAGTTCCTACAAATGTTGAGCACTTGTTGGCGGCTTAAGAGGCATTGTAGATGACCATCTCAAAAAGCTGGTTATGATGATGCCAATAGTGTCTGATGAAGTCATGAAAGTAAACAAGTAAACAGAGGCTATTTAGAAGAATTCAATGCTTGAAGAATGTAACACGTTTTCTGATTTTTAACAGGCAAAAGCAAAGTATGTTTGATGAATCTGATTTTTCTTCATTATTCACTATTAGCATCATCATAACCAGACTCACACGATGGCCACTTACGCTAAATGTCCATTAACATGAGTGAGCAAAAAACATTCAACAGGTGCTCAACATGTTATGGTTTTGGTTATGGGATTTGTCCAAAACGACATACAATTAAAAACAATACAATAGTTAAATTTAGCACTAAACAATTTAAAGTTAGTGTAAGGGGAATAGCAATAATAAACAACAATGTAAATTCAATCAAAAGCCTAAATAAAACAAATTTCATTTATAATTGTGCATAAGAAACACTTAATTAACTAAGTGCATAGGAAGTGCAATCTATCTGCATAGGAACTCCTTCAAGAATATTAGAAAACTATTCTCAGTGGTTGAGAGAATGCCAAAATAGAGATAGATAGATAGATAGATAGATAGATAGATAGATAGATACTTTATCTATCTCTATTTTGGCATTCTCTCAACCACTGAGAATAGTGGTTGAGATCATTTGCTGTGCCATCACAGCAAATGATGGCTACTGTGAAAAGCCTATATTAAACATTTTTCCTTTGTAAATAATTTTTGCTTACTAAATAACTATGCAGCTCAAAGTGTCAAGTTTTCATTTTTATTCTACAATGTCAGAATACTCTGAAAAAGAAACACATACTGTACGAGTAGGTGTCTCCAAACTTTTACCTGGTAACTGAGTAAGCATTATATTATGAAAACATAAATTAATGAACTGTATGTGAGACTAAAAGTACCTGGCACAGAGTATCCAATATAGGACGAATCTTGGATCCAGCCACTCCTCCCTTGGCTCTCATCACTTTGAGAAGCTGTGGTGTGTAATGGTCAAGTTTGCCCAGGAATGTCGCCTCAAGTGGAATGGCTGTGATTCTTCTGAACTCCTCTTTCACCTAAAAATGAGAAAAAGCACAGTGCTCCCAAATAAATCTTTTTAGAATTTGTGCATGGATTGATAACAACAAACAGAGAAACAAATAACCTGAAATGGAAAGAAGACATTCATACTAGACATAATAAATAGATTGAGCTTTCTTACTTGATCCTCTCGGAATAAGCCAGGCCATCGCTCTATGAACTCTTGGACAGAGGGACCATCATGCACCACTTCAAGTCTTCGAATTGCAAATGTTTTGGCCATTTTGGCTGTGATTGTTCTTTCGTTGTGTTTCTTCTTTACCTCATAAAGCAAATCAAGTCTCTCTTTCTCCAAACCCTCCTTTGTTTCTCCCACAGGAAAGGGAGGAAGATAGTTAACTTCTGCCCTTTTTGGTCTTTTTATGTTTTTTGCCGGGGCCTGGTTGCTCGAATCCTTCCTTTTTAAAAAATTCACCTCAATCTCAGGGCAGGATATGTTTCGGCTTTTCAGCATGCGTCGGAAGTTGCTCATCCTCGTTTTTAAACTTTGCTGCCAGCCATACATCCCTGAGAAGGACCCAGGCTCCTTGAGACATGGAAACTTCCCCACAAGCGCTTCAACAACTTGTAGTATGTGGTGATCCGTGGGATAAGCTGTATATTGGAAGATTGAATCAGATAAAGTCTGCCTAATAGCTGCCTTCACCCTTGCGTCATCGAATGATGTACCATTCATATGGTACTGTTTGTTTGCCTCTTGCAGAATCAACTCCACATCACGTGAAAACTTGGGTATCTCAAAGTGTAGAGGCCAAGGATCCAATCGGCAAGAATCCGGAAGGATCACTGTGTCTCTTGAGCTACTGGCCAAGCTATCATCTGCACTGCATTGTGCCTCTGAATTTTGATGTGATGATCTTGGAGTAGAGCTCATCACCAAGTCAGATTCAGCTATAGGGCTGAAGGTAAGGGTGACTGTGGACTCTACTTGGACGATTTTGATTGTGCTCTTGTCATTTATATCTTCTGTTGAGGTCAGAGTGAAATATTCATTGCCAAAATCTTTATCTTCATACATTAGAGAAAAATCCCCATCAAGTTGGAATGTCTCCAGGATTATTGAACGAAGTGCTTCTAATGTTTGAGGAATGCCAGAGGGAAGGGTAAGCTTCCTCACATCACAATCTTTAATCACCACTCGTAACTGGGCTGGCAGAGACATTCCTGCTGCATTGGATACACTCAGCTGTGATGGGGGGGGGGGGGAAAAGAAAGAAAAATGTGTTAGTCAATGATTGAAATAGAGTTGGAGTTTAAAGGTTGTATCAGCAATTAACTCAGACAACTCAGGGTTACTCCTGACTACAACAATATACAGTGCTGTGAAAAAGTATTTGCCCCCTTGCTAAAGTTTACTAAAAAGAGTAATTCTTAAACATTCTTTTCAAAGTTAAATTCTTTAACATATTGTGTAATGTGTAACACATTAACAAATACTTATGCCCTCTGTATTTTTTAAGGAAGAACATTTATTTATTTATTTACGATACATTCTTAATTCACAAAGAAAATTGGTGTCCTTAAAGGTTGGATTTTTACTCATTTCTTTTAAATTAAGGCATTAAGATCAATTTCCAAAAGATGATTTTATATTCCTCTTCTTAGTCAACTTTAGCAAGGGGGAAAATACTTTTTCACAGCACTGTAGTAGGCCAGTCAACAAGCTCAAATGTGCCCTTTCAGAAACATTTAGATATTGTTTTAATTCAACATTTAAGGGTAATTCTGTCATATAAAATTATTTGTGTGCAATTACCTATTCTGATGTGCTAATAAAGTGTTTTAAAGACACCATTTGTCTGCCTGCAACTTTGTATGCTGCCAAGGGATACACATCAGCCAGCTGTGGTTGTTCAAGGACTTCTATCCTTCTTGTGTATTCTACTTCAAAAGCCCGGAAATGTTCATCATACCAAGCACTTAATACCTTCATTACAAAAAATGGGGCTTCGTGCACAATGATAATCTGAATTATTTCAACAAAATCAGGCAATCCTCCAGTTTGTCCAAAAGGTAACAGCATCCCAACAGCATAGTCAGTGCCCAGAATTGACACTTTATTTGCCATGTTCACAGACAATTCAGTGGGAAACTTCCTTGCAATGGACTCTTTAATCTCCTCTCTCAGAACTTCAACAGCAACTCTGGAAATTTTGGAAACCGACAGCGTTGGCTTCAGAAAATTTGAGTCGTGGAAATTGTATGCAATCATGGACTGATGTTTCTTAGCCATCGTCATTAAGATATTTCGGAAGGAACCAGTCTGGCGCACAATCTTCTTGAAAAAGCTGTGTTTCCCTTCAAACCTCATGGTCCACAAAGCCACTACAGGTCCAAAGGCGGTTATGAGCCATGGATAGTGCTCGATGAAATGGTGCTTGGGAATAATTCTCTCTTCTGGGAACACTTCCTTAAATCTGTGCCGGTGCTCACCAATCTTACTGTCAAGGCAACCAATTGTGTAGTGTGTATGAATTGGAGCCATCACAAGCTCAACAATGTCTTTAAGAGTCATTATAACCTGCCACACAAGGTCATCTTCTGGTACTTTTCTGCCAACCATGAAGGGCAACATCCGCAACAAACACCAGTTCTCATGTGCGTTGCCTCCTATGCTTCTTCGTGAGGTTAAGTCCAGTGGAACAGCTTGAGGGCAGTTCGTTTTGTCAGACCATTTGTAGGGAAAATGTCTGATAGAATGATTTAACTCCTCAAGAGAGAAAAACTTCTTCTTGATAAGACTATTCAGACACAGAGCAAGTTCCAGTGGTACTATTCCCTCAAGCAAGTCATGCATAACATCTGGAGGGTAACCAGAAATCGCATGAAAAAAACTAAGTCTGTCAGAGATGGCACACTGCGATTTTACCCCAAAACAATGGACTTGTGTGGAGTCGTTCAAAGCCTTTTCAACATGCAGACTGTGGTCATGCTTTGTTCTAAGAGGGAATATTCCTGTACTAACTTGATGACTTTGAACCTGCGAACTTTCTGCTGTACAAAAGCGGCAATAATGTGATGCAGAAAAGCTTTCGACGAACCCCCCAATTGAATGAGCTCCAAGATTGTCAGCAACCACACAGAATGCAGTGCCTTTGAGGGTTTTACCCAAACATGGAACAAAAACCCCTTCGTCTTCCAAAACTTTCAAATCTTTGAGCAAAGGTTCTAGCACTTTAGAGTATCCATACCGTTTCACATCATCTGCCTTGCAAAGGACAGCAAGAAAAATAGAGGAGAGTGTTGATCTCAAAGTAGCAGGGATATCTCCCAATACCCAATACACAGCTGTGATCTTGTGCTTTTTGCGTGACGTTCCTAGTGGATTACAAACTTCAAAATCATCAACGTAAAGTATCAGTGACAATTTTGTATCATCTGTAGATAAGAACTGATTGTCTTTGAAGTGTGACCCATCATGAAATGACCTATAACCGGCTTCAGAATGTGTCCTGCCTCTATGGAAGAGCTTATCTTGGATGTCTTTTTTGTCCAAAAGTAGAGAAAGCACAGGCAAAACTGGCACATACTGAAAGGTTTTGTGCTCCTGATCATCAAGAATGTGTTCAACAGGTTCTATGATAGAAAAGTGTTCCTTCAAGAAGATGCTTCTTTTGTAGGATGTGCTTAAAGGCCCATCTGCAGCCAAAGCTGAACTCACAGGGTTTTGCTGGCAAATATTTGTCACCAGTTCTGAAACCACAGAGTCATCAATAGTGCATCCATGCTTTTGCAAAGTGGTTAGTAAAATCTCTTTAATAACTGGGCCTGAAGCAGTGGAAGTAATGAAATAAAGCTCTTCTATGATGTCATTCAAACATGTGTTGGAGACATTGAAAATGCTTTCCAATTTAAGGAAGAGACATCCAAATCTGTCACTAATTGCCTTTCTTACATCCTCTTCTTCCACAAAGACAGAATCAAAGTTGCTTTCATTTTCCTCATCTTCACCAGATAACTGCATTTGATTATCCTGAAAAACTGACCCCTTGAAATCTCCATGTGTATGAGGAGTATGTTTCTTACTTTTGTGAGAGAAAAATGTTCTGTATATGTTTGTGGTGTGATCACAATCTTGAAATACACAACTGACAGTTTCAAATTTTTTAAGATGTCTTCCAATGTGCTCAAAATATTGCCTCTCTGTTTGGAAACCACATGATCGGCACACAAGACAAGTAAATGATCTCAACTGATTCAATGCTGTAGATTCCGTATGATATCGAGACAAATGGCTACGTAATGAACTCCAGGTCTTGAAAGAGCAAGGACAATTAGAATGTAGACATGGTATTGATTGGTTTCGACCACAGTGTCCATGTTTTAGTCTATAATGCTTCAACAATTCTGCTCTTCTTTCTGTTGCAAAATCACATGCTTTGCAATGCCAATTCATTTTCTAATCAGAGATTGCCAGTTTAGGCGTTATTGTTCACAAATGTGTTCCATGTCACCTCCGACCCTGAATGTGTGTCTGTAAAAAGATCAGTATTTGGTTCATTGAAAATATATGTGTTGGACAGTTTTATCACGAATGGTTACTGACTGAAGGGTATTTATGTGCAACGGATATTGGATAATCAGTTAGAAGTCATACCTTAGGTTGTCAATCTTGTCATCGTACTTCATGTCGTTTACAATGCTGCGAACAGAAAAAATACAACGTAGAGGTTAGCCTACATAACGGACAGGCAAAACATTACTAACAGACCGCAGATCACTGCAGATATTCAAAGTTACATTTTAAGGAAGCTGTATTCGGTCTATGCTTCGTGAGCATTTCCCAGCCCTGCCTTTCTATTGTCCATTGAGGCACACTCAAATCCACGGACACACCGGCACTGCCATGTTAAAATATAAAGTGTTGTCCTTGTCTTGCTTAGGTGTTGTAAAAGGTAATAAAGACACAAACAACGACCCACTGTAAGTTATTTGGAAACACTGAGTCACTATTCATTGCGTTGTGAGACAAGAGCCTAACGTTACCGCAAGCAACACGTCCCACATCTCTTCACAGCAACGTTACAGTTAGCCTAGCGCCAGCTGCTTGCTAAGATTTTAGATTTTAAATGATTGCTAAAATTAGATGTTGCAATAACACCAGCATAACACCGTCAAAGGACCTAAAATAGTCAAAAAATAATAATATAAAGGGCGGGGATTTGCAAAGCTTAGCCTACGCGTCAGTTAACTAAGTTAGCACATTAGCTAGATTCAAACGTTATAACCTCTAGCAACCCCCACGACTGAAAACGGTGTAACGTATGGCTGCTATGTTAATTTAGCTAGCGTTACCTTCCAGGTAGATTCTAGAAGATTAACAGCGGGACTGTAATTCACTTGTGTTCATAACGGTGGTTCTGGTGCTACAGAGGTTGATAGTTTAATATAGTACAATCCACAAAATCTCAACCATTGACTGTATAAAAAGTAATCAACACCTCGGTGACACACAAATGATGACCATAACGCTAACTTACTGCTCTGCAAGTTGCGATGATACATTGGAGCTTCATGAGTAGGAGATTAAATGTGCAATACCACATTGAAGACCTTACCTCATAGTGAAGATGCGTAGAAAAGAGAGAACGTCGTCGCCGCCGGATGATTCAGGTGTATTCATGTCAAATGCGCATGTCTATTGAATACTTAAAAAAATAGGATATATCTTACCGGACACTTTTCACATTCTACATATATCTTGCATGGAGTTTACTAATAAATAACATGTGTCGTCCCAAGTATTGTTTACATAAGAAAATTAGGTAATCGAGTATAGTTTATCTAATATTATAGTGCAAACGACAGAATGTAGTCATTGTATGTATAATATACACATATAACTATATCACATTTACAACACCTCAAAATCATTTTTTACAGTGTGTGGGCCTATGAACAGCAGGCACTCCCTCATGGTTGGAGCATTAAAGGAAAAGCTCACTAGCCTCCATTGCATTATTTTTAATATCACTGGCTTATGTCATTTGGGCCCACCCTGGTTTATTCAATCTGGCCCCCTAATCGTCCCCCAGTGTAACCTCAAACTGGGGTATGGTGGGCATTCTGGCGCATAATGGCTGCCGTGCATTACCCAGGTGGGTGCTACACATTGGTGGTGGTTAGTGAGGTTCTCCATTCACTGTAAAGCGCTTTGGATGCCTTGAAAAGCACTTTTTAAACGCAATGTGTTCTTTTTGTTGTTGGATCACTGCCGTCACTGACCACCACTCTCCCCCAGCTCGGAGCTGTTGCCAGACGAGGCCGATCCTGGCCGCCGCCGCGGCAGCGAGCCGGACTCCAGGGTCAGCTACGGGGTCCAGAGCAGCGTGAGCTCCTATCTATCGCTGGCCGGAGCGCAGGAGACCAAGCGCTACAGCTGGAAGCGGCGCAGAGGCCGGTCCGTGTACGTGCTCCAACAGTCCCACCTGAGGAGCAGGCTGGCTGTGGAGGAGGACAGCTATGAGAGCCTGTCCCAGTGAGGATCGCTACGCCAGCGAGAGCACACCTGAGATCACTCAGTGGGAGATGAGAGTGGGTGGACCTCAAAGATAAGAGGACTGAGACCAAGACAGAAAGACTACCTGAAGTGATGCAATGAAAAGAAGACACTTGATGGGAATAGGCCATTTGACACAAACTATATTCACATAAAACGAGATATAAAAATGTTGTTTTTTTGTTTTCTATTTCAGTGGGCAAAGTGTTGTGTATCATTGTACTTTGCCTTTTTATGACGTATACGTGTGAAGTGTTAACCAAAGTACAAGGCGGGGATCACAGTGACCAGCGGCAATAGCAGTAAGTGTCAGATTTGTTTCTCAGCGATCGGAGAGAGAGGGAAAGAGAGAGAGAGGGAGTGGGAGAGAGAGATGGAGAGAGAGATATGGAGAGAGAGATGAAGAGAGCAAGAGAGAGAGACAGAGAGAGAGAGGTGTGAATAGAGGGAGGTGTCAGTCTCACCATGAGGAGCACTCTGTGGAACAGGCCAGAAGTGGACGAGGAGGTCAGGTGGAGGCTGGCGATGTCCGCTCCGCTCCTCTCAGCGCCCAGTGTCACGCGTTTGGGGTCACCCCCAAACTGACCGATGTTCTTATGGACCCACTGCAGTGCTGCCATCTGGTCCAGGAGCCCATAGTTCCCAGGGAGGCTGTCTGATCCTTTACATAAGGACATGATATATTATACACTTTTAATGGCATCTCAAAAGCTAAAAAAGTTTAAAATATCCTGGACATAATCTCATAACTTTGCCCTTTTGTCTGCCATGTTTACAGTGCACTGCAAAAACTGCTTATCTAACAAAATCTAACCAAGTGTTATTAATCTATCAAGATAAAAAAAACTAGTTGGTATTGTTTTCAGTATAAAGAGACTTACCTAGCACTTTCTTGTGAAATCATTTGACTTAATTAAAAAAAAAAATTGACTTCTGATGACATCTCATCTTGAAAACAAGCAAGTTTGTCTGCCAGTGCATTAAGCAAATTTGTCCTAAAAACAAGCAAATTTGTCTGCCAGAGCGGTGAGAAAATTTGTCTTGATAAGACTCCTTAAAATAAGTTAAAGTCTTCTTAAATTAAGTCAAAATGATCTTTTGAGAGGGCGCTAGGTACGTTTTTTCATACTAAAAACAATACCAAATAGATTTTTTAATCTTAATATAGGATCAATAACACTTGGTTAGAATTAATTTTTTGCAGTATGTAAACACTGTATAGAACTCACACTGAAAATCACTTCCTTATCATAACATGCATTCAGTCCATGAGTTAATTTAAACAAGAAGATCCATATTCCGTATTCCCTCCCTGCCAATTGAAGCTTCTATTGGCTTCTTGGCTTCTGTTATGGACTATAAAGCAGTCAGGCGGACTCTACAGGCAGTGTGGCTGCCAAATACTTTTTCTCACAGAGCACTGATCTGGCTGCAGTGCAGTTGGAGAATTCCAGACAGCAAATTGTGCAGTTTTATAGTTAGTACACAGTGGGTCGTAAAGCATTTCATTGCCCTTGTGTCAAATCCATGATAGTGCCTCCAGCATTAAACAAATAACAAATGGTTTAAAAGGTTACAGTGAACAGGAAACTAACAATAATAATTGACTATTGCAAAACTGAAGTGGCTTTATTTGACTGGGTCAAATGTAAGTACCTGGGATGAGGAACCCAAAGGCTGACACCCTAAAACTGGCCGTGACTACAACAACGTTCCCGACTGTGGCCAGGTAAGAGCCATCTAAGAGCCCAGGTCCGTCTGTGGAGGTGGGGTTGTGGAAGAACACCAACACTGGAGCCTCTCTCTGTCAAAGCACATCACATCACAGCACAGCACATCCTCATTGGACTTTTAAGGCATGACTCTACAGTACGTACCCAAATTTGCTGCTGGGGTGGTATTAGGTTGACTTACCAGACCAGCTGGGACAAAAACATTCAGGTACAGGCAGTCCTCACTGGTGCCAGAGGTCACTCCAGGCTGGATACAACTGGGTCTGAGAAATAGCACAGATACACAAAAATAATACATTAATATATGCATGTTATGGGAGATATCAGAAAACTTGTTTGTGACATACACACACACACACACACACACACACACACACACACACAGACAAACACATATTACACACCTTGGGAAGGTTGCATTCCAGGACTCTGTCCAGTCAGCTGGCTGAGGTGGGCTGAATCGAAGTGCATTGATTGGTGGTTGGGCATATGGGATACCCAGGAACTGCAGGACATTCTTCCTGTCGACACCCACAGCTGTGACCACTGACTGTCCCAGGAGCTGCCCGTGGCCAGGGATCACCACGGTGGGCACACCCTGCCTCAGGGCTGACACACACACACACACACACACACACACACACACACACACACACACACACACACACACACACACACACACACACACACCACACACACACACACACACACACACACACACACACACACACACACACACATAAAATGAGGTTTAACTCAGCTTTTATTACCAGCAAAGTGGCCTTTGTTGCTAAAAGTGTTCAGAATTCCTTAAGAATTACAGAGCTACTAAATCTGACAGCCAAGGAAAAAGTGGTCTAGGCAATGGATTTCCTAGGCGAAGTGAACCCTATGACACTCTCATGTGACGCTCTTAAAGGAGAAGAACATGAGACACAGGTAGGTGGTCTGTTTCACTTTTCCCTGACTTTGCCCCAACTGGTTACAAACAGAATGTAGAGAATGCACACCTGAGGGAGGTCTGCATGTGTGTGTGTGTGTGTGTGTGTGTCTGAGAGAGAAAGAGAGAGAGACCTGAGAGACCTCACCTGTTCTGAGGTACACCTGGGAAGCAGGCTCTCTGATGCGAAGTCGGCAGTCCTGAGCGTACTCAGTGGGAACACATGTGTGTGTGTCTGGATACAGAACACAGCGCGACGAAGAGTCCCTGTTCTCCAGTGACACCGCCACACACGACACACTCTCCTCACAAGCTGAGAAACACACCATGGACACACACACACACACACACACACACACACACACACACACACACACACACACACACACACACACACACACACACACACACACACACACACACACACAGTCTTCAGGGCCTCAAATCCGAATTGCTGATTAACACATACAGTATACTGCTGAAGAAACACATCTACATATTTACTTCAACACAAAACAACGACATGAATGTATTCAGTGCTAAACAGTACATACATGTATACTATACATAAGAGCCCATGTACGTATGTATACTGTACAAGCTGGGCCATTGGATTCTATTGCGCATATAAATGATCTCACCTGCTAGGCACCAGTCTCTCACCCTGTCAGCATCCCCAGCAATGTCTTTGCTGATATGCACAATATCAAACATGGAGAGAGACGGGTCAACCAGGACAGCTGAGGGGTCAAGGAGCTTCCAGTCCAGCATGGCCACTAGAACAGAGGGTCAACACTATGTAAGCATGACAGGGCACAACGGTATAGACACCTGGTCACCATAAAAGTGAAACTTTGGCTCTGCAAAACAAGTTCCAAAAATAGTCAGCAGAGGAGAGAAATGTATCGAAAAGCCTAGCATATAAATAACCTGTGAAAAACAGGCAATACTGACACTAAACATTCATTGCTTTACCAGTAACTGTTAACAAAGGCTAAACATTATGCAGAACTTCACTTCTGCATGAACTTTCTGGGCCTTGCAGTAGTCTTATGACCATACCCTACAGTATGTAACTTCGGGTTTTTTAGCGACTATCACAACAACAAGTTAATGTCATTGGACTGTGGTAGACTGGACCAAAGCAGCACTAAAGTCAGACACTGAACTGCGTCACGTGTTTTCACTTCCACTTACCATTCTTAGAGGGAGAGCGCAGGCCAAAGGCTGGACACAGACTTGGGCTTCTGGTCCACTGGTTCACTGAGGAAGAGAAACCACTCAGCCTCACAACAACCTCACACACTCAAGTCCACAAACAACTCGTACCCTAATGCACTCAATAATGCACAAACACTTTGAACAGAACTTCTAGAAGTTCTCTTGATAGGAGCAGAGAGATTCAACTTAGAGGCCTGTAAGTTATCTAGTCCGCCTCAGCGATGCTATAGTCATCTAGTCAACAACAGCAGGAAAGAGCGCTTGGAGAACACATGCAGACCTGACAATCACCTGGTTTTTCGTACCAGCCGAATGGGTACACCTGAGTCTCCACTTTGGAGGGACTGCAGTCCTGAACCCTCCAGCTGGTGCGGTCAGTCTCCCCGCACGTCTGAATGCCCAGGCTGTTCAGTGTCAGGCACAGCAAGTCCGAGCCTGATGATGATGATGACGCCGTGTCCTTCACATATCCAATTCCACGACAGCATGGGTCTTCATCACAGCGACGCTCACACTCAAAGAACCTATAGAAGAGTTTAAAAAATTGGTGAAATTTCACTAAAGAGGGTTCCTCAGTTCACCTTGGCATTCCCCATCCGCTGGTCTGAAAATTGAATAGCTTAAAAGCAACACCTTCAAAACAACAAAAAAAGATTTATGTGGTTTGTTCTGTTCCTTTACACATTTCAAGGAACAGAAGCACTATATCTTACCCTTCTGTGATGGGCTTGGCTGATAGGTTCACTCTACTGCGTACCGAATAGGACACCATCTTCTTAAAAGGCACTCGAGCATAGAAGCTCTCCACGCTTCCAGTCAGGTCAACTGTGAACAAACAAGACACATATAAGACCTAAGACTGAAAATGGGAAAACATGGGGTGCTGAAACTTCAGTAGACTCAGCTTGTAGTATATATTAGCAAAGATTCAAGATCTTTGGTTAGTACCATCTTTGTAGCACCATTGTGTTCCAATAATGACCATATTATAAGATTGCCTTAGGACAGGGGTGTCAAACTCATAATAGGCAGTGGGCCGGATTTGTTGGAATGAGATCTTGTGGGTGCCGTCATTGTCATGGTCATTATCATTTTTCTGCATGGGTATCAGAGTGTTGTGTGATGATATACTCCTTTACTATAGCCACATATGAGCAAACAAGTACAAACCATGTACTGCTGCCATATACTGCTCTTTCTCTCTGGAAATACCCTACCTTCCATGTCATGTTTTTTCCCGACATCTTCCTTTCTGAGGATGGTTCGTAGTGCTAGGTTTAATCAATTTATCATATCATAGAGATATTGCTTATTACACATTATTGAAGACAACTGGATATGAATATCTTATTGTTTCTAGGTTTCCCTTCCTAACCAGAACATCAAGGGGCTAAAGGAAACCTGCTGGCGGGCCGGATCTGGGCCGCATCTGGCCCCCGGGCCTTTTGTTTGATGCCACTGCCTTAGCATGACAATGAAAACACTGTAAACAAAGAAACTGTTTCTTTTTATTATGCACTATAAACTGGACTGAAGCGGCGACTGTAATTTCATATTGAATCTGCCAAGTCCACTCCACATTCAGCGACAGGCAAACCAGTGACCCCCACTGACTGGGAAGAGGAGCTGGATGTGGTCACTGGCTTGCCTCAGATGGGGCTGTTACGGTAAGTGTCACTGCTCAGGGCCTATCTGCCTCCGAGACTGGTCAGCCACCTCCTCTTCAGCAGGACCCCTATAATTACACCCCTGTCAGGCTGGGCAGTAAAACACAATGTGGTCTGCAAATGAGCACAGACATGTGTTTTTCCAGCAAGCAACTTCAAGGTGTTCATCTAGCGAGACATGCCTGGTGTTTCTTAAGGACACGAGGAGGAACTCTGACACCCCGAGGAGGAAATGAAGAGTTAAGGACCTGCATCCACACTCAAGACACGTCTGCCAGTAGTGATAACTAGAACTATAAGGAGACCTGGCAGATGGCTCTGGCATCCCAGGGTGTGAGGAACTATTTTTTCAATAAAGCCATTTAGATACAAGCCTGATCTGGTTTTCAGCCTTTCAAGTAGAAAATCAAGAGAACTCAAGGGAGATCGCAGAGAGGAGATTGGACACTGAGCCATAAAGCAGGTGGAGGTTTTCTAGTAAAGTCAGTCTACTGGGATCTAATTGGGAAAATGTGAACTAATTGGAGGTGGTCTTTTGAAGCCTGTTGGAGGACACAATGCTGCATCAGCAGTGAAAGTGCCCCACTGTTACCCATATCCCAGAATCCTGTTCAGCAGGAAAACTTTCCAGCCATTAAAACCAGCTGCAAAAGTATTCTCCCACAAGCAAGAGCTGTCATTAACATCCTTTTGTTGTGGACTCTTTAATAGCCAAATAAAGTATGCTAGCCACAAGACGACAAAACGTGTGTGAAGGTTCTTTGTTGTTTTTTTTTTAAACATTTCTTTCAGTGGAACCCAAATTGATATGTTACTGTGTTACATTTGTGTTAATAGGTGTTACATATTTAACAATAATATATTTGTGAAAATAGGTCAGATATAAAATGTTATGTATGACTAAAGCTAAAATGTTAAAACTTCGTTCTGATGAAAGACCTCTGTCTTTCATCAGAACGAAGACGTGACGCAGTTCAGTGTCTGACTGTCTCTGTACTAAATGTACTGAAGAAACAAACTATTGAAATATATACTGTATATATGTATATATATATATATATATATATATATATATGTATATATCTGTGTGTGTGACTCTGTAAAAAGATAAACAAAAGCAACAGTGAGTAATCTCAGTTTAGTGGATGTTACTAAATAAAGTCACTAAAGCCACCACCCAGTTTTCCCTCCTTTGAGTATCATCCAGCAAATCCATAAACACCACTGACAGAGAATGAGAAAGAAAGGACCAGACTATTGAGACATTCCAGCTCAAATGATACAGGTGATTAAGAGGTTTACACACCTCCTTTTGGAATCCTGTCAATTAAGGACATGCTTAACACATAATCTCATAGAAACTACTGCTATGCCATTACTGGTTAACCACAATCTAATCCCATGTGACACAGCATGTTCTACTTCAGTGTGGGAAATTAGCCCTTTTGGATTCTCCCCCTCACATGCAACCTGATCTACAACTTCTTTAATTCTGCTACAGGCAGTGGTGGACTTCACTGGCCAATGCGGTCAGTGCGATGCAGTTGTTTTTATTGCCATCTGGACCTGTGGAGACGTCCAGACCACAACTCACAGGCACTGATGATTCGCACAACAGCCAGAGTCTGGACGAAGTACAGCAGTCATAACAACCTGGACACAACCCCTCCTCTACCTTCATAAGTCTCTGTATGTGTGTGTGTGTGTGTGTGTGTGTCCGTGTGGGTGCGTTTGTGCATGTATGTGTGTGTATGACAGAGTTTGTGATGACTCATGCACACTTTGAGGAAAGAACAGTGTGTCAAGTGTTATCTTTAATGAATTGAAGTTCAAGTAAACGCGTCTGCCAAATGAATAATAAATGTAAGTATTTTAAGTGACAGAGGAAACAAAAACAGTAGACATGAGTGGGAGACCAAGGAGAGAGAGATGGATGGAGAGAAGAGGGAGAGGAAAAAAGAAAGAGGACCTGGCAGGACCTGCATACCAGTACAAGGACAGAGCAGTGCATCTGGTAATAGAGGGCTGGAGAGCCAAAGTAAATCTGCCCACTGCCTACTTCTCTTCATTATGATTCTATTCGCAAACACGTACATAGACGAGTCATTTTTCCAAACTGAAGTAAAAGGTTATGAACAAAGCCGTTCACACAGAACATCCTGTCCTTTATGAGCAGCCAAGACTCCTCATACTCCACTGGTTCTTGCCTGCTCCCGTTCCTCACCCCAATACACACACACACACACACACACACACACACACACACACACACACACACACACACACACACACACACACACACACACACACAACCAATAACACCAATGTGAAACAAAAACACGTCCGTCTTTACAAGAACGCACACACACAGACTCTCAGAGGTTTAGCTTGATCAGAATGCAAACAAAAACTTAGGCACCAGGATACTGGTGAATGTTTCCATATACAAACCAGTATTCAGTGCCAGACGTGAGCATGCCCACAGCCTACTACTGTACACTACTGCCTAGAAAGTCTACTTGTTTTGTTTTATTCACAAATAAGAGACACTTGGATTGTTGATTCATGTGTTTAAAATATGAACGGAATCTTACGTCATGGAGATTAGATCACTTGTACCTCTAACTTTTAAAGCAAATGTCCAACCACAAAACCAGCTAAACCAGCACTCAGCAGTCAATACTAACTCCAGGTGCCCAAAACAAGCCCTCCAAGCTACAAGGTACAATGAGGGACAGGCAGTGAACAAATAAAAACATAGAACTTGCTACTGTTTTTTAAATTTTTTATATATATATATCATATTTTCAAACTTGCAGACAGGATGGACAGAACAAGCCTCCCTTATCTGAATATATGAAAGGTGAAGAATGTGTCGAGAAGTTGTTAGGTAGAGAGTGATTTAGATGACTTTGTGATCTTGTGGTTCTGGTAGTGAGCATGTGCAGACCCAGGGCTCACCTCTCTTGCTGTGGGCCCTCTGAGGCTCTCTGGGCAGCTGAAGGCTGCAGGCCTGCCTGAGGGGTTTGTCGTAGGCCCCACACACACGCGTATCAGGGTACAGCTCACACAGGAAATACACAGAGCCTTCATCACGCAGATCAGAAATGTGGCACAGCTCCTCCTCCTCACAGCCTGTGAAACACACACACACACACACACACACACACACACACACACACACACACACACACACACGCATACGCACAGTATATAAGTAAAACACAGAAACTAAAAGAATGACTACTTTGATGTATACTTTTTTTAATGGCAGGTGGGGTTAGTCTCATACGTTTAAGGCACCAGAGTTGTGCCTGGTCCAGGGTGAACTGGTGCTTGAAGATCCAGTATTGCTGGCTGGGTAATGCCTTCTTAGGGTCCACTTCAACTTCACTTGGCTCCAAAGAACCAAATGACTGTAGAACTGCACCTGTGGTTGATATTCATAGTTATCAGGTACAAATGAGTACCAAACCAAACGGGGACTACTGGGAGTAAAGGTGCCAACAGGATGAATAATAAGAATTTTAGATTATTTTGAAACTATCCCATGTTACACTTGGAGCTTCAAAATAAACCGCCTCCTATTAAGTCACCAGTGGACCGAAGTGAGCGTACCAGATAAGAGGTCTCCAGTGGCTGTTTCAGACGGAGAGCTGGCACAGGCAGAGGTCTTGGACCGTGTGGTCATGTCCGTCTCTGAGGATACAACAGCTTTGTTTGCCATGATGTAACACAGTAGATCACAGGCACTGTGGGAACTGTCATGAGCTTAACTTGAATGACGAACTAAGATGATTTAATTACCATATAATGATATGTTTACATGACATAATTTCTTCCTCCACTAAACACATACGGGCAGACATAGTTGAAATTGACATAACCTCTCAAGCATGACCTAAATAAACTGTACCTCTCCAGATGTAGACTCGCTGGAAGCCAATGATGGAGGCCTGGTAGTCAGTTTTGTTTTTGCTTGATGCAGGCAATGCTGTGTCAGCTAGGAAGGACAACATAGTAATTCAGCACAACATTTCAATGACAATAAAATACTTTAATATGATAACTGAGACTGGAACAGTAATCTTGTGATATGCGCATGTCAATTGTATGTGCCTTTATAGTATAGTCAAATACCACCAGCGTGCTAGCCACTTATCACTCTTTATGTTTCAGCTGGTCATATCAAGAGAAAACCTAGATAGGAATCAAAAGGTGCTGACACACCATGTTTCATAACTATGGGCAGGTGCGCTTGCTCCTTTGTACAAAGCTATCTCAGCCTATTTTTATCAAACATATTAATCTAGACTTAATGACAGTATTATTAAAAGACCTACAGTGCAACCTTTCAGGAGTGGCTCGAGGTGGACTAAAATTAATCCAGCATGAGGCTCTGGGCTGTTTAAAGGACTTAATGTGCTGCTGTGGTGGTCCTTACTGATGTTGAAGACCTGGCCACCAAAGTTAAAGGTGAAGCGCTTGTTCTGTTTGTTGTACTGGACGCCAGCACCGCAGATCCTGCTGGACTGGCCAAGGCCGGCCACATCCCAGTCCGCCTCGCTGCACAGCAGCACGTCAGGGTGGCTCAGGAGACCGCACATCAGGGAGCCTGGACCAGACCACATGCACACACGTACACACACAGACACACACGTGTACACACACACACATAAACACACACACACACACACACACACACACAGACAGAGAGAGAGAGAGAGAGAGAGAGAGAGAGAGAGAGAGAGAGAAAGCACATGCCTGATCTTCAGTGGAATTTCATTAAAGCAGACAAAATCAACTGCCAGCAAATTGTCAAGCTTTTGCTTTTTTAAACTGTCCATCCCAACATGGAATGGAGGACATCACATACCACATCCAAAACTATGGTGAGGAGCTGGCATGTGTGTGTGTGTGTGTGTGTGTGCATGTGTGTAGGTGTGTGTGTCCAGGTGTATGTGTGTGTGTATGCGTGTGTTTGTGTGTGTGTGTGTGCAGGTGTGTGTGTGTGTGTGTGCAGGTGAGTGTGTGTGTGTGTGTGTGTGTGTGTGTGTGTGTGTGTGTGTGTGCGCATGTGTCCTCACCTCCATTAAGGATGTTCTGGTTGAGGATGAAGCCGTCACAGCAGGCCTCCTGACTGCAGATGTCCGCACAGAAGCGGTGGGCATCGGCCAGCTTTGCCCCACTGGCTGCAAACACGAGCGTGCGGTAGACCCCAGAACCCGCCTTACGGAAGGGCAGACGCTCAAAGGTCTTCTGCCTGACCGCAGCGGAGAACTCGTGACCTTTAATGGACAAAAAGCAAAGGGCCGATGGGTAAAGTGGGTGAAATAGAGAGAGAGAGTGTGGAGAAAATCAAAAGTGCATCCAGCTGCTTTTAGGATGCCAAAAATAACTTTTATTTCCCCCAACTTTTCTTTATGATACACTCCAGACAGACAGGCACTCAAGCCCTCTGAGAAACCACTCAGGGAAAGTCTGGTGGGTGGACACAAGGGACGTCAGCTCTTCGTCCATCCACTGGTCTTTTCTTTGCTTTTTTCGAGAGTGACTAATGCGCCAAATGATGTACCCCCATAGTACACCAGATCCCATGGAAACTTCTTTCAAGTACAAATGGGCATATTTTACAGAAAACAATGCAAATTCACAAATTGTTGATACTTAGATAGACAAACACTAAAAGCCTTCACAGTCATGATAAACTTCCACGATAAACAGAAGATGATTCATTATTTGTTTTGGGACTTTCCTGACTATGGGATGCTGACGTTAGCGAGCCTTCACTTCCGACCCACCTTTTTTCCTGAGCACAGTGAGGTCAGGCCTCTGTTCCACTCTCAGCTTCAGGGAGCAGCTCAGACTCTGGTACAGCTCTGCCACTGGATTACCCAGAAAGCCTTGGGTCTAGTGGATGGAGAGCACACTAAGTAGGTGTGGGATCATCATGTAAACGCACAAAAGTAAATCACTGCGCGGTGTTCAACAAGGTGTCTCTCAGGCCCCTTACTAAGAGGAGGATTATGTCTGTTTCCGCACAGAGTTTGCACTCCACTATCATGGGGTCTTCTCGGAAAATATGGACTCCACAGGAATGGGGCCAACCATCTCACTCTATAACTTCTTCAATTAATATGTCATAACTGTCCTCTTGTTAACTTCTGCCATAAACAACGTGCACTATTGTGTCAAGAATGGCTAAATTGTTTAGACAGCAAGATTGTGTTTTGCGTGTGTGAGAGGCTACTCAATATTGATCCTGAACAGCGTTGTGGTGGTGACGAGCGTGATAAAGAAACAGTGTCCAGTGGCATGGACTGGCCCAGCCGTACTTGCTCAGTCGTCCTGCACTCGGTGTTGGCGGGGTCGGTGCTGTAGAGGTCACAGTGAGTTCGGCCCTCTGCACTGTAGACGGCCACATGCTGGCAGGACTCGTCCTGAGAGCACTCTAGAGAAGGGACCAAATCAAAGAACAAATTTAGCCTCAAACAAACTTAAGTGTATTAATACATACACACACACACACACACACACACACACACACACAGCAAAAACACTGCAAATGTATTTCCAAACTAGTCCACCACACACACACACACACACACACACACACACACACACACACACACACACACACACACACACACACACACACACAGACTCACCTAGCGCACACTTCCTGAGCTGATTCTCCTGGGGCAGGGCCACAGTCTCAGAGCGGAGCACAATGGAATCTTGAGCACTGAAGACCAGCTGCGGTTCAGGCACTGCATCAAAGTTCTGCAGTGCTGTGGACACAGAGAGACCACTTTTACCATCGTCACTCGGTCAGCTTCCACAGTGACCACACGGGACAGGCTTATGGATGGGAATAACCGTATCACATGACTCAGCATGAGTGGACAGTGTGTCAGCAGAAACGTCTGAGTGCAACCCTGTCTGAGAGCTGCCTGAGAGCAACCCTTTTGAATATCAACTCAATTTCAAATGAAGACAGTTTGATAAAAGAGATTCATCAAAAGAAGCACTTGAAAACATTTACAGCATCATTCTTCTTCCTCTGTTAATAATAATAATACTACATTTGATTTATAACGCACTTTACATCAATTCAATGACCTCAAAGTGCTACAATGCACATAAAACAACATAAAAGACTAAAAGAAAAACTAGCATAAAAGGAAAACAGAGAGAAAAAAAGAGGAAAAAACCCCCATAAAATAGCAGTTTTAGCCATAGGCTTTTCTAAAATGGTGGGTTTCAAGGCTTTTTTTAAAAGGTTCCACAGTCTGTGGGGCCCTTAGATGGACAGGGAGAGCATTCCACAGACTGGGTGCAGCTGAACAGAAGGTGCGGTCGCCCATGGTTCGAAGCCTTGTCCTCAGAGGCTGGAGGAGGTTGGCCTGTTCAGAGCGGAGATGGCGTGAGGAGGAAAGGGGGGTGAGGAGTTGTTTAAGGTATAGGGGGGCAGTGCCATGGAGGCACTGGTGGGACAGAAGGGACACTTTGAATTCAATCCTCATATTTATGCCAACTGTAATGGAAAGTAACATGGAGAAAAAGAGCAGTACCTGCACAATCCTGCTCTGTGATTGGTTCCTTAGCTGATGTCCATGGCAACGGTTGTCCACTCATCGTCACACACTGCCACCTGCCAGAGAGGACGTCTTCCTGTGTGGACAGGAAGTCTCCTCTCATGGTACACTGCATGCCGCTCCGCTGACAAGATGTAAGACCTT
This sequence comes from Alosa sapidissima, assembly GCF_018492685.1. NCBI lineage: Eukaryota > Metazoa > Chordata > Actinopteri > Clupeiformes > Clupeidae > Alosa > Alosa sapidissima. The sequence continues at coordinate 10,492,574 of NC_055959.1, read as the reverse complement.
CACAGGCACAACACAGACAGGGTCACACAAGTGAATGTTGTCAGGTGTCACCCATCATACCAAAAATCAATGAATGAATACAATTTTACCTTGCTTTCATGTACAGTATATTCACCCAAAGAATCACAGAGAATGAAAGCAGGTCTGCTACATTCTTTCATAACCCACAAATCTGTTTCTGATTTCTATAGCTGAAATAAATATTACAGGCACATAAAAGTGAAACTGTTATAGTTATGAATCTACATTTGTGAGGATTGGCAGACTGTGCTCTTTCCATGCCATTCCTGAGAGTGAAGCTGCTTCTCCAGTCAGCAGTGGGCGTGGGCACAAGAACAGATGGGACTGGGTGTGCTGCTTATGTGGGTTTTATGTGCCATTAACTCACACTGGGTGGCACTGAATGCCCCCTGAGCCACGGTAGAGGTGCCCACTGGGCATCGACGGCAGACGCTCTGGCCTGCCCGCTCCTGGTAGGTACCAGATGGGCACGGCGAACACGCAGCACCACTGGAGAAGGTGCCCGCAGGGCACACCACTGAGACAGAGGTGGGGGGGGGGGGGTTAGAGTTAAATAAAGAAATAAACAGAACTTTTAATACTACAATGCCTCGCTTTCATCCCTTAATCTAATCCTCCATATCATATTGAGATATTAAGTGTGATGCGTATTTGGGTGTGGAGACATTTGAAGGTAGGAAAGGAACACACCACAGCCTTTAGCGTCTGGGATCTTCTGGTAACCAGCTGCGCAGCTGAAGCTGGGCTCAGCGATGAGGGCCTCGGCCTGGGTGGCAGACAGCAGGGGCTGGTACTGTTCACCTCCCATCAGATCCAGCAGCCCAGAAACAAGTCGCTCACTACTCAACGCCATGTCTGCATATAAATAATACATTAGGTCTGAACACCTGAATGCGTAAATGTCTGTAACATGTCTGGATGTGGGTGTGTGCTCTATGTCTGTGTGTGTGTGTGTGTGTGTGTGTGTGTGTGTGTGTGTGTGTGTGTCTGTGCATGTGAGTGTGTATGCACGTGTCTTTGGAACTGCTCCAGCCTTACCCACGTCGTGCAGGTCTGGGAGAGCAGTGGCGGGCAGGTCAAAGAGGCGTGCGGTGAGAGTGAAGCGTGCGGTCAGGCGCTCCTCGCTCACACACTCCAGAGACACAGACGACTCGTCACACACAGACACGCCGCTGGGCTGGCTGCTTCCTGACATCTGTGACATTTCAACAAGGAGACAGTCAACACCAACATCAGTCTAAATATAACCAGACAGAATGTGAAGACATACCGGTACTGCTTAAACAATTATGAATTATAGGGTCTAACTTGATAACAATATATAAACCCTAAAATGAGGATATACAAATGTCCTGAGTCTTTTTTTTTTTTGTATATTTTTTGGGCTTTTTGCCTTTATTTAGACTGGACAGTGAGGATCGACAGGGAGCAGGTGGGAGAGAAAGATGGATTGGGATCGGGAAATGAGCGCAGGTCGGACTCAAACGTGGGCCAAACCTGCGCCCGCCATGATGATTTGACACAGATAACAGATAGCTGCTGAGGCTGCCTGTGCACCAGCGGAGCTGAGAGACTCTGTACCTGGACACTGCAGAGTCCAGTGGCCCTCATGTCCCGCAGCAGCGAGGACTGGAGTTCAGAGCGCTGGGCATCACATGACCTTTGACCTGCCTTCAGAGACAGCTGCAGGACAGCACCACTGCTAACAGTCTGAAACACCTGGGAGCCTACACACACACACACACACACACACACACACACACACACACACACACACACACACACAAAGAATGGGTGTTTTCAGACAAATTCGAAACAAAAATCTCAAAAATGACAATGGAGAAACATGGCAATAATAAAGACTGAGTGAGTATATGTTTTGCACTGTTTTGCACACAAAAATATGAAAACTTTCACTTGACACATTGCGTTAAAAGCACATCTTAAACTATGTAATGCACTGAGAGGCCCTTCTTTTACAGTTCACACCCCTCTGTAGAAAATGGAGCCAGCGTCCACATGTTTACTGTTCCATCTAGCTCACTCAGTTATTATGAGAGGTGCTTGACATTATGTATTGGACAGATTACATTTTCTAGACTGTAATCATGACTTTGATCAAGTGTATATTATGTTTATGCTTGCAAAATTTCACAGCTGCACAAAAATTCAACATCAATAGATGACAACAAGAGAGAGGGCTCATTACGCTGGCAAGTGTTGGAGAGTGGAGCGTCTGAGAGCCATGTGCTGCTGCTGGGGTCACAGAGGAAGCTGGCAGCTGGGAGGACGCTAACGTAGCCCTGATGGCAGAGCACCTCACAGCGCTGCCCCCGCTGGTCAGGCTGGCACACAATAGAGCCATGAGAGACGCTGGCAGCGCCAAATGCAAGAGGGCACCGAGGACCTGGAGCAATATGGCACAATAAAAAAATAAAACAACATGTGAATTGCGATGACTATCTATATTAAAAAAACAACAACTAAAAAACAGCTAGCCAAAGGGCAAGCTGTTCTACAGTAAATCTGTCTAATTAATGGACTGCTGAATATTGCATTTGTTGAGTGAATTGCATTTGTTGGATGAATAAAAAAGTAATATTTTACTCCAAAAAAAAAAATGTGTCACTGGAAATGCTAGTAACTGAATGCTGGTGCATATGCACAGGCTCTGAGGAAGGTCATCCTTACGGTCACAGCTGGGAGTCTGTCCGGTGCGGCGTGGGGTACGTGTGCCTGGGAGCTCTAGGCCACTGTGCTCAGACACACACCAACAGTCCGCTTGGTCACACTGCAGCGCTGAGAACACAGCCCCCTCCTGATCACACTCCGGCTCAAAACCCACACCCACCTCCCTGCTCAGAGCACGAGCCTTCTGCAGAGCACACCAGCCAGGGCCTGGAGAGGACACGCACACACACGCACACACACGCACACACACGCACACACACGCACACACACACACACACACACACACACACACACACACACACACACACACACACACACACACATAAGCATACACATATCACACACACACAAACACACACACACATGGGAACACATATACTTATTTAGAAACACACACGCAAACACAATTACTAGCTTGTGGTGAGTGTGGAAGAGAGAAAGAGTGGAGGAGTGGAGGAGGAGAAGAAGAGGAGGACTGTATGAGCGCACATTTATAGTCTCCATCAGGACCCTGAGGTGCAGGCTGGACAGTCTCTCCGGACACCGGATCAACACACCAGGCAGAGGAGCCCTCGGTTTGAAGCACAGAGAACTGTCCATTCTACACACACAAACACAAACACAAACACAGCAGTTTGTATCAGTACCTTACGGAATTCTGGAGCAAAAAACAATGTGTACTGTCTTCCTGCACAAGTATTGAGAAAGAACACTCAGCCTCTACCTCATTACAGCTGGGGCTGTAAGAGGAAGTGATGTCACTGGTTGGCCTTGTCCAATCAGAGAGGTAGGAGAGACTCTGAGCCCGCTGGCATCTGCTGGGGCCTGAAGGAGAGAATTAGACCCCAATCAAGTCCTGCATCATTAAGAACATACCGGAATCCAAATTTATATCCTGTAAATAGCTAGCAGTGAAATATGCTTAAGTATTTACATTGAGGTGGCTGGGTGGAGCGGCTGCTAAGAGATCCAGTGATGTAGCGTCCGTCCTCATCCACACACCAACACTGACCTACAAAACATACTGCAGCCATCAGTCAAGGCACACAAGAGAGACATAGGAAACAGCAAGAACTACAGTATAACACAAGAGCAGAGACCTGCTGACCACTGCACTCTGACTAGCACAACACGTTACACAGTATCAGTCGCACATCAAAATAACACACGCAGTAACAGCGACATTCTGCCGATGCTCACAGGTCGAGGGAGAGTGGTTCAGGTGACAGTTACCTGTGCTGGGGTGGCACTGCTGGGACAGCCACTGGCCCAGGCTGTCACACTGGGGCTGGTAGGGCTGGTAGCCTAGCAACAAACTCTCCTTTTCCACATCAGAGGACATCAGGCGACTCTGCCAGTACAAGTGGAGCGCTGTAATGGATACAAAGGACAGTCAGTCAGAGAAAATAAAAAAGATGTGTAGGGCTACTTTATGAGTGATGTGTCATGTGCTTGCTTTTAGTGTTCTGACAGATAGGAACATGGGTGTGTCAAAGTAACTTTATTCCCCTTGAGATAAGTGGGGGGACACTGATACAGGCTAATAGGCTAACTACATTAATTCATTTTCAAATAGGCCATGGTGAGATCATTGATTTTTTTAGAACACAATTTGTTCTCAAAAGGAAAATCATATACAACACTGGTAATAGAAGTGTATCTTGTTATAATAGTCACACAAACATAAAGACCTTTCCAAAAGTATCTTTATATATCACTATAGGTCTACTTTGTGGATAAACTTACTCTCCAACCCAAGGCATAGTATAGGTGGAGAGAGTGCTAGAGAGGGAGAGGGGGTACAGTACTGGAGTGGGCGGCCAGGCGCAGTGAGGAGCTGGAGTGGCTAAGCAGAGCCTCGGAGAGTTGAGCTCCAGTCGGAGCGGCCGGCGACAGCAAGAGCTCCTGGGGGGACAGACGGACACCCTCGGCCAGCAGGAAGCTGTAGCCCATAGGCACGTGAGAGCTGTTGGACACGGAAATGAGATCCTCGGCCATCGCCAGGAACTGAGTCACTTCCTGCTCAGCCAGTGCACACGAGCCTGGACCTGAGGAGGGGTGGAGAGAGATAGATAGAGAGACAGCAAGAGAGAGGGAGGGAGTGAGAGAGAGATAGGATTCATTTACAAACATCATACAGTTCATTTTGAAACAACCCACAAGTGCCATGCCTCCAGAGCTAGACTGATGAAGAGCCGAAGGGCTCGAAACGTCATTTGTGTTGGGGATTGAACTCAAATAAACTAAAAAAACGGAGAGCAAGTGTGCGGGCCTTCTCTGTTACGTTGGATGCCTCCAGAGCATGAAATAAAACATAAACTTGTTTTCAACAAATAGGAATGGCCAATAACTGACTAAATATCATTTTCCATAATTGATGAGGGCTTTAGATGAGGTCAGAATGGATTGTAATTGTTAGGTGATGAGCTCTCTTACATTTTGGGACCTGGTTGAGGGGTGCCTTTGTGTTGGGTACAATGTCTCCAGCTGGGCTGACACACCAGCACTGGCGCAAGTCGACATGACCAAGGGGCAGGCTGAAGTCCGATAGAGAGCCAGGGTAGCGCGAGGCATCGCCCTTCAGGAGTGTCCACATTGACAGAGGGTTGAGGAAGACTGAGGGGCCAGATACAGCGTCCACCTGTCCCTTCACCATCTCCTGAGGAAGATCAGCGAACGTGGCGAAGGTCCTCAGCATGGGGAAGACCTTATGGTGCCCCGCCTCAAACAGAGCCGAGAGGAACCCACCAAACGACGACATGGCCGCAGGGTTCTTCCCATAGCTCCTCAGGAGAGACAGGAGTTCGGGCACGGCGAGGTCTTGGCCACCGTTGTTGAGCTGGACCCACTCCTTGTGGAACTGGAAGGCCTGCTCCGGGGGGCCATCACACTGGACCTGGTGCCAGCGGCCATCGGGGGCGCAGCGCGGGATGTAGATGTCCGAGAGGCGGGAGATGGCGGACGGGTCAGACAACACGGAGCGGATCGTGCTCAGGAAGGCCTCTGCCGCACTACTTTGGCAGTCTGTTGGACCTGGAGGAAGAGGAGGCCATCAACTCGGCTGAACATGAATGCAATGCACCACTGATGCGTGTATGTTACAGTACCTAAACATTGAACTGCCATTCAGACATGTCAAACAAGGCTCTGATATTACTGATAAACTATACTACTTTACTTATTTATTTGTTGTTCAATTTGTATTTGTATAAACTAATATTATTTTTTGCTGTTTGTATTTTTGTTTTGTGTTAGAGAGGTTGAAACGTTCATATGAAGTGAAGAGCATGTATAATAAGAATAAAATGTATTTGATATTATTTAAAATATCTAAAAGTTGTTTGAATCAAAGGGGCCTGGGAATTTCTAGCGGTACTGACTCTCAGCAGCTAGCCCTCCCCGTGTGGGTCTGTTAATATAACACTGGTGCACTCACATTGCTGAGTTCCAGCCGCTGGTGTGCTGAGTTTGCTTCCCGATCTGTCCACACAGAAGCAGCTCTGGCCCAGGCACTGTCGCTGGACATACACCCCGCTCTCCTCACACTTTGGAACGTACACCTGGACACCTGCTGACATGCTGCCTTTGGCTCTGATGGCTGCATCTCGCTCCTTTTCACACTGGCTGGGGCATCTCGGTCTCGACCCCAATGTGCGTGACCCCTTGACCTCCTGACCCCGGGAGTCAACGCACCAGCACTCGGAGCCTGTGCACTGCACCTCTTCAAACTGACCGTGCTGGTCACACTGGGGCACGTACAGCTGTGAGGGAGACTGGCACCTGTCTGGGTCAGAGCCCTGGAACACAGCTCGGAAGAGACTGCCCAGCTGGGTGCTGTCTTCAGCCTTCAGGACGGTGATGGCCTCTCGGAGGGTGGCCAGGAAAGGCTCGCTCTCCAAGGTTGACCCCAGCAGGCGGATCAGATCCTGGTTGCCCTTCAAGCTCACGGAGCGCCCGAAGGCGTCGGTGATCATCTGGTCCAGGTTCACCATCACCATCCCGGATTCCGGAGAGAAGATCTTGGCCAGCTGCTCCAGTTGGGCTCCAGACAGCGTGACTCCCACCTGGCTGAAGGTCTGGCTGAAGCTGAGAGTGCCGCTGGAGCCTACGGCGCCAGTGAAGTTGAAGTTGCCGGCGTTCTTCAGGAACTTGCCCCCAAAGAGGTTCTCCTGCAGCCTCTTGGGGTTCGGGATGAGGCTCAGGGCCTTCAGAGCCAGGGCACCCGAGGGGAACATGCCCTGCACCAGCTCCGACAGGATGTCTCCCATATCGGAGCGGTCCGACTCGGACAGGGACTGGAGAAGGCCGGATTTGGCCAGGAGCTCCTGGAACTCAGGGCTGCAGACAGAGAACGGGGTCGCGCTCTCGTGCCGTGGGTCGGCTGGACGGACGGCCACAGGGCCAGAGAAGAGCCTCGAGAGGGCCTGTCGCCGCTCTGACTGGCAGTCCCTCAAACCAGCACCTACAAAGACAACACACACACACACAAAATGCACCTCTCAATATGGACACCAGACCAGCACCTACAAAGTCAACACAACACACACAAAATGCACCCCTCAACATGTACTAAAGCCTCTAAGGTGAAGAATAATCACAAAACTGAATTTGCTAGCCTGGAACCATACGGATGGTTTCATAGGATGATGGAGGAACTCTCTAGCACAGAATACAGATGCAGTAGCATCTTCAAGAAGCTCAAGGCCCAACTCTACTGAGGGCACCTCCTCTTCTAATGGTTCTAACAACCAAACACACCTTGCATGTACTTCCCATGCACTTCCCTTACTTCCCTCCTCTACCTCCTTCTTCTTCTACCTCTTTCTTTTTCAAGTACACTTTGAAGAGTACTTAAAACTTCTGCACTCTCATCCTCTGGAAATAGTACTGATTGATGAAGCATTAATTGCTACCTAAGGTCTCTACTGCACTGTAACTTGAAAGTTATTCCTCATTTTTGTGAGTCACTTTGGGTAAAAGTGTCTACTAAATCAATTCACTACTTTCTATTCCACTCCATTATAGACAGAATACCAGCTGAGATCAGTTGCATTGTTTTTTTTTAATCAGGGCAGCAGTTTTCAGATTACATTATGTGCTTACATAATTGCAAAAGGGTTCTCCAATGTTTTCTCATTCAGCCGTTTAAAATGATATCAGATTAGTAAACAGAATGTGCCTTTGGAACATTAGATGAATGGTTGCTGATAATGGGCATCTGTATACTTATGTAGATATTGCATTAAAGATCAGCCATTTCTTTCTACAACAGTCATTTACAACATTAATAATGAAAACAATGACATTTCTAAGTGAACCCAAACTTTTGAATGGTTGTGTAAATGTAAATGCAAACCATCTTTTTGCAGGAAGTTTTGCTTGGGTATGGTATATATGGGTACCATACCCAATATGATATATTACATTACATTACATTTGGCTGACACATTTTTAACCAAAGCGACTAACAACATGGTAAACAGTATATGGTATATGGGTATAACTTACTGCAGTCAGGCTGCCCCTGCTGACGTGTCCCAAACACCTCTCTTCCATCTGCACCAACACACCAGCACTGACCCCCAGCCTGACACTGGGTGGGCATGTACAGTCCGCTGGCATCACAGGAGGGCACAAACACGTTGGCAGCTTTAGAGGCGGCCGACTTTTCGCTCTCACATGGCGTGGGGCCTGCACAGAAACACAAACACAAACACATTTACATGGCACTGTTGAGTAATTCCTCTGTTGTTACTGGGAATATACAACTCAAACTCAAACTCCTGCATTTGAGTAAACATTGCTCTCCGGCAGCCATCACACAGACGCCCAGATTATGCCCAACTCTTTGAGCGCCCACATGAACTCACATCTGAACCGTCCAGTCATGGCCAGCTGCACGGCCAGGAACCTCCTGTGCAAGATGCGGTACATGTTGGACTGGCCGAAGGAGCGTCCTGCACCTGTGTCTGAGAAGGCAGTGTCGTACACATCGTCCAGGAGCAGCTCCAGGCCTGGCCAACACAGGACACACCACTGCCTTAGTTAACATCGAAACCGTAATAACACGTGTGTTTCATAGTAACATTTGAACATGTAAAATATAATATATTTTTCTGCTATAACATGCACAGAAAAAAACATGGCTCTTATTACATAAAGTGTCTGAAAATGTTTATAAATATTTATGCCTCCCCTTATGACTAAAGTCTTCTTTTCATCATATCATATTATTTCAAAGAGCAAATCCAATTCAGTGAAAGTCCCAACTCTACATAGGTTCAAATTCATGTTCTGAACATTGAGTTTGTGCCAAATCATCTCTACCAGAGGACTTTTGACAGGGTTCATTTACTTTAAGTTGTACAGGTAGTGGTGTCACAGTGATGTTGGTCTCACCTGTGCTGGGGAGCTCTCTGCCACGGCTGTCGGCACAGAAACAGTAGCTGGAGATCTCAGGGAATGTCTTTCTAAACCCACTAAATGTCTGGAACAGCTCAGGATGTCTGAAGAGAGACATGGAAAACTTCCATTAGCATTAAAAAAATTTGGGACCAAACAGGAATCATGTTCTGGTCATTAATTTGGACTTTTTCTAATTTGTTTCCTGATGACCCATGGAAGTAACAGCTGTCAACTGATGCAGCAGACAAAGGTATTCCTGTGTGATATTGCAGAATATCCCTTTATGTGTCCATTTGAAAAAACAAATGAACGGTAGTCTGTGGAGTCATAAAAAGCTCAAGTGATCAAAATACAACACAAAGAAATACTCATTTCACAAACATAGTAATTAAACAAAATAACAATGACATGAACAAAATAATTAAACTAAATACCACCTCATTCCTTCTTGACCTATCAAGCAACAGTCAGTTCTGTCTGAAGGCTGGTGCATTCTCATGCAGCTTTGTTATCTAGGTGGACAAAAACTTTGGCCCCGATTTCTTTATCTGCCAAGGTGAGTGTAAGGTCATGCACATCAATTTTGAATGAGGTAATGCAATATGTTTACTCTGAAGTAGCCAATTTTAATCAGTGACTCTGATTTTACATGACCTGCAAGCTGATTAAATGAATTGGTTAGTAACTGTTGCATTATCACATTACAAAAAAATGGCAGGGCCCCAGTAGCAGGAAGACTGAGTTGTATGACTGCATGAAGTGAGGGTAACTTATTATATTTTGATGAAACCTCACACAAAATCACAAAATGTTGTAATTGTTGCCAAAGCTTTTGTCTAAAGCAACGTACAATAATAACAATAATCATTCCCGTTAAATATGAACAGTTTAAAGTAGTTATATAGCCTAAATAAAAAATACTAATTATATAATAAAATATGGATTTCTAGTACTCTCAGAAAAGATAATGGCTTTGATTCCATTCACACATTCACATAGTTTCTCAAGTCAGCTTAAAGTGTGATGTGTTGCAGCTGTAGTTGCTACAGAACCTCTCTATGGGGATAAAGGCAAAGCTAATGCTCCACTGCCATCTAGTGGCTAGAGCTCTCATCTGACAATGCACTTCTTTAAAGGAAGGGTAGGCGATGCCAGATGTCATGTTCGTTGATGTTAATGTTTATGTTTCTTAGTAGACACATTTGTCTAAAGCAACGTACATTATATTTGAACCAAACATCAAACAAAACACACCAGAGAGGTCGCTCACCCCTCCCTTCAGTGCTACTCTGAGAAACTCCACACTGTTGTGTTATTGTTAAGGGGACAGGCTGCCCCCTCTTAGTTTCCAGTTCAGAAAGCCACGGCTGTGTAAGAGGGCTAGCGGACTGTGAGGAGACATTAGCTGAATATTGCAAAAAGTGTTACCTGTTAGAAACACTTAGCATTGCTTAGCATTGCTTACAGGGGCAGCTGTGGCCTACTGGTTAGCGCCTCGGACTTGTAACCGGAGGGTTGCCGGTTCGAACCCTGACCAGTAGGAATGGCTGAAGTGCCCTTGAGCAAGGCACCTAACCTCTCACTGCTCCCCGAGCGCCGCTGTAGCAGGCAGCTCACTGCGTCGGGATTAGTGTGTGCTTCACCTCATTGTGTGTTCACTGTGTGCCGAGTGTGATTCACTAATTCACAGATTGGGATAAATGCAGAGACCAAATTTCCCTCACAGGATCAAAAGACAAAAGTATACAATACTTTTTAATGAAGATAACAGTATATGATAACAGTATATTAATGAAGATAACAGTATATGATAATATCTTCATGTGGAGGTGAAGCAATCTACTCAGTGTCCCCCAAATTGATTTTCATCTCAGTCTGCCACATTGTGAAATGTCCATCTTCTTTAGCTCATCCCTTGTTAGTTTAGACTCACTCAGCATAGTGTTAAAGATCAGAAGAGAGTGCGCAGCTATGCTCACCTGTTGAAGGTGTGGAGGAGGTCGAACACCATCCTGTCGGTGGTGTTGATGAACTTGCACTGCACAGGAAGGAAGAGGCCGTCATCGGAGCACTGTGGAGGGGAGGGCTCGCCTACTCCATGAAGGAGACGACGCTCACGCACCTCACAGCTACCAGGACCTGGAAACCACCAGTAAGCCATCAAGAGTCTTTTATTCATTCATTCGTTTTAAAGAATATATTTGGCCTTTTTGCCTTTATTCAGACAAGAAAGGGAAGAGTGAGAGGAAGCAAGTGGGCGAGAGAGATAAGGTTGGATTTGAACCCGGGTCCCGTAGGCACTTGGACCTAAATGTGGTAAAAACGCATTTGCACCACACCATTTTGAGGAGATTCGTTTTGAGAAAGCTCTAAATACTGAGATCCAGATAACATTTGGTATGATCACGAATGACAAGAGGAAGTAAACTATTTAAAGCTTGACTGTCAGCTTTTGTGGTGAGAGAACAGAGGCAGGTCAGGTTTGGGAGTGGCATGACTTACAGCGTGCTGGTCTGCCATTCTGGCGCGTCCCGTAGATCTCCATGCCCTCCTGGTCTACACACCAGCACTGCCCAGTGGTGGGCTGGCACTGCACCGGTTGGTATTCTCCAGAGTCTGAGCACGCAGGGAGCAGGGTGTCATCATTGCCACGCTGGAGGACACGCTGTCTGTGCTGCTGGCATGAGGTCAGACCTGTGGACAACACACACACACACACAGACAACCAAACAGCCATACACACAAACACATACACACACACACACAACCAGACACCCATACACACACACACACACACACACACACATTTAAGCTCTGTCCTACAGATGAAGCCCGGACTGAGCTCCCATACTGAGTTAAAGTTTAGGCCTTGAAGACCACAGAGTTCAGGAAGCGAGTCTCACAGTGGATGGCTGATCCGTTCTGTCTGCTGCCGGGAAGCTCAGATCCCTCAGAGTCCACACACCAACACTCAGCCGCCGCACTGCTGCACTGCACATGCCTGCAGGGGACAGAGGGGACCTCAGCTTCAGTATGGACACACTACATCGAGTGGTCAACGAGCGGTGGACAACAGCAGAGCAACACAACGAAGCAGACGTCCGCTGTCATGTTCTTATTCATATTATTCAACAAATAGATTGCATTTGAAATATTTCATTCTATTTAGGTCAGTTCATTCAAAACACATGAATTTGTCACACAGCTGTGTAGTTTAAAGTTTCAGGTGTTTTAAAAAAAGTTCCAGTTCAGACCTGAATCGTCCATCCTCTGAGCACTGGGGTACGTGGTCCCGCTGCTGAGCTGCCCCAACACCACCACGCAGCAACTCACACTGACTCAGAGTCTCCGACTCCAACTGGTACTCTGTGGAACAGAAGATTAACACCACATTCCTGAAACAAACAGCATTTGACCGTGGAGAAGAATAAGACCAGAGCAAGGAGCTCTGACTAGACTGGGACAGCATCCATTTCTCCTCCACCCCGAGCGCGAGCATCCTCGGGGGTCTTACCTGAGATCTTGCCTGCGCCGAGTGTCAGGCTGGCAGCCAGCAGAACGGTGAGGCATATGAGACCCATCCTGTCCTGGAACGCAAGAGCTGACCTACTGCTGACACCCTCGGTAGGACAACTTTATATGCTCCAGGGTGGAAGTGCAGCGTCATGCCTCCTCAGGGGTTTTCTGTCCACCTTGTGCACGTACAATGATGACCACGCACCCACCTGGCTCTCTCGGGCTCTTCCAAGCGGCACGGGCTGGCCTGCAGTCTGGTCAGCGGGTTACTCGAGGGGCGGGTTGGAGGATGGAGAACACATGGTGAGGACCACTCAGGAGTGCCCTTATCAGTGGACTTCTTCACTACTACTACTACTTCAGACTGCTTTCGCTCTAAACACTCAGCAGAGCTCTTCCAGTGAAAACTACTCCAGAAAGGCATGACATTTAAAGAAAACATTTTTTACTACTGCAAAAATGTGGATAAATTAAGGTATTGTGAATTAGATTTAATAGAGAATGGTACTACTGTATTCACAGAGGTGGAAAAAGTACGAAAATATTGTACTCAAGTAAAAGTACCAATACCTTGATGAAATATTACTCAAGTACAAGTTAAAATACCGATCTGAGAATGTACTCAAGTAAAAGTAAAAAGTAGTTAATTTAAAATGTACTTTAAGTAAAAGTTACTTAGTTACTTTTTTTTTGGGGGGGGGGGGGGGGTACCAGAACAACCAGTTTTACCAAAGACTTTCTAATGAGGAGATACAGCACTCAAAAAATCCTCTATAGTAATCCATGGGGTTAGTTTGTAACGCCAATATGGCAGTTGTCTACACATCATATGTCTACACATATCACAACCCTTCCGCGGCAAAACGTCGACATGTGAATACATTGAGCCAATCATGTGGTGTGTTGTAAAATACATTGAGCCAATCATGTGGTGTACTGTGAAGACATCGTGCCAATCATCTGTTGTGATCTCGCTGCTGGAGCAAGATTGGTGTCGTGAAGCCTTACGCACACACATTTCTGCTGAAATAGATGCACGATAAGTGCCCAAAAAGTGTTGCAATATGGCCGCCGAGTGGAGGTACTTGCCTGAAAAGGACGTTGAGAAATGGAGATCTATGTCAAAAATCACACATTCTCCTTTAAGTTTGAGCAGTAGTTGATTTTCAAAGTTAGTTGCACTCATCCTTGGGTCGCTTTGCAGTGAACAGTAATCCAGCACAACTGAAAAGCCCCTCACAGGCAGCTGAGGCAGGCAGGCAGTTGCAGAGAGTTTTTTTTTATATTTGGAAACGAGCAGAAGGTTCCGCAGATTAAAGGGCATCATACTGGGGGAGAAGAGAAGAGGGCCTGTGAAAAGTGGAATACAGGGGGCACAACATTTTCACCAGGCATTAGTAATAACTCAGGTAATCCACACATAAAAAATCCAAACAACTCCATAAGTAGAGTCATGTAATGAAGTGGAATAACACAGGGGAAAAAAGTATTGAACACGCTAAGAAAAAGCACTAAGGCAAGGAAAGGGAAGGAACGTGCTGGAATCTGTATAGAGAGTACAATACTTCACTCAAAATGTAATCAAGTACAATTTAAAATACCGATTTTATAAACTACTTAAAAAATACAAACTACACAGAAAAACTACTCAATACAGTAACGTGAGTAAATGTATTTCGTTACTTTCCACCTCTGTGAATTCATAGGCTCACAGAATGGAAAACATTATTAGCATTTCTCAGCTGTAAGCAATAATTCCAAACTTCAACCACTGGTCAGGGAGAGAACACTTTTGATTATGTTTTGCCTGAAGTATTTTCCTTCAGAAGGTAAGGTACTTGATTTTTCAGTGTAAAACAATAAGCCAAAAAAGGTAATTATGAAGCTTCTGAAATAGGAAAAGGAGGAAGAGAAACCAATGGAAGCTTCTCAAGCAGAGCAGTGACGAAGTAAAAGGTTGGATGATGGGATTTAGGGGATATGGAAGGCCAGGCACAGCAAGTTGATTGTTGGAAGTACTTAAGCTTTTTCCTTTTACACCCCAGTCATAGACAATAGTTGGTGAACAGGTAAATAAATTGTCCAGAATATACACATATAAAATCTGGCTGCAAAACTACTTTCATGGTCTTGGCCTAGGGTCAATGCGCTTGGACACAGTATATTCGTTTCTCTTTGGAGAACAAGAGAGGTCATTATTTCATCACATTATTTCTGCACGTCAAACCAAAATGATGGTTCATATAGATTTTTGGCTCAGAATAGCATCGCAAGTGTGGCTGCAGCCTGCAGCAGTGATGTGGGACCTCTGATCAGTATTAAAGGTGGGTTTGTTTATGTACAGAGATAAGTTACTGATGTATAGATACACTAAACACTATTACAAGGAATTTCACATCTCTGGATGTCATTTATATTACCATGAAGTAGATGACATATCACAAAAACACAAGACAGACTAAATATCAGAATACTTTTAATGAGGTTATAGGTTAGGTTTGTCACACCAAGTTTTAAATAAACTCTTTATATACAACTGTTACATTTCAATGAAAAACAACTTTGAAGTCAAACAGCTTACTAAATTCTAAAACACTTTTATACAGATTAATAGAAATTCTGAATACATATGGGCATTTTTTTTTCAAGTATATTTTTGTCCTCGTGCCTTTTGCATCCTTCCGTATGTATACAGTTACAAAAAAAAGCTGTACATACATTTTCCCACCCAAAACTATAAACATTTTCCCATCAAAGCATTTTATTTGTGTCCAGTGAGGACCTAGCTTACTGTGCTGTTACGGGGGGTGAACAGGGTGTGAGGGGGATCTTTCCTCCAGGGCTGGCTTGTCTTTTCGTAGGCAGAGGATCTACGGTGCTAGCAGTCAGCTGTCACAACAGCTGCCGCCGTCGGCATTACATCTAGCTATTTGAAACGAGAGGTCGGAGGGTAACCACTAGATAGGCATGCGCTGCACACATACTCAGATCCTATGTATTAGCTTCCCGTCAAACTTCCTATGACAGCTCGGGAGTACTGCTGTTGTAGACGTTGAGCCCACTGTTCACTTGGCACAAGACATGTAGTCATTCAGTCTTCTTGAATGACCAGATGCACAATCATTAACTGGTTTAAGTCTTCGGAAAAGACTGCTCAAGCCAAGATTGAGTTCCTCTCAACCCTTGGAGTAATTTTAAGTACACAGTGCAGTTTGGCATGCCAGCACCACACACACTTACGTACTCATCTGAACCAGCTTTGATCCCCAGCTTTTGCTACAAGTTAAGTTTCCGACGGCATTCCTTTTGCTCAGTGGACACTGAAAGTCAATGGGGACAAGGGTTCTCCAGCATGGGGGGGCTGAAATGTGTGTGTTTGTGTGCGAGAGATTAGATCTTCCCTTTAAGTGCACCTGACAACGCAAGAGCAACTCTGCTGCTCTCTTACGCCAGCTCCAGTCGCACTTCCTCCTCCTCCTCTGACAGACTTCTGAAGTTCTTCAACATTCATTCCAGGAGAGGTAGGTCCAAGGTCAGAATTGCTTGAAGAGAGAGGGGAGGGGATGGAGAGGGGAGGGGAGAGGCTCTAATGTCTGACACTTCAAGGAGACCAAGGCCTCTCCAGCAGGCTGTGCAATGGTGCATGTGCGGTCACAGTGTGTGTGCAAGCATGTTCGTGGATGTGTCGAAGCCCGGTGACTGTGTCACACCGAACACAGGGTGCTCATCTGCTGGACCTTGGCCAGGTCAGTGAGGAGCTGCTTGATTCGGCACTTCAGCTGAGGCAGGCGACCCAGTGGGTCTGGGGGCTCCAATTCACCGGTGAAATCCAACCAGCTCTCCAGAACTACGGATATAACGGGGGAAAAAGTCAACACCGCATCAATGATTGATTGATAGATAGATGCTGCCATGTTAACAGAATTTTCTGATTGCCTCAACCTTTTTCATGCAGAATCAACAGTCTCTGCTAGTAACAATCGGACTATTCTTTGCTACATGTAAAAGGGACGAGGCCGAGACGCATACGTTTGTAGACAATGGTCCAAAATTTTTGCTAGAGCTAATGCGTTGAGCTGATGAGTGCGTTTTTCAACTTTGTTTTCACTGTCAAATTTACTGTGAAATGCACAATACTACACAATATTTGGGAGAATTCAAACGGCAAATTAACTGTAGTTCCAATTATCTGTCAGGGTCATTAGTATGGTCACATTTCATAACCTTTGACCTTTACGTTTATGTTCAGTCCCTTCAGTGATCGTGGTCTTACCATCCAGCTCCTTCTCGATCAGGTCCATCCTGCCAGCCACCTGGTTCTGCACGTCCTCGATGTGCGTGAGCAGGTTCATCTGCCACTGTAGGCAGTTGCGGGCCTGATCAGCTGACCCTGCGTAGCTCTCCGTAACACAGCTGGCCAGGCATATGGCACCAGTGTCCTTCAGCAGAAAAAAACAAACAACACCTCACACACTGGTGTCCGACAAACAGATGCAGTCACAGGCACTGACCTGGTCAAATAGGTTTTTATGCTTGGAACACCATTAATTAACATTTACGCCCCTTGACACCAATATTCAATGTCATTTAGTGCTAAGAGGGTACACAGTTAGTCAAAAATCAATTGAATGGATCAACAATGCTATAGTGATATATCAAGTGTTTCAGGCATGCATTCACAATGTTAGAGACTTTATTCTCCACATTGTAAGTCATTGTGGCATGAAAATGTGTTCGAAGCCTTTATTTTAAGGTGAAAGAACTGCATTGTGTGTTGCTTTAATACCAAGTCAATGTGGTTCAACAAATGTTCTGATGAAATATACCGACATAAAAATGCTAAATTAAGCAACGGCTTTGCCCTTAGGGCCCAAACAGGCTGCAGTACCGACCTCCTCCTCCTTTGGTACGCATTGAGGGGCGTTGGCCGCTGGCTGTGCTCCCGGCTCTCCCGCTCTCTCGTGTGCATTTGGAGGCTTCTGGTAGCTGTGCTCGCTGGTGATGTATGTCTCGGGGAGGGCGCTCTGATTGAGATGCTCTCTGAGATGGATGCAGTCGGGCGCCCCACCCATGGGCTGCTCCTCGTCCGAGTTCACCCACGAGCGCGCCCACAAGTGCAGGCTGGGATTGTGCTTGTTCCTGTGAGGTAGAGAGAAGTGAATCATGATCATTAACTGAAGCTCTGACAGGAACATAGGTCTGTAAGGACTCTACAGTCGCTGACAAAAGTATTGGCACCCACATTTAGAAATGTTGGCTTTTAAGCAAAATACACACACTTTTGTATTGGAGTTTTTATTTTGGAGTTATTTGAGAAAACAAACAAACTAGGACCAATAGCTCAACACAACTGAAACAACAATTGGTTTCCCCACAAAATACACAAAATATCACCAAAATGCTGTGGGAAGTGAATACTGTCAAACTGACACAGTCAAAAGTCTTGACACCCTTCACAAAAAGTGTCTTTTGCACTGATAAAAGCACACTTTTCATTACTCTCAGCATTCCTGAGAAAATACTCAAGTTTACTCACTTTACATTTCTATTGGTTTCTATGTAGACAGTATGATTTTTCTCCAAGGATTTCCATAACATTTGAATAACTACCTACTGTATTCCCTTTATATGCAGCTGATTATCAGTGCCAGAGGAAGCAAAATAGGCCTACAGTATGACCTAGTTATTGCCATGCATCAGTTTAGACATGGTGCACTTTTCAGTGCATGCTTCATTCTTCCTCATCCAAACATACTGCTGTTCTATAAGCATGAACAAAACAGAATACTGAACCTTCTCAAAAAAAAGTGTGTGTGTATTTTGCTTAAAAAGCAACATTTCCAAAGGGGTGCCAATACTTTTGTCAGTGACTGTATATGTATCTGAATTCTTATTCAAGGGAATAAATATCAAGCCTGTTGATAAATAATTTGTGTTAACTACACAGACCATAGTGGAGTTCCCAGTGTACATGTATTGGTTATATCTGCACTTGAATGGTTGGAACAAAAACATTTTTATTCATTAACTCCTGAAGTGGGTATACACCAGGGGTTCAGTAGCAACATGTTCTATGGTGAAATACACAGCCCTCTTATCACAAAATATTCCATTACTTGCCTATTTTTCGAGTGCAGTCCGGCTATTCTGCATTAGTGCTCCAATGATAACTTTGCAGTGCTCCAACGTAACATTTCATCAGTATTTATAAAAAGAGAACGGTTTCTTAATCAGGTTTAGAGACACCTATACAGACATTTTAAGTTTCCCCCTTCATACAGGTATTGTAATAAATTACAACATACAAAATGAGGGATCTGTCTCATTAACGGCAATTAAAAGTATGTGCTTGTGTGGAGACCTTTTTGGAAATGATGGGTGTGTCTGACTTACTGGAGAATGTCCATCTTCAGCTGCAGGCCGTGCAGCACTTTCCTGACACTGTAGACGTCGGCCAACAGCTGATGGGTGGACATGATCTTCTTGGCATTCTGGTGGGAGTAGTTCTCAGTGAGGAACGACAGGCCGTACATGTGGCCCTTATTTAGCCAGTCTTTGTCGTGGCAGTACTTGGCACTCCATCTCTGCCCTAAGAAAGGTTTGGGGTTGTAAAAAACAACACAACTAGCTCAGTTTTATCCTTCTACAGTCGGTGGGAAAAGATGCCATTAGTAGTTGTCAAAAAACAGGGATGTGATTCTTCCGGATTAATCTGGAATTCCAGATTTTCCGACCTGAAAACGACTCTCACAAATCGTACAGATCTGCCTACTTATTATAAGCCTGGTCAGAGTGCTGCAGAGAGTTTAGTTTGACTGGGCTACCCCAACGTTCGGAGGTCCTGTGCTGTGTGTAACAGACTGCTGTAAAGGGCAACGGGGTTTGTGCTTCTGATTCCCGTCTTTCATATCACTACGCCAGTAGTCTGTTGAATTATGGGATTCCATTGAAAGTGAAAGCAGACTAAGCAGGTTCATCCGGAAGAATCACATCTTTGAAAAAAACCTTTTCAGACAACACAAATAATGCAATTTTGTCATCACAGGAAAACAGAGAAAAACACAAGAACATCCACATGTATATGGCCAAACCCTTTTGAGGTACTGAGGATTAAATATATTGTGAACCGCAAAACACTACCAAGTTATTTTTGTTAATCCTGTCTGTTCTGTTCTGTTCTGTGTGTGTGTGTGTGTGTGTGTGTTCGTGAGAGTGTTACCTGGGGGATCTCTGCAGATGTAGCAGATGTACTGGTCAGGGATGCTGTCCTCCAGCAGACCCATACATACGCTGTGCTGCCAGCACATGCACTCCTCACACTAACAGACATAAAGAGAGAGAAATATAGAGAGGGAGGGAGAGAGACAGAGAGAGAAGGAGAAAAAGAGAGAGAGAGAGAGAGAGAGAGAGAGAGAGAGAGCAGCGTCACATTAAGTATCCCCCATTTCTAACAAGTATGAGTCATTTGTGGGGGCAGAGCCGCACCTGGATCATGAAGCCGTTCTCCTCATCCATCTCACAGATGCAGCGCACGATCTCATTAGCTGCCGTCTCGTCCTCGTCAGGGAAGTCGTCCATAGCCAACGACTCCAGGTCCTGATTGTACTCATCTCCACTTAGTAGCAGTGACTCTGTGGTCGAGTCCTCCAGGAAGTCAATGTCCGAGAGGTCTGCAGGGAGGACAGGAGAGGCAGCCTTTGAAAAACACAGCGAAAACTACTGCACCGGCTAAACTCATTTCACAGCTAGAGCATGTTGTCACTTCTTGAGTTACGAAGTTAGCAGAGGCTGGTTGCTTACTTTCCCCAGTGAGGTCGATGGACAGGATGGCGCGGGGGTAGTTATGTTTGGAGGAGGCAGAAGAGGAGGAGGATGTATGAAGGGTAAAGGCGCTGCCAGCGGAACGGTGGAAATTAGACGGAGACGACCGCTCCAGGAAAGCCAGGTCCTCTAGCTCAGAGTAACCTACACACACACACACACAAAGAAAATCTTAAAAACACAGCCTGAGACTGTAAAATGCATGGCTCTAGATCACATTGTGGACTTAACATACACCATATTTCAGTTTTAATAGGAATAATGAAAATAGATCACCAAATTATACCACCAAATGAACACAACGCAAATGTGACAACAATGGTATAAGCTGGATAAAGGACTCCGCATTTGGGTATCAGAGGTATCTGCTTCACGTTGTGGTCGCATTACCACGTTAATCGTGCATTAACTTCTGCCGTGCCATGTCGTCCATTTATGCCTTACATATTCTTCATCAGATCTTTAACTTGGGTATGGCAAATATGGGCAGTGGGCATAACTTGGGTATGGCAAATATGGGCAGTGGGCATAACTTGGGTATGGCAAATATGGGCAGTGGGCATGTTAAGGATGGAAAGGAAAGCCCAACTGAAGGTCTCACCATGCTGTTTGGATTTCTTCTTCTTCTTTTTCTTCTTCTTCTGTTTTAACTTAAAGGGGTCCTTTTCTTTTCTGTCCTTGCGGTCTTTGTCCTTCTCTTTCTTTCTGCCTGAAAAGATAAGATCAATTCATAAAGATTAGGGGTGTAACAATCCATCGATCTGTATTGATGCATTGACCTAAAAGCAAACAATGCGGTTGCATCGACATGACATGAGATGAGACATTATTTCCGCAAACTAGCCTACTTTGCGTAGCCAACCTAATTCCACAGTAAATGTTTGTTCATTGTGTACAGTATGACTTCAGCTTCCATCTTTTGCATTTGTGAATTCATGGAAACAAACAAGGTTATATCAAAATAATGAAATTGTTGGCATAAAGAATCGAGATAATTTCCAAACATATGGAATTTTACATTGCTGATTATGTTTTGTGCTTAACACTACAAGGTTCATTTTCTTAATGTTGTCTAAAGTTTTAGCAACAATAATAGGTGAAGTCACTCAAAAGTACATCTAAAACATTACTGGACAACATTCAGCCTGAGTTAGGGTCACGTGTGCGCACAGAAAGCTAGTGACTTACCGATCAACTGGCACTTCTTTTCTGTCTTTATGCAAAGTCCTGTGGGAAAGCACACAGAACAGAAGGAACAGGTCCAAAATTAAGGTAACAAACTGCCTTTTTAAATAGCTTACAATGTTTTCCCCCCGCAAAACCACTAATCAAACCAGTCTGAACATTTCAAAACTGAAAGTTAAATCAAGGACATTTGTGCGACAAATGTGACCGGCGCACAAAATGTCAGCAACATACCCGTGTCCTTCTCAATGACCTTCTTGAGGATCTTGTCATGGAGGCTCTCGAAAGCTTTTTCCCGCGGTGGTGGAGGCAAAGACACCTCAGTGCTGTCAGAGCTAACCGAGGCTGACGAGCGCTTTTTCTTGCAGAACTTCGGAGGCCTCAAACAGTTCCCGGCGTAGTCCAGCTGCAGACTGTGGCTATGGGAGGAGAGGGCTGGCACACAGAAAGAGAGATCAGGGCACAGAAAAACATGAGCCTTTGCAGACCTGAATATCACCCAAAATGGCAGTATTACACTTTTTCATATGCAACTTCAACCTTCACAAATAACATCACTACTGAAGTGCAGAACAGCAGAGCATGAGAAACAATTTGTCACATCAGGGAACAGACAGTAGTCTACTGGGGTGGACTCTTCATGTTAACTTCGTCCAACCCAACTCACGTATGAGTTACAGCATTTTCATTCGAGGTGAGTTCAAATTCGGCAAAGAGTAGTGAACGTTCAAGACAAACATATTTTATCTGAACAGTTGAACTTTTGTAAACATTCAATTTTAACAGTAATGTTAGGTCCAGCTCCCTTAATGTATGTTTGCAGAGAACTACCTCCTCAAACTGTTTGTGAGTGTTTGCAAACGTTAACAATGTTTGCAATGTTTGACAACTTTTTGCAAATGTTTGCAAATTGGAAAGCACCTGTTTCTCACTTTGAATAATAAAAAAAAAAAAAAAAAACACTTCAAGGCAAACCCATTGGCAGTCTCAATATTCTGTAAAAACGGTCAGGCCTGCTTGACCTGTCTGCTTACAAGAGGAGGTGGAGACGGTCCTGCGTCTCTTGTTATCAGGGACCTCCAGGGGAGTGCTGGTGGGCATGGAGGCGGAGGTGGCCCTGGTGCGGCCAACTCTGTCTGGGGATCCAACCTCCGCCTCCTGCTCCTTGTCTGTATTGTGGTAGTACTTAAGATGGTAGTCCAGAAGCTTGGCTTTCCGAAAGGCCTTGGAGCAACCAGGAATTTTACACTTGAATTTGTTATGGTCCAGATCGATGCACTCATTCAGAGATGTAGGGTCCTCTGATCGCTTGGTGCTCATGACTGGGAACGGACAGCAAAGGGGGTGGGGGGGCATTCTTTAAAACAGCACTCATATTTTACACTATTCTATGGCATTCCAGATTAACATTCAAACTTGTATAATTATCAATATGTACTTACTTGGTTCCCTTGCATGCTTATTTGCCTTGGGTGTTCTCACAGCAGCCTTGGGAGCAACGGCTAGAAAAGAAGAACAGAGGCTTAACTACTCTGATATCCTAGGTGTTATACTACATGTTTTTCCTGTTTTGAGCATTAACCTCAATGTGTGCCTTCCACACATTATTGGAAAGTAGGCACCCAGGGGAACGCAAGTAATGTATTGTAGATTCAAATGTATCTCTAGGAGGTTCTCATGTTAGGAGGTTCTTATCAGCTGCTATGTTATAGGACATGCACGCACCATCCTAATCTAACATATTTATCGATTTACTTTCAGTTTTGCATCTGTAAAGAACCCTTCCGCTCTGTGGCAAATGTATATAACCACAGAGAAAACCCACTGTCTCTTACTTGCAAATGCAACAGCTTGCTGTGTGTGAAACTGCCTATTTAAGACCTTGCAAGCAAAAACTATGAGATGCAAATGACTTTTACAGAGAAACGTTAACACCCTTTCTCCACCTAACAGCCTATACAGTACATAATAAGATGGGGCAGTTCTTCAACCACCTCAAACCAGCTCATTTGCACTACTCTCACACTAGAGCTTAGATCGGGCCCAAACAATCAAGCCCGACCCTACCCGAGCCCCGTGCACATTGTGCCCGAGCCCGACCCGGCCCGACATATTAACTGTAATTATGAGCCCGAGACCGATTTAAACCTGACATTTATTTTTAAATACGTGGGCCATTATAACTGACGTTCTCAACTACAATTCCGAGCTGTTTCAGCTACAGAAATCCGTTTAGAATTATATTAATGAATAATGCAACGGAGGATGAAGAATGTAGGCTAAACTATGTTTGTTTATTCAGAATGGAATGGATTGCAAATGAATCCGAATGAAGAAACGTAAGCCACTTACAACATAAAATTATGTCCCTGCAGCAAAACTCAACGCATTTCTCTGTGAGGGCTTGCCTCACTCTCAGGTGTAGGCCCTATGCTTGGAGAAGTGACAAAAGAGGACACTGAAGGCTGGCTATCATTATTTCTGCCATGGAAAGCCTGCTTCATGTTCATCTTAAAGTCTTTTTGCTGTCATAGGTGAACATCGTGCGCACTTAATGCATACCTGACAAATGCATACCTCCGACTTTTCTCCAAACTTGCTCGAAGTTTTTTCTCATTTTGTTTCTTTACATCTTCAAGCTTCACGTTGCACTTAAGCTACACAATACAGCACAGCAGGCCCAGTGTGATTCGTGCGAGTGGAGAAGCTGCGCATGACACGTGTTGCGCAGATGACATTACAAATGACATTTTGTAACTCTGAGCCTAACTTGTATAACTTTTTATACACTTGTTACTTAGGCCTACTTTGATAAATATATAATATTTCTGAGTCTGGCATAGCTTTAGCTCCCCACCCAAGTAGGCTAATGATTTAAAAAAAAAAAAAAAGCTTAATCAAGGGCTCGGGCAGAGAATCTAAACTCTATCTTACACAGCATCCACGGATGTTCATTTACATTGTGCATTCTAAAATACAGCAGCTTGCGCCATTGTTTTACCTGTCACCAAAGGTGGAGATTTCTCTTCCAGCAGAACGTGATTAGTCACTTGTCCATCAACCAACTTCTCAGTTAATGGACTTGGTGATGAGCCAAAGGATGGAGGTACGGAAGGTGGTGTAGCAGGAAGCACAGGCAAGGTGTTGTGAGGAGATTCCGTTCTTTTCTCAAAGTTTTCCATGTCTTTCTCTGGCAGGAGAAATAACACTTTATAAATATAACTTCTGCCTTTCAATTTCCAGTCTTTTACATTACATTTATTCATTTTGCAGACGTTTTTATCCAAAGCTACTTACAAAAAATGAGAAATAACATTCAAGCTACAATGCAGTTTGCATGTTTTGCAGTTTTTGCCATGAAAAAGTTAACAAGCTAACAAGCGAAGTGCTTAGTCAGTCTATAAAGCTTTATTATTTGGTGTTGGAATATTATGGAAGCTATGTAACTCGCTGTTGCAGGTTCCTTTGCCATGGTTGATTTCATTTCATATCCTGTCTTTTTCCGTGCTGTTCCGATCTTGTGGAAAGACCTGTGGCCATGTCAGGAGCTCAGCTCTTCGTGGCTTAGGTCAGCACAATTTTCAAACACAATTAGAAACTTGCTGAACTAATCAGAGACTATCACAATTACATGGTGACTCCATAATGGACCATAATGTGAGTATCCTCCTGCTTACCGTTAGGCTGTGGAAGATCTGTGTTTGAGTGCGGACTAGTGTCTTTGGGTGCGGGTGAAGGAGGACATATTGGGTCAAAGTTGGTGGCAAGCCTCTGAGATCGTCGTCTTCTCTGAGGTGAGCTGGATGAGGCAGCTGCCTGTGCACCTATCAAGACTATCAAAAGACTTCACTTGCATGGCTTCAACTTTGAAATAATGCTCTATTTTATGCTTTCCACATTTCACCTGCATTTCATGTCAGGTGTTTTGAGTCGTGCTAAACGAACTGTTTATCCATTAAATTAGCTAAAGACATACGTTTCACTCTGAGAATGTTTGATTTGGAAATAAAACCTAACGGTAGGGAAACATGCCGGCGAAGCGAAGCAGTGCTCCATTCATTTCTGTTGGGAGCAGATGACGATGCCGTTGACAAGAGAATTGGGCAAAGCGAGCGTAAAAAGTCAGGGAAGGTTGAATCCAAGGAGGGGTGGATTTTGCGGTCAATGGCCAATCAGATTGATTGTTGTCGCCTTTGATGGTTGGAACATTGTAGGACTACAGCATCAATCGGTTAGTTAGATTAAAACAACAGCCTGGAAGGTTTACTACAGGGTTGTTGTTGTTTTTAGTACATTAAACATTTCATCTTGGGACTCTGGAATGGAATGACTCTTCTGATATGAAGACAAGTAACTGGACAGCCAACTAGCGGTCACACCAGCTCCCCAAAAATGACACACCCACACAGAACAAAGAAAGCCTTTTGCTTCATTGACATGTATCTGTACCGTAAGAGTTTCACTGCACATTAAGTATAGTATATAAGTATAGTTTCCCTCACGGGATCAAAAGAGTATATATACTTATATACTGATAGTCTGACGAACCTGTTTGAGGAGCATCAGTGAAACTGTGGCTGGAGGCTGGGGAACAGCTGGCCTCACCCTCCTCTGCCCCTTGCCTCTGGCTGCTGCTGGATTCTCCAGAGTCATGCTTGAGCCGCCGGTTACGCAATCGGACAGGGGATGGGGTGCCCTGCACAGCCGGGAAAACTGCAGCTCTGCTGTCTACAGTGGAAGCCTCGGAGTCCACAATCCTCTGAAAAGACAGGAAAGGAAGTATGAGACTTTACCCCATTACCACGATGAGTACAAATGATAAACTTCTAATATATGTACATTTGAAATATAGAAAAACAAAGCCAGACAAGGCCAATAGCCTAGATCACAACTGCAGTCCATTCAGGAGATGCTTGAACTAGTCAATTCAGTTGAAAATTGTCAATTCAGCACACTCTTGGGCCTTTGACATCAAAACTATAGCACAGCTGATAAAAACTGAGACAGCACCTGCTGAGTTGTGACTGGCACGTCCTTTGGCTCCTCCTTACAGTCCATCTCCTCTTCACTGCCTCCTACAACATGCATAGAAAAGTTCAGCATCAACACGCCACCTCACCACTGCTACTTTCAAAACAGAATGGCTCTGTTCAAAGTCACACCTAGATAGATAGATAGATAGATAGATAGATAGATAGATAGACAGATAGATAGATAGATAGATAGATAGATAGATTCTTTATTGATCCCCAAGGGGAAATTCAAGGTCACCTGCTGGCTGTAGACGAAGCCTCTTGGAATTACAGACACTGCCCTGTCTTCTCCTTTTCTTGGCGTTGCCCATCTCTTGGTGATCAGATTGGGACTTGCAGTCATCCTCTCCTGCCGACTCTGTGTCTGAAAGCGGCAACAAAGGTTTAACCATCTATATACTTCTGTGAATGACCACATCTGATCATAACAGTCCTGCACTACAGTATGTCCTGAGGCCATGGATAATCAACATGGTACAGCATATCTCTGTGTATTTGATTTGTCAAAGGTAGGCTTCTTTTTAGCTCTAGATCAAAGACACATCCTGTGAGGTGGAGTGCAAAGTCTTGACTTTGCATTGACTTATACCGTTTTTAACTCCAAAGCATGGCATGAAACGTATGCAAGTAGTGATACATAGAGGAGAGATGGTTGATAACAGAAAAATAATAAATACATCAGCCATATCATATGATAGCAAGATACCTGGTCTTTCTGATTCTCGGTCCTCCTCTTCCTCCAGGTTGATCTCCTCCTCTTCCTCCTCCTCCTCACAGTCAGACATCTGCTCATCTTTGTTCTTGTTGCTGTTTACACTTGTGCGTGGCCTGCAGCCTCCTTTGCTCTTCGCAGCTGCAGTGGCTGCCTTCACAAGTGCAATCCAGTCCTTTTTTTCAGAACATACACAAACACAGAAACATAACACTGCCAGATCACAGCTAGGTGTAGGCCTAATCAGAACAAACAAAACCCCAAAAGAACAGACTGGGCTCCTTACCTGTCCTTTTGCATCTTCAGGCATCGATTTAATATGAATTCTTTTCACACATCTTATTACACCATCGTAAAATTGGACTGTGTAAGTACCTAGAAAAAACAATGTCCAGTTAAACTGATAGAAAATCATTTTGTAAGTTACTCTACAGGCACCGTAACCATCCCACTACTAAGGTGACAAGCTCAACTCATAACTATCAAATATCTACTTCAAAATGTAGGTCACCTGTCACTGAAGCATACTTTCAATAGCAAATGTTTCAAGAAGACACTTAGTACAGAACAGTTAGATCACTTAAGCATTTGTGCGTCCTTAAGAAATTATAGGGAAACTGACCCTCTTTGTTGACCTTCTCAATCTTTGCTGGATAGTATCGGCAGTCGGTCCAACGAGCCAGGACCTCCTCACCATCTCTCAATTCCTAAAGGAAATCAGAAAAGGCAGACAGAAGTTAACTATGGACTACTACTCCATGTTGCAAACTGGCTGATAAACACCTAATTAACATGATAAAAAAAATGTGAATACAAATGTAACAATCAAGTGGCTTTTATATTCCAAGATGCACTGTACATCAATATGAAATCATGATTATATGAAGATGCTTTCAAATAATAAAATGTGCAGGCTCTCTGCTACATTCATTGAGTCAAAACACACACACACACACAGTGAGAAAATAAAATACCAGGTTGTTTGGTCAATTTATTTGAGGCTAATTTAAAATAACTACAGGTCTACCTGCTTCTTTATAAATGACAATTGCATAGAGATGCCAATCAACAAACTTAAAAATGAGACCCAGATGTCTGTATGAAAGAAAACAATAATCTGCTTAAACCTAATGCAATATGAAGGATGATGTCCCAACAAAATCTAAGAACTGTTGGTCAAGATGCATTCGATGGAAAAACCCAAACAATGGTGAGACAAGCAATTAAAACAGCCAGATCACTGCAAATTGGTGGTTGAAATATATACTTGTCTTGGCTGTGGTAACTCTGTTTGGTCCTCTGTGCTCTCTGTACATCCAGGAAGCTCAGGTAGGCGAGATGTTCTCATCTCGCCGAGTCTCTCCTGGCAGAAATGTTTGCGAGATATGCATGATTACTTTACTTTGATTATAGCAGAGGGGTGTTACTCATAACAGCGGACAATTCTAATCTGTTTTTATGAAGACATTATCTTCTCTAACAAATGGGTACCTACCAGGTCTGGGTATGTATAGTAATCATGGCAATATACATGTATCTACAGTTTAGGATTTATTTCATGCTGTCGAGTGTGCATTTTGTGTATAAAAGAGAAGACACCTACAGACATCTCCTCTTCCTCTTTTAATCCTTCCTTCCTTAGGGTTGGCTTCTCAAGAGGCCTTAGGCGGTTACTGTCCCAGAAGATCCATTCGTCATAACGGTGGCTCCAACGGTCAAAATGCACTAGCATTTTCCCTTCATCATAGTCAATCTTCTCAATGCGAGAAGGGTACCTGTATTTTTTAGAAAGAACCAAATACTTATATTACAGACACAGCCAATCCTTTTGATTACAATTCCCCTTAAAAGCTCACGATTTACCATTTCTGAAGATAGTCCTGGGCCTCAACTCTTGCGCCCACCTCAAAGTTGATTCCTGGCCGACAGGGAGGCTTTTTACTCATCCTCACAAATCTTTCGGTTATGCCTGGGTCTACAAACAAGATAAAACAGAATAATTGTTCTTATTTCTCCTGCACAGCGTAAATGTTAAAGTAGGACAGAACAGTATCACAAGAGAATACAAGATGGGGTCAGCCTTAAGACCCAAACGACAACTAACGGGTAGTTCACTAACAGAGTCCCGTTAAGTTAAAAACTTTGCAACCAAGACGAATGAAAAAAGTTAAGCCAAGTTTATATTAGGAGTTTTGCTGCTAAATATAGTAATTGCTGACACAGCCAAACAGCTAACAAATGCCACACTGACACACAACTGTCAGTGACGAAACTATGATGGGTTTATGGAGTTGCTACGTTAACGTTAGCTGCCAGAAACTGGCAAACGTCCAAACTAGATCGCTGCATAATTTAGCTAATAAGTAGAAGAGCTTAACAGGCATAACTTATCGTTACCGTCAGACAGATACTTTGTACCATCTCTCGTTAGCCAGGTTTGGCTTTGGCTTGTCAACGTTAGCTGACAACTTCTTGCTAGAGAACAAAACCCAATGTAGGCAGCATAAGGCAATCTCCAAGTGACATCCCTCGCAAATGATCTAACCCCCAGTGAATGGGTCTGTAAACTTGACATGGTGATTTAAAACTCGAACGGTCTTAAAATATTTCGGTCAGAAAGCTGGTTATGTATCTAATGTTAGCTTCTGTCGATGTGCAAGTATTCCCAAGCTAACTGTTAGCTAACAATTCCAAATGTTAATGTAACAGAACAGAACTGTACCATGAAACTACGGAAAAAGGATATTCACTTATAAGACAATTAACGTTTGTTTAGATTCTATGTGGTTTATATTACTGAACTAACTGACAAACCGTGTACGATTATAGGTGAACTAACTAACTGAAGCAAATAGACTTGACTTACCCTATTAGCTCTCGAGCGTTGGTTAGGGCTAAATTAATGTTAGCTAATCTGTTTCTCATAGTTTGCTAACGTTAGCCAGTTAACAGCTTGTTGGCGATGCTTTGCATGTAAACTTCAAGGCAAAAACATTTTGTGGAAAGAACACAACCTTATTGTAGACAATGATTCAGACAATGCCATAAAACACTTGTATCAGAGTACTAGCATAATTTCCCAATAACTTCAACGTTCCTGACTCCGTTAGCGTTCACGTAGCCCTAACTCTAGTGGGCTGGCTAACATTTGCCATTGCAGTCTAGCAACAGTGACCTGCTAGCGAATGTTACCTAGCCAGCCTGCTAGCTAAGCAGATAACTCGCTAAATGTAGAGTAACGTTAGTTTTTTTTTCTAACGGAGAGCTTGCAAGAAAAAGCCAGGCAAGTAAACGAACTGTCTCCATAGGATATATGACATTAATGTTGTTCATTACACACTTTAAGGTTGCACCAGTTTACCTTTGCAAATGCATTTAACGCTAAAGGATATACAGTATTTTCAAACACTGACTTTTCTTTTCATTCTTCTGCTCAGATATGATATGTTAACCCTCACACACAGAGGGCGTCAGTACGGAGTACGGACATCTGTACAGGGGCCACGTAGTACGCAAGCATACGCGATGACGTAATCATACAAAAACATCGAAGATTATAATAACAACAACAATAACAGCCACATAACAACAATAATAAAAGTAATAATAATAACTAATAATAATTACAATAATGTTGTAATATTAGATATAAGATAAATATAGAAAGATTCTTAATCATGAGCTGATTTTCTATTTGAGTAATGATTTTCGTGTTTTACATGTAGGCGAATGACTGTCACTGTATTTTTTTTTTGTGACATTCTGTTGCTGTACCATTTATGTGGTTCTTCATGTGTTGTTAAAGTACATAAACAATGGCCAGCTTCTTGTACACATGAAAATATCAAATAAGTCTTATGTCAGCTCTCATCAAAGGAGATAAACAGATCATTTTGTTTTTTAGCCAAAGACTGATCTTTGTCATTGTACCACAAAATGGTACAAAAAATGAGTAACCTTGACCTGGGCAGATCACTGTGCATGTGGATCTTGGACTTTCTCAGTAACAAACCACATGCAGAATGTACGGATGGGGAAACATTCATTATCCACCCTCCTACTCAACACAGGCACACCCCAGGGCTCCGTCCTCAGCCCCCTTATTCCATATTTACACATGACACCAGTTTGTCAAGTGCTGAACCTCCTCTCTGTAGGCTGCCTCATTGTTCTCCCATTCATGCTCTCCCATTCACCACACTAACACGATTGTCAAATTCGCTGACGACACCACCATAATAGGCCTGATTTCCAACAACAATGAGGCAGCCTACAGAGAGGAGGTTCAGCACTTGACAAACTGGTGTCTTCAAAATAACCCGGACTTAAACACTTCCAAAACCAAGGAAATAATAATGGACTTTAAGAGATCAAGGCGAACTGAGCACTCTGCCCTCTCCATTCATGGAGAAGAAGTAGAGAGGGTGGAGAGCTTTAAATTGGTGTGCACATCTCAGCTGATCTTACCTGGACTACGCACAGCACCAGGTGGGAAAAGCACAACAGAGGCTCTACTTCCTGAGGAAGTTAAAACTCACTCACCTCCCTCTCCACCTGCTGACCAACTTCTACCGGTCAGTGATAGAGAGCATCCTAACCTATTCCTGCAATGTGGTTCTCCAGCTGCACAGAAAAGAAAGGACCTGCAGTGGGTGGGCTGCTGAGATGAGCACCATTGCTCAGTCACAGACATCTACAATGGTAGACTGCAGAAGAAAGCCAGTTGTCTTCAAGGACAGTACACACCATGGTCACTCTCTGTTCTCACTACTGCCCTCTGGAAGGAGATTCAGGTCCATCAAGTCAAAATCAAACAGGTTAAAAAACTTCTAAAAAGCTTCCACAAGCTGTCAAATCCATAAACCCAAATGCTAACTGAAAGAACTGTTATCACACCTGGGACTGTTCTGTTTGTGCGTGTTGCTGGTTTGTCTGTCTGTTTAGCACTGTATGCACTTTTCATCTACCCTAATCTCTTATGCCACTTTTAAAATCTATTTATTGATTTTATCCTGGCATGACTGTTGTATTTTTAATGATGTGTTATGCCGTCAATGTGGAGCTGCTAAACTTCTTTTCGTTGTTTGTAAAGCAATGATAAATAAACTATTCTATTCTATTTTGAGAGGCATGGCAGATTCTCATTTCATTTTATTCACTTAGCTGATTCTAATATTACCCGTAGACTTATATTTTACTGAGGATATCCTTTATACTATCATGAACCTAGCCTAGAAATTAAGGCTAGACGCAAATGTAATTTTGTAATAATTTGTAGCAAATAATAATCTTGATGTGGGTCTGGCTCGTCAGGCTAATCATGAACATGAAAAATGGGGCTAGAAATATATAACAGCAGTGGGCGGCAGTGGCTCAGGAGGTAGAGGAGTTGTTCAGGAACCAGATGGTTGCAGGTTTGAGACCAGTTCCTCCTGACAAAACACTTAACCCCAAAAGTGCTGCTGATGTGCCAGTTGGTGCCCTGCATGGCAGCCTTTGGCATTGGTGTGTGTGTAATAAAAATGTATTATATAAATAAGCAATATAAATGCAGTTTGTTAAACAGTACATCTATAAGTTTAGTTGTATACACCTAGTTTACTACTTTTTACTTAAAATATGTATAAGAAACTAAAAGGTGTGCTAGAAGAATATAACTATCTTCACTAGTTTACTTATACCTAGTTCTCATTACTTACGAGTTTACTAAACTGATGGGCCAATTTAGTCAAAATAAGTAACATACATATATAGTACATAAGTGATAAAATTAACTTTAAGTATATCTTTTTTGGTAAGGGATGGCACTCCACACCATCGCTGGAAACAACTCTCCTCTCCACTTCTCCAGACTCTCGGGACCTTGATGGACCCTGATATCCAAATGCTAAATTTGTTTTTATGTGAAAAGAGGAGTTTGGATCATTGAATAACGGTCCAGTTATGTCTCTCCTTAGCCTAGGTAGGACACTCTAATCTTGTCTCTGATTCGGAGTAGCTTGACACTAAGTGCCACTTTCCCGGACACGTCTGTGCATGGTGGCACAGAGACTCCAGCCTCAGTCCACTCCTTGTGAAGTTCCCCCAAGTTCTTGATTCCCTCAAGGCTGCAGTCATCCTTGTTGCTTGCACACCTTTTCCTACCACACTTTTCCCTTCCAGACAACTTTCCAAGAATATGCTTTGAGCACTATTACAAAGCTGAAGCGCTTGATAGAGCTATACCCATGAGCCTTCTTTTCTTTGATTGTCTAACCCAGTGTTTTTCAACCACTGTGCCGGGGCACACTAGTGTGTCGTTAGAGATCATCAGGTGTGCTGCAGAAAATTACCCAAATGTCTTTCACTGGTCCAGAAAAGCAACTGTTGCATCAAATAATTTATAACCACATGCTCTCATTGATTGTATGTTTGCACTATTTGTGGTATGCAGGCATTGTACAACGGGGGCCCCATATCCTGTATTCACAGAATCCTCACATATCCAGTTCATAACAACAATTAAATTAGATAGTCACCTACAAATGAAACAGAGGGCGCTTGTTTTATTGAGCAGGTCTTGCATAGAAGCCATAATAAGGCCATATCTGTGTATTATTTGAAATTTTAGGCTATGGTATGTTTATTTTTTCTTCACACAGGATGTTAGTGTGCCATGGGACATTTTAAGTGTCAAAAGTGTGCCGTGGCACAAAAAAGGTTGAAAAACACTAGTCTAACCCTCTGTAAAGCGCCATGAGACATGTGTAATGTTTTGGCGTTAGAAGTTCAATTAAATTGAAATTGATCAGCTGGAGACTTCGCTCACTGTCATGCACAACGGACAGACTGAGGAAGTAATTTGTCCCCAGGGCCATTGAACTGTTAAATGATTCACTAAAGGAAGAGTCTGTCTGCCTCTCCACCTTCTCCAAGACTGACTGTCCACTGGCCTACTGTTTTTACTGCTGAACTGTTTACAGGCTATATTAGCACATATATAAACATACATAAACATACATAAAGGATTGTGGCCGTACTTAATACTTGACCAATGGCTGTAACCCTAATACTTCAACCTATTCTTGCACTGATATAGTTTTTTTTTTTTTTTATATTACTTTGTCTACATTATTCTCTTATATGTCCATATTTATTTTATGCTGGTCTCTAGACTTTATTCTTGCACTGTTGCACAGTTGGACTTAGTTATTTGCACACTCACTCTCATAGAGCGCCTTACCATGCATACAGAATGCAGGCTCAGTCCCTGCCCTAGCTTTCAAGTTTTGCCCCTTTCAAACAGACAGTAAAAGATAGAGTCAACGCCCGTCTACGGACTTATCCCTTATTAGACATTCTCTGATAGAGGTTTCAAACATAGACAGTAAAAGGTTTCAAACCGGGCGGGCGCCTAGCTAATCACATGACCGGGATGGGCCTTGATCACGTGATCCACCGTGTGATGAGCAGGCATTCTCTGAGCAGACTGAGATGTAACCTTTCACCCGTGGAGGGAGTTCCTTCACAGCTGGGAATTTAAAGCACTGTGAAAGAAACGTTTAACTACAAACTGTAAGTTTATTCAAATAAGTTGCCCTTTCGCCCTCAGAGGGTTGACAACAGTATTTGTTAAATTGACTAGCTTACATTAGCCATAGCCCTTTCAGATGGTCTTTTGTTAGGCTGTTGTGATGGGATGGGTCTCTTCTGTAGCTAGCTTTGTCGTTAGCTAGCTAACAGCTAACCTTAGCGGGTAAACATCTATTTTTTGCGCAATTCTTTTTTTTTTTAATTGGGTGTTTAAAACATCATTTAGCGGTGGTATTCGGGATAGGAAGGCTTCATGTGATGTTTGGCTATGAGTAACGTTTGTTTTGCTCGTTAGCCGGTTGGAACATAGTTGCACATAATGCACATGAATGCATTGCGTCCCTGGTAAGCTAACCCCGTGTATTGCGGCTAGAATATGATTGTTGTGCAGTCTACCCACGCACATTTGCTATATCAGATGTGAATTTTCGTGGTTCCTAGACTACAAACTCGTCTGTGAAGATTATTTTAGGGGATTTACCTCAGCTTGAATGCATCATGAACTAGCTTACCTTGTACTCAAATGACGTTACCAACACCAATTACATGTTAGTATGCATTTCCCATCTGAATGTTTCCAGTTCATTCCACCGATAAAACAGCTCGTCACCGACGCATCGTGTTATAAAAATCGTACGAAAAAATATTGATGTACTTGATGGGATGTTATTCATCTCTAGCCTGGGGTAACCCAGAGGAACCTTCCCATTCTCAATGTCAATCAGTTTGGTGTTAGCCAGGCTAAATCAGTCATCTCTATAATGCTGAATTGCAATGCTCTCAACAAGAAAATCTTGATATCCTAGTCGTAAGGTAAAATTATGTGCTTTTGCTTTTATGTGAATTACAGGCTTCCGCCCTGGGATGCAATGGAGGAGTTGGGGGGTAAGTTGCCCCAAATGTCAGGTGCAGCATGAATGACTGAGCCCTGTTCTTCTAGCACTTTCAACTCTAGTCTACCCCATTTGCCTCACGTTGGCTGTGCCCATGGCATCCAGTTATCCTCCTCCATTGGAGGGTTCTGTGGAGGTAAAGGAGGGCTTCTTGTGTCCGCTATGCCTGAAGGACCTGCAGTCCTTTTACCAGCTGCAGGACCACTATGAGGAGGAGCACTCGGGAGAGGAGCGGCATGTACGTGGTCAGATAAAAAGTAAGTGACCACACTGACCTTATTTACTCCCCACATATGCTCACTATCTCACACATACCGTATGTAACACTTGCCGCTCTGTACATTAATGAGTTTCTTTAGACATCACTGCTTTCACTGTCTTGGTATTTCAATATGTATTCTACAGGAGTGTCAGCATGTCTGACGTTTTTTTTTAAACCATGGTCATTTACTCCAAAGTGAAGAGTGCATACATTGGTTTCACTGACGGCAAGTGGTTGAGCTTTCAGCTGTCCCTGTATCTTAACAGGTCTGGTGCAGAAGGCCAAGAAAGCCAAAGACAAGCTGCTTAAGCGGGATGGAGAGGAGAGGAATGAGACCAGCTATGAATCTTTTTATTACGGGGGAGTGGACCCATACATGTGGGAACCACAGGAGCTTGGTGAGTCTCCAGGCAGTTTTCCCACAGCTGGGGAAATTATGACAAATGGAAATAATGATTGTGGAAAATGAAATGATCTGGGCAGAGGCCCTAAATATGATCCTGTAACTCAGCAGGCAGAGCAAGCTAAAGGCTTGTGTTTGAGTACTGACTGTATATCAGGAAAATGTAAACCTTAAATGTTAAACATTTAGTTTCAGATATGTAATAATGTCATGATGAACAAACAGGTCTTTTTTTACGTTGTTTACATCCTTGATGCAGCGTATCATGACAAACTTGGTTCAGAGTATGACTTAATACTATCCTATATAATATATTTTGGCTTTCAGGAGCTACCAGGAGCCATGTAGACTTTTTCAAAAAACACAGAGCTGAAAGGATTGACCACTATGTGGTTGAAGTTAATAAACGCATCATCCGACTAGAGAAGGTAAAGGAAACAAAAAAAGTGGATGGCTTGACTTGTTAGTCATTCTGAAACACTGTCTGAGACATATTTGTTTTTTATTTTTTCAGCTAACATCTTTTGACAGGACCAATATGGATGCAGGAAAAATCAGAGGTGGGGTAACAATTATCCTGAAAAAAAAATGCATCGTCATAGACAAATTTTTACTAAGAACTCTATGAATGTTGTTAATTAGTTAGTGTAAACCATTTCACCCACTTAACTGTATACTATTGTCTACACTGCACTATATGCCTTATACTGTTTATGCACCACCTGCCTATACTGTGTATCGCATTGCACTTTTCTGCTTTTTTGCACTTCTCGACAAAATTTTGTTGTCTCTGTACTTGTATTCTGCACAATGACTATGAAGTTGAATCTAATCAAATTAAAGGGACACCAGGCAACGTTTTCGTATTAATTTATCATCTTCATAAGTCGGTATAGGCAAAGTCCTTTTAGGCAAGTCCCTCCACTCGGCGGCCATATAGCAACGCTTTTTGGGCACTCATCGGGCATCCTCTTCGGCAAAAATGCGCGATTGGCTCAATGTATTCGCATCACACCACATGATTGGCTCAATGTATTCACATGTCAACGTTTTGCCGAGGAAGGGGTGTGATATGTGTAGACAAAGGCCATATTGGCGTTACAAACTAACCCCATGCATTTCTATGGAGGATTTTTTGAGTGCTGTGTCTCCTCATTAGAAAGTCTCTGGTATAGGTTAAATGACTCATTACAGGGCAAATGAAGACTCTCTCGTCCGCCCCTACTGCCTGTAGGAAGAATATCCCACTTGCAAGTTCAGTGTATCGTACCCGCCGACCTTCAGTCTCACAAAGTCTCAGAGGTCGCGAGAAGCAGGATCAGTTTACATCCTGCATCCACAGCACAGAGGCAGGCTAACGAAACGCTAGCGATTGTTCCAAACGTGTGTGTATAATGGCAGAGCCGGCGAAGAAGCAACGAAAACCCTTGACTGAAGATGCAAAGAAAAGGAAAAGAGGTTCAGACCGAGCAAGGGCTCGCACACGTACAGACGCTAGGGGGAGTTTCATTTCATAGAGAAAAAGCATCAGGCTTGCCTGGTGTCCCTTTTAATAGGTTCTTTTGTCTGAAATATGCCTTATCCTCTTGTATAGTGAGTCTTTTCATAGTAAGGAAACAACACTGTAGAGATCAATATAATCATAGTATGTATTGTATCAGTGCAATTAGAATTGCAACTGAAACACTTGTATATGGTGCTGCACTATGGCCACACATTGGTGGCATCTTGGAGGTTCTTACATGCATGTGCATCTATGTTTGCTCCTCAGCACTTGAGAAATCTGTGGTGTCTTGGGTAAATGACTCGGATGTGCCCTTTTGCCCGGACTGTGGGGGCAAGTTCAACATCAGGAACCGCCGTCACCATTGCCGCCTGTGCGGTTCCATCATGTGCAGGAAGTGCATGGAATTTGTCACATTGCCATTAGCCTGTAAGCACTTGAATATTCTACACTCTGGTCAGTGTGAAAAGCATAGGCCCTCACCATTAGCCTGTAAGCACTTGAATATTCTACACTCTGGTCAGTGTGAAAAGCATAGGCCCTCACCATTAGCCTGTAAGCACTTGAATATTCTACACTCTGGTCAGTGTGAAAAGCATAGGCCCTCACCATTAGCCTGTAAGCACTTGAATATTCTACACTCTGGTCAGTGTGAAAAGCATAGGCCCTCACCATTAGCCTGTAAGCACTTGAATATTCTACACTCTATGGTCAGTGTGAAAAGCATAGGCCCTCATCATTAGCCACTTGGATATGACGGGACCAGCAAGCTAGAATTACACGGACGGAAGAACTCCAACATATGTCTCATATGTTTGTTTTTTTAATTATATATATATATATATATATAGACAAACTGACCAGCGGCACTCGCGAGGCCCTGAGTGCCCCAGCAGGCAGCCCTGGGCAGAAGGAGTCGTCTGGCTCTGGGGTCGCAGTGGTCCCATCCCTCTCCCGGCGCGGCAGCATCAGCAGCCTGAGTTCGGTCAGCTCCGTACTGGAGGAGCGGGACGACGACCGCATCCGCTGCTGCCACCACTGCATGGACACGCTGCTCAAGCGCCAGGAGAAGCTGGAGGAGAAGGACCACGTGCCCGACATCGTCAAACTCTATGAAGTACGTGCCCTGGGAATGCATGACATTTATCCTCGCACACATCAGCTTTATCATGAAAATCTAAATACCATCCCTGCCTTCGCCCACTACTGAACATCTTGTCTTCTTATGTAGACAGCTTAAAGTCCTCATCAGTCTCAAGTAAGATAGCATTTCTTAAGACCTTTTGAAATGCTTCCATTCCACCCACATATATTTCGAAAAGAACCTTTTTTCTGCTCTGAATGTTGATTCCTAACCTCTATGGCTTTGTCTTGATTTGTTGTGTCTATGTAGAAACTGAGGCTTTGCATGGACAAGGTCAATGAGAAGGCTCCCGAATACATCCGCATGGCCGAGTCCTTAAAGTGAGGCCCCTACCCAATATAATGGGAATCATGAAAATAATCTTGATGGCACACATTACATGCATAAATTGACCAAAATACATAAGTGGGCAATTGAATAATTAAGACACCCCCTCATACTTTATGTAATGTAGTGTTTTCTGTAGACGGTGTTGTTTGTGACGTGTTTTGTTCTGTGCCTACAGTGCAGGAGAGACAATCTATAACCTGGACACAGCAGGTGGCCTCAGGATGGAGGTGCAGAAGTACTACGAGCTCATCGATGCTCTCAGGTGACCACTGTGCTTCCTCCACTACACGCTTGTGCTTCTTTCGAGTGCTACCCCACAGTGTACTAATACTGCTCTGCTCCCTTTGTGTGGAACAGTAAAAGGATTATGACACTTGGAGTAAAGGAGGAACCTCAACCTCATCCGAAGACTCTTCAGCTACAGAGGATGGTGCGCTACAGTGCCACGCTGTTTGTTCAGGTTAGTTACACATGAACATGCAGAGAAACGTGAGAGATTCACGCTTCTCTCTTTCTTCTTTTCCCTGCCTTTTAGAGAGATTTATGTAGCGTGTCTCTCTCCAGCAGAGTTCCAGAAGTTGGTGTGGTCTTGGTAACTGTCCTCACCCAACTGAGGGTAGCCATTGCCTGACAGGATGTTTTTAAGTTGATTAGTATAGTTTGAAGTCGCATAATGTAGCCTCTTTGGTCTTATTTTATTGCTTTATTGCTCACTCTCACACAAACATGAAAACGAAGTTAGATAGATGGATGGATAGAGTAGCATATAGACATCACACACAACATGCACTTACAGCAGAAATGGTAAGTATAAACATATAACCAAACTCCACTGTACAATAGAGACAGTAGGAGATAAGAAAAACTAACAAAACTAAATACTAAATATACTATATAAATTAAATGTAAAAAATCCAGTGTGCTTGAGGGTGATCAAGCATGAGACACTTGTAGTGACGGGGCCTGTAGTTCTGTGTGCATGGTGAGGTGCTCAAGAGAGTGAGTGTCATGGTGAGGGTGCAAAAGTAGTCCTGTAGTTCTGTGTGTATGGTAAGGTGCTCAAGAGAGTGAGTGTCATGGTGAAGGTGCAAAAAGTAGTGCAACAGTGCAATAATAAGGTCTAGAGACCAGCATAAATAATATGGACAAATAGGAGAGAGATATGAGAGAAGTTTACTGTTTGATTCATGTATTGTTTTTCAGGAGAAGCTTCTGGGTCTCATGTCTCTGCCCACTAAGGATAAGTATGAAGAGCTGAAAGAAAAGCGAAGAGAGGAACAGGAAAGGAGACTGCAGCAGGAGAGACAGGTTGAGAAACACCCCATCATATACACGCACACGCACACACACACAAATTGCAAGCAGGCCCTGTGCCTGCTAATAGTTTAACTCGCTCATCCAGAATGACTCATGCCTCAATTCTCCATTCCACACAGGCTGCTCTTGAGAATCAGAAGCGTCGGTCGGAGTTAGACAGGACTCGTCCAGCCCCCAACACCAACGGAGAGGCCCCCGCCTCTGCGCGCTCTCCCCGCATGACCAAGGCGGTCGGCTGGCTGCCCTCGTCGGACGCGCTGCACACGCGCCAGCTGGACGACCCACTGCTGCAGCAGATCGACAACATCCAGAGCTTCCTGCGACAGGCGCGCGCAGCCGGCCGCGCGGACGAGGCCACCGTGTTGGAGGAGAACCTGCGGCAGCTGCAGGACGAGTACGACCTCCAGCAGACCAGCCGCGCCATCGAGCTCTCCAAGAAGCTGGCCGAGGAGGAGAGCCTGCAGCAGGAGCAGCTGGAGCGCCTGGAGTGGAAGGAGAGGGCACACGGGGTGTGGAGGGACACCGAGGGATACGGAGAGGAGCAGACAACGGCAGAGGAGGAGGTGAGGAAGAAGGAGAAGGAGGAGGAGGAAGAAGAGAAGGAGGAAGATGAGGAGGACAAGCGCTACACCCTGGCCAGACTAAGCACTTCGCCGCCTAGAGCAACAACCATCAAGAGCTTCCCGCCCCTGGGCGAGTCTCCCCCGACCACATCCGAACAGCCCCCGTCACTCAACCCCTTTGACGAGGAAGACTCCACCCCGGTGGAAGAGGACGATTCCAACCCCTTCGCTGAGGACATCCAGAGAGAACAGAAGGCAGCCACGGCCAATGGGAAAAAGGAGTACAACCCCTTTGAGGAGGAAGAGGAGGGCGTGGTGGATGAAGGAGCTGAGACCACGCGGGAAAGTCCAGCGGGTAGAAACCCCTTTGAAGAAGATGCGGACGGTGATGCAAGGAACCCGTTTAATGAGGGGACGGCTGGCACGCCACCTGGAGCGTCCAAAAATCCTTTTGATGACGACGAGGATGATGCGTCGGTGGCGTGCGAAATCATAGAGGAGGAGCTGTTACGGCAGCAGATTGACAACATCCGCGCCTACATTTTTGACGCCAAACAGAATGGACGCGCAGACGAGGTGGAGCTGCTGTCTGAGAACCTGCGGGAGCTGCAGCGCACACTGCAAGAACAAAAGAGGAAAGCACGCTAAACAACCCCCCCCCCCCCCTTTTCTTTTTTCCTCTCACTTTTCTCGATCCCTCTCCCGTCACTCCATCCGTCCTGCTTTTCTGTCTCACAAGCAGTATTTTGCAGTATTTCTTCATTTGTCTCCCAACAGCAGGACCGTTTGATGTGCGTTCACTTGTGTCCTGTTTCTCTCTCTCTCTCTCCAGGACATCCTTGGATGGGGAGAACTCATACATACATACATACATACATACATACATACATACATACACATACCCACACACACACTAGAGCTAAACTGATGGATAGGACTTTCAGGTTTTATATTGAGTTCAACCTAAGTTAACTGAAACTGAATGTGGAGAGGCCTGATCTCCCACGGCTATCCCCAAATCAAGTCTCATTCTGCTTCATTGCGGCAGACTCGAGTACCAGAAGGCTCTTCCTGAGATACCAGAAGGCAAAATGGACAGTCCAAACTGTGAGAAGGTATTTATGTGGAACTGCAGTCAGCCGACAACTTGAATAACAATCCTTTTACTGCTTCACTGTCCGTCAACTCTGTGGCTACCAGGGTCCCTCCATTAATAGCCTTGAGGGGTAAATATATTTTATATATGCACTCTCCCCACCAATGAAAATAAGATAACTTGTATGAGAATCTAGCTCTACTTGGTAGTAACGTGATTTCTGCTACACCAACCTTAAATTGCACCATATCCTTTAAGTCATAGCCTTAATACAGATGGTTCAACTTCCAGGTTGGTCAGTGTTACAGTTGAACTCTGCCAGCACCTGAGGATTTTTCAGATCAGCACTCGGGGCAGCCCTTGACCCCCTGGCTTTGAGACTCCGTTGCAACAATTTGCCATAAAGCACTTTTTAAACGCTGAAGGTCAGTTCAGTTTGCATTATCTTTCCCCCCAAAAAAGACAGGAATTTTTTTACCAAAGTAATGTTTTGGTACTTCCTGTGCAATTCAGTCATATGTACAGTGCATAGGGTATGTACTTTGTGAACAAATGAGTGTGTATTGTTACAGACTAGTTCACAAAATGAAATCTAAGATTAAAAGTGAAATGTGTAACTGATGATGAGGCACTCCTAGCATTCATATGGTTCTCATGAGTTCCTGCCATGCATCACTAGTCATACGCTAACATGCACTAACATGCCTGTACCTGAACCTACACAATATATGTCATGATCCTCACTGACCTACACTTGCAGTCCACTGGGGTTGACATTTAGCCTTCTTCCACAAAGGAGCCAAGAACCACTCTTAACACAATGCAAGTGCTTATTCGCCCACAGGGATAGCCATATCATGCAGACACTACACCAGTCCAGTGCTAAGTATTATCATGTATACTGTCGGATTAAAGTTTGCTCTAATTTACAGATTTTACTTAAGAACAATGTTAAAGTTGACATTTTGTCTCAAGCTGGAATAGTATTGTCTTTTGTCACCAGTGTACATTGTACAGCGTTGCTTGGTGCAACTTTGGGAGTCAGCACTTTCATGGGGCACTTGTATAACTGGTGCACTTGTATAACTGGTGCACTGAGTGACTAATTTAGTAGCTTTTGGACAATGTTGCCTGCTCTCCTGTGTTGATGTCAGGAGTATGTTGTAACTCTGCACTAATAAAATTACATGTGAAGAAATGCCTACCATGTAGTTTTAAGTCTTATTGAAGTAATTAAACTAGCATTATGCATCGGTTTTAGCTTGGAAGTAATCAGAAGGTGAAAAAACTGACAAAAAAGGTTAAATATGTTCACTATTTATTTTACAAAATACACAAATACAATATTACAGGGCCAGGATTTCATTCTTCATACATTTATACATCTCATTCACTCTTCTCAGTCTTGTGAATTAGCTGCCATCTGTGCCCGGTATTTGCCGGTCATCTCTTTGGGCAGAGGTACCAGGCCGGGGTGAGGCACCTGGCCCTCCACCTCACTTATACACTCCTTCAAACAGTACTTCTTTGGGCCAAAATTAGCTGGGTTGGCAGACTCTTGTCGAGCTTCAGCCTGCAGAACCGCACTGAAATGGCACAAGATTGACAAGATACTCAGTGTCTGCATATTTCATATGAAACTCACAATTTACTACAGACTAGCCAACTACCCATGTATCTACAGAGACATTACCCCAGTTAGTCTGTCAATAGCTGTAGCCAATAATATATTTGCTGTTGTGGACCAAACAATATACTATACAGTCGGGCAAGTGGTGAAAGACTACACGTAGAAACCCACTCTTAAACATTAATACAAAAAGAATACAGATTTCATTCCCTATTGATGCATGTTTAATGTTCAG
Source organism: Alosa sapidissima (assembly GCF_018492685.1). Classification (NCBI taxonomy): domain Eukaryota; kingdom Metazoa; phylum Chordata; class Actinopteri; order Clupeiformes; family Clupeidae; genus Alosa; species Alosa sapidissima. Next base: position 10,448,241 of record NC_055959.1, on the reverse strand, counting down.
AAGAATTCTGAAGAATGTTCTTGTACAGAAACTTCTTTTACACTTAATTGAAATACCGAGTGAAATTTATAGAGCAAAGCAAACATGCCCAATTTACTTATAACATTCAGCAAATATTGGTTTGAGTTGATGAAAAAATAATTAGTTACATACTCTGATTTTCCAAGAATCTTCCTGACATGCTGGGTAATATCTTTATAGTCTTTTCCTTCCACGTCCACCAGCACCTGTTCCCCATCATCTGCTCAAAACAATTACCAAATCAAAAATCAACATGTTGACAAACTATAAGGCATTGTGTGGTAAGAAGTAAGTAAGTAAATAAAACCTTAAAATCTTAAGACCCTAAATAACCTTTTTAGATGATACCATCATATTCCATCATCATGTCCATCGTCTAAAAGCACTATCTGGCTGGGAAATATGATTCTTACCCAAGTAAAATTTCAGGAAGGGCGACGGCGTCATATTCTTGAACATCACAACTTGCAACCATGGGTTTTTATATTGTATCTGGGGCACGTTGAAAAACACGAACTTTCTATAAAGTAGAATGCAAATGAATTACATACTTTAACCAAGCATAGTGCATTAAGTTAGTACAACTTTCGCTTCATTATTATTAAAAAGTTATAGATTTGCGTCCACCGGTTCTCAGTTCCAAATCAGTGATTTCCACGCGTTGTCCTACTCTGGTAACCACTCAAAAGTCAAATGATTTGCTGTGTTTACACCATAGACTGTAAAAAATACAGTGCTGATCTGCCGTATCACCAATATCACAAAGTCGGATGAAATTATGAAAAGAGTATGAAAAAATGCCCGGACGTAAATCTATAACGTTACAAATATTACAACAGTTGAATTTGTTATGGAACACAAATCCAATGCACGCTGCAGCAGACAGCAAGGGTAACGTTAGCGCAGGCATCCCTTGATTAGATGACAGTAACTTTAACATTGACGGGACTTGAGATGGGACTGGCAGGGGAACGAATGTGATAACTTGGTGCTTAACAGTGGCATTAATGAAACTTTCAAATCTGTTTCTCGAGTGTAGGCTATGTGAACGCTGATAGCCGTAGACAGCAACTGACCTTGCTCCATCGCTGAGTTCTCCATGCGTGTTGTAATTCACCGTCATAATCTTGACGGCATTTTTAAAGACGATGTCACCCTTTTGAAGATACTGTAAGGTTCTCCGAATCGGAAACCTGCCTTTCATAGGCATATTTGCAAGTCTGTTAACGACGTTAATATCACCCTTATCATCAAAGCCGTGTATATTTCGGATGCTTTCAGAGACGGGCTCTGATGCTTTTGACTTTTACCATAGAATTTCTGCTACTTCCGTTTCTTTATAATGCAGTGGTAACTTACTTTGCAAACAGCTAGCGACCTCCAGCGAGTTGGAGGTTCGCTGTTTTCTAACCTGCTCGAACATTCGCCCTGAACACATTTCTCAATCGAATCTCTTTTTAAATCTCGTTTGATTGCTCTCATTCCGAACGCCAAAAGTCACACTCCACTTTTTAATCGCTGAATTTATCCACTCCTCTCACACAGACAGGGGATGGCTGAAAATATTTTTAAACACGCCCTCTTGCGTTCTTGAGATCTGGTACTATTTGTCCCATCGGAATCACCGTACCGTACAGTTCGGCGGGAGCACTTCTGTTTGGATACTGTAGCACATTTAAGGTAATAACTACTTTCAAAAAATATTTCTCTTCTTTATTTTTATGAAACCAGCTAAACAATGTGTAAGGTTAACCATATTCCAACATTTGCGTTAACTGACAAATGGCTGAAGTTTTGTTTCAATTGGCACCAACACATGAGCTGCTGGTCAAATGTTGTATCTGATTATGTTTGCTCGTGCATTGTGTGTTGTTGACATACATGATTGCAGTATATAATTGATTAAATTGGAAACAGATGTGTTTCTCTTCCTGTGCTCCTCTTTGGGCTTGGGCTAGGCTTAAGTAGAGGTGATATGTAACGTTTACGTTATACGTTAGCCAACTTAACGTAGTTAACAGTTAGCCTACAGTCTGGTTGGTAACTTGCTGTTTACTTTACTGGCATGTGAAACGCAGATAATGGTGACGTTAACGCCGAGCTTTGCATGTTTGTTAAACTGCACGACATGTTAAAGGTAAACTGCGTCTATGAAATACCTCGCTGATCAAAAGTGATCTCAATGTGCTAGCTACAGGTGGAGTGTTTCGCTATGTGCTCTCTTGCCTTGTTTCCACCACCTCTTGCTGACGGAGAAGTGACACTGTACGAGGCCAACAATGAGCTGGTGTCTGGGTCCTCTCCAAGCAGTTATCCAAAGCAGGTGAGTTCAAATATGGCAATAATGGTAATATCTAGTATCCGCAGCATCGTTTGCCATTTGTTGACACATTCTCTGTTTGACAGATGTGGGATCCACCGAGCTTGAACTTCCCACGTGAATCTCTAAAGCCCCACAGTCGTCCCGAGAGCAGCTGTAAAACAGCCTTTCTTGACCACCGAGACACACTCTGGATGAGGAGTGCCGGGGCCTGGTATGTATAGAACATTTTGCAATCCTCTGTCACGCTTTCATCTTGGCTCTTTATTTCAGTGTGGTATTTGTCCAACAGGCGTGATGCTGGGCTGGCAGGACTACTGGATGAAATCACCAATAGTGCAGAGGAGGGTACGTGTTTCTGTTTCTGCTGTCCATAGCTCTGAAATATGGTGCACAAATAACACAGTTTTTGTATTCAAGGTTATCTAATGTTTCAGCTGTTTCGACTTGTGTTTTGAACAGTCCCCAAGTGGTTGAGTATGAGCTCGGGGTGTGTGCTGGCTCTGCTTCGCTATATATCCTCATTTCATGGCTCACTATTCCCACATCTTACTGTAAGTAGCTTTCAACTTTTATCACACCCTACCCCCATCCCACATGTATGTAGTGTATGCCCTATAATGTCAGACATAGTATTAATAACCATGCAATTCTACAGCTGAGCAGTGAGGACATGGTGGCAGAGTTTTCACAAGTGCTGGACTGGTAAGTGTGAGTTTCAGTTTGGTGCCATTTAGAATGGCTTGATAAGAATAACATATTAAAGTACATCATTCCTCAACACTGAGTTCTTTGTGTGTGTGTAGTAGTAGTAGTAGTAGTAGTAGTAGTAGTAGTAGTAATAGTGTAGTAGTAATAGTGTTATACTGTGTTCTTGTTGCATAATCATTATCCTGAGCCTTGTGCTTCCTTGTTACAGGTCAGATTGCACAGTGCGGGCCTTTGCCTGGCACCCTCACACTGACAAGTTTGCTGTGGCCCTGCTTGATGATTCCATCCGGATCCACAACTCCAAAAGGTACTAGATCTCAGAGAGACAAATTCCAGTACACATTGTGTGAAACAGTCCTAGTAGAGAAAAATTGTGCGTTCCGTTTGTACCTGCTTGTGACAACCGGTAACTTGTGAAATTACGTAACTTCCTTGTTGTAACAACTCGCCGTGAACTGGGGGTCCTTTGTTTTGAGGAGTTTGGGGTGGGGGGGTGGGGCGTGCAGTCACAAATTAAGACATAAATAGTAAGTCTGAATATGAGTATGACACTTTATTTTATAAGACTGGTTTAGTAGACTATGGTGCAGATTGTAAAACTGCTTGACTCTTTGCCCCCTCATAATGAGACATACTAATCCCATTGTCTTTCTTTCCATGTCTCTCAATCCCCCCCCCCCCCCCCCCTGCCTCCATCCCTCTCTATCCCTCTCTCAGTGCGACAGCTCCCACTCTGAAGCACAGGCTGCAGCGGAGTGTGGCCGCCCTCCAGTGGAAGCCTCTCTGCGCTTCGGCATTGGCAGTAGCCTGCCACACCTGTTTGCTGGTCTGGCATGTAGACCCCACCTCCCTTTCCACACGGTGGGCAGTCACACCTACGTTACAACACGACTTAAGTACACATACACATATGCACACCCTATCTGTGAATCTCCCCTTATCTTACAGCAGTTCTCTCTCCCTGGTAGGCCATCGTCAGGGTGTGCACAAGTGTTGTCCCACCCTGGTCACTCTCCAGTCACATCGATTGCCTGGGCTCCCTCTGGCTCTCTCCTTGTGTCTGCCTCCCCAGTGGACACAGCCATGCTGGTACGGATACAGTTCTGTTCATATATTTCGACCCCAGATTGTACACATTGTGCACGCAATATTTTAACAGGAAAATGTACCGGGTGTACGTACTAGCTACTGATGATATCTAAACACACACACACACACACACACACACACACACACACACACCACAGACTTTCATCTAGAGATTGATTTGATATGCAAATCAATGGTATTTCCTCTTTCACTGACACTAACATAAGTCCATTCAGTGAGGAATTAATGGTTTTATTCCTTCATTCATGTTTCGTAAACACATAACGGTACCTCCATTTGCTATTTCTAATATGTATGTTTGTTTGTGTATGCATGTACCATGTGTACCATGGTGAATGGTTAGGTGTGGGATGTTGCAGCGGAGAGTTGTGTTCCATTGCAGCGAGTGGGAGGGGGAGGTGTGACTTTCCTGTCCTGGGCACCGGATGGTGGCAGAGTGTTGGCAGCCACTCCCTCTGCCCTCTTCAGGTAAAGCCTCTGCCAGAATCACTCCATGTCCCCTAAGTGCCCTTCAGATATATGGCATGTGTTATCAGGTAACTGTGTGTTTCTTCCCATAGGGTTTGGGAGACAAGGATGTGGACGTGTGAGAGATGGCCATGCTTAAAAGGCCGTTGTCAGGTGAATTTTATTAACATACACACATGCCATAGCTGTGTGATGGAGTGGTCTTTCACATATAGATCAGGATCTAAATATGTAAGAATGTAAATTCAGTTTAAGACGCGTTTATAACAAAAGTCTATGAAATATACTCGGTTTGAAGAGAAAGTGTACTGTTCTGTGCTGGTGACTTTTTTTTTTTTTTTTTTTTTTTTTGAGCAATTCTGAAGATAGAATTATATTTGCACTCTTACAATTGTGTTGTATAAATGTAAAACCTTTCTCTAGACAATAAAAAAAGGTTTTATGAAAATGTTTTTTTTATGACAAATTGTATAAATCAGTCAATAAATAATTTCCCTCTCTCCGACAGTCTGGCTGTTGGAGTCCTGATGGCTCTCGTTTGTTGTTCAGCGTTCAGGGCGAGATGGTTATCTATGCACTCACCTTTACTGACTCACCAGGTATGCATCTCCCTTTCAAGTACACTATGGATACTTTTATCTCTTCCACAACCTTTGAAGGTTAGAAGGTTGTGGTCAAGGAACAGCCACTCGGGATTATGTGTATGTGTGAATATGCTATTGCAGGAGGACCTAAAGCTGCAGCGGTTGTAGCTGATCTGTCTGAGACTACCTTTAACAGTCCAGACGGGGATATTATGTAAGTGTGGGTGCACAATAAGATGGCAGAGGAGACAATAAATATGAGTCTGAGTGTGTAAAAGAAAGGGTCTTGACTTAAAGTGATGTATGCTTTTGGATTGGCAGAGTTGGAGGAGAAGTGCAGTCACTTGCGTGGGATCCAAGAGGAGAGAGGCTCGCTGTGCTCCTGAAAGGTATCCCTCTCTAGAACACCTGGTTGACAGCTTCTCTAACAAAGCCAAATGTAATGTTGGTACATTATGTCAAGGGTACAGTTTGGGGACCACTTTTTTGTAGGTGAAATTTGCTGCCAAGGAGACTGGCTGTTCTAAACCCCACCCATACCTTGACTAGCCCTATCAGTTCTTGATCTTTTTAAATCAGTAGTGTGAGGTCTTCATTGACAAGACCTTGTCTTGGTTCAGAAATGTTAAACTTGCTTCCTTTCACAACTATGCTAGAGTTCCCCATCAGATTAAGTGGTGATTAATTATTATTTGGGTTTGGTTTAAGCTGTGATCTCTGGTTTACAGGGCATAAAAAGACAGAGGGGCGTCCAGCTGTGATAGCCGTTTTTAGGACCCGTACCAGCCCAGTGTTCGAGCTTCTGCCATGGTGGGTCAGCCCATTTCACACCTTACCCCATCCTCTTCCTAATGATGTCTTTTACAATATATAAAACTTTTCACACATTACTAACTGGAGAATCATAATTTCATGTTGGTTGACTTAAGATATATATGCTTTGTTACATTTCAGTGGGTTTGTACATGGAGAAGCAGGGGCTGAACCCAGACATATGCAATTCCACCCTCACTTTCAGCATGGGGCACTGCTGACAGTGGTAAGTAGTTTGATATGAGGTTTGAGTCAGCATGCTCACCTACAGTGAGATCAGCATCCTTCTGTGAGGTGACTGCATGACTGAATGTGGCTCTTTTTTTCAGTGCTGGTCCAGTGGAAAAATCTCCCATTTGCCCTTCTACTTTGTGAGTGCAGGAGCTGCTCAACCCAGCCCACTGCCTCATCTCATAGGTCAGAGTGCCGACTACAGCTCGCATCAGCTCTACACTGAACAGTGCTCTTAAAAAACACACACACACACACAGCTGCCTCTGGACCTGCAATTATTTGTTTTGAAATAAATGTTACAAAGGATTTATCATTTCTTTGCTGTTCTTGAGAAATTCACATTTTAAGACATACAACCACTGGTGTTTATTGGACAACATACTTTACTGTGAAAGACCTTTTGTTTAGTGCAGAATATACCTTCATTGGCAAAAAACAATCCCATTGCTAAATAAGGGGGATAACAAAATTAAAATGCAGAGAATAAATGGGTGCACAGATATATAAATCTTTAAGACATTAGAGCTTAGCCTGGTTTCACCCACACAAAACCAGAGCACTCAGATGGGGATATATGTTAAACATACAGATGATGTTGCACAAGCAACCTTTAGGACTTGGGGAATGACACACTCGGATACAGAGAAATCTTTTTTCAAAGTCCAATGTTTATCCCCAAAACAAGACCAGCAACAAAAGATCAAAAAAGTTTAATGATTATCCAAACAGGTGTGTCCTTTGGATCATTAAAACATACAAATATACACATGCCACTCACCCTCCTTGTTTTATATCGAAAATATACAGCATGTATGTGTATACTAAACTGTTCTTCCATCTAGATGACAATGCTTATATTTGTCATTTTCACATCATCCTTAATTATAAACCATTATGTACTTTCTGTTTTTGTTTTTGTTTTGCCTTCAACAATAGTTTGGAGATGAGTTATGAAACCTTTCCCAAGCAAGTTAGCATGCAGCTGGTGAATGGAGGATCGAGAGCTTTCTCGGAAACTTTCTGAACTGATCATATCAATAGCTTTTCCTCTTTCAAGAAAGTATGCCTTCAATAAGTAAATAATATGTATAGTATTATTAGCAGTTGGGATAAATAAAAAGTCAGTTTCTGGAGGTGCTTGAAAGGTGGAGGAAGGGGGAGGAAGTAAACAAAATCCCAAAGCAAGCATGCCAACTCATCTCACACCCTTCTGCATTAACAGACAGACACACACACACACACACACACACACACACACACACACTCACTCACACTCATCAAATCAATCTGTCTTGACACACCACTGTCCACTCTTAAACAGCCCAATGAGTTTATACAGTGTATATAGTCTAAGAACATGTCCTCTGAGAGAAGAACAAAGAATTAAGGATCTTCCACAAGTATCAAATCAAGGCTCCGTCAACTGGGGGGTAGATGTAAATATATATATATTCAAAACATCCTATTTTACCTTGTACCTATTCTAAAGCAACACATACAAACTGAATCAACACACAACTCATTTCAAAATATTGATATCCTTCTAGTCCCCCTTGGGTTACTTTGTACTTAGGATAACTAAATTATTTTGAAAGGACATTTTGAGCACTTTTAGCCCAAAGATGCACTACCCATGTTTTGGCCGACATAAATGTGCTCGTTGTGGCCTGCTGAGGTAGCACTGGGCATAGGTTAGGATTTGGATCTGTTGATGTAGCGTAGTGTGAACTTTGTGAGAGTGTCCGATTCCTTTAGATCCCCTGTATGAAGAAAGCAAAACGTCCCATTTTCTCTTCCCCTTAAGTGACTGGGGTTACATTGCCTCCATTGCCCAAGCCTTGAGATCTTCCATATCATCATCATCCTCCTCTTCTTTTTTCTTGGCTAGAATAGGAAGACAGGAAAGATCATTAGAGCAGTTGACAAAGTATCCAAAAGGGATTGGGATTCTCCCTTGAAGGAACCAGTTTTATTTTACTCTCAGATATATATCAACCTTGAAGTACCCGTTTTAACCATACCTAGAGTTTTTACATCAGACCATGGAGGAAAAACGTGCACAAAAACATTTCTTGCATACAGATTACATAACTCACTAAAGGTTTCAACAAAGACACTTTACAATGTATGTCTTTGCTGCACAACGCTCTAAAAAGGACCTCTGGATTCTTCTCTGGGAACACGTACAACCCCTTAAAAGTCCAAAATCTGACCTGGTTTGGATGGGAGAGAAGTTGAAGGCACACTTGGTAATGGGACATCTTCCGTCCCACCAATTTCCAGAAGGTTTTTGTCTAGTTCCTCCTGCTCCAACTCTTCCAGTTCAGCCAGCAGCTCGTCCTAAATAGATTAGATAAACATTACTAATAAGTAATATACACTTTAAATGGCTTTTTCTTCCCAACAGAGCAAAAAAAAAAAAACATCTCTTCATTACTACAACCAGACACTTAGATGGAGTGCCATCCATTTGTACCACTCTCCTTTCAAGGTTTTTCTAAAAATGAACATCAGTATAGCATCTCAAGATACTGCATCTCTTCTACGGTAGTCTCCACACTGCAAGTGACCAGTCCTACAAACACTTACCTCATCGAAGTCTTCACCAAAACCAACAGGTCTGGAAATAGCGTCTGAGATCTCTTGTGCAAGTTCCTGCTGTTCCGTGATATCCTGCATCAAATCATCCACTTTGTCTATGTCCCTGTAACCCCATGAAATTGATACATGGTTGAGTAAAATATAACAATCAAGAACCACAATAACCTGAAAGAACACGCCAATTTTATTAATGGACTTACATGTTTTCGTGTGCGGCCTTCATAGCCTTTGCTGCGAATCCCATATTCTTGAGCACCTCGGTGTTGGTGTTGGCGTTCTCCAGTGCCTCCCGTTGAAACTCGATGGTGGACAGAGTTCCATCGATCTGTGCCAGCTGCTTCTCATAGCGTTTCTTCCTCTTCAGCGCCTGTAAAGCAGCTGTTTTGAGAGTACATAGGTTAGTTCACAAACATGTGGGTAATGAACATAAGTTAACTGGTTACTTAGCTACTACAGTCATGGAACACCACACCCTATGTGTTATTACGTCAAACGTCCACAAATATGTCATGTGAGGGGATGCCCGATTTTCGCAAATGGCACACTCCAGAAAAGACCATGTCATTACCTTTACAATGCATTTGAGATGACGGAACAGGATAACATTACTTGTTGGCTAACCACCACTAGCATGACAACTTCAGCCATAACGTTATAGCGTGTTGTGAGAGAACACAGCTGAATGTCAACTTGGAGTCCTGTGGTTACAATGCTACCATAAACTACCATTAACGTTAGCTAGCTGTTGAGATCCCACTGACGTTAGCCAGTTCATTGGATTAAACTAATACATGTTTGTGGTAGGAGACCCCCTCACTCCCCAGCTCCACCATAACGGGATATAACACCGTATGTTTCGAAACAATCCTTTGACAATACTCAAGCTAACGCTTTATAAGTATCCATATTTATCGTTAGCCTGCCAACTAGCTAGCTAGCTTGCTATCTGACATGAAGTTTCACAAGGCGTTTCAAGTGAATTGGCTAACATCAAACTGATATTTTCCATTATTTTAAAAGTAGCACTGTGATACAATGTTTTAGATTCCATCATCAATACTCACAACGGATATACAAAATCTAACTTGCCTCGTTTGTTTTTCGTGCCGTTCTTTTTAGCAGTGACAAGTTCCTGTTCAATCTTTTTCTCTAAGAACTCCTGTTTTTTGGTCAACATCTCCTCTGTCTCGCGAAGTCGTTGGATGGCATCTTGTGGACTCGGTCCTTTTCCTCCTTTATTCCCTCCGCCAAACAACTTTCCAAACACAGACATGTTGAATAAAAAGGAAAAAATCGAAACCTTTCCTCTAAACAGCTAGCTAAACGCCACTGAGTATGACTAGCTACGTCTTCGTCTGCCTTGTTGATGTTCTATTTCCGCGTTTAGGCCTGGTGACGTAATTTTCCACTGTGGTGCTTTATCGCCACCAGCAGGAGGAAGTGAAGAACTGGTTTGGGCCATGTTCCTACGCTGGCATGGAGTTACTACAGAGTCATTGGCATTGAAAAAATAACAATGGCGTTGATAAAAAAACAAACAAAAAAACAAGAACTAAATCATGGATGGTTGACATCAAAACATTTGTACTAGATCAACTTTGATGCTTTTAAAAATTCTTCTCATTACCTTTTTTTAATGACAATCTTTTCTTTGCGCTGACCCACTTGTCAGCATGACGTTTTTGTCAGCATAGGCTCACCTTATCTCATAACAAAGGCTAACATTAAAATTATTTGGCTAAGGGTTCCGTTGGTAAAGAGGGGCAAAATACTACATCATGTCAAGTCATGTTCATGCTCAAGGCAACTAAAACCTTTAAAAAGACATTAAGAGTGAAAGTTAGAAAAGTTGATGTAGCTCTCAATGTAGGTAGAGGGGAAACAATTTAAGAAACAGGCAACAAAGTTGTTCTGTTATTTTGTCTTATGTTAAAGTTGTCCTATAATTGTTTGCATAAAATAACTTGAAATTATGCATTACATTCTAGTAGAGCATCCTCTTGTTATAATAATTATATTACTTGATAGGGAAATTAGTCCACGGCCATCTCTGATCACCAATGAGTATTTTGGCACTTAGTTCAATGTGCATATTTAAGGGCACTGCCAAGATTGTGTATTAGTGGCGTGCCCGACCGATTGTGGTGGGCCACATGGGCTAAAAATGCCCGGACCAATTTTTTTGTTCTAGTCCAGCAGTGCCTTTGTCTAAATGTATTCCAGGGGATCTGGTTCCATGCTAAAGGAAACAACATGGTCTACAGTACTACATGTAGACTACAATACGTATATCTATAATGGTGCCAAAAATGGATTTTATCTAAATTATTGTGGCCATATATAATTTTTCTCCCCTTTTTGCCTTTGTAGTTTAACATTCTAATTTATTGTAATACAGTTTTAGAATTATAGAGTTCTAGGTTGCCAAGGTGCCAAGATTTTGATGTTCTTTTTCTGTTTGTGACTATGGTAAGCAGCATAGATATATCTATGATATATCTATGGTAAGCAGCCTTGAGTCCACTGGGAGCAATGGTTCTCTTCTCTCTGAGAAAATTGGTTCATTTAGACAAAAAGAGTGTGTGAAATAACTAGTCCAAAACTGTTTGGATGTACACATAACACATACAGTAGGCCTACTGTAATTTTAAGTCAACTAAATCTGCTGTGGTCAATAACAGTACGCCTATGGCAGGTTTGCTGTTTAATGGAAAATGTATGTAAGTAGGCCTAAGTTATATTTTATCACATAGGCCTGTAATTCTATCAACTAAATCTGCTGTGGTCAATAATATAACTAATCCAGAATGCTGCAGCTCGCCTGGTCTTCAATCAGCCAAAGAGGACACATGTAACTCCTCTCCTAGTTACTATCCATTGGCTCCCTATAGTAGCCAGAATTAAATTTAAATCTCTCACTTTGGCCTATAGGACACTGACTGGATCTGTTCCTTGTTATTTTAATTCAATGAACAAGACGTACATCCCCAACCGCCCACTGCGGTCTGAAGAGTGTCTGTTGTGTCGACCAGTCATAAACACTAGGTCAAATTCAAGACTTTTTTCCTCAGTGGTTCTATGTTGGTGGAATGAGTTGCCCAGTGCTCTCCGTTCCTGTGATAGTTTTGGGTCTTTTAAGAGGGGTCTAAAGACATATCTGTTCAACATGCACTTCATTAGCACTTCTTATGTGTTATGGTTTGTATAGTATTGTTTTATTTTAATTAGACTGTTGATTAATTTGACATTGTTGTTTATTATTGATATTCTCCATAATGTAGTCTTACCATGCTATTATTATTATTATATTATTGATTGAATGTACATTATTGTTTATTGCTATTTTTCCTTTTTTTCATAGTTTATTTCATTAGTCTATGATTGAATGGACATGGTTGTTTATTATTTTGCTATTCTCCTTATTATAGTCTGACCAACTATAATACCAACATCTTAATTTGTTCCCTGTTAAAACGGTAAGTATTTAAATTGTTTTGTATTTATGTTGCTTTGAAAACCATAACCATAATGGTATATTATAGCTTCTAGATTAGGCTATGGCCAGCAAAGATTCTAGAGCGCTACGCTCTAGAATCTTTGATGGCCAGTGCAGTTACATCTGTGACTGTGATGTCATACTTACACACAGCTGAATGATGTCATAAAGGCGAATTGCGCTTAACCAAAGATCCTTGATATACAACCTTAATTATCAACCGTCTCTGGCTTAACTGTTGTGAGAACACTGATCTGAAAAGAGAGTGGGCCTTTTGTCAGTTCTCATAAAGTAGGCTAACATCTAATGTGGAGATGATTTTCTCTACAGGCTTCAAATATATTGCTATAAGTGCATTACAAGAAAACAAAGGTAGGCCAGGTATTTTAAATATTTAATGTTAGGCCTATATTGTAGGTGTGATAAATATGTAGGCCTATGATACAGATTCATATATCAGATTCACATACAAATGGATAGTCTATAAAGCATTTTTTAAATTTACACACAAAGATTTTCACATTAATATAACCTTTACTAGGCCAATTTGATGGTAAACGAACTTGTAATAGTTGAATTGTTCACCTACCATATACACCTTAGACATAGGCTAGCGAGTTGCATACCGTTGTTTTCTATGGGAGGGCACCATGGGCGTCGGAGGCATTCTAAAAGTGGGTGGGACATTTCATTGGGGGGTATGGGGTTCCTCCCCCACTATTTTTTTTTTTTTTTGGACTAGATGCAATTTCCTGAATTCTGGTACATTTTAACAGATTATTTAGATACTTCTATATAGCCTAACAAAATAAAGCTATTAAGTCAATGACTAATTCGGAACCAGCTTTATTAACCTCATGTTATAGTTAATCATGCAGTTGCAATAGGCCTATCTGTTAAATTAAGCTATTTAATGCTTTGAATGCAAATTTGAATTGGAGTGGCTATCGGGAGCTTCGGGAGGATTCCCGGTGGGCCGTTAACTTTTTGTGCCAGTCTGAATGTCGTGAGCTTAATTGTTTCTGAAGTTCATTTGCTGCGCCCTTGCAGCACTTCAGCAGCCTGCATGTAGAACGGTCGCAGCCCCTTACTCGCAGTTTCCCCAAATATTAACAAAGTAACACTCACAAAAACTGTTCGGATGTTAATCTAGTCTATATTTACAACAATTAAGGGGAGTTTATGAGCGGTCCCTCCAGTGGCACGGTCCTAACGAACGCCACGGTGACACACAGTTACAGTAATTGAGAGTTAAAAAAAAAAATCGTTATTCTTCCACCGTCCAGTCCAGCAGCTGTCAACATGCAACGGAAAACAGGCGATTTTGGAAGGTGTGTAGCCTATCTGCTTTAACTTTTTAAATCTAGGCGGCACTCCACCCAGTTCACCCAGAGTTAGAGGCCTACCCTCTGTGATATGAATGAATGTTCTGCCTTCATATGCTCAAGCAGGCCTTGCCCATGGCAAATGTAGAGTCCGACTTCCTGCAGCCAATCATCTTGAAAGTAGCCTAGCTAGGCCTGACAGGAGATAACATTCTACAATTTACACAGTTTTTTCTCCTCTGTTGATCTCGGAAGTTGTTGGCGAATTTGTATATGCTTATAAAAACAAAATACCACTTAATTTCGGGTTAATACCACTTATTAACGCGCGTTACTGAAGTTTTGTAATGCCTTAAATTAGCCTACCATGCACGTGCACGTTACACCAAATTGTGCAGTCTTAGCTGTGGTTAGTGGCGTGATGCTGTTAATGGGGAGTTTTACATAGCCTAGCGTAAAATAGGTTATTATTTATTTGGCGTACCTATAAGGCTTTCTTCCTTATCAAAAGTGAGGGGGACGACTTATCTCTTCAACACTGCGGGGGATTTGGCGCTTGTCGCTGTGTGTGTGACAGACGCGGAATGGGTGAATGCGTGTAACAAAAAAAAAGCTTACGAACAATTTACGCGCAAATGGGAGAATCCAATGAAAATGACAATGAATCACTAAACAGATGCTGAAAACAGCACTGATATTTCGCACTGCAAAAGTGGGGGTGTCCAAACTAACATTTTTAAAAATATAATGGCTCCGACGCCCTTGGAGGGCACTGACAATTGAAAAAAGTTGATAAGATTACATTAAAGCGAATAGCAATAATAAACAAATGTCAATTCAATCAATAACATAATGATAATAAACAAATACTATAATATACAAACCAACGCTTAATAAACTAAGTGCATGTTGAACAGATATGCCTTTAGACCCCTATTGAAAGACCCACAACTATCACAGGAACGGAGAGCACTGCAACTCATTCCACCAACCCAGAGGGCACCGTGATGTCAATTTGATGTCAAGAACTAGTTAAGGTCTTGACCATCATGTTGAGCATCTATAATTTCAAACTATTTTAGCATTACAAGCTATGGCTTGCTTGTGGTTGTTAAGAGGTCCAACATGGGATCAAACATGTAGTCACTGGTCTATAAAACTTGGGTCAATATAATTGATGTTAAATCAACGTTGATTTGATATCAAGAAAAAGGGCGTCAAAATGATATGGAATTGACGTCATTGAATTGACCACCATATGAGAACCAATAATGTCTATAATCACAATAGTAGTAATAATAGCCCACTAGGCTAATGTTACTATTGTTTTGACACCTCTACCAATCAGTCTGGTAATATAACAGACTAAAATGCCAACAGTAATCATTTTCACGATTGTTTTTAACGGAAGCTTGGAACCATGAGGAAAAGAGTCTTGCATTTGACCAATATTCATAATTTTTATAAAATATAATCATTTTTGCCTGTTTTTAATCATTCACCTCCACAACAAAAGCATTTTCATTGTGTACAGGGGGGACAAGTCACAAGAAGTTTGTTATTTACAGCAGAGTAAAATGGTTATGGTTATGGGATTTGGCAAATGCTTTTGTCCAAAGCCACATATACATACAAAACAATACATTATTCAAATTTAACAGGGAACAATTTAAAATGTTGGTCAGACAAGGAGAATAGCAATAATAAACAATAATTTCCATTCAATCAATAATATAATAACAATAACAATAGCATGGTAAGACTACATTAAGGAGAATATCAATAATAAACAACATCAAATTAATCAACAGCCTAATGAAAAATCAACAGCCTAATGAAAATAAACAATACTATAACATACAAACCATACTTGTCATGAGCTCTCTCTCTGCCTGGTAACACGTGCTGATTGAAGTCTGATGACCTCCACCTGTTCCTGCTCTGCTCTGCCTCACCCTCGTTACCTACCAGCTGCACTGCATTCACCACTCATCATGCCCTCTATATAAAGCCTTGCTTTTCAGTCCGCACTTGTCAGATCGTCTGCAACCAGCACCAGTTACCTGCCTGTTTATTGAAAACGCCTCTGACTCTTTGCCTGTGATCCCGGACCCGCTCGACTACTTCTGTGTTCTCCAGCCCCGGTAATCTTGACCTGCCTTCCGTCCCTCTTCTACGAATACCGCCTAGTCCTTGACTGTACTGCTGCTTCGTTTCAATTGCTGTTGTGTGTGTGTTTCCCCCAGGACTTCCCGGATCATCCAGCTCCTGCCTTCGCTGTTCGGCTACTGGGGGAACACACACACGCAGACTCTTGGAACTCCTGTACCCCCCCCCGGAACCCCTGAAACCCCCAACCCTTAAATAAACTTTTGAACGTGACGCAATTGTGGTCCTCGTCCTGTTTGGTGTCTGACAGTACGATCTGACCAAACATGGACCCAGCGCACGGTCGAACCAGCATGGAAACCGACGAACCAGAACCACCCACCGCCATGCAACGCCTGGAAGAGACAGAGAGAGAGGTAAACCGCAACACTGCTGACATTGCCTCCCTACTTCAAGCCGGCTTGAGCCAGCGTCAGCAGTTCCAGCAGCAACAGCAACAACTTGCAATGATCATTCAACTTCTCACCAACCTTTCTCCTCTGCCTGCTCCCACCGGCCCAGCCCCAGCCAGCCTGCTCACCGGCCCAGCACCCGAGTCTCCTGCCCAGTCCACTGCTACCGTGGCTGCCGGAGCCCCAGAACCCAGGATCGGCAATCCAGAGCGGTTCAGCGGCGACCCAACCCAGGTACGGGCGTTCCTGACGAGCTGCCGTGTCCAGTTTACCCTGCAACCCAGGACTTTTGCCACTGAAGGGGCGAGGGTCGGTTACGTGATCACTCACCTGACGGGCCGAGCTCGACTCTGGGGAACGGCGGAGTTCGAGCGCCAGACCCCAGCATGTGCAACCTTCAACCTATTCGCAGAGGAGATGCTCAAGGTATTCGATTTGGAATCCACAATAGCCGAGGCATCTCGGATCCTGATGAGTATTCGCCAAGGCAGAAGGACTGTTGCGGATTACTCCATCGACTTTCGAACCGTGGCAAGTCGAAGCTCCTGGAACATGGAAGCATTGGTGGATGCTTTCCTCCACAGCCTGGCGGACTACATAAAGGACGAGCTGGTTTCCCATGATCAACCCCCCACTCTTGATGAAGCCATTGCTCTGGCTGTCCGCATCGACCGCAGGATCCAGGCCCGCCGTCATGAGAGAGGGCGCCAGAGTCCATCCACCAGCACATGGAGTGTCCCAACTGCCCTTCTGTCCGCACCTGCCACACCATCTAGCCAGCCGGACCAGTCTGAACCGATGGAGATCGGCCGCACCTCCCTAACCCCTGCAGAGCGCCAGCGACGCATCACCTCCAACTTGTGCCTGTACTGTGGTGGTGATGGTCATCGAGTCGCCACCTGTCCAGCAAAAGCCGGAGCTCACCAGATGTAGGAGGAATCCGGATGAGCTCAATGAACATTCAGCCCTCCATCAGCCGTAAACCCCTCATCCAAGTCTGTCTTCACCTGTCTGATTCCACCCACACCCTGGCAGCCCTGGTGGACTCTGGCGCAGAAGCAAACATTATTGACACAGGACTTGCTCGTCAGCTGGGCTTGGAAAGCCATCGCTTGTCCACTCCTGTTCCAGCCCGGGCCCTGGACGGTCACGCAATTGGCACAGTTACCAGCATCACAGCCCCCATCTCAATGATGGTGTCAGGAAACCACCGAGAGACCATCCGCTTCCACCTGCTCAGCTCTCCAGGCCAACCCCTAATCCTGGGCTACCCTTGGCTCCGTCTCCACAATCCTCACCTCGATTGGGCCTCCGGAACTGTGAAAGAGTGGGGAAATGCCTGCCACCTGACCTGTTTGCGTGCTGCCTCGCTGCCCCCCGGCTCAGTACCCCCCAGCATTGCCCACGACATTTCTAATGTCCCTGAATGTTACCATGGCCTCCGAGAGGTGTTCAACAAGACCAAAGCCACATCTCTGCCCCCACACCGTCCGTACGACTGTGCCATTGATCTCCTCCCTGGGACTGCTCCACCCAAAGGTCACCTCTACTCACTATCCCCTCCTGAAAGAAAAACTATGGAGGATTACATCAGGGACTCCCTGGCAGCTGGACTCATCCGCCCGTCTTCCTCTCCTGCTGGTGCCGGGTTCTTCTTTGTGGGAAAGAAAGATGGTTCTCTTCGCCCCTGCATTGATTATCGAGGTCTGAATGATGTCACAGTGAAGAACCGGTACCCTCTGCCTTTACTCACCTCTGCTTTTGAATTGCTCCAGGGATCCACTATTTTCACCAAACTGGACCTTAGAAATGCTTACCACCTAGTGCGAGTAAGGGAGGGTGACGAGTGGAAGACAGCATTCAACACCCACACCGGCCATTATGAGTACCTGGTAATGCCATTTGGCCTCACCAACGCCCCAGCGGTATTCCAGGCGCTGGTGAATGATGTGCTGCGGGACATGCTGAATAAATTCGTCTTCGTGTACCTGGACGACATCTTAATTTTCTCCAGAACTCTGTCCGAACACACCCGTCATGTCCAGCTGGTTCTTCGACGGCTCCTGGAGAACTCTCTCTATGTCAAGGCGGAGAAATGCGAGTTCCATGCTCAGACTGTGTCATTCCTGGGATACATCGTCGCTGAAGGCAATATCCAGATGGACCCCGCAAAGGTCTCGGCAGTTACCTCCTGGCCAGTTCCGGGGAATAGGAAGAAGCTGCAGCAATTCCTCGGTTTTGCCAATTTCTACCGGAAATTCATCCGGAACTACAGCTCCGTCGCCGCTCCCCTCACAGCTCTGACCAGCATCAAACACCCCTTTTCCTGGACCCCAGAGGCCAACACAGCCTTTCATACCCTCAAGGCCCGGTTCACCACTGCCCCCATCCTCCAGATGCCGGATTCAGACCGGCAGTTCGTGGTCGAGGTGGATGCCTCAGACGTGGGAGTCGGGGCCATACTCTCTCAACGGGCAGAGGAGGACAACAAGTTGCACCCCTGTGCATTTTTCTCTCGCCGGCTTTCACCTGCAGAGCGCAATTATGATGTTGGAAACCGTGAGCTGTTGGCTGTCAAGCTTGCCCTGGAGGAGTGGCGTCACTGGCTGGAGGGGTCCACAGTTCCGTTCCTGGTCTGGACCGATCACAAAAACCTCGAATACATCCGCAATGCCAAACGTCTTAACCCCAGACAGTCCCGCTGGGCCTTGTTTTTCACCAGATTCAACTTCACCCTGTCATACCGCCCAGGTTCTCGGAACACCAAGCCGGACGCTCTCTCCCGTCAGTTTCATAAGGATGACGCCCCTTCCCAGGAACCTGCATCAATTCTGCCCGATCCCTGCGTCGTAGCTGCCCTGACCTGGGATATCGAGGAGGAAATTCAAGAGGCCCTCCGTGACCATCCCAGTCCCAGTGCATGCCCAGACGGTCGTCTCTTCGTCCCAGATAATTTGAGGTCCCGGGTCATACAGTGGGGACACAACTCCCGCCTTGCCTGCCACCCGGGCTCCGCCCGCACCTGCCATCTCCTTGCCCAGCGCTTTTGGTGGTCGTCTTTGAGAAGGGATGTCCGAGAATTCGTCCGTGCCTGCCCCACCTGCAATCAGAACAAGTCCTCCACTCGGCCCCCCGCTGGTTTACTCCAGCCCTTGCCTGTGCCCACACGACCCTGGTCCCACGTCTCCTTGGACTTTGTAACTGGCCTCCCACCATCAGGTGGGATGACTGTCATTCTCACTGTGGTTGACCGGTTTAGCAAGATGGCACACTTCATTCCCCTCCCTAAACTGCCATCTGCCAGAGAGACTGCCCAGGCTGTTCTTGATCATGTCTTCCGTCTACACGGGCTGCCCAGGGATGTTGTCTCTGACCGAGGCCCGCAATTTACCTCTACATTCTGGAAGGAGTTCTGCCGTCTTCTAGGGGCCACAGTGAGTCTCACCTCTGGGTTCCACCCCCAGTCCAATGGTCAATCCGAGCGGGCAAACCAGGAGCTGGAGAAGGCGCTGCGGTGCATGGTTTCTCGCAAACCCCAGGCTTGGGCACAACAACTGATGTGGATAGAGTATGCTCACAACTCCCTCACCTGCTCTGCCACTGGTATGTCACCTTTCCAGTGTGTGTATGGCTACCAGCCCCCCCTGTTCCCCAGCCAGGAAGGAGATGTGTCCTGCCCGTCTGCCCTCGCCTATGCCCGCCGTTGCCGTCGTACCTGGTCACAAGCTCGTGCCACGCTACTCAAGTCAGCTGTCAGCTATGCCACTGGGGCTAACCGCCGAAGATCGCCGGCACCCGCCTACCGTGTTGGCCAGAAGGTGTGGCTGTCAGCCAAGGATCTCCCACTGCGGGTGGAATCGCGTAAACTGGCACCTCGATTCCTCGGCCCGTTCCCTATCCAGAGGGTCATCAGCCCAACCGCAGTCCGGCTCCAGTTGCCAACCTCCATGAGGGTGCACCCTACTTTCCATGTTTCGAAAGTCAAGCCGACGCATGAAAGCCCGCTGGTCCCCGTGCCGCTTCCTCCTCCTCCTCCTCGCCTCGTTGACGGTGGGCTGGTGTACACCGTTCGACGCCTGCTTCGGTCCAGACGGCGAGGTAGGGGCCTCCAGTATCTCGTCGACTGGGAGGGCTATGGACCTGAGGAGAGAACCTGGGTGCCAGCCAGTCGGATTGTGGACCGGACACTCATCGCCGACTTCCACCGTCTGCATCCTGATCAACCTGCAATCCGTAGGGGCCGCCCCAGAGGGGTCCCTAACCGTCCTGCCCGCCCGGCTTCCTGTCATGTGCCTGACCCTGACCCTGTCTCGGTACCTGTCCCGTCTTCTGTCCACGACCCTCCAGCTCCCTCCGAGGATGAGGATGTTCACTCGGACCGCTCGGAGGAATTCTAGCCCTCCACCGGCTCCCCTCCGCCCTCCCGACGTGGTGTCACTCTTGGGGACTTCTGGGGCCGTCCCTTAGGGGGGGGGTTCTGTCATGAGCTCTCTCTCTGCCTGGTAACACGTGCTGATTGAAGTCTGATGACCTCCACCTGTTCCTGCTCTGCTCTGCCTCACCCTCGTTACCTACCAGCTGCACTGCATTCACCACTCATCATGCCCTCTATATAAAGCCTTGCTTTTCAGTCCACACTTGTCAGATCGTCTGCAACCAGCACCAGTTACCTGCCTGTTTATTGAAAACGCCTCTGACTCTTTGCCTGTGATCCCGGACCCGCTCGACTACTTCTGTGTTCTCCAGCCCCGGTAATCTTGACCTGCCTTCCGTCCCTCTTCTACGAATACCGCCTAGTCCTTGACTGTACTGCTGCTTCGTTTCAATTGCTGTTGTGTGTGTGTTTCCCCCAGGACTTCCCGGATCATCCAGCTCCTGCCTTCGCTGTTCGGCTACTGGGGGAACACACACACGCAGACTCTTGGAACTCCTGTACCCCCCCCGGAACCCCTGAAACCCCCAACCCTTAAATAAACTTTTGAACGTGACGCAATTGTGGTCCTCGTCCTGTTTGGTGTCTGACAATACTATTGATATTCTCCTTAATGTAGTCTTACCATTGCTTTTATATTATTGATTGAATGGACATTATTGTTGCTTTTTGCTATTATTGCTTTTTTCCCTCAGTTTCATTGATTATTTCATTAGGCCATTGATGGAATTGACATTGTTTATTATTGCTATTCTCCTTATTATAATCTGACCAACATTTTAATTTGTTCCCTGTTAAATTTAAGTATATTGTTTTGTATTTGTATGTCGCTTTGGACAAAAGTGTATCCATAACCATAACCATAACCATAACCAAATCTAAATTGCAATTTTGACAACAAATAGGATAAACTTATTTAAATAACAGCTTATGTGTTATGGTTTATATAATGTTGTTTTATTTTAATTGGGCTGTTAATTAATTTGACATTATTGTTTATTATTGATATTCTCCTTAATGTAGTCTTAGCATGTCATTGTTTTTATATTATTGATTGAATTGACATTATTGTTTTATTATTGCCTTTCCCCTTTTTTACATTGCTTTTTATTAGGCTATTGCTTGAATTGATATTATTGTGTACTACAACTATTCTCCTTACTATATTTGACCTACATTTTAATCTGTTCCCTGTTCAATTTTAAATATTATTATGTTGTTTTGTATTTATGTGTCGCTTTGGACAAAGGCGTCTGCTAAATCCATAACCATAACCATAAACTGAATGTTGACATCAGTCTGGTTGACATCACTAGCTTGCTCTGATGTCATAATGGTTTCCATGGAAGCAATCTATCCATCTTATAAGCTTGTGTGTAGGATAATTTTATTCACTTCTCATAGTACAGAGATGAGTATCAGTACAGAGATGACATATTTTCATTTAAAAAATGATTTACTTAAGTGCATGGAATATCAAAACAGCAAGTGTAAGTAAGTGGTTAATTACAATTAATGATTGATTAAATAGACTTGGTCAAAAGTCCTTTTTTTTGAGATATCAAAATGTAAATTTAATCATAATTGTGGCTCAATGCAGTATACATAGCCTACACTGAGTTTTTTCCCCATAGCATCACTGAAAATGTTAAAGTGTAATGTTTATGGAGTTAGAATTCAAATTGAAATGTATGTTCTGAATCTAATCCTGATTCTTGCAGAATGCTGTGATGTCCAGTAGGAGACCTGTTGCTGAATAAGCAAATCTGCAGCAGGTAAAGGGTCAGACTTCTGGGAAATAGGGTGGTTGATTATCATTGATGTGATGAGTACAGAATGTAGAATGCGTTAAGCGAGAGAGGGTTACACTGTACAGATCTGTAAACATGTGTGTGTGTGTGTGTGTGTGTGTGTGTGTGTGTGTGTGTGTGTGTGTGTGTGTGTGTGTGTGTGTGTGTCTTCAGCCATTCCTACCATGGCCCAGTCTCTCCCAGGACAGTCCTTCCCAGAGGACCCTGCGGAGAAAGACTGCTTTATTTCTGGGCTTCAGGAGGAGTTTATATTTCTCTCAGAATACCTGAAGGGTCTGAAGAATGAGTATGTATCAACAATGATGCTCTGTCTGTTAACTACTACTATATACAACTATAATGTTAACTACAACGCCTGTAGTTAACATTATAGTTAGACGAACGACGTCTAGCTCTGCCACCGGTACGCTCAGGCCAATCCAAACTTTTCTCATCTGTTGTTCGTTGGTGGAACACACTGCCAGTTCCTACAAGGGCAGGGTCATCCCTCTCCATTTTCAAAAAACTCATGAAGACCCAGCTCTTTAGAGAACATTTCCTCTCATAGCACTACTTACAACTAGTCTTGCTGATCCTAGCACTTACCACCTGTCTTGAACTGACACTCAACTGTTTAAAAACAGCACTCACTGACACACTTATTCTTACTGTACTCTACCTTTTTCAAATTGTCCTAAAATTGTTGAGAGAATTGCTTTAAAACTTAAACTGTTTGCCATGTTGTTAGTCGCTTTGGTCAAAAATGCGTCAGCCAAATGTAATGTAATGTAATGTACAAGGCTCCTCTGTGGTTTCCTCTACATCTTTTCGATACTAATATACTTTATTTATTTTCATAGGGAATGGCTTACCTTCCATGAGATCATGGTTAATCCTGTGAGTATTTTCACATGTGGTGTAAACAACATTTTCACAATCCAGTTTTGTACTGGCCCTCTAGTCATACTGCTACATTTTACACTGGCAAATTTCCTGTGTTGTGCTATGAAGATTTAAGGTGCTTGTCAGTGTGCACCATCATTCTGTGTTTGTGGTGCAGTCCTGTGCTGAACTGTGCAGTTACACAGGTTATATCGGTGTCATGGTTATATCGGTGCCATGGGTAATAACTTCCTCCAACTTAACAACGACAAAACAGAAGTTATTATTTTTGGTCCCTCTAAATCCAGAGTCTCCCCTGTGTCAAACCTGGGTGTTCTCAGCCCCTATGTTACATGAAGTGCAAGAAACCTGGGTGTCATCTTTGACTCTGAGTTTTCCTTTAATAAGAAATAGCTGCGGTGGTAATAAAGAACAGCTTCTACCAGCTCAGAATCATCGCCAAATTGAAACCCTCTCTGTCATTTAATGACCTGGAGAAAGTAATTCACGCCTTCATTACATAAAGGCTGGATTACTGTAATTCATTATACCTGGGACTTCCTCAATCACTCATTTCACGGCTCCAGCTGGTCCAGAATGTGGCAGCAAGACTGCTGACCGGATCTAAAAAGTGGGAGCATATTACCCCTATCCTAGCCTCTCTCCACTGGTTGCCCATCCAGTACAGAATCCATTTTAAGATTTTATTGATGGTTTTAAAGCTCTAAATGGTCTGGCACCATCCTACATATCAGATCTCATCCACTACCATTCAGTCCCTTAGATCCTGCAGCAAGGGTCTTCTGCACGTCCCACGCTCCAGATTCAAGCAAAAAGGCGGTAGCTGCACCAGTTTAAGTTTCCAAACAGCTAAGGTCTTGGGAAAGATCTCCCCTTTTTACATGTTAAGTAGCAGATGTGATTCTTTGTGTTCACTCTCCCCATATGAAACAGGTGACCAAAGCGGAGTTTTTCACTCTCCTGATTGATTTGGTCAAATACGTAGACCTGACCTCAGTAAAGGTGGTCATCCCTGCCCTCCTGAAGATGGTAAGAGAGCTTGCTAACCAAGACACTCAAGACCCTACCATCCAAGACCCCACCAAGACCCCTTCTGCCACATATGCTGAGGATGACTCAGGAATCAAGCTATTCAACAATGGGGTCCTTGTTGAAATTATACCCAGAACCAAAAGCAGCAGGGCATCAACTGCCTCATCCTGCAGCAAGACATCAACTGATTCACGAAAGAGGTAAGTTGTACAGCCAAGTATAAACCCATAGACATTTGCTGCAATACTAATAAGATGATGCATGCATGTTTTCTGGTTTTGGATAAAAGTCTAAAAAAATAGTTGCTGCTTTCTACAGGAAAACCACCACTGAGCAGCTGGTTGAAAATGTGTCCCAAACCCTCAGTGAATTCCTCCGAGTACAAGACCAGTCAATGGAGTGCTTTTTGGATGACCAGAAGAGAAACATCTCGGCTAAAAAGTGTCTGGCATGCATCAAAAAAGCTGTGAATGTACTAACTTGCCATTATTCATGTATAAATGACTTCCCACCTCCTCAACAACAAGTTGCAGAGGATGAAATTGAGGTCAAAGAAGTGTCTAGTGGAAGTCAAAGGTCTGAGCTTTGCGTCAAAGTGGTTTCCAGTGAGGAATTCCACACCAAGGCCAAGAAAGCAGTAAAGGATGTCTTTATTGGAAACATGAAGCAATTTCAATCTTCTCCACGCACTCCTTCCAGTGACTCGCTGGGAGTTGGAATTGAGACTTCTTCTTTATGTCCTCAGCATGTTGAAGAAGCTGCTGCTGTGCTCATAGAGACTTTTGTGGAGGAGATGAAGAAGGTTGCTCTGTTGGCTGAATATGCGGATGAACCCATGTCTCCTGATGAGGGAAAAATACTTGACCAGACACAAAGAGTCCCCCCACATGTCTCTGGTCTTAAAACAAAAAAGGTTCAGGTAGCAGCAAAACAGATCTATGGAAAACTAAAAGTTACACTTAAGGATTTCTTCAGACATTTTCCCCTCCAGCATAGCCCAGCTGCCCTGAGAACTGAGGAACCAAATGAATTTGTCTCATTAGCTCTGGATGTTCATACAGCTGAAGTCAAACAGAAAAATCAGCGCCCAACAAATATCAAGACTGACCAAGCTTTGCCTGTGGCTAAACCACAGAGCCCAGTTGCACGTAAGGTGCAGAGTGACATTGGTTGTCCTTTGAGTCCAAGTCAGCTGGACGACTGCACCAGAAACGTCTTAAAAGGAGTGCTGGCCTCTTACTTCTCTGGGCTGAAGCAGAACCCAATTCAGGAAGGCTTGGCTTCACCAGATCTGTTGGCTGATAAGAGCAGTTTTTTTGATGGTGTAATTGTCCAGTTAAAAAACATGGCTTGCTCTACATCTGCTGGGTGCAATGAGAGTGATGATTCAGAACTGACGAAAAATGATGTCACTGGAGTACTTAGAAAGCCTTGCTCATTCACAAGCATAAAAAGACTATCCGATGTAGAATTTCAGATGAATGCCTTCGAGGCAGTTACTAATGTGCTCGTTGGTTCAGTGCGAAGCTACACCTCCTTGCAATCATATACTACAGATATTTACAATGATGAATTGCAAGGAATGCCATGGAAAGACTTTACCTCCAGAGATATGGATGCTCTTGTCACAGATATAGTTGATCAGTTTGTGAGCGACATACAGATGAGTACACTCCTTTCAGCTTCTCCTGACCAAGTGGGTACCCGCTCATTTGAAACCAAGCTGGCAACTTTGAAGAACAAGCTTGCCACCTCAAATAACCAATTCATTATCTCAGCCTCAAACATGTATGAAAATTTACTGACTAAAGTTGGTAAGTTTTTTGCTCAGTGCTCTTCCTTGTGTAACATCCCGGGAAAGCAGGCAGATGATGAGCCTGTGATGGACGGTCCATGCTTAAGTAGTCTCGAAACTACTCAGAGCATTGATGATACTCTGCTTGCCAACCCTCTCATTCACAAGAAAGACATTAAAGACATGGTTGACCTTGATGGCTGCACCAGAGAAATCATGTCAGAGCTTTTCATGGTGCTGAACGAAGAGAATGCAAAGGAGGACGCTGCCAACATTTCAGAGAAACTGTCTACCATCTCACTGGCAGACAAGGTAGTTGACTCAGTCATTCCAAATTTGACTGATGAAAAAGATTCTGATCAATCTGCCCACAAGGACTGTAATGATTCGCCAGACTCATTATCTAAATTGATTGAGGAAGTATTCGGAGAGGAGGGTGCTCAGACAAATGCTATAAAGTCAGTCAATGAAGTGTTGCTTCAGTCAACCACTAACCTCTCAAGGCTTACCACCTCCTCACTAACAGAGCAGACAGCTTGTGAAATGGTCAGCACCATTGTTGAGGGTATACAGAGTATTTTGGACAACACCTGCTCTGACATCAAAGGAGACATTGAGGGTGGTCTACTTAGCTCACAGGGAAATGAACGAATGGGAAATGATCTCAAGGTTACAATCTGGACAACCACTTGTGGGATGTTCAAAACTTTATGGCAAAAAGTGCTGGATTTGTTCACAATGAACCAGCGGCTTTGCTCCAAAACCTCAGGTGATCCTTATGTCTACGCGAAGGAAGCCATTAGAAAAGCTCTAATTAGCATTAAAGAGAGCCTTCTAAAGTCAAATGATCTGAAAACACGTGATGACCTCCAAATTATAAATCTCATCATAAATTCCATGTTAGAACACATCGGAAAGGCAGAAGGCCGAGGAGGACTAGAGCAAATCCCAACTAAAGCTGAAAGACCTGTTTCCACTTCATCTAAATGGCCTGAGGGCAGCGCAAACCCTACCTCTGGGAATGTCCATGGGGTTGTCTCTGAAACAGAGATAACTACAGAGGGTACCATTGAGAGAGAAACCAGCACTGATGTGGACAATGCCCATGCTTGCATTACCCGACAAGCAGTTACAAGTGTGGTCAAAATGGTTAATGAAAAGATTAATTCAGAGAATGGTGGGTGTTCTTCATCAGAAATGCAGGATGGAGGACTCCACACAGTTGCTAAAAAGCTCTCGAGATCTCGTTCACAGGAAACCATTAACTACTTTACCCATGACTTTGTTGATCAAGTCTGTGGACTTTTCTTGAGCAGCAACAGAGTGGCTGCTCACAAGTTTGCTTCAGACAGCGTGCTTTTGGAGATGGGGCACTGCAGTACATCAAGGAGGCACAATGTCTCTCAGCTTGTGGAGATCTACGCTAAGGAGACGGTGAAACACTACCTGCTCCCTCACTTCAATCTGCCTTTTTCATGGGGCATTAATCAGGGAGGCTCCTCATGGCCTGCTTCAGCTCCAGTGTGCCTTCCCAGCTCTTTATCTGGAACAGCACTCAATGAACAAACTGCACCAATGGGCTCAAGATCCCCATCAAAAATACTTTGTGACATAGTGAACCTTGTCATTAAAACTATGGTCAGCGATGTTATGAACAGCCTATCACTGCCAATAGAGTCTGGCAAGAATAAAGACCAGTTAGGTCATTCACTTAAACCCTGTTGGGAGAATCTTCTGAGCACCGAGAGCTCAGCTGCCTTACCTCAAGAACTGGGTTTCCACAGAGACGAAGACGTCATTCCTTTCCCATTCCCTAAGATCATGCCTGTGGACTCTGACAACTACGCTGGTTTGGTCACTCTGCTGGTTGTACGGCTGCTGATGCAGACTAAAGGTCAGGGACTGCAGTCCGAAGCCCTGCTGGAGAGATCCAGACAACTGGTTGACAAGATCCTGTATGTCTTTGATATTGTGTCAGGGAGTTCTAGAAATGACCCCTTTCCTCTCAACATCAGGGTCCACAGGGTCTTCCGAATTGTCTACGGTGACCTCTTAAGGGAATTTGGCACTGAAGAGATCTTTTTGAAAGCGATGGTCAGAGAGGATCCTACCTTTGAGAAAACCTTGGTGTCTTCCCTCACTAAACAGCTCCTGCAGATTTGCAAGGAAGCTGAGGAAGATTTGCCTCCTCAGAGCACAGGACAGGAGAGTGCAAGACCAGGCTTCTCCCTCTTCAAGAGACTCTCTGTCATCATGAGGAAAAAGTCCAGGGTCAGCCCTGTGTAACCAAACTCATAACCTCTCAAAACATCTCAGCACTATTACGTGTCTACCTTAATCAAACTAATTCACATCTTTATCGCTACATTTTCATTCTCTTAACCTAACCAAAAGCATAATAAAAATCAACTGAGCATTCATGTTATTGTCATTTCCTTTCATTTTCTGTTTGCCCTGTGTGCACTGCGGTTGGTGAAACCATCCAGAGAATATACGCTTAAATAATTACATCCAACCCTTTTTTAAATATCCTGCATAATGAGGTCTACTGACACCTTGGAAGGAGCTATCCATCCATTCTGATCACGAAATGACCATTCATTCATAAGAACACAGATTTACTGCTAAACCCAAAAAATCTCGCCTAACGAGATCATGGAGAAAATGTTACTGTAGTTTGGAGTTGTAGGCCTACACCAGATTCCTAATTATTAGTGCCTCACTAAATGCCGCAAAGTGTCTTCCTTTTTGGTGTTATGGAATTGAAGTATGACACTCTTCAACTTCCCTATAAAAAGGGAAGTGTCTCTGTCTCTCTAACAGTACAGTTACCATATTTTTGGTCTTTTTTTTGGTCTGGAGATCACTGGAAGCATACCAGTCCAAAAGTCGTGGGCAATCTTGTAGATCAGCAACTCGGTGGACTTAGCTGCTATAACAGCGACAGTTTGTTGGCCAGAGTTCTTCAACGTTAACGTTAACGTTAGTCTGCTCAATCCAGACTCCAGTTGGCATGGCAGCTCACAGGTCAGAAACAGCTCGGCGGCCTCGGCAGATCTTTCGCAGAGTAGCTCCAGCTGCTGTCCCGAGAAAACCCCTCGACCAGACAGCGAAGTGCAGCACCGGCTCACAGATGGATGGGAAGGATGTAAGAGGCCCAGGGCAAAAGCTGGCCATAGCAAGCTCCCAATGGACAGACGTTAACAACATCAGCCGACTTGAAAGCAGTAAAAAGGACTAAGAGAATAACACGAAAACTATCAAAAATAAAAAGAAAATAAAGAGAGAAAACATTTAACTAGACAAATCAATACAAAAAATAAACATGACATTACATAGCCTAAAATTACGAACATTACATAAAAACAAACAAAAACAGAGAGGAAGGTGCTGCGCTGTGCTGGCCTGAAGAACCTGACGCTGGGCGACCTGCTGGCGGTGACGCAGAGCCTTCCGGGCGTGCGCGTGAGCGACGAGGATGTGCGCACGTTGGTGGTCTCCTGCCCCTCGCAGCAGCACATCCTGCAGCTGCTGCACCTGTGGAAGAGCCGCAACAGCGAGCGTGACGTGGGCAAAGCCCTGGCCCAGAGTCTACGCCGGCTCCGGGGCCGCGGTCACGCCGTCTCCAAGCGTCTCCTCAAGAGCCTCAAGCACATCGCCCGCATCATCGGGGCCTCCACCATGTACCGACTTTACGAGAAGATGTTCTTCAACATGATTCAGGACAGCTCGTGCTTTAAATCCAAAGCATATAACGACTAGCTAGACAAGTGTTCCACCAGCAGAATTATTTAAAGAAGTTGTATATAGTTAAATGACAAGGGAAAGGAAGGGAGGGTTTGTATTTAGAGTGGGGCTGGGGCTTTGATGTGAGGACGGAAAAGACGGGGCTTGGTCCTCTTCTTTTTAACGATTGATCTTTTGGTTTGGACTGCTTAGCTCATACAAAAATAACAAAAATAACTTAACAGAATTTTGTTAAATGCAAAACAGACATTAGTTGACATGAATGTAGAGTAAAGTGGAGTGCATTTTTTTTGTTTATTTAAGTGTTTATTTTTTTAACCGGAAAGTTCTAGAGGCTTATGTGTGTGGATTTGTCAGGAGGCTGGACTGTGAATGCTGCATGTCACACATCATCTTGTGTGCTTTTCAACCTGTTTTTTATCTGTTTATTGTGTAACGGTACTTGAGTTTTTAATGTGAGGTGATTTAAATTCATTTGTATAATTTGTACTATTTTTCACAGAATTAGAGGTTTATGCCATATGATGTGTGTGATAAACCCGGAAAAAGTTGGCATGTTAGGTATGTTTCGGTCCCTGTGATTATTTGTGAAATTGTGCAAACAGCCTTTTCAAGTCATTTGAGAAGGAAGGAGTGGTAGCATGCACGCTCCCAAATTGACGCTCGTCTGAGAAATTGAGTTTTAGATAATGTTCAGCTTCGGCAGGTTTACAATGACTAAGGAAGCCTAGAGGCGAGTCCATAGCAACCAGTTCATGTGTTGAATGTGTTATTATTACCCAGTGTGCTTTGTTGAATGGTCTCAATGTTTTATTTCATGTGAATTTGCTAGAGGAGTACTTATTTCAAGTAGGCTAATGCAGATATGCAGGAAGTGTGCATTTAGTTTCCATGCTTATTGTGCTTCCACAACAATGTTAGTGAGTAAATCTACTGAAATGGCGACCATCTTGGTGGATTGTGATGTGTAAGATCAGAAAGATTTAAGAACGTTAGCTCATGTGTTTCAATGCTCAAAGGAGCACCGGCGGAAAACATCGACTTTTGGCCGGGGATGGTCATGTCTTTTTTGGAAGTTCGGTCGGAGGTTCATTGAAACATTTCTTACAGGTAAGGGAGGGTCATGCAACTTTTGACTGCAGCACTCAAAATCCCTCCGGTGAATGAAATATTCTTGATTACCGCTTCAACCTCCTCTGCTTGAATTGTTGCAGGACAGAATCATTTGTTAGAATGTTTAAAAACTTACACCTTTAAGTGGTGAAATAAGCAGGTGGCCAGAACACAAGTTGATTGACTGGAAGGTTCAAACAGGACATTACAGCAACTGAACAATATGGTTGCTGGTTATGTTCAAACAAACAAATTGCGCATTTATCAGTTCTAAGAAATCAGTTTACAGAAACAGCATGAGTGATTGCTGTTTCATAAACAGAGGTGCACGGATCTTTATCTGAAAGTGAGACATGGATAGATAGTTTTTCTGAAGAAAACCTGGTCCTATATTGAAATTTGTCCACAAAGCATGCTCCAACTAGCCCTTCAAACCTCCCTTTAGTAGTCTCCACCGATTCTTCTATTCTTTAGAAGAATGTATGCATGGTAAGTATGCTACCATGGGTCTGCCTGCCGGCTAGACCTCACACAAATTTAACCTTCTTCACATACAAAAAGAATCATCTGGCAGAAACACCTAAGAGCAGCAGGAGAAAGGGAGGTAAGAGGAATTTATGTGCAATTTCTAGCAGCTGGCTATAGAATTAGAGATGTTGTCTTTTGTTGTGTTAAATATTACATGCAATCTGTACAAACAAATGACTGTACAATACAATCTACAATCTCATGTTAAGTTACAGTGTAACATAGGCCTACAAGCCTTCCTAAATCTTAGTCACAGCGTCACAAAGAGGAAATATAGACACATCCGCATGATTGTACTCACGCGTGTCTGCAAAAGGCAGACATTTGCAGATGTAGTGATAGTTTGACCTTTCAATATAATCGAGTACATCCAATTTGGAATGACATTTTATTATTATCAATAATAAAAAAAACAGGTTCCACTATGGACATGTGTATCTCTGTTACTCAAAACAGAAACTATTAAAACATATATTATGAAAAAAAGATTACACACACACACATATATATATATTTCATATATATTTTAATTTTTTCATTATATATATATATATATATATATATATATATATATATATATATATATATATATATATATATTATATTTTGGGGTGATATTGAAGTAATGATTTGAATACCATGTGTTAAATGATCAAGTTCTGATGACATCAGATTGATGTTTTTCCAGATTGAGAAATTGGGAAGAGATATTGAGAATACAAATCCATTTGCATGTTTGTAAATTTCTTTTCTGCTATGGAGAACTTTACACCCACCTGACGTCACACACATGCACAACCCACACCCACAAAACCAAATAA
The DNA here is from genome assembly GCF_018492685.1 of Alosa sapidissima. NCBI lineage: Eukaryota > Metazoa > Chordata > Actinopteri > Clupeiformes > Clupeidae > Alosa > Alosa sapidissima. The sequence goes on along the minus strand of NC_055959.1, from coordinate 10,415,836 downwards.
AATACAACTTCTCTTTTTCTGTTCCTCAAAAGTAGTCTGCAGTCATTATAAAAGTCTGTGGAACCCCTAGTCCTCTCTCTTTTGTCAGAGCAACATCTTAAAATGGTGAGTTGACGATGATGATATGATGATATGCTTTAGCATTTATTTGGTAATACAAAAATATAGCATTAAGCATTTATTTGGTAACACTAATAGTTCCAGAAGCAACTGCACTTAAATTCAGTAATGTATGCCTACTACAGCAGATGGGAATATGAGTGTTTGCCTGATTAAGACTATGGCTGTGTTCCAATTCGCATACTTCTGTACTTACAATAGTGAAGCATCTCAGTTACAGACCACTTGTGTAAAATATGTGTTTGCTCTCAGTGTGATATTCTAGTCATGTCTTCTCCACAGCCTCCCCACACACTGTGGTTGTTTGTGGTTGTCTGTGCCCTGTTGGTCAGCGTCACTTCAGAGCCACACACCTTCCAGCACAGGGACCCTATGAGCAGGAAGATGCTGATTTGCGACCGATGTCCCGTAGGCTTCTACATGAAGGCTCCCTGCACCCCCAACAGGCAGACCATCTGTGCATCCTGCCCTCTCAACCACTTTACCCAATTTCACAACTACCTGCCCAAGTGTCTGTACTGCTTCACGTTCTACAGTGAGCACCAGGTGGTGAAGGAGTGCACGGCCTTCAACGGCCGGGTGTGCGAGTGCCAGGAGAGCTATTACAAGCGCGCTGACTTCTGTGTGAAGCACAGGGACTGTCCCCCTGGAGAGGGCGTCAAACAGAGAGGTAAGCAGAGTGGTCCAACGTAAACGACCCAGACAGCACATGGAGATTTGAAGATTTGTGGTTCTATTGGTGAACTTGGTCTGTGCTGTTAACTTCACTCTCTTTCTACAGAGGTTGTTCCTGTAGCTACAGAAGAAGGGCAGTCCATTACTCTACACGCAAATAGATCCAACAGAAATGAAACATTTGCTCAGTGGCTACACAATTGCACAGTCATTGCCCACTGGTACCCAGGGGAAAAACCAGACCATCTTTATCCCAACATGTTTTCCCTAAACCAGAGGCGATTCTAGTCTGTGGGGGCCCCAAGCAAAAATTCCAAGGGGGCCCTACCGACAAGTGTTATCACCATTATGTTATATCACCATTAGCAGGGCTTAAATTTCACTGCGGGATTGCGGGTATTGCGCATAATTTGTTCAAGTCCCGCAACTCTAGCCATCATAATGCGAGAAATTCCCGCATACGCTTTTACAGCCTGTCTGATGATGTTAATATAGCCTAATCATTAAGTGGCGTGAATGCGGTGCTATTGACCGGACTGATCAACTACCGAGTTGAATTGAACATAGCCTCATGCAGACGCACGCACACACACACGGAGAGAGAGAGAGAGAACCACTTTGCGCTTACGCAAATAGGCTACGCTACCATGGCAAACTTTTACATCTGGAAAGAGCTCCTTGGTAACTATCCTGCTAGCTCAGGTCACGTCAACACTTGATCCCAGAAAGGTTGTCTTCGACATGTCAACATTTATTGTATCTAATGACATAGAAAACATAATGATTTGCATACACATACCGCACTATGCACAACTTTTATTCACTAGCGACTACAGCCTAAAACCGTCAGGTTGAAGGGGGGCTAATTACTCCATAGAATTACTCTCAGGTATTTTCTTAAAGTGACAGGCACTCAATTACACCTACTCATCACCAATGTGCACTCAATTGGACCTACACACCACATTAAAGATATGCCTAAGTGTTATAGGTTAAACGTCAATATGAGGCATTAAATCATATGTACATAAATATGTTTAGCTAGTAGTAATTACTAGTAAAATGCTATACTTTAAAAAATGCATTATTAAATAAATACACTCTATATGAATTCAAAAATATATGATAGAAACATATCACATAAGCTATCATTTTCAGTGTGTGTTTGTGTGTGTGGAGAGAGTCAAGCAGAATCTAGGATGTCCACTGTTGTGAATGATCCCACTACAGTATATATTACTGATGACGTCAGGGTGGTGGGGGCCCCAAAATCAAACACTTTTTTAAAAAAAAGTATCGAAGTATTGAAATCGCAATTCTTGACTTGGTATCAGAATCGACCCCCCCTCCCCCCCAAATTGTGTAAATCCCCCCTACATGAATAACCTAAGGGGGGAATTCCCCCCCATTTTGAAAAATGAATTTTAAGCCCTGATTAGGTTATTATGTTAAATAATAAAAATACAAAAAGCGTATTATAAAAATTCTTATATTTTGACATGTATCTCACCACTGCAAGCTGGCAGCTCGACTTGCCTTACATATGTGTGTAGAGCAGACTGTCCTGAATCTGGCAATATCATTCTCTGTGGCTGAGCAATTTACAGACATATGTGATGTGCGCCTTACAGAAATAAATGGCATTTCTTTTTTAATTTAGTGATGAAAAATGACCTTTCTACGCTCCATATCTGTGACACAAACTGATCTGACCTGACTTGACCCGAGTGTGCGTGTTAGCCTGTGTGTGCCTATGGTGTATGCACTCATAATGATTCTCTACAACAACTTTTTACTGCATTGCCATGAACAAAATAGAGGCAAAAAAGGGGTTTCTTTGTTGAACAAATTGGGATGCAATGTGAGCCTTGAATTGGATGTCATGCAGGAATTTGCTAGGATCTCAAAACCGGATTATGAACATGCTTTGCCATAGAGAAACACATGATAGCGTTTGATTATAAACATGCCACAAAAACAGACAAAAACGTGGGGTAAGTCCAGCTATATGAAGTAATTATTTTGCTGTCACTTCGTCTGTTTTATAACCCAGAAGGATGTACCAAATGATAGCTCTGTGTCTCCTCTTTCATCTGATATGCTTACCATATAAGTAAGTATAAGTATAAGTATTATATACTCTTTTGATCCCTTGAGGGAAATTTGGTCTCTGCATTAAACCCAATCCGTGAATTAGTCAAACACACTCAGCACACAGTGAGGTGAAGCACACACTAATCCCGGCGCAGTGAGCTGCCTGCAACAGCAGCGGTGCTAAGGGAGCAGTGAGGGGTTAGGTGCCTTGCTCAAGGGCACTTCAGCCGTGCCTACTGGTCGGTGCTATCATTTGCACATGTCTACATTGTTCCAGTTGACCAGATAGTCACCTGGTATTTGATTGCATATTTTGTGCGTAGGAAAATAAACATTATTGTATGGAAAACATGTTTATGGTCTTCCTACCAAAGTAAATTCTCGCCTAGGGCTCCAGCGCAATCAGTGTCGGCTCAGAAACACATATGGATAAAGACACAGGCTCTCACACAGACACATAAACACACACCTAGGTACACACACACACACACACACACACACGCACACACACACACACACACACATATTGGTACAGTATGCAAAACCACAGCAGAGGTATAGTTACGCATAAAATTACACAGAATTATTGAAACATTACCTTAGTGCCATCTACATGTGGGAAAGAAGTGCTTCCAATGTCCAAAATGTGTGAAATTTCAGATGTATGCATTTGACACAACATGTGAGTGCATTATTGGCTGCTGAAATGTCCTGGGTCACGAAACCATAGGTGCTGGGCCCATCATCGCCTGCAGCTATATTTTTTATTGGTGCAGCCCAATATTTTTTTCCCATGTGCCAAAATTCCTAGTAGCATTCTGTACGGAAATGCCTTTTCTTCCGTAAATAATACAGCACTTTACAGTATAAACACGTAGGCATTCTGTATCATGTCTAACAATAGTCATGAATTTGTTCATGCTGATGTCAAACTGCTTGTCAATTCAGATTAAATCTGTGGACAGATTTCTCAGGGATGGATGGAAAAGCACACCCCACACCATGCATTTCACACATTTCTATTGGATCATATGAAATGCTTGTGATTCTGAAATGGCTGAAAACAAACAGGTTTTAATGGTGACTCTTGGCAGGTCTCTATTCTTCAGTCTGACATACTGTAGATTTATCACTCTTTATCACACATTTTTTCTTGTGTGCCTTACTGTGTGTTTCAAGTGCACTGAATAACCAAAACTAAGAATTACCTGTACCTGGTCATGTTTTTGGTCAGTCTGTCTGTGTGCAGGATCATTAAAATAAGCACTGGTATGATTTTCGTGGAGCTTGGTGGAAAGGTGTAGCATGCACCAAGGACTGACCCTTTACAGACTGACCCTTGTGGGCAGCCGTGGCCCACTGGTTAGCACTCTGGACTTGTAACCGGAGAGTTGCCGGTTCAAGCCCCGACCAGTGGGCCGCGGCTGAAGCGCCCGTGAGCAAGGCACCTAACCCCTCACTGCTCCCTGAGCGCCGCCGTGGAAGCAGGCAGCTCACTGCGCCGGGATTAGTGTGTGCTTCACCTCACTGTGTGCTTCACTAATTCAAATGCAGAGACCAAATTTCCCTCACGGGATCAAAAAAGTATATATACTTATACTTTAAATTCATGAGAATAAATGGGATATCTGTGACTCAAATCAGTATGCAGAGCTACAATATGTAACCTTGCTTAAGGTCAGCTCTAGCCGATTGTCTTTCTAGTTTCACATGTAATTATGGGACTTAATATGGGCCCAGAACTACTGAAAGTGGGCAAATATCTGAAATCACAAGGACCATTAAATGTGTCCCTTTGTGTTTTGGCATTTGAAGGTGAAATGTGTGTACTTTATTTAGGTTTTGAAAAGGGCTGCAAAATGCTTGTTGATACAAACTTAAGTTTACTTAAAGGAACCGTATGTAAGAAATGTATTTCAATTAATCATAAAATGGCTCTGGTATGTCACTAGACATTAAGAAATCATGTTAATTTCAAATACTTGACTGGCAACAGCAGTCCGGCCAAGATATTGTCATTTTAAAAAGTTAAGTTGCAGCCCTCAACTGATGTTGATGTTGTGTTTTGTCATGTCATGTTGTGTTTTGGCCTGATGCGCCACCGTCCACCTATGTACTAATCACGAAGTCAGTAGTGTTTTGGCGTCCGGGTTGGCAACCTCGAGTCAGGGGGGAGGGGGAGGGGATACACCACTCTACAGTAATTTGAAAGTGATTGCAGTACCAGTTTTGGCCACAATCTTACATAAGGTTCCTTTAAGTTTATCAACATGTTTCTTCAGATTTATGTACAAACAAGTAAACAAACGTGTACCTTCAAGAAAAACAATTAAAATTGACTTCATTATTCCTTGTTTTTTACTTTATTTTCCAATTTACATTAATTAAACCGTAACAAAACAAAATCAAAACCCTCCCCAAAAAGGAAAAAAAAATAAAATAATAAAAAAAAAAAATGATCATGATCATAATAATATTAATAACAAAAAATATACACACCCTCACACATAAAAACACACCCTGGCTCTCGGAGAGGGGAAGCTATTTTGGGAGCTGTGTCGCTGTCAAACTCCGGCTTTTCCCAGAGGAGCCCCTCCTTCCTCTGATCATTCCGGACGGTTCCATGCTCCCAGCGCAGGGTGTGTGTGCAGTGTGAAGCAAGTAGGGAAAGGGGGATTCAGGGACCTCTAGCAAAGATGGATTTTTGGTTTTGAAAAGTCATAGCACCTTCTGAAGGGGGAGGGGGGTGGGGGGTGGGGGGGGCGTCATCTCAACAAGGCTCATGTATGTTCAGCCTCACCTCAGGCTAACTCTTATTTTGTTATGCCAGCTTGAGGTAGCTTCAAGAAAGAACAACCCAAAAAACAAAACCAAACAAAACAATAAGGGTAATGAAACTAAAAGAAAACAGACATCTTTTCCAAATTTATTAGCATTTCTTTGGTTGTGTGTTGAAAGGATAAAACAGAGTTCCTAATAAGGGCTGTCAAGGGAAAATCAAAATCAATCACACAGAAACCCAAAACCTCCCAAATTAAAAACGGCACTTCCCAAAAAAGTGTTGGCGTGTACACAGACACACGCACACACACACACTCACATAAACATGGAAATATATAAATCAATATCTGGATGAAACACAGACTTTTACAACAATAGAACCAAGGTTTTATAATACACAGTAAATGGTTTTTTTCCTAGTTGGTAGATTTTAGGAACACCTGAACTTTTTACATCATTCTAGAAAGACAGGGAGGGGTCCTAGAGAACTGGGTGGATCCTGTTGTTCTTTAGTGGGAGGGGCATCTGTGGTATTCAATCAAACTCACCCAGTTCTGTGCACCTTCCCTCACTGTGTTGGGGTATAAGGGTGACATCAAGTCATGTTTCATCGCTTCTTTCCCTTTTATGCTCATCTGTTCCTTCCATCTCTCCCTGATGCCCATCAGGAACACGGGATCTTTGGGAAACATGACTGATGTCAGAGGGGCAGACTGATGGGGAATTCTGGTGCCGTTCAGTGGAACTACAAACCCATACATCTGGTGTCGCTCGGTGCCGATATCCTAGGCGCACAACTTGGAGAGCACAACTTTACGTTTGGAGGAAAAAGTATCAAATCAATTTTAATGTCTTTTCCTGTCTTCCATTGTCTTCGTTTCAAAAGTGTGTATTGCTTCTTAATGGACTTTTCATATCGTTTGTGTTTCTTTGTCTTGTTATTCCACTTTAAAAGAAGCAGACAGCTCCGATGTCCACTCCAAACTCCTGGTCAGCACCTCCAATGTCCATGGGAGCAATGTCCACGATGGGCAGTCTGGATGTCTTCTGAGTTTTGTACTCGATGACTGTCTTGCCCCACTGGCCTGTGTGTGTCTGTGGAAACAGATAAGTGTAAGAGGACTCGACAATGACCCGTGGTGTGGGACTGTCATTTACCAACTGATGTAACTTTATCTCCCCCAACAAGAATCTGTTCAAGTCTCCCTCCCAATCTTTTTTGACTCTGTGTGTATTTAATCTGAGAAAAAGCACACGTATGTTGAGCGAGTGTGACACGTACCTTGCAGCCATCCTCGCTGACGCTGTACGTGAAGCGGCTGTTGCCCTCAGCTCTGATCTCGATGTCGTTGGAACCCTGGAGCAGAAGAGACTTCTTCAGGTTACCGGAGGCCTGGTCCATGTAGGCAATGCTGTTCTTGCAGTGGTAGGTGATGCTCTGGGAGGCCTCTGTGGACAGCAGCCTCAAGAAAGTCAACTGGATGTTGGCGGCGTTGCCTGGCTGGGTGTCATCAGCATAGCTGAACTGTAAAAACAAAACAAAACAAAACACCAGTCAGACAAAGGGATTTTGTCACAGTTGAAGAGAAAGAGAAAGCAAGATGGATGGTGTTGAAACACAAGAGGGCATCATACTTTTGTTCATAACTAGTAACAATCAGATGAAGCACTCACATGGAATCCGCCATTCATGGTCTCGCCAAACCAGACGTGTTTGTGCGCCTTGCTCTTGCTGCTCCACCAGTTCTTGCGTGGGACACTAGGAGTGTTGGGTTTAACGCAGGTCTCTCCAGTCTCCATGTTGCAGAAGACCTTGATGGCATCTGCGGTGCTGCCCAGGTTGGGATCCACCCAGTAGTCACCTGTCACAAGGTCCACAGAGCTACATCAGATCACTGGCTCTTTACTGTTGATCTTTATGAATAACGTCTTCATCTGACTTCTCTGTCATCTTGCACCTCTCACTTACCGCTCTTCCACTCAGGGTGGCAGAGTTTGAGGTCCCTGCAGGTGCGTGCTGGGTTCTTGCGGGATCCGTCAGGGTTGCGCATGTCCTCCAGCTGGCCAGTGATGGACTTGAGTGTGGAGTCCACCTCCATGTCGTGCTGCCTGAGGGAGCTGGATGGGTCATCTGCCCGCATGTATCTCAAGGGGTCTGGGCCCTTCTCGGTCTGTCCCATTCCAGCGAAGGCAGACATGTCAATGCCAGGGCCTGGGGGACCAGGAGGACCAGGGGGTCCAGCGTTACCAGGAGGACCCTGCAAGATGGGGAAAGAGAGAGAGGGAATACAGGTGAGAATCTGAATGGATCGTGATACATAAGCATTTCCTGGTTCCTGGTTGTCTTGATGGTCTAAGAAAAATCACAATTCTTGGGAGGCTCTGCCATGCAAAATCCCATTTCGGATGTGCTAATTTTATTACATATCTATGTCTGCATGTTATAAATCCTGTAAGAAATGTATATCAAGAACTCCGTCTGCCTGACCAGGGGGTCAGTGCATGTCAGAAAGGACATCAAGGGACAGATATTCCCACTGCACTGGGACTGGACTCACAGCAGGACCAGTCTCTCCAGAGCGTCCACGAGGTCCAGGGGGTCCGATGGGTCCAGGGATGCCGTTGTTACCATCTTTTCCGGCAGCTCCAAGTGGGCCAGGGGGTCCCTGCATGGAAAGCAAAACGTTTTGATATGGACATACTTATGGGAGTGCCATCTTACTGCAGGCTTTGGTGAACAATGTCAGAAATGACATTTCCTTACCTTAGCACCAGCGGGTCCAGCAGGTCCAGAAGCACCAGCATCTCCAGCAGGACCCTAGAGAGAGAGGGAGAGAGAGATGGAGAGAGGGGGGGGGGTTAGTTCTCATGTTATTGTGTTAGAATAAGATAAGTGTAAGATTAATACGTTACAATAGTATTTATGCGTTGTGATGTAATTGGCAGGTTGTGCTGAGTCTGATGTGAATCTTTGAGACTGTGGCTGGTTGGTGTTGGCGTAGCATAGGTGTGTAGGTGAGTACTCGCGAAAAGGCCACAACACTGTGGTGAATGTGAGATGGCAGGTGAGGCATGTTGAATGTTCTGATGCTGTGACAGGTGTGTCTGGACGCGTTATGGGGAGAGTCGAGCATGTGTCACTCACAGGAGGTCCAGGCAGACCCTGCAGACCAGTGAATCCTCTGTGTCCCTTCTGTCCTCTCTCTCCAGCCTCACCGGCCTCTCCCTTGTCTCCGCGTGGGCCTTGGGGTCCCTGCACATCACAGCACATTAGTGAGCATGACTAACTAGATAACAGCAATACAACTGCCTAACAAGTAAAGCCATGTAGTCAATGCTTACATGCAGTCAATGTCTACACGTTTGTTTAAGGGAACAGACAAAAGGACATATACTCACAGCCATGCCTCTTGCTCCTGCAGGGCCGGGGGGGCCAGCAGGTCCTTGGGCACCCTGAGAAGAAAGAGAAAGAGAAAAGGGAGAGAAAGTGAATGAGAAAACTTTACTGTGTATGAAATGCCAGTTGTGCAACAATGTCTTAAGTCATCAATAATTAAAATGTCTTATGAATAATTTACAGTATGCTACAAAGACATTAACATGATTGATGTCTTAAAGAGGAGTTAGGTGGAGGTGGAGTCAGTGATGCTGGAGAAAAAAATGGATGATAAATTTTTTTTAATGTCAACAGCCAAACAGATGCACCTCTCCCTTGAGTGCTGATGACAGTAATAGCGTTGGCTTCCCTCATCGCTTCTCACTGCTCTGTGCACCAGCACTAACACCACCTGCTGTTGTTTGGTTTAAACGGGTGTTTATGAGTGTGCCCCTCTGTTTGTTTCCAATTTACAGAGCCAGGCCTGTGCATGTATGAACGTCACATGCTTTTTCAGCAGATAAACAGAATGGTGATTGTGACAAAAAGTGTATTGTAGAATTAAGCAATACGCCCCGAGAGGCAGTTACACTGATTCTACAACAGCTAAGGGGCGTTGTTAGGCACGAACAAGCTGCTAGCTAGCAGCTACTTTAACTTTTGTATCGAGTTATGGTAGTGCAGTAATATAGAACGAAATGCGGTCAAGGTAAATGTTTATGCTGCATTTTACAACGGCATTGAACACGATTTAGCCAATCACAATCAAGGACCGGAACTATCAGTTTTAGAATCAGTAACTCCCCCTCTATGTAATGGCTATGAAACTGTAGCCATGAAAATACTTTAGTTGTTGGGTAGATAAGATGAAGCGTTGTGATATTGATGTTGGCTCCTTCACACTCATTTAACTGGATCTGCAACAGTAGCAATGGCCATTGGCAAGCTGCCCAGTGAACCGTACTGTTCATTGTACGCCACTGTAGCTTTCACCAGCTACCAGACAGCCATGATGTTATGAATGTGTTTTTTTATCAGTGTGTGTTATGATGGTGATACTCACAGACTCTCCTCTGTCTCCCTGTTTGCCCGAAGGTCCGACAGGCCCGGGGGAACCGGTGGCACCAGGAGCGCCAGGGGCACCAATAGGTCCGGTGTTACCACGCTCACCCTAGAGGAGAACACATGAAAGAGTCTAAACACTGCTGTACAATGCACACATGGTTAGGCCTCCTCTGTGAGAGTCATACATCTTGAAACAAAACTCTCTGCTGAAAGGGTCTTCATTTGACCACTTTGACTCTTTGGGGTGCCAGCTTTGTATCAAGTTTTCAGCTGTTCAATCCTAAGTAATAGCAGTGAGTGGTCAAGAATAGGATTTTTTAATAAAAACCCTCGCAATAAAGAACCCTCGCTTCAAAGGATCAGACATGTGTTCTAGAAATTTCTTAAGTAAATTCAAATAAGTTTTTGGCTTTGGTCAAAAGGGAGGTTAGTGTTAGTTCAAATAGGCCATGAAGTTAAGCTCTGACTTAATCTGCTGATCCGAACAGGCTCACAGCCTGACAACTAAACTGATCCCCTGCTACGCCTGCAATTAGCTGAATTCTGACAGTATATTGCTGCCAGTTATGTTATATATATTCAAATTCATTACAGGACATTTGTAAATAGTGATGCCCGCCATAAGAAGACAATATAGAGATCTCACTAAGAATAAATTGGAGGTGTATGACCCGATCAGCTTTAACTGAGAGAGAGAGAGATCATGAAGGCCACAGCACACAAAAATGCTCCAGATTCATACTGAGTTGAAAAGTCTGCTCAAGAACAGGCAACATTTAACTGGATGTTAAAAATAACTCAATTATTTGCAAACAGTATCTGACCTTTTGCATTGTTTGACCATAAGATAAAACAATGTGAGTGCCTGTAATGCATTTTGAGAAACTGGCCAGGGCTCAAGATGACCCATGTGACTGGTGACATAGACAGAGGGGTAGACACTAACAGTATATACATTCTAGTTCAGGCTGGACTGCCTTGACTGAGATGTCTTTGTGCATGTTCTATTTCTTAACATAAGCTTATCAAATCCAGAAGTTCCTTGCTGTTCATTGTCACAATGGTATTGGGGTATGCTGCTGCACAATCTACTGTTGTTTCTGATTGTGTTTATGATGTCTGATATCTCACCTTGACTCCAGCAGATCCATCTCTACCAGGAGGTCCATCAGCACCAGGGTTACCCTATAGGACAGGAGTGTGTGAGAGAGAGAGAAAGAGAGAGAGAGAGAGAGAGAGAGAGAGAGAGAGATAGAGAGGGAGATCGAGAGAGAGAGAGAGAGATGCAGAGAAAGAGAAAAGGGAGATGGAGAACAGTAGCATTAAAGCACATTTCCAGAATTAATGGTCTCTGACACTGAGCCATTCCCCTGATGTTGTGGTGTACAAACCTCTCTTCCGGGCTCTCCAGAGGGTCCACTCAGGCCAGGAGGTCCGACAGGGCCAGGGGGTCCACGGTCACCACCAGCACCAGGAGCTCCCTGTTTCCCTGGTTCACCCTGTGGTGCAGCAAGTCCAGTCATCCAATTATTCAATTGCCTAATTAATGTGTTTATTAATCAACTTAAGGTGTGCTTAACTAAAACAACTGCTCAGTCAAGTATTTTACAGAAATGATTTCACAAGTGGTAATATTCAAGTCTAGTGAATGGTCTTTGAATGGTCTTTTATCCAACAAAGCCCACAACAACCATCTACAGTACATTAGTCTGAAAAGATCCACAGAACCAAATGAAGCCTTATTCTGATCATAGGCTATAGCTACACTATATTGGCAAAAGTATCTGGCCATTACACCTCCAGGAACTTCTATAACATGCCATTCTAAATCTATAGGCATTGGATAGAGATAAGAGCAATAGGAGCTTGCACTCTTCTGAGAGGAGTGTGTCTGTGGGATTTCAGGTCAGACACTGATGTTGGGCGAGATGGCCTGGCTCGCAATCTCCGTTAGTTCATCCCCATTTCCGTTAGTTCATACCAAAGGTGTTTGATGGGGTTGAGGATAGGGCTCTGTGTGGGCCAATTAAGTTCTTCCACACACAACTCAGCCAACCATGTCTTTGTGGATCTTGCTTTGTGCACCCTATGACAGTACCATGCTTGAATTCATTGAGCTCTTCAGAACGACCCCTTTCTACACAAATGTTTGTGAATGCAGACTGCATGACTAGGTGCTTGATTGTATACACCTGTGGCAATGGGTCTAAATGAACACATGGATTCAGTGAGTACATGTCCCAATACTTTTGCCAATACAGTATAGTGTATTTAATGGCTCCCAATGTGATGGTTAAATGTCCTGGAGCAGGTAACTTAGGGGACTGTGGTACTTACAGAAGGTCCTGGAAGACCGGGGAACCCTCTCTCACCACGCTGCCCAGGCAAACCAACAATACCACGCTGACCAGCAAGACCAGATGGACCAGGAGTACCATCAGGACCCTGAGACACAACATATCATTTTGTGAGCATTGACTTCATTCACATGTTGTCTACACCCAAAGGAAATACTGTAAAAGTACAAAGTACAGCACAGTACTGTAAAACAGGACATTGAAAGATTAGAAAGTGACTAACAGGGGGACCGTCCTCTCCGGGCTCTCCTTTCTCTCCGGGGGCACCAGCAGGTCCACGGAGCCCAGCATCTCCTGCTCTACCTGGGGGACCAGCATCCCCACGCACTCCCTTGGGACCATCTTTACCAGCACCGCCAGGTGGACCAGCAGGACCAGGGTTTCCCTAAGACATGACAACAGAAACAAACAGGGTAAATGGGACGAGCCAATATAGCTAAGCCAGTGAAGGACAGTATATCTAGCACCTTCCAAACGTCTAGTGCAATAAGTGTGGAAATGTGTTTAAGGGTTGACTCACATTAGGACCTGGGGATCCAACACGTCCAGCAGCACCAGGGAATCCAGTGGAACCCTGAAGAGGAGCAAGAGAGTGAATGCATCATGGCATGTTGGTATTCATTCATTCATTCATTCATTCATTCATTCATTCATTCATTCATTCATGTATATATTAATATGTGTCCTTTATTTTACAAGTTGAGTCCCAGATCTTAGATCTTAAATCTCTTTTATGAGGGAGCTCTAGGGAGAGCAGGAAATGAGAGTTATTTAGTTCATTCCTATCTGGATTCTCTGAGGTGTGTATGATGTCTCGTATGATGTCTCGACGATATCATGCCATGTTGGTATAAGTGAGAGTTTTTCAGTTTAATTCCTGTGTGAATTCTCGGAGTGATGTGTGTGATGTCTTTGGACTGCTCTACTCACAGGAGCTCCCTGAGCACCACGGGCTCCTTTAGGTCCAGACACACCAGTGGGACCCTGGACAGAGAAGAGAAGATGCGTTAGTAAATATGACATCCCACAAAAAATAACGGCAGCTCACTAAAACACACACTTTGATATAACACACTATGCTTATCAAATTATTTATTTAGCATTCACAATCAATCAATCAATCAATCAATCAATCAATCAATCACTCTTGAATAGGAATTTGGAGTAATTTGGATTATTTCCAGACCCCCCAAATATATGAATGAAAGTGGTTAAAAATGGTCTGTTTACCCTTACAAACATTTATATATATATATATATATATATATATATATATATATATATATATATATATATATATATATAACAGGACCTACATACTGTTCCTTGTCTATTCTGTGCAGGAGAGGAAAGTGTCTCCTCTCAGTCCCCTACAGTGTAATGAGCTGGTTCACTTGACTTACCACAGGTCCGGGGGCTCCAGAGGGTCCCTGAGGTCCAGGGGAACCAGCATCTCCCTTCTGACCACCCTCACCAAGCTCACCCTTGGCACCAGGCTGACCATCTGCGCCCTACAGCAGGCAGGAGTCAGACACAGCTCATTAATGTTTAATTAATCAATCAATCAATCAATCAATCAATCAACCAATCAATCAAACAAATAATTTAATCAATCAACCAACCAATTAATCAATCAATCAATCAATCAATCAATTATTCAATCAAGCAACCAATCAATCAATCAATTATTCAATCAACCAACCAATCAATCAACCAATCAATCAACCAAGCAATCAATCAATTGTTCAATCAACCAACCATTCATTCATTCATTCATTCACATTCATTCATTCATTCATTTATTCATTCAATCAGTCAACCAACCAACCAACCAACCAACCAATCAATCAATCAGTCAGTCAGTCAATCACATTAAAACACAGCAAGAATACACAGTTGTTACATACACATACAGACAGAACATTCTTATCCTTATCTAATATTGACTATTTAAGTCCTTGTACTTACAGGAGGTCCAGCAAAACCAGCAGGGCCAGGAGGACCACCCTCACCACGGTCACCCTGAAGGAGGAGAGGGCGAAATACAGATTGGTCATATGGAGAAAAATGTCTATCAAAGTATGACATTGTGTGTGTGTAATAGCTGTCAGACACTGGAAAAACAATAATATCTGCATACTGATTTATATTCTTGAAAGATGAAAGTCAGGTGTATGCTAAGGAAGGCAACAAATGTGGTAACAAGATAGTACATAAATACTAAATATTAGCAAGGTTAGAATACTTTTAAGGCCTATCAAGGCCTATATGTCAAAAAGTCAATGTAGGTGTGTTGATATGTAAAATGTCAATTGAATTTCAAAACCATGAAGGTCATTCAAATTACATCTACTTAGAAACCTTATTTGCGTATATGTACCAATATCAACTATAAATTATTATTAGCAACAGTAAATACATATTCAAGTGCAAGTTGATTATCAACAAGGTCCATAGACCATACAAATATGAAACAGGAAGGCACAGATAGAGAGAGAGAGAAATGAGCTCACAAAAGTGTTAGATTGTGGAAGAACATTTTCACAAGTTAGCATGTAATGGTTGGAAACAATGGATGGATGATCATCTAGTTTGAAATGATACTAGTATCTTCATCCATCATTATAATTTCAACTTAACAAGCAAATTAAGGCTGACTCATGAATAATAAAGCATGAATAAAATACATAAAGCATCATTAAATAACAGTACAATTACACTAGGGTCAATAGAAAGGCATTGTTTGCCAACCCTAGTGACATGATAAATTATTGATAAACACTTCTGTATTTCACAACGTAATTTAGTGCTGTCAAAATGAACACATTAGTTATTATTTAAGGTACTTGTGGGAGACATGACGCAAAATAAATTACTGTAGTAAAGAATTATGAGGGGGGCAGTAAACGTACAGGGGCACCACGAGCTCCAGCAGCTCCAGTTGGCCCAATAGGTCCACCTTCACCCTAAATGAGACAGAGACAAAAATATCAACATCATGACCAACTTATTGCTTTGGGGACAAGGACCAGCAAATACAAGGATACTTTCAAGGAAAATTCATGGCTTTAGACCTCAAGAAACAAATAATGTGTTAAAATAATTTTCCCTCAATACACCAAAATGTTTTTGGTGAATGAAAAAAGTATTTTCTAATGTGGAGATTCTTTTTAAAAACTAGAGTAGCCAAACACTCTGATCTCTTAATATATTTATTAATGACCAACGTTTCGGCACACAGCCTTTATCAAGGTTCTATCAAGGATGTCCGATTCTTAACACATATGCAACTAATCTAAGGCCATATTCCGGCCAGCTTGAAGAATGAAAAGAAGGATGGCATATGGATATATATGAATAACATGTTATTGCTGGTGCATGGTTATGTAGACAAATAAGGAAGACTGTCTACCTGCACTACTTGAATCATTATCACCAATTTAATGTATTTGGGAACAATACAGAGTATGCGTTTATTTATCTATTTTCAAGTTGACAGTGAGATCTTACCTTGGCTCCATTGGGACCGGAGGGACCTGGAGGACCAATGGGACCAGTCAAACCCTAAGAGTAAGAAATCCAGGGACAGGCATGAAACGGCGAAGAAGAGGGAAGACACTGCTCAATCTGCTCCTCTGGGATGCCAGATCATAGGCTATATTATAGGGATGCCAGATCATAGGCTATATTATAGGCTATATGATGGTATTCTGATAATCTGAATTTTGTCCCTTACTCTTGAGCCATCTTTTCCTGGAGCTCCCTCAGGTCCTTTCTCTCCATTGTCACCCTGAAAGGGAGAATGACAGAGACATTTAGAGATGTGTGTGTTTAAAATAACTTGGAGTTTGGAGTAAGTCTGTATAGGTATAGAGTCTGTTTTTGTTTGGGTCAGAGAATTGAATTGTGCCTTCAAATGGTGGATCTGAGGATATGCTTGTGTGAAGTTAGAAGCTTGATGTTTTTAACAGACTGTGAGAGGACTTATATATTTGTCCCTAGTGCTGAACTCACTCTGTCACCCTTGGCTCCAGCAATACCACTGGCTCCTCTCTCTCCAGGCATTCCCTGGAGGCCAGGGGGTCCCTGAGCACCGGAAGGCCCTGAAGGTCCGATCGCACCCTGTCAGACAACACACATTAAATACAACATGAACAAGAGGAGATGTATGGCGAGATACAGGGACAGATAGACACATCTGCGGTGTGAATATAGATCAAAAGTGAGACATGAGGGAATATGTGAATGGAGACAAGAAACAGGGGAAGATTTGCAGAGAAATGTATAAAGAGAGAGATATGTGAAGAGCAGCTTTGAGGAAGTGGTTGTATAAAAATATTGGGTGTTATGGAGACATGAGTGATTCCAAAAGGGGGGTTTGAGAAGGAAGAAGAGACACAATGTATCAGGCATTGAGGACATAAGAAGAACCCTCTATCTTGGGTCATTTCTTCTGATGAAATCACCTTGGGTCCATCAGTTCCGGCAGTTCCAGGAAGACCACGAGGTCCCTGCAGGCCCTGAGGCCCAGCGCCGCCTCTCTCACCAGGGAAACCACGCTCTCCCTGCGGGACGCAAGGAAGGTAGGCACAAACACAAACCATTAACTATCTCACCTGACTGACATGGTGAAATCATTCCCATTGCAACAGAAAAGAGTATTAAACACAAATGATGTGGGGGATCAGAAACTCACTCTTGGTCCAGTAGCACCAGCTGCTCCACCCTCTCCAGGAACACCCTACAGGAAGATATGAGAGGAGAGGACATATCAACACAGGACCTTACGCCTACTTCTTTCTTACAGTAGGTAAGTTTTTTACATCTAAAGTCAGATCTCATGCATACGAATACACCTGGAAATATCCACAATGCACACAAACCACACATTTAATCAGAATCCTGGCTTAGGATATGAATCCTGTATTTGCCAAATAGGCCTTTGAACATGGACACAGAGAACAGCCCTTCTACTAAAGATCCTCACCTGATCACCAGGCTTGCCAGGCTCTCCAGGGGCACCAGAAGGTCCAGGCAGACCCTAATAAAAAGGAAGAAAGATTAAAGATTAGTATCTCATGCTCTGTTGTATATGGTACGTGGGTAACCTATCTGTAGTAATACTAATGATTTAGGTAGGCCCATATTTGTTGGTGCAGCCTCAGGTTCAAACTCACTCACCTGGAAGCCAGAAGGTCCAGCCTGACCCTGTTCTCCTCTCTCTCCAACTGGGCCCTAGGATGGAGATCACACAGATCAAGATCACACCAGACCTTTCTCTGTGTTTTCATGCATCAATGGAGCATCACACATGCTGCAATTAAACACATGTCACATAGCCATATGTGAGGGTGTGAGGGCTACTTACAGCAGGGCCAGGAGGACCAGAAGGTCCAGTCTCTCCCTCTTTTCCAGACAAACCCTACAGTGGAAAAGGTGGAGGTCAGTTATATTAGTCACAACATGATCAACTGACCAACAGCTTGAATTTGAACTAAAGCCTGATGGAATACGTAATTACTTACTCTAAGACCGGGGTTACCAATAAGTCCTTTCTCTCCAGGCTTTCCAGGCTCTCCCTGTTTGTGGAAAAAAGATAAATATTAGGAAATATAAAGTTGTTGATATGAGTAGTTGTTTATTTTCGTTTGTGTTTTAACAGCCATAATAAACATTCACATTAGAATATATTACAGATGTCACTATCAACCAAGTATACGATGAACTATAATTCAACGAAGAACTAATATTCACTGATGCTTCATAAGACACTCACATTGGCTCCCTTAGGACCGGGGAATCCCATCACTCCTGGCTGTCCACGCGCTCCCTGAGGCCCAGGGGGACCGGGACGTCCATCCTCTCCAGCAGCTCCCTATGGGGTCAGAGACCAGAGAGATTCAGCACAGGCTTACTGGTAAGACAACATCCCAGACCCAACACACACCCCAAACTCAACTCAGAGAGTCAATGAAGAGATAAAAGATTTCCTGAGCTCAAAGGCTTTACACAGAGACTCCACACAGAAATAATAGACACACAGATTGTGAGCTGAGGACTGAGGCTCAACATGGAAAGACCATTCTGGGATATCATAGTGATACCATCTATCTATCTGTAAATTACAGGAACTTCTGTCTGTCTGCCTGTTTGTCAGTGTGTGTGTGTTAACCGCATATCTGTTGAACCGTTCGTCCAATTGATTTCAACTTGGCAGGTGTCTTGCTATTGGCACAAGTAAGTGCAGTACCAAGTTTGATGTTGTTTGGGTAAGAAATGCAAAATATATTGTTAAATATATCAGTAAAAGCTTCTTTTACCACACATTGGCTTTCGCTACTCTACTGTAGCCACTCCCCCTCTCACACAACACAGTGCAGGACCAGAGACAGAGAGGGTAAGCAGAGTTTTGGCAGCACTGAATCAGTGCACAGCACGGGTCAAGATGCAAGATGTTTAGATGATTATCATATAATCTAAACCTCAACAATAAAGACTCCCTGTATGATTCTCATATAATCTAAACCTCAACAATAAAGACTTCCTGTATGCGGTTTGCTTGCATAAAATGTTTCAGTGAATTTATTTTGCAGCCCAATAAATAGGGTATGCAGTGGCAAAAATGCAAAGTAAAAACTTATGTGCAATAAACTGACTGAATAGTTCAGGCTACATTGGAATAAACAAACGAAAATTTGGACTGCAAGGTCCCAAATTGAAATGAGCGATAGGCCCGAATTTAAGGACGTTTTAGAATGCCACACAGCTACAGGTAACAAGTGGCAGACAGAGGGAGATGTCACTTATGCTCCCAGAGACTGTGTCTGAGTCACATTGTTGCAAATTTCATATGATGATGCATCTTTCTACAAAATGGTTTGGCTTCTATATCATTAAGTTACTCGATAGGCTAAACATATAGCCTTAAATCAAAGCTTTAGTCTTATGTTGATTAGCTACAGACAACAAGTGGTAGACAGGGCGTGATGTCACCTACAGTATAGGCTACCAGAGATTGTTTGTTGCAAATTTCATATGATGATGCATCATTCAGCATAATGGTTTGTCTTCTCTATCATGACGTTATTGAATAAGCTTACCAAGAAACATACAGCCTTAACTCAAAATAGCTGTTAGGCTTATGTCATTTTGATCTGTAAAGAATGTCACATGCAGCCATGCCTAAATTCTGCTCACTGCACATTTATTATAGGCTAATGTATTATAATATTCAATATATTAATTATTGAATGCTTAGCTAGAATGATGTTTTTCCCTATCAGCCTATTTTTAAAGCAGGCCTACCTGCGGGCATGTAATTGGTCTACGGGTTTTCTAGGAATAGCATGTTTGAATGGGCACTGCACTAGTATACTAAAGGGAAGGTTTATCATGCTGTCACTTCTGTAAAGTCTTAAAAGTATTCTGGACAAGGAGAAGATGTAGTGCAAGCGGGTCTACATACAGGTATAAATAGCCACTGGAGCCCTGGTTCCATTCCAACCCATCTCCCACTCACTTCCTTTCACTCTCAACTACTTTAGCCACAAAGAAAATACTATTTCAGTCAAAACATGGTAAAGACCCTGTTATACTCACACCAGGGCCAACTTTGCCTTGAGGACCAGCATCTCCAGGGCGTCCAGTAAGACCCTGTAAATGAAACACAGAACTGATGTGTGGGGAATGTGGGGCAGATGGAATTCATATATCTGATTTACCTCTATGACTTCAATATGTAATTCAAGATGTATAACACCACTGTCTACTAGAATCCAACTTTGTGACTTACTCTGGCACCTGGAAGGCCAGGCTCTCCAGCGCGGCCGGGGTCACCAGTGCCTCCCTTGGGACCACCCAGACCAGGAACACCACGGTCTCCGGGGGCGCCCTGCACATGACCAACAGGGAAGAGTTGAGTGAGAAGATCGACAGCGTCCATGTTGAATTGTGAGGTAAAAAGTAGTAAACGGTCATTCATGTTGCGGTGAATCCGTGCCAGATCTCAGTTGTACCGTTCTCATTTTGACTGTTTCTTATGAACGGAGCATGCTGCACATCCACAGTGTTAAATAGCCACATACTCATGTTTGGATGGACTATTCAACCAGATTCATTGTTCTGACAAGAAAAACTGTGTTGATTTTGTTTAAATTGTGAAGTTTACACAAAGATCTAGATGAGTATTATGTGATGAGTTTTGTGATGACATCAATGTGGGGAGATGCTCTGAAGTATGCTAGTTTATAGAGACTTGGCCACATATTACCATATTATAATCATATGCTTTATATGTATGTTCTACAGTATTGATACTGGACTAAAAATGAATGTGGAAATATGTTTTACTTGACTATGTTTAGCAAATGTACTTATTTCACAATGGTTGTTGTTTGCTCTACTATATACTATACTCTATGTCTGTTTACATACAAAATATAAACAGAAATGGGTTACCATAAATGGTGTTGACCATTTAATGTTCACCTACCTTAGCACCTGCCAGACCATCTTGACCAGGGAATCCACGGTTGCCAGGGGCTCCCTTTCAACAGAAGAGGCAAACTCAGATTAATTTGAATTGAACAGCCACATGAACCATCAACACATTAAACTCCACCTAATCAGTTGGAAATGCCCTTTCAATCAAGAACACTACAGAACCTATGGACACTTTAGTCATGAATGATTTGATTGGTAACTGGATTTACTATTAACCAAAACTTGAAATGACTCATTATACAGCCGACAGAAGTAAATCTGGGAAACACCCAGCAGACTAGCCAGCATGCTAATTCAAACACACCTGGACATCAGATCGCACAACAGGCTACTCTGAGGTCAACACTGCAGTGAACTATTCTGTCCAAGACCCTCTACATGTCAGTGAACTCACTCTTTCCCCAGGAGGTCCAAGTGGTCCAGCAGCGCCGGGCTCTCCTCTTGCTCCTCTCTTGCCCTCCTCTCCAGCAGGTCCAGGTGCTCCTAGTGGTCCAGCAACACCCTGTATTGCAATAGGAAGCGTATGGAGGATGATTAATGGGGATGGAGCATTATTAATAAACAGCATTTAACTCTAAATCAGTAGAGGTGTTTTTGTGTCAGAGGAAGTCTTTACTCACGCGCTCTCCTTTGGGTCCTGCCTCTCCCTTGAATCCTGGGATACCTGGATCACCCTGTGGAGGAACAGCATCAATGAGTATTGTGAAGCATGGCTATGACGAAGCATGGCTATGACTAGCAATACTTTTTGACAGGGATGAGAGACCAGGAGAGTTGGTGATACATACAGACTGTCCCTTGGGTCCAAGAGGTCCAGTTGCTCCCTGAGGTCCGGGAGGTCCACGGGGTCCAGGGAAACCTGGGGCGCCAGCAATACCGGGACCACCCTGTGATGAGAAGCAGAGAGATTGAATTGGTAGGTGTCACAGGCAGTGGGATCATGTTTTTTCATCTTAATGCTCCACCACAAAGGGGAGGTCTGATGCTAAGTGTGTCTGTTTAACAACAGAAAAATCACAAGAATCTATTTGGCAATATGGGATAAAGAGATACCATGTGACAGCGTACTCACAGCAGATCCTTTAGCTCCAGGGATACCATCAGTTCCAGGGTTACCCTATATGAATAAAAACAGAGCAAACAGCGTCAAGAGACTTAAACACATTAACACAAGAATCAACATGATGCTTCACAATACATCAGACAAGCTCCATTAACAGTATTAATCTGATGATTCTGAAAGACAAAAACGGACTCTGCATCTGTATGCAGTAATTCTGGTTTGATGGTTTCACTTACTCCTGCACCAGCAGGTCCAGGAGATCCAGGAGTACCAGCCTCTCCACGGGGTCCCTGAGCTCCCTCAGCTCCACGGGCACCAGTGGGACCAGCTTCACCCTGAGGTGGGGACACATCACCACACAGGGTTTAGAGACAAAGTATCAAACAAAGTAGGAACCTCACAGAAAGGCCATACAAGAGGAAGTGTTAGCCAGACTTTCATATGATGTATGATATGTGTAAGTGTTGATCTGCTTCTCACCTTGGAACCTGGGGATCCTGGGAAACCTGGTGCACCAGCAGGGCCAACTGGGCCCTTCAGAGAGAGAGAGGGAGGGACAGAGAGAGAGAGAGGGAGGGAGAGAGAGAGAGAGAACAGTCAGCACTGTTGACAGCACTGCACTCAGACAATCAGCAATCAGTGACTCTTCACTTTATATCTAACTATAATCTAACATTAGAGGTTTATCCTTGTCATTTTACAAATGTGAACAGATGAGCAAGTTATACTCACATTGGGGCCAGCAGGACCAGGCAAACCATCATTACCACGAGCACCCTGCAGAAAAAAGAAAGCTTGGTCAGTCACTATGGGCTCTTCTGCACCTAACAGACTGGGTGATCTGCATCAGCATGGCTGATTCCAGTGCATGTTTAGTATATACTGTATGTCTTGCGATGTATATATATATGTCTATATGTATATATTTGTAAGGGAAAGGCATGTGTTTATGTGCCACTCACAGCGGCACCAGCAGCTCCAGGACGTCCTCTCTCACCGGGCAGGCCGCGGGGACCCTGAGAATGGACAGAGAGAGGGAGGAGAGGGGAGAGGGAGAGAGAGAGGGAGGAGAGGGGAGAGGGAGAGAGACAGGCCATTAAGACAATACAAGTGAGCGGTTAAGACATCAATGGTAACTGATTGAGACATCCAAAGGTTTTTCTTCATCCAAAGTCTCAGCTCAGGATGTGAGGGAAACGGACGCATCGTGTTACTCACCATGGGTCCAGGGGCGCCATTCTCACCAGGAGCACCACCCTCGCCCTGACCAGAGGAAAAAGACAGAAGGGAAGACACGATGTCAGACAGGAAGTTACAACTCAAGTTATTCAAATGGACTATGGATGTGTGTGTGTGTGTGTGTGTCTGTGTGTGTGTGTGTGTGGTGTGTGTGTGTGTGGTGTTTGCTATACCTTAGCTCCAGCAGCACCGCCCTCTCCCTTAGCTCCATCCACACCTGGGTGTCCCTGCAAACACACACAGGCATTCAGTCACTCAGGTCACAACACAGGCCAGTGCTGTGTATAGAATTCAGTCCCAGATATCCAATCTCTTACTCTGTGTCCTTTGATTCCTGGAAGTCCGGGAGTTCCTGGGAATCCACGAGCTCCCTGTTAATAGAACCAAAAGTGAAGTGGATTAGGACATGTCCTCTTAGTTTAGAGATGGAAATCCCTATTTCATCTCTGTGAAATATTTGTTTATTGTTTATTGTTTATATATGTATATTTATATTACCTGTGGGCCTGGGGGTCCGCGCTCACCAGCTTTGCCAGGCTTACCAGCTTCTCCCTAAAGTGAGAAAGATAGATAGATAGATAGATAGATAGATAGATAGATAGATAGATAGATAGATAGAGAGAGAGAGAGTGAGGGAGAGAGAGAGAGAGAGAATGTGGTCAGTATACCAATACAGTCTAACACCACTACCTAGAGTACAGCAGGCTATAATACATGGACACAGTGAAGTATTAGCACCATCTAGTGGGTGAGAGACAACAGCACAGAGTGCAGATAAGGTACTGTACAAACTGAATGAAAACATTTTGATTATGGATGGGAACTACCAAGAAATTAATAATTACACAGAGTGACAAGATTACTATGTTTAGTCTCTGTCATGGGCTTTAGGTGTGAAATGGAGGCATATGGGTGAGGAGTGGTGCACTGTTGAGTTTTATTAATGTAACCACCTAAAATCAACCTAAAATCATGGAATTGATTTGGAACAACTTTACACTTATGAATGTGTATTCAAGGTAATGCTAAATGAAATTCCCCTAGGTTTATGAATAAACACAAAAGGGTAGTATTCACCAAAACAAAATACACAATGGGACACTGAGTCATAATTCATACATAATTCACACTGAGCTGATCCACTAATGTTTGAGCTAGGAATCTTGCTCATGGTATTAAATTAGCAAATAGAGTTTGCCTTGTCATCAAATAAGCTTTATTTAGACTTCAGACTTTACACTGTGCTCGCTAATTTAAATTCGGGCCCATTGACTCAAGAGGATTTTGCATAATAGTGAGCAATGGAGAAAAGCAGATAAGATCTGTGAATAGATGGTCGGGAAGAGATAGCAGCCTCATGAAAATACTTACATCACTTCCTGGTTTCCCTGAGGGTCCAGAGGGGCCACGGGGTCCCAAAGCTCCCTACAACAGAGAGGGTGTGCATCATAAACAAACAAACAAACAAACTAACTAATGACTAAATACCGCCTGTCAATGACAGTCAGTGAACACTGCATAGAGTAAGCAGACAGCCATGATACACAACATCTGTGTATAGAAGAGAGGTGTGCTGGGGGCAAACGCAACGGTGCAGTGCAACTCTCTTTAGTTTCGCTTTGATTTCAGATTTCATCAATTGATAACATAGCATAACACTGTTACTCAGTGGTTTAACTTAATGGGGACAAATAACCCAAAACAGGTAAGTATCTCATTGCCTTTCTCATAGATTCTGCAGCATGTTTCTTTCCTAATGTGCAAGTCTGAGGTTAAGCCTCATTACATGAGACTAGAGCGTATAGTGGAAGAGGTGAAACTCACCATCGTATACCTTCTCTCACAGTATAAATAAACAATATTATTCATATCTACCTGGGTCTAAACTAAACTGTTTCAGATTCACCTTCTATTCTATGCTTGAATAATGACATCATAAGAAGGTTGTCGCTGATTTGGCACTATGGCACTCTCCTCACATTTCTTAAGAAATGTGAGGAGATGGCAACTGGCTACTCCTTTGGTATGATAGTCATTAAATATGCAATAATATTAAAACAATACATCATATTATACATTAATATTGCCCAATATTGCCCAAACATAGGCTAGCTGAAAATTATCAACTTTCATCATCCTTGTTAAAACTATATATATATATATATAGTTGAAAGTTGATAATTGTCAGCTAGCCTATGTTTGGGCAATTAAGTGATTCCAATTCCAATGTGTCCTTTAGAAGATGCTAGAATGTGCAATTCTATGAATGTCACACTGTATTGTTCTATATGCTTCGCTTGAAGCTGACCAGACTGATTTGAGAAGGTGGCTGTTGGGACAAAATGACACATTTGACTCGATGTGATGGTAGGATATTAGGAGACGAATGTAAAAGTAGGGTGTTACAGAAGAACAGATGAGACTGCATATAGTGCTGTAGTTTTTCAACTACACCTCCATCAAATATATCAAAGATACAATGAACATAATGGCAGAGGATGACCGTCAATTTTGAAACTCTCAATGCAAATGATAGTTTCGAACATTTTGTGGTAGAACATAATGCAGTCTATTCTTAACCAAGATAAGATGTAGACAAAGCGAAATCTGTAACGGAGGCTCCTAGGGGACTGGTGGTGTTCTGGATAGTGTGTGTCAGGTACTGGTGTGTGGTGGGACGAATGAAAAACTTACAGCAGGTCCAGGTTCTCCAGCTTCACCAGGGGCGCCCTGGAATCCTTGAGGGCCCTGAAATACAATAAATAGCAACCATCCCAGATTTAGACATATTTAGACTATTCTATGTTTAGCTGGTCAAAGCTGCAGTCTACTGAATAATGGAGGGTTGTACGATGAGTGGTAATGAATCATGTGTGTTTCTTATGTATGTGTGTGTGTGTGTGTGTGTGTGTGTCTGTGTCTGTGTGTGTGTTTGCATTACTTACTGGAGCTCCACTTGGTCCAGGGGGGCCACGAGGTCCCATGGGGCCCTAAGAGAGACACAGAAATGAAATGTATAATTTTCAAATGTTCATTTATAAAGCATATTTAGATTTTAGTAAAGACTGTGTATGTCTCCAATAAACAAACACTGAACTTACATTTTCTACTCAAACATAGCTACTGTGTACCTGCAATATTTTCCCTAGATTTGTATTCCTCAATTTAACATGTTTCACTGAGCTAAGATGTAAAACTTGTCCTATTTCCTTTCGACCACTAGGTGGAGCACAAGTTCAGTATCCACAGTGAACTTGTTCCTGTATGGTATGTGCATGGGTGTGTGTGTGTGTGTGTGTGTGTGTATGTGTCAGCCGCTCACCATGGGTCCCTGCATCACACCCATTTGAGCACCTCCAGCCTTCTCATCAAAGCCACCAGCCATCTGAGCAGCAAAGTTCTGAGGGGGAAACATGTAACACACAGACACACACATATTAACTCCATGGGCAAACTCTAGTGATGAGCTGATGCTGGGGCCACAGGGAGTGTGGGAGAGGGATGGGGGAGGAGGTCAAAGGTCACACGTACTCCACCAAGTCCAGCAGGGCCTGGAGGGCCAGGGGGTCCTGGGTTTCCGGGAGTGCCGGGTTCACCGTCTCTGCCTCTGGGTCCGATGTTTCCCTGGAGAAGGGGTGATGGGAGGAGAGGAGAAAGGGGGTTAAGGGGATAATCCCTCACATGATTCCTCACAGCAAGATTCTCAAGAATCAGGGCACCCATTAATCCACTTAACCTCCCAAAACTTCAGAGGGACTTCTAAATCCCATACTAATGAGGGCATTTTGAAGCTAAATATAAGAGTTAACTGTTGTACCACAGTGCAATTGTGTATACTTCATCATCAATCAGTCTAGTATGTCTGGTGCAGCTTTATACCATCCCTTTGCTAATGTGTAACAGTTGACTGGAGTAGAGGTGGTCATCTTATTTTACCAGATATCCCCAACTTGGTCCTTGCCATTCTTATGTAAACAAATATCTGTGTGCTGTCCAAAAGCAGGATAAATGCATATAGTTTTCTTAGTCCCTTAGATAATGTCCATGTTCTGCAGTAGTATTCCACTTTCCATGAGGAGACATTTCACAGTTCTGTAGGATAATCGTCCACAGGACATATGGCAGGTCATTAACTCTGGGGTCCTCTTTACCTTATCGCCCTTCAGGCCTCTCTCACCACGGATTCCCTGCTCTCCTGGGGGGCCCTGAGGAAACATGTACACAGACATGAGCAACAGAACCCAAAGAGACTGACAAACCACACTGTGAACCGAAACTTTTACAACACACACAAACACAAACACGAACACAAACACTCACCATAGGGCCTGCTGGTCCTCTTGGTCCTACGACCTAGAAGTGAAGGAGCAAAGGATTTTGATTAATACATGTCCTGAATAAGTGAGTGTTTACTACTATTACCAGAGACTTTCTAATGAGGAGACACAGCACTCAAAAAATCCTCCATAGAAATGCATGGGGTTAGTTTGTAACGCCAATATGGCCGTTGTCTACACATATCACACCCCTTCCTCAGCAAAACGTTGACATGTGAATACATTGAGCCAATCATGTGGTGTGATGTGAATACATTGAGCCAATCATATGGTGTGTTGTGAAGACATCGTGCCAATCATGTGTTGTGAACTCGCCGCTGGTGCAAGATTGGTGTCGTGAAGCCTTGCGCACACGCATTTCTGCCGAATAGGATGCCCGATGAGTGCCCAAAAAGCGTTGCAATATGGCCGCCGAGTGGAGGGACTTGTCTAAAAGGACTTTTCTATTACTAAGAACTATCAGAGGGACATCTGGACTTGAAAATGTGGATACTGTGGGGGACATATGAGCATCTGCCTTGGATGTAGCAGGTCACTGATGATCAAATCAGGAGTACAAGAGGCCCTTCGGTATAACTCCTGTGAGGTCCTTTCTCCTGTCCCAGACTTCTTTCACACCTGCCTATTCCCCTAATAGAATGGCCTGTCCTGATCTCTACAAATAAACTAAACTAAACACTCACTCAACAGGAACTCAACCATCACCTTTGCAAGTCTACAGAGAGGGCTGAGTAAAGGACTAGAGTTGCTTGACTTACATCAGTAATGTCTCCTGGCTCACCCTTCTGGCCCTGAGAAGAGAAGATAAGCAAAACATCAAAGGGTGACGATTTTATAAAGCTCTGGTCTCATTCAGGTTAGCCATTTCCTGGATTTAAAATATTGGAGGCAACAATGAAACTCCATGTCATCTTTATGCAAACTGTGAGTTATAACAATGTTGAGTGACATTTTAAAATATAATATCAAAGATGGGTTATGCTTTGTCTGGGTCCTTCAATGAGATTTAAATGTATCTGGGGAGAGTAACACAACCGGAAATGGCGATCTACACTGAGGTTGTACTGATGTCAGCATCCTTTAGTGATCATAAAATGTATCTATAAGCAAGCAACACCAGAAGTCAGAGTACTTATAAAATATAATATAAAATATGTGTGGTGATTGTGCCCTATGGTCTTTGTGCAGATGAGTGTGTATTGGTTCAATTTTGCATACTAATGCTTGTTGTTACATTGTAACACTTCATGGTCTTATGTGTATATTATGCACTACAATAGAAAACATAGTTCAAGTGACAACAGTCAATGTGTGCCTACAGTTCAGATATAAATGGGGCAATGTTCATGATAGGGGCCTATTCACAGAGATAAATCTAATGTTGCTTGCCATAGGTCATAGAGCTAATGTTGAAAAAATATGGTTAAATTACAATTTCTAACACATTTAACCTTTATTGTAACCTGTTTGTGACCTATTGTAGGCATTGCAGCCAGGCAGAAAGTCAGTCGCACAATGTTTGTGTGAATGTTGAGGGAATGTGTATGATATGCTCTTCAGCACATCCTATAGGCCATTTTGACTACTGCACCTGTATTTATGAAACCGATGGCGCTCAGTAATACTCCAATGAATCAATGGCTTTTTGTAAAGAAATGCTTCACCTCTAAAACACCCATTTCCTTTGTGGCTAAACTGATTTGGTGTAGCTTTTTAACAAAGGAAACAAGATGTTGTATTCATAACTTGAGCTCAGTAAGCCCCAGCTTGAGCATGTCTTTTTTCTTTTGTTTAAGGTTGGTTAAGGTTGCCACACTTTAATTGATTCTTGACATAAAATGACTTCTGTCTGTACTTCCTGACTTACCCTTGCACCAATCGCCTCTGGAGTTTCAGAAGAAGATATGTAAAAAAGAGAGAGAAGATGCAAGGTTAGAACTGGCCAAGCTGGTGGAAATTCACCAACAGCATAGCTATACACAACCACATGCTTACAAATATCAACTGCTACTCATGCAATGGTGAGGTGAATTAGCCCCTTATAATAATAAATGTGTAATGCTATATCCATAACCAATGCAATAGATCTCAGTGAGTTTGGAAGTAGGTGGGAGGTGGTAGCATTTATCGGTAAAGGACATCCATAGAATGGTATAACGGTATAATGGTATAAAATTGTATGTTTTTCCCTGCATTATTGTATGTTTCAAAAGTAAAATACCTTAAAATAATGGTTAAACCTTCATGCACTGAGACCCTTATGTTTAATGATAGGTTACTATTTAGCATTAAGGTTGTCTTATAAATTGTTAAAAAGAGGGATTTTGAGAACACTTCAAAGTTTTTGTTTTCATCATTGACACTAGTGCTACTGATTGTTATCCTAAAACAGGTTCAGTCCAGCTGGGGAACTATTATCAGTCAGTGACATGACTGTTTGGGTATGACATGACATTCAAGGAGTCATAGATGAAGAATGCATCATAATGCATGTATTCTCACAATCTCACAATGCTCAATCATCCTCATAAGGCATTATATGATGTTGTTATAATGTCCTTAATTACAGCTTCTAATTAAGTCATTGCTCATCATTGCCATGTACTGAATGGAAGATTCGGAAAGCAGGGGGGGAGCTCATCCCATTCCTGTAGACAAGCTTAGAGATGCAACAGAAAACTTAGAAGTGTTACTCCCGTCCACTCACTCTGGCCATGTTTATTCTGAGCTCAGACCACAGCACACACCCAAACAAACACACACAACACACATACACAAACACACACACACGCACGAACACACACACGCACGCACGAACACACACGCACACGCACACACACGCACACACACACACACACACACACAGGTGACGCAGGTGAGAGGGAACCCAGAGGAAACATGGAGGAGGCAGACAGAAAGAAGAGAGTGGGGGGGGAAGCACGGCACAGCATAGCAGTGTCATTTATTTAGAAGAGTAAATAAATTAGGACCGGTGGGGATGCTCTGCTCAGCTGGGCACACGGGGCAGCACTCTCCGACGGGAATGATGGGGTTGGCACAGTCGCGCAGCTCGTCGCAGATGATCTCATCGCAGAGCACGGCGCCCGTGTCACACACGCAGATGCGACACGGCTCCGGCTTCCACACATCCTTATCAGTGTAGTGGCGGCCATCTTGGATGCACCCACCCAGGTCATCCTCTACAGGCCGGCGAACAGGAGGAAGCCGGGGAGGGGGGCGGTAGGAGGTATGAGAGGATGGAGTGAGGAAGGAGGGAGGGAAAGGGAGAAAGATGGAGGGTGTTTTAGGGGCGCTTATGAGGGTAGCAGTAGGAAATCAGCAGGTGAGATACTTGCCAGGCCGTGCACAGCATATGTACATTGATACACTGCCATATCAATGAGGATATGCTTTGATATACACAAATGTATGTGCACTTCATTTTGTGTTATTTTTTATATGCTCACATTGACTCAACATTAATACACTTTGAGACAACATGACTCAGCATTAATGAAATGCTCATGCTCAGAAGGCTCCTGCTTAAACATCAGTAAGACTCACTCACACACGTACACACACACATACACACACACTCATGCACTAAGTAAAAAGCACACACGCACACACACACAATGCAAAGCAATGCAGGTCAGATTGATTCTTCAATCCATGACATCAACATGCACATTAAGACTGCATATGTATGAACCAGGTGCGAAATCTGCGGGTATGTCACTCTGCTTTAAGCTCCAACATTTACTCTTTACACTACAGACCACAATAAAGTGATACTGTAACTACATGAATAATTAACCATTTGTATACTCTATCCAACAATTCAATACTAAAATCCCCTCAGTCTTGTACCATTGGGTGACT
Organism: Alosa sapidissima; assembly: GCF_018492685.1. NCBI lineage: Eukaryota > Metazoa > Chordata > Actinopteri > Clupeiformes > Clupeidae > Alosa > Alosa sapidissima. Next base: position 10,384,345 of record NC_055959.1, on the reverse strand, counting down.
TTTGCCAATTCAAATAAGAATAGTGCAGTGTGTAAGTATGTATTTAAATTCTCTGTGTAAGCTGCACCTGAGCATCCCACTGTTCCACCAATAGGCTACAGGGGCTGCATAGTTTACATTGAGGTGCAAGTTTTGGGTTACTGTGCGCTGATTGGCCAACTAAACAGTGTGGGGTTTAATGGGCTCCACAGTCCCCCCCCCCCCCCCCCCCCCCAGGTCTATTCATGCCCCCTCCACTACCCTCCACCCTGCTCCTGGCTGACCTGGCAGCCCCAAACACATGAATGGCTCTTTCTCAGACGCCACAGGGGCATAATTGACAGGCGGGTGCCTTAAGCAAATATGGACCCCATCAGGTTCTCATAGAGCTGCCAGAGCCAGAATAAACACACACACGGTGTGGCATAAAGAAAGGATGGCTTTCAACTGCCTCAGCCCCAGGGTCCCACCAGCTATTTGGTTTCCTTTCAGAGTTTGTGTAAATGTGCTATTTAGAGACAAAGATGTCTAAACCTGAGGATACGTTAAATGGTTTAAGGTGTTCCCCTAAAGACTGAGGCAATGGACAAGAAATTATGATCATACTCCAGAAAACACTTAAATTATGCTCATGTACTTTGGCACTGATGTGCACCTAAAATTAGAAATAAAGTACATGAAATGAGTCTTAATAGTTTTGATAATTTGTTTGTGTCTATCTGAAATACCACATACTAATCGCATACACCCCCTCTTTCTCTCTCTTTCTCTCACACACACACACACACACACAAACCCACACAGGCACACACACAGTTTATTTGTGCGCTTCAGCATCTCCACCTGATGCCCTTTGAGCCTGCCAGGCTGCAGGTCAAATGGTCTACACCAACACACAGATAGCAGTGAAATACCTTAATCCACACTACAAAGCAACAAACAAACTCCGTCCTTGTATGTTTCATTGTTCCACAAGCCACACATTTCAGCACCCTTAATGAGGATGGTTTGTGATCTGATGGCCTACCAAGAGGGACAAATAATGTCTTAGCCTCTGTTCAAAACTCTTGGTTGGAACTTTGTTAAGACTTAACAAGAATACAGCATGCTACAACTACAACATGTAGTGTACGCATCCTTTCTGTTATACTTCGTGGTGTAGGGCTGTGTTATCACCCCTCACCCACAGTTTAGAAATAAACCTTTCACTTGGCTTTTTATGCAGCACCAATCTTTTTGCCTTTTCATCAAAGGCAATGCCAAAGCACTGTTACTCCTAACAGACTGTTCCACAGTAGCCTATGTAACACTTTCAACACATCAATAAATGTGCAAGTTTTCTTTGTAAAATATCAATAGGCCTAAACGAAACGAACTAAAGGAAGAGAGGCGATTGTCTAACACGAGAAAGACCTGCATCAAGAGCAGACCGGTTACAGATTCACCTGTTGAGGAAAAGATTTTAAAAGTTGCGACTTACGGTCATCCTCTTGTTGGCATCTTACGATGGATAGTAATACAACTTGGGTTGCTACAAGTAGCAGAACAGTCCGTGAATCCACAAAGCTGAACATGTCTAAATGTTAGACACGCAGGTCCTTTGGGTGAAAAATCAAGAAGGGATGGAGCTGCAGCGGCTCTTTCGGCGTTGTGTGTGTGTATTTTTGTTTCCAGACTACGGAACCATGCAGTCAATCTTCCGACCAAAGATGGGGAGGAATCCAACGGCGGGCCCGTGCGGAAAGTCAGCACCACCGCGTCAGGCCGAGCACCGCGGTTTAATGTCCAGTCGCGTATTTATGAATCTTTGTATATCCCACAGTACCAGTCCACCCCCTTCGACCCCCCGACGCGCTGAAACACGAGCCCTGTCTCCCTCCCCTCCTGTCTCAGCATCTATTCTTCCCAGACATATCTGCCCACCGCGCAGAGGTAAGGACTTCACATTCTCTGAACGAGACAGACAAATATCATCAATAAAGGGTCAAATTTGTCACGAGCTCACATTCATTTTGTTTTCGAACAATTTCAAGTATGTATACAAAGATAGGAGAAATGCTTAAAGAGGATTTTCAAAATAAAAGTAACCTAATTCACCAAACAGTGGGAGTCACTATACATGGTATAGCAAGTGTGTAGGAATGTACATATTTGCACAATTATATCTGAATACTAGAAAATAATGGACTTATAATAGTATGACATAACACTGTAGGGGGGTGCAAGGGGGGATATATAGGAGAATAATGAGAATTAGGCCTGTTATTATCTTTTCAATATAATAGACCATATGATATAGAAGAGAATAATGCAAATTATTATTATATTTTGAACATTATGGACCATAATTAAAATCATCACACATACAGAATGAAAACACAAACTTCATGGGCTCTATCTGGCACAGGAAAAGCCAATCCTGCACAAGAATATACCTTGGGTGGAACAAGGACTCTCACCTTGTTGGTCACCTGAACTGTCAGTCATTTCCAGGTAATATGAATCTCAGATGACCTTACCTCTAGTAAGATGTGAACCCACCTGATTTAGCCGACCAATCAGAGCCATCTATAAGTATGCCAACATCTCATTTAAATAAACCGGCCTGCAAGACCTGGGCACCACATAATTACGTACGCTCTATAGAAAATTAATTTTATAACAGCCCTGTCAATTCTGGCCGAGAAATTACATTTGATTAATGTTTTCATTGTGCAATGTTTACCACTGTTGCAGCTGAACTGCCATTGGAGATCACTCAGTTTTGCAGAGCTGTCCACTGCTACATTACTTGTACTGTATTCGGGCCTTGTTTGGCCTCTCACGCTTGATTTTTCTCAGAAGATCTGACGTTATGATGTACAACATGATTTCAAAACTACAACAACAAAGCTCTCAAAAGCTACTCTGTTGGTGATGTTTCTTGGTTTACAGCAGTTGCCTTGTTGGTGATTTTGTTTTTGATGGTAAATAGGCTTGGTTGTTGACTGGCCGCTTTGGGAATTCCCCCGTATAGCACCCGTGTATATCTGAAAAATCCTCAGCAAAAATAGGCCACTTTTGCAAATATGCCACTTTAACCAATGAATGCAATGAATGAACAACCAGTGGTTCTCCGCAGAAGTTTATAGCACATTCTCATTTAAACACTGGGTGCCTGAGGCCTGTAGGAATCAGGTAGAGCAGACCATCATACACAGGTCAACAACTAATACTAATATTGGCATACATTAGTAATGCTAATGCTGGCATACATTAGGCCCTACACTGAAGGTTCTGAAAATACTATGTTCTTATATTGCAGTTTATAACTGTGATGTCTGAAGTTCAATCAGATCTTCAGCTCAACTTTCTCTCTCTCCCATCTATATCTGTTCTGTACCTATAGAGAAAACTGGTGAACAGGAGCACTGGCAAAGTGGTCTGAGGAAGATCATAAGAGTGGGCACTCACTGAACTCACTGGACAAGGAGAGGAAGGAGGGGAAAGTATGTGGAATAATAAGGTGAGTGCACAGCATCCTAAGGCAATACTGATTGGTGTGTGTGTGTGTGTGTGTGTGTGTGTGTGTGTGTGTGTGTGTCTGTGTGTGTGTGTGTGCGCGTGTGTCTGAAAGATGAGTGCTTAGACTGTGCTCTCTCTCTCTCTCTTACTTGCTCTCTCTCTCTCTCATCCCTCCCTCTCTCCCCACACACATACACACACACACACAATGCAGCTCTGTGTGCTGGGCTGCTGGAATGCCGGGTAGCGGGGGTGTCTACCGGGTGTGGATGGGGGGGGGTGAGGAAAGGTAGAGATTTGGAGTGGGACGAGGTGGTGGAGGGCGGGGGTGGATGTGAGTCCAGCGAGGCTCCAGGGGTGTGCAGGGTGTCCAGGTTCCGGAGGACGGAGACTGAGGCTACGAGACGATCTGAAGTGCTCTGTCCAGACCGGCAAAGCTTAGGCCATGAGCGCCTTGGTAAAACCATGAGGGGGGAAATGACTGGACTCTCTCATTTGACCATGCCATCTAAAAGACGGGGAGCCCAAATTACATTTGGAACACATAAGAGCAGTTTTGGTTATGGTTTGGCTTGTAATTTGACTATGTCTATTGTAGATCAGTTCATTTTATTCCTATCAGTAACTTTACTCAAGATTATGGGTGATTCACTGCAAGCCTGTGAATGCAAAGACATAGACACAATTGTATAGTCCATTTTTGATTGAAATTTCTATTTCCAGGTATAGACGGCCAACAGTCCGTACATTAAACCCATGACCTCTCTGTGCATGTCCTGACAGCATTGCATAGAAACACACTATGTTCCTGTAACCCCAACTCCTGCACCACTTTGCCTTTACCAGTGGAATGGCAACAATCAATACTTTGACATTTGATTTCAACCAAAACACAACACAAAACTCTATGGATTATGACAAACATTGACAAACCAATAGTACCTAACAGCACTAAAAAGGATGTAACCTTTCATCTCCTTAATGATCTGCTTGTACTTTATTACAAAACTATTCAGCCCTCACCCCTACACACATACACCAGAGTCATCTGGATGAAAAAGTAGAATGTGTGTGTGTGTGTGTGTGTGTGTGTGTGTGTGTGTGGGGTAACCAGGGAAAAGAATGTGAGATGATGTTTGGTCAACCAAAGGAATTCTATATTCTCAGCTAGTGTTAGCTAAGAAGTAAAACCAAGACACATCATGAAGTTTACTTTGCCATTAGACACCATTTTTCCTGCCAGAGATCCATCTTGCATTGCAGAACTATTTTATTACCAATTAGAACTATTTCATTACCAACTGTCTCATAATTTCAGACTACTAGCCCCTACTCTTTTATTTCCTTATCCCTATCCCTTTTTCCCTTGGAGCCAGAATACCCCTTTGCCATTTCCGCAATATCCCTTTGCCATTTTGCTGATACATTACAGTGTATTCAAAAACAACTTTTGAAGAGTATTCTGTGTATTCTGTGTAACTGGCCATTTCATTACACTGTACACGTCATACTGTGGTAAAACTATTAATTCCATCCTTTCATCCAGATCAATCAAATCACACAAACACCCATGTGGAAACCGGCGATGAGATGTGTAATTGAACTGCAAACCATTTTGAATTTGGTTTGGTTAAAAAGTTATTTGAGGCATATGCTAACACTCCAGGTTAAATGAAAAAGTCTAATAAGACAGCAGTCCCTTTTTTTGGTCAGAGCAGAAATAGAATAGGGACTGTGGGGGCCAAAGGAGGTGAATAAACAACCCCTGTCCCAACAAAACTGCTGTTTAAGCCAAACAAACACAGCAGGCTGGCCCTGGCATTCTTAGCAACTCTCTGGCACACATTTGAGTAGCGTTGTGAATGCTCCCAGGATCCCAGGATACAAACCACTCTTTTTCAGCCACTGCCAATGGAGAAACTCTCAGAGGGCAGCACTACAGAGAACAAAGGTCTAGTGAGCCCTTAGAGCACCCCAGAGATCAAGCATGGTCTAATCTATTAATACTATGAAATACATCCAAAATAAGCATATCAGTAGCTACAGTATTATATTTGAGTAAGTACTACACTTGATACTTAGTATAGTGTAGTTTGCACATCAGTACTGAATGGTTATTAGCTCCATGCAGAAGGAGGAACTTCATGGCATGATTCAGATGGGATTTAACCTTTCAGACACTTTATGTTGACTGATTGTAATAAATATCACTGTTAACATTTTATGTTGGTATAATGTGTTTGAGATGTTGGTCCAATAAAGAGGTTTCTGACATAAATCTTGTCAAATGTGTGATGATGAAAGCCATTCTTTACTATGTATTTTATTCTCTCAATCTGTTTGTTTCTCAGACTGTTTTTTAATATATCAGAACCTAATTTTAAAAGATAAAAGCTGAGCAGCAGAGCTGACTCAAAGTGGGGGACCTGGCTTGAGAGTGGGGTGGGGGTGAGGGAGGGGGGTTAGTTTGTGCAGGCGGAGAGGAAGGTGAGGAAGGGGTTTCTGAGGGAAGATGGCGGCTGTGGAGACAAAGTGAGCATTGATCAGCACACAGGAGGAATGGAGGTGGAATGGAAGGCATTTTCCTGTGAACGCTGGGAGTCTCGGCCCAGCTCTGAGGCCTAGGTCAGCCTGCACCCTCACACACTCACATGTGTGTGTGAGAGAGAGCAGTACTGTGGTGTGTGTGTGTGTGTGTGTGTGTGTGTGTGTGTGTGTGTGTGTGTGTGTGTGTGAGCAAGAGAGAGAGAGAGGGGGGGGGGAATGAACACATATCCAATGAAGAGAGGCATGGGGATCTGGCTTCAGGCATCAGGATGAGCTGGTGAGAACCTGATGGTCAAATAAAGGTAAAGGTATAGTTACAGTAACAAGCACTTTATCCAAGGCCATGACACTAAACTCAGTAACAACCTATTTGCATATCACATTTACATGTTCAGAAAGCATGGATACATGCAGTAGGGAAAGAGAGAGAGAGAGAGAGAGAGAGAGAGAGTGAGAGGAAATGGGGGTGCGGAACACAGGAGGCCATGGGTGTGCCTCTCGTTTATCTACTAATCAGAAGTATTATGTGTCCTCCATACATACCCTCAATCACTAGCAGCTGGCGCTCCCTTTATGTGCTGTAATGCCCCCTGTGGAAACATAAGCTCCAATATTGCACGTACACACACACACACACACACACACACACACACACACACACACACACATACACACACACACACACACACACACACACACACACACACACACACACACACACACACACACACACACACACACACACACATCCCCTCCAGAGGCCACCAAAATAAGGACTTCCTCAGAGTTCAAAGAGACCTACACATGCAATGTGCTGCACACACCCTGACACAGAGTCTGGGCCTGTAGGTGAAGTATAGGAGAAGAGTGAGTTGGTGGATGCAGTATTCTTTTGCTTTAAGTATACTATTCTAGTCTTTTAATTTTTAATCTTGTGCAAACTTGGCACTGTTGGACATTCTTTGCATTTACATTATGTGTTTTCAGCGAGGATAAGATGGCGAGAAGGCTTGATTTGGGTTTTCTGTTATATCTCCAATAGTTTCTCATGACAGATGTACTAATTACAATGGGTGGCATTTGAATGGATCAATTACAATAACTTAAACCCAAATAGTAAAGGCTACTTTACCTTGTACCTCAACAAAAAAGTTCTAACTTCAAACTCCTGAACTAACTCCTCAAAACTAATTCAGAGGAAGATGGTAATGTTCAGATGAACGCAGATCAATACCCTTACTTTAGTTGGAAAAGCAGAAATGCACACAAATGCAAGTGGTAGAACAGTATGAAATAGTTTCACCCTGACAAATACAAGGAGTAGGTTATTCCACTATTTGAACTTGCATTAATTCCTCCTTAGTTATTGAATTCTTGAAAAGAATTGTGGGGAAACATTGACCCAGGAGTTAATACTGAGAAAAATCACGTTAAATCAGATAATAACGCAAATCTATATACAAGATTAAAATCAACTTGTAACTTGCCACCTGTAACACTGAGGCAGTCAGACTGGCCTCGAGTTTAGAGTTGAGCTGAGGGTGCCCCTCACAGACAGACTATGGACATTCACTCCACACACATCGCCCTTGTCCTGTTACAACTCCAACTGTAATACAAAATACTACCACGTGGTGTCACTATAACTGTAATTACAACGTTTTGAGACACTTCGAGCCTTATTTGCTAAAGTTCTTGATTGCTATTGTCAACAGACAGACAGACAAATAGATAGACAGACAGTCAAACAGATAAATATATATTTGTATGGTGTTCAAGTCTTCATTAATTTAATTAATTACTAGTCGACAGACAGATATATATATATATAGATATATATATCTGAGAGAGAGAGAGAGAGATATATATATCTGAGAGAGAGAGAGAGAGATATATATAGATAGATAGATAGATAGATAGATAGATACCTCCGTCTATTAATTAATTGAACAAATTGGCGTTCTTCGTTGAAATTCTCCAATCATGGAACTTGACCACGGCCTTTACTCTGGCCAAGCTAGGAGCTTACTAGATTCATGTCGTCCATGCCAGTTTTGCGACCTTTCAATTACATTACGCAACGTTTTTGTCACCGCAACGTTTTGTTGTATAGAGTAAACAATTTCACACAGTAGTCACAAGTCCCTTAAGGATTTATGAGTTAGGCTACTTGAACCTAACCAGACTGTACTACCCGTATAGGTCAAGCCATACCGTTGACGCGCTTAAGGTGCCAAAAATATCCTCTGTTAATAAGTGGACTTAACTGTAAAACGCAGAATTCAAGTTATATGTCTGTAACAGCCCACTAAGTTGTCATCCTATCCAATAGTCTGACGTTGAGATCAATTGTTGTCAAACGCTGTTTTGTCATGTGTTTATTTTCGCTATTAATGCACGCGTAAATGCTCGATGCCCAGCAGGTCATCAATCTGTCATCATGGCCAAGTTGGGATCATGGCGTCATTGACAACAGAGTCGTCGCGCCCACGGCTTGAAGCACATGGTTGAGCACACCACTCCCCTTATCTTAAACAGACCCGTGTCGAGCAGGCTCGGCAGTGACTACAGTTTACTTTTGGGGAAAACTACTATTCGTGGTTCCCGCACAGTTGGAGTGCCTGCGTAAAAAATAGATGAGATTTTTGCAAAATGCACTGTCTCAAGAATATTCGTCCATCAAATAGTGGCGTCCTCAAACTACTCGCCCACAATGCTGTGGGCCAGACTCGGACTGGAAGTAGGGGCACAGGTGTACTACGTCCACGGCCCGTCGCAGTTCCATTCAGTACCAATGGCGCTTCAGCGCTCAGCCAGCAGACGTGCCATCAGCACAGGGTCTCCGACGCAGAGCAGGTGCAATACAGGTGTGTAATACATTTCTCTTACCGAGGAGGGTCCCAAAAGGGTTTAAGAAAAGTTATGTTACAGTAACCTATGTTAAGATGTGTAATGCATTGGTTTTCAAACTTTCAAGCCCCACCTGACCCCATCAACTCGGCAAAATGGTAATGTTATTGTATTTCCTGTCTTGGTCCGCTGGATCAGATGCTATTTTAAGTCATATGTCGGTCTGTTTATGACTCCTATGTTTGTGTGTGGCTATTTTGTTTTGAATCTATGATCTTGTAAAAATAGAGAAAGGCTTTATTAAAGATTAACAAAAAACAAACAAAATATTCCTCCTGTTCATGCACTCCACCTGACATGTCTCTGTTCCCCACACTTTGAGAACCACTGGTGTTATGACACTGCCCCCCATAGAAGGCTTCACTGAAGGCCCCTGAGTCTAACTTGGGTCATTTTGGGCAATGGGGTTTGGTTAGATTAGAAGATATCGGCACTAATAAGAAAAGAGTAAAGTTTTCAATTTAGAAACAGAGATTGACAAAATCATCATTGAGGGCTTTTTGCACAGAGGTGTCCATCCATCTGATGTATTGTTTCTGTGTTTTTAGTAAAGGGGCGGTCACTGGTCTGGAAGATCTTCTGTTCTACACGATCACCCAAGGAGAGGAGAAAATCCCTGTCTCTCGCTTCATTGCTGTAAGTCTTTCTCACTGTCCTGTCTCTCTTTTGTACTGATGATGCACAGCCCTGTTAAAATGCTCTGTAACATTCCTATTTAATGGTAACTTAGTACTTAGCACATACCTTAGAACTACAGTATTTACACATTGCTGTGCTGAAAACAAGCCACTGATTACTTTAGAAATGTGTCATACAACTAATATACAAAATACAAAAAAAATGCTTTAAGGTAAAGTGCTTCATAGACTGTTTCAATCTGGACACTGTACTTCTGTATAAACACACTCACCAGTCAACTCTCATATCCTACACCTGCAGAACTTCCTACAGCTACATGGATTCTGTGTGTAGTTCCTGAGGGCACGTGTAAGAGGAGATTGCCTTTCAAGAACCAGAATGTTAAAGTGAAAACAATGTTTACACAGTCACAGGTCTCAGCCTAGTTCGTGACACGTTAGAAACATGCCAGAGCTGTGCACATACGCAGTCACATGCATGGATATACACGCAAGGTATTTATGTTCAGGCACTGTATGTAGGCCTTGTTGCCAAATAACACAGCAGCCTGTAGACTTGTTCCACAATGCACAAGTTAAAGCATGATTGATCATAGACAGTGTTTCTTCATATTCTCATGTAAATCAATGCATGTTGGCTTTCTTTAAGTTGGCAATACTAAAAGCAGCTTTTTTGAGCCATGTTGCAGTGCACTGTTCCTACAGTAGATACTGTTCAAGCATGTTCCTGTTGACGTCCCTTTTGTTTGGAAAATCATACTATAAGGCAAACCTCACTGAGAATTAGGTTACACTTTACTTGAAGGTATCTATGGGTTTTCATGGGTTATCAGGCACCCAAGACCAAGGCCTGGCCACTATGTGCTGCTAGTTGCATCTCCTGAATCCTTTGATCATCTGGCTCAGCCATTCTCTAGGGTCACAGAGAACCTTATTAGCCAAAATGAGTGGTATTTCAAGTGTATGCAATTGTGCTATGCAACATATTCATGTTTGGTCTTTAATTGATCCTTGTTACGTGTGCAGCAGTCTGATCATGGTTTCATTATAATCTGAAATACGTGCCATAGTTTTATAACCCAACTAGTCCCATATCTCTGCTGTGCCTGGATTAATGGGGGTAGAGGGTTATCATAAGGCAACTTTTTGAGCAATGTTGCTGGGCAACCACATAACCAGTTCCATTTATTCAGAAATAAATGCCCAATATCAATGGAAACATGCCAGAACCACAATAATGAGGAACATTGGCCAGCAACATTGCTCAAAAGGGATTGGCTGGTGAGAGAAAGTGGAATAGTATGGAATGTATGTCCAATATTCCAATATGTTGTTTAATGTTCTGCATTATGGCCAATATTCCAATGTGTGGTTTAATGTTCTGCATTTCTCAGTGGGTCACTTTGGCACTAAAAGTATGATTCTACTACATATACCTGTATGATATCTGTACTGTTCTTGGATACATGGATAATGTTAGGCGTCAGGGTAGATATCACTTCTTGTTGTCTGTTTTGCATCAACAGCCAATTGCATCATTGATTAGGGTAGACTGGATGGCTCCTGCCTTTGCCACTGTTACTGTATGATTATCTATCCTTTGCTGTGGGGTACTTAAACCCTGTATAATTCTGTGTCAAGTCAGACGCATGGAGTACATTGTGCTTTGTGCGTGCCTCTCTCCTGTATACAGCCAAATTAAACTCTGCGTCTTGATTGTACTTCTACGTGACTGGATCTTGTGTCTCACTTTGGTATGCAATATTTTTACCAACACCGTTATGCGTTAGGAGTGGGTTCTATGGTAGAACCCCAAAGACTTGAGAGTGTTGGTCTCCTCCTCTTTTCCTGCTACTGCTCTCCTGAGTGTGGGGATCCTTGGGTCCCCTGCTCTGTTCTTTCACTATGTTGTTCTCTCTCTCTTTTCTTCATGTTGCAGGTTTGGTATTGTTTTATATCTCATGCATTTAGGTTTTCCTAGTTTATTTGGTTTAGATTGATTTATTTATGTATTGGTTATAGCTATACTTAAACCTTTTGGTTTCATCTCGCATGCAGTTTACTTGATATCTGTAATATTTAAGCTACCATGTATTGCATTAATAAACTGTTCCTTCATTTACAATTCATATAACTCCTGATGTGCCATGCCATTGCATCTAACATTTGGTTTATAATCTGTCTGGTAATATTGTAGGTTATTTACTAATCAAATAGAGTGTGATTAAGTGTATTTCCTGCAATAACCACAAATCTAATGCATTATACTGTCCCATAAAGTTCTGACACCTTCCAGTGAGATGTTTTCTGTTGTTGCTAACATTTTGACTGTCCTTAGGACATGCATACTTACTCACCATGTAGCTAACCAGTAGTAACTAACCAACAGAAATCTTATTCCATTTTGTAGAGACCAAAGGGTTATGACAGGACAACTCTGTATATCAACAGCTGACCATCAGCCACTGTCTTACACACCCACACCCACACACCCTCCCCCCCCCCCCCCCCACACACACACACACACAGTCAGGTGACATAGCAACACACCTGAAACTAAAACTACAGAATGACAAACCTGCAAGAGACCCTAATAATAGCAAACAGGACAGCTAAGAAATTTACAGGCTCACGGGTAACATAAGTTTACGCAGGGCAGCTCCCCCCTGCTCCTGCTCTGCATGTTCTTGATCTTTCCCTGATTGGATTCATCAACGCCGCTCCTGATTAGCTGAATCCACCTGATTAGTCAATCAAGACCCTTTTAATAAGGCTGTATCAATCAGGCATGCCTGGAGCATGGCCAGGCAGAAGACATGTAGAGTATATACTGTAAGTATATATACTCTTTTGATCCCGTGAGGGAAATTAGGGTAGAGTAAGGTAGTCTGGGAAAACAATAGTCTTAGCATACTTACGTCTTCAACTGATTTCAGACCCATATTGCCATTCTGAGCTGTGTATGGGTGCTCAAAACAAATAACACTCTAAGATGCAAACTCAGCAATCGAATCCCGCTATACCTAAACCTCAGGGATTGCAGCTCTGAAGCTGCAACAGAAGTGGTGTCTACTTTCCTAAAATGTCATGTTCAACATGCATAATTGCAATCACACAGTAGACCTGTTTACATTTGTCATTGGTGATCTGCAAGTGCTCAGCCGAGACGCGATTCACGCGATACAGCCAGAGACCACTTGTGTTTAGATTTCGCTATTGCTAGCGTAACATTCATCAGAACTCCCATTGTCTGAGAACGCATTAACGTTTACACTACAAAGGATATGTGATCAAATGTGTCTCTGACCAGTGGTTTGAGTGATTGGATCATGATGTGCTTAAGACACATTTTGAAAATGAATGTAAACTGGTTCAGTGTGTGCCTCTGTGTAGCACATGTTTGTATGCAAGAAGCCAGTGATCAGACACGAGGATGTGAAAATAGCTTTAGCCTCTAGCCTTTAGCAAACACATGGTGGTCCAGAAATAGACAAACACATACAAACACATGCACAGTCACACACACACACACACACACACACACACACACACACACACACATAAACACACACACACACACACACACACACACACACACACAGACACATAGACACGCACACATATACACACAAATTAATACACACACGCGCACACACACACACTCACACACACACACACAAACACACACACATGGATGACATGGTTTCCATTCAGCAGTTGAGATAGTGCCCAGTAGCTAACAATTCTTCACATCACTGTACCTGACTTCCATATTTCCGTCAGTGGGCTCAGATCCATGACCTCTCCAGCTTCTGATCTGTTCATCACAGTTCCCCTCAGGTGGAACACGGATGGCTCCAATGTGATCTACAGTATATGTGTAGTTACAGTATAACATACTCTGTTATATTTGCATTAAAAGTATATTATCACTGTATACGTGCTGAGTAATATAATCATGGCAGTGGAAATGTTGGCATACTGTATTTTCAGAGGGCTATATACGCCGGTTTGAAGTCAGATAAAGTGGGTTTGGGTGCTGGGATAGGTGTGTGTGTATGTGTGTGTGTGTGTGTGTGTGTGTGTGTGTGTGTGTGTGTGTGTGTGTGTGTGTGTGTGTGTGTGTGAGAGAGAGAGAGAGAGAAATAGAGAGAACAGTTGGTGAACAGTGTGTAATTGGGCATGTCTTGTGCAGGCTCTGAGGAGCACGGGGCTGATGCCCTCCGACCCCAGACTGAGGGACTGCATGCGCCAGCTGCAGCAGTCCATCCATGAGTCCATCGGGACGGTGATGATGGACCAGGAGCTTTTCAGGAAGTGAGTTTGCCCCTCAAAATAAGTGTGTGTTTGTGCCTTTTGGCCACCCCTAAGGGCGCGTCTCTAACGGTTGACCCGAGTGTGAGTGAGAGAGTGCTGACCAAGTCTGGAGTTTTACGATGGTGACAGCTGTGTAACATACACTCCATCCTGGGGGGCGTGGTGTCATAGTTGGCAGAAAGGACTGTCTCATGGGGAGGTAACTTTAAAAAAGTATTCCTGGAGAATCCTGGGCAGTGCCAGCCATGTGCTTGTGTCTGCTTATCGCTCATGGCTGTGAAGATCTTTTCAGACTTGCACATAGAGATACATTTGGGTAAACAATCATACTCAAGTGTGTTTCCTTTTGTGAGAAACTTCTAGAAAGCTTCAGAGAATGTATGTAAGCACAGCTGTGTCTTTACGTAGTTCACATTTCATCTGCTGTCTCTGCCATTAGAGGGTCACCTTCTCATTATTACCCCCTAACCCCCTCATTGTGTGTGTGTGTGTGTGTGTGTGTGTGTGTGTGTGTGTGTGTGTGTGTGTTTCTCAGATGTGTGGGCAGCAACATTGTGCTTTTGACAAAAGCTTTTAGGAAGAAGTTCATCATCCCTGACTTTGAGACGTTCATCTCCCACATCAATGAAATCTATTACTCTGCACAGCAACAGGAAGGAGGACAGGTGAACACACACACACACACACACACACACACACACACACACACACACACACACAAGCCACATTTACAGGTATTGTGATTTGCCATTTAGAATGAATAGATATGTCTCCATATAGCCATTGAGCACACTCACATACACACCTTCTCTAGTTCACAGAAACGGTCTCTCTTACTCATGAATGCTCATGTGATGTGTGACAGGTGGCAGACTACATTCCACAGCTGGCTAAATTAAATCCGAAGTCGTGGGGAGTTTCCCTCTGCACAGTCGATGGCCAGAGGTAAGACTCTCAAACACTCACTTCCAGATTTGTTGAAATGTCAAAAACCAAAGACTGCAGACAGCAGTGTAATGATAGCCCCCCTCGGCTTAGTGTTGGCTGTACTATTCAGAGGTAAGGTAAAACCATGTGTCATTAACCGAAAGCGATCATCTGCATGAGCCTACCATCTTTCCTGATCCCAAAAAACAGCTGAATCAAGATCAGTTGCATCAGTCTTGACCTCAGTATTTGCTCCACCACTGACCAGGAACTCCTTGCTCTCTTGGCTCCTGGCTGTCTCAGAACAGTTGGGGGGCGACTAATTATGACTAATTTGTCATGATTGGAAAAGGATTGGCAGAAGCATTGAAGTGAAAACTCAGCAGTCCTCCTCTCTCTCTCTCTCCTCTCTCTCTCTCTCTCTCTCTCTCTCTCTCTCTCTCTCTCTCTCTCTCTCTCTCTCTTTCTCTTTCCCCTCTCCGCAGGCACTCGGTAGGGGACACGCGTGTGCCATTCTGCCTGCAGTCCTGTGTGAAGCCATTGGAGTACGGCGTGGCCGTGAACGAGGCAGGCAGTGAGGCGGTCCACAAATATGTGGGGAAAGAGCCCAGTGGACACAAGTTCAACAAACTCTCACTGGATGACGATGGTAAGAGATCTCTTCCCGAATCTAAACTATATTTAATCTTCTTACTCACACTCTTACTCACACTCATTGACTGCTTGTCTTGTGTGATGGTTCTATGCCCTCTCTGTGTATGCGATTCTATATTCTCTTTCACAAATCTTGCACAATGCTTATGTGCAACAACACACTGAAAAAAAGGAACAGAGTATCAGGACAACAGATTTCTTATGTGACAACAGGATGATTGATGTGTCTTGTCAGAGTGTTGTTTGGAAAGTTCCTGAGGTGCCTCTGTAAGAACAAGTGGTGTTGTAATGCTGCAGGGGTATTCTAACAGTGTGTGGATTTGACATTGGGTCATCAAAAGCCTCTAATCACATGCACACCCTCATCTGCTGCCAGGAACAGACACATACTCACACTACAGAGTACATAAATAAACAGCAACATTAATGCCAGATATTTGTCACAGATTTGATCAGCAAATTTAAATTAGAAATTGTACAGTTAGATTGTTAATTAATATAAATGATGTATATTTTATGCAATTAGCAGTAACTTCATCATCCAGATAATTAATTCTGTCCTGCTGGATCTTGTTTGCTATTCTCCTCACAGACAAACCACATAACCCCATGGTGAATGCAGGAGCCATAGTTATCAGCTCGCTTATTAAGGTAAGGACACAGTACAAGGATTTACACAACGTTTTATTGACCACTAATGGACAAATACTAGAACTTTCCAGTGAACTGAGTCACTATGCACACACTGTTTAATTTCTCACTGGGTCAATTCAAAAGGGAAATAGGTAACTTACAGTAGTAATTTGGGTTACTGTTAGGACACATATATGCATAGGCAGTCTTATATGGAGTTTCCGTGTTTATCTAGTTGTTAACTGTTAGTATACAGTGCCTATAAAAAGTATTTCCCCTTTTATTGCTTTAATAAATGGAATACTATTTGTCAATTTAAGTAATGTTAATTAATTAAAATTATATAATGCAAAATAAGCCATTGCATAAATATTCACCCCCCTTAAAGTAACTGACCTAAATCAACAGCGGTCCAGCCTAGTCTCACAATTAGTTAAATGGAGATGGCCTGAGTGCCGCGAATGTGCATAGTATAGTAATATAAATCAACCAGTATCAGGTCAATCAGTATTGGAATTATAATGTGGAATTATAGCCAAATTAATTAATCCTGGCTATAATTCCACCATGAAGACAAAAGAACACTCCAAACAACTCAAAGAAAAGGTTATTGACAAGCATAAGTAAGGGGATGGATACAAAAAAAATGTTCAAGCCACTGAACATCCGCTGGAGTTCAGTGAAATCCTTCATTATGGAATGTAAGGAATACGGCAAATGTGCAAATCTGCCTAGAGCAGGTCGTCTCCACAAACTGAGTGACGGTTCAAGAAGAATAATGGTGGGGAAGGCCACAAAGGCAAATTAATTAATCCTGGAGGACAATCTGATTTAGTCTGCAAGAGAACTACGAATTGGGAGCCTACAGCGAAAACTAAACAGATATGGTTTAAAGACAACAAGGTGAATGTTCTGGAGTGGCCGAGAGAAAGCCTGTAGCTGTAGCTGGACTTAAAAAGGGCTGTTCACACTTTCCAACCTTGCAAAGCTTGAGCAGTTTTGCAAAGACAAATGGAGTAAAATTGCAGTATCCAGATGTGCAAGCCTAATTGAGACCTATCAATGCAGACTCCATGTTTTGCTCAATTGCGGTCAAAGGTGGATCTACTCAATGCTGAAGGGGGTGAATATTTATGCAATCACTTATTTTGCTTTGTAGTTGTAATACTAACATTACTTTGTAGAAATCTGCTTTCACTTTGACATTAAAGAGGGGATTTTTGTAAATTATTGTAAAAAAGGCCAAATTAAATTGATCAAGATTCCATTTATAAAAGCAGTAAAAGTTGAAATGTCCAAGGGTGGTGAATACTTTTTATAGGCACTGTGTATTTGGCCTTTATTGAGGTAACAGTGTGAATAACAGTGAAGAGAAGGACAGGAAGTGACTGAGAGAGAGTGGGTGGGATCGGGAAATTACCTGGTAGGACTTAAACCCTATGTACCCTTTGTTGTATTGTGCTATATTAGTATTTTAGTGTCCTTTGTTGTTTTGAAATGCAGAAACCTCTATTTTGTATGTGATACATCATTAAAGGTGATCAGTAAAAGGTCTTTAGTTGCCCAGCTTAAACACACATTCTTGTAATTAAACAAGCCCAGATGAAAATCTGAGAACAATATCAGTAACAATCAGTAACTTTAGGACAACTGCAAATTCAATAATTACAAATTGCAATTCTTGAATTTCCCCTTGGGGATCAATAAAGTATCTAGCTATCTATCTAATACGGCCTTTTTGTCTATAAAAATGAATGCTGTCCCATTTTAAAGCATTTGAATATTTCTTGAAGTAGACATCATACAGTATCATCTATTTAATCAATCTATGTGTCTGTTCTTAACATCTCATCTTCATCTCTTGTAGCCAGGAGCTAATAAAGCAGAGAAGTTTGATCATGTGAGTATCCGAAACTATATTTCATAACATATTTCAAAACCTAAAAGTAATACCTTCCAATTGATACATTAACATAAAAAAATCATGGTCTTGAGTGTCAAGTATGGTATTCTCACACCTTGTATTTTGATGTACAATCAATATGTGTCTATTAAGATGTTGCAATATCTCAAGAGAATGGCAGGGATGGAATTTGTAGGCTTCAACAACGCTACGTAAGTTTCACATACACAGTTTTTCATAGGTTGTAGACCTAGAGTCTGGAATACCTATAACCATTTGTCTTCCTCACTACTGATCTGGGCATTGAAAAGCTGACCGAACTCTTCATTTTTACAGCTTTCAGTCGGAGAAGGAGACGGGTTACAGAAATTACGCTATTGGATATTACCTCAAAGAGAAGAAGGTGGGTTTGAAAAAAAGTTTTTTTTTATTCTCAGGTTTATTTATTATTTTGCCATGGTAGTAATCTGTTCCTCTGTCTCCAGTGCTTCCCACATAACTCTGACATGAGTACTGCGCTGGACTTCTACTTCCAGGTAAACCTCAACAAGGCAACATTAAAGCGATTGTTCGGAGTAATTTCACTCTAGGGTCCTTTGCACCATGACCCCGAGCCAAATACCCTCCCAGAACCTGTTTTCCCTTGGTCGAACCCCGAATTCTGATTGAACAGAATTAAACAGCTAATTTCTGCGGACAGTGTTCCCTGTGCTGTCCTTACTCCTAGAGCTCTCCTGTAGGCTCACCTGTGTAAAGGCCCTTTCTCTCTCTCCCCCCCCCCCCCCGTAGCTGTGCTCGATAGAGGTGACGTGTGAGTCGGGGAGCGTCATGGCTGCCACGCTGGCTAACGGAGGGATCTGTCCAATCACAGGCGAGCGTGTGCTGAGCGCCGAAGCTGTGAGGAATACATTGAGTCTCATGCACTCCTGTGGAATGTATGACTTCTCTGGAGAGTTTGCCTTTCATGTGAGTCTCTCTCTCTCTCTCTCTCTCTCACTCTCTCACTCACTCACTCTCTATCTCTCCGCCTACACACACATACACTGTCTGCTGTTCTCCTTGTGAACTCAGAGTTATTGTTATTATGTTATTCCCAGGTGGGCTTACCTGCCAAGTCAGGTGTGTCAGGTGCCGTGCTCCTCGTGGTCCCCAACATCATGGGAATGATGTGCTGGTCTCCGCCTCTGGACCGAGTGGGCAACAGCGTCAGAGGAATCCACTTCTGCCAGGTGCTACTCACACACACATGCCTCTGTGGTGATTGATACACACACACACACACGCATTCACATTTCATGCAGTACGTTTTTCAAATTCACTCCTGGCCCCATGTGCTTTTGGCTAAAGAATATGTACATGTGTCTCAGGAACTGGTGTCACTCTTTAACTTCCACAACTATGACAACCTGAGGCATTTTGCCAGGAAGCTGGACCCACGCCGACAGGCTGGTGATGATAGGGTAAGGGTATTAAGCAGAAACAAGAGAGAGCTCATTTGTGTATATATATTTGTTTATATAATAGGGTTCACTTCAATAGCGT
This sequence comes from Alosa sapidissima, assembly GCF_018492685.1. NCBI lineage: Eukaryota > Metazoa > Chordata > Actinopteri > Clupeiformes > Clupeidae > Alosa > Alosa sapidissima. The sequence continues at coordinate 10,364,791 of NC_055959.1, read as the reverse complement.
TGTCAATATGTCAAATTTAACAAATAGTCAAATGTATATATTTTGTTTCTTGACTTTGTGATGGTAAAAAGACAACAGAACTGCTGCTAGACACTTGTATGATCAATTATTGTGCAGACAGTATTATGATGTAGGGTGATGTTTTTCTCTCTTTAGAATAAGTCTGTGGTTGAACTCATGTTTGCTGCCTATAGTGGAGATGTGTCAGCGCTCAGACGGTAAGTCATAAAATGGTAACCACATGTTATGAATTGTTATGCAGTAATTTAATCAATCCATATTAACTTCACATACATCTTTTACTACAAAACTGAACTGTGATATGGCCATCCCTTGGCCTTTTCAGTGATTTTAAGGACTTCTTGATATATGATACAGCTTGAGTGTATGAGTAATGCTTTTAAATCATTAGAGCCTTCCTTGCTGAACTGCATTTTTGTCCTTCTCCAATTCTCGCTGGTACCAATCCACCCATCCATCCTGCAGGTTTGCTCTGTCCTCTAAGGACATGGAGTTGAGTGATTATGACCGGCGGACAGCCCTCCACGTAGCAGCGGCTGAGGGTGAGTAGAGTACACATCTCATCTGTGGCCCACCAGCCATTTCTCAATCCTCCATCCTCTACTTAACCACTGTAGCATCATCCATGCCTCTCCCTCACACACTCATGCCGCATATACCCATAGAAGGAATACCTCATGGAGGGTCATTCCTTAAGTCATTCACTTGTGTCTCAATTCACCCATTCATTTTTTGAGTAGTTTATTCATTCATTGTTCTGTTCACAACACATGCTTAGTTTGGGTCTGTTGTCTTTCTGCATGTCATGTGTCCTAACCTGCATCTGTAAAGGTCATGTGGAGGCCGTGCTCTTTCTAACTCAGATCTGCAAAGTCAACCCACTGGTGAAGGACAGGTGAGACCACATTCCACACCACTGTCATCCCCTCATTTCACTCACTCTGCCATTGTCACCCTCTCACTCCTGCGGCGAGGTGACTAATCCCGCTCTTCATATAAAGGTCGCTGTCTCTCTCTGGCCTTTCTAGATGGGGAAACTCCCCTCTCGATGACGCCCTCCAGTTCTCCAGGGACGACGTGGTGAAGATCCTGCAGGAGTACCAGACGTTGTACGCACAAACAAATACCTCCTGTCCCTCTGAACCTGCGCTGGACCTAGATGGGCAACAGAAGCTAGACGCCCTCAAAGGCCTGGTCTGACTGCAGGCAGAGTGAGGCGCTTGCAGACAATCTCTGTCACTGAAGCCATTGAATTGGTTCATACAGAAAACCGAGAAGCAGGAGATTTAAGCCTAAATTTCACATTCAGTGCCATTTAATCTCACTGTTGTCTAGGAGTAAGTAAGGAGATAAGGTCTCTTTTTTGCTCTTCTTTCTTATGGGACCCTATGATGGATGTAAGGGTGTCTATCAATGCAGTTTGAATTTCGATTATGAAAGGTTACCAAATAACCGTTGAGCACTGGCAGTTAGCTGCTCCTTGATACTGTGAGTGACAGTCTTGCTGATTGTGTTAGAAACAGGCATTCACTGAGTTGTGTACAGTGCTAAGATGTTTATAATTATGAGCTCAGTAATGTATTTAAATTGGACATATTTATTTTTGTAAAAAATCTATTGTGTTTATCAGCTGTAAGTATATGTGTGGTCATGTACACAGTGAAATATGTGTGAATGGTGAATGAACAGGTTGTACATACAGATTGAAGACGGGTGTTTTCAGTATCAACACCTTCCATAGTGGTCTTTCTGTCAGGAGATGAGATAAGCTACTGCAGCCAGTAATAACACACCTACCTCACTGCCAGTTATCAACAGTGAAAAAGAAATGAGCAAACTGATAGGCGTGACAGTAAATCACTATGTCAAATACAGAACTTCTTCTGTGGTGGGTGCTGCTGAAAGAATGAGAACCAGCAATAGATGGTTCCTTTGTAATCTTGATGTAACAGATTACATAGTTGCTCATAAAATGGTTTTGAGACCTGGCTTAAAGATCTACCTCTTATAGAGACAGGCCAGTTGAGCTCTGGTGAGATAACTGTGTGGACAGGACAGGACACCACACCGTGCTTTTTGCAGTGAACCTTTTGTCTCCTTATATGCTGTGTTGGCTGGAGTTCAGAGTATCAGAGGAGGTAGGAAACTGCAGGGATTGTGGATCACGTTCCGGTATTGTTGTATACGCACACATCCATGATTAAAGGTTTATATTAAAAAAAAAAACTCCTTCATGTTTCAAATGAATGATTGAGCCTGATTGAATTACATGAAATGTAATGATATGTAAATAATACGTATTCTTTTTTTCCTTTGAGACAAACTTGAAATGGTAATGTGTGAATAAAAAGGACGTGTGGACTACATAAACAGTTCTGACCCCAAATGCAACTTTTATTCCACTGTGACATAAAACCTGCTTGGCTTGTGTTGAGAAATGCCTGTACAAATGTTCCGATGACAACAAATATTGAAAGTAACAAAAGTGTTCCCTCCATGTGTACCCATTAAAAAACAAGGGGAAAAAGTAATGCTATACAAGATGTTGACCAGAGCTCATCAGTTTGTCCTCCCCTCTCAACCACGCTCTACTCAGCTTCAGGACTGGGCTAGTGATGATCTTTAAAAGATTGTCAGCCTCTTGGAGATATGGGCTGAGAGAGACAGACCCTGGGGGAGCAAACTGAAGGGCTTTGGCTCTGAGGCGGAGTTGGTTAAGGACAGTCAAAGCAGCCACAGCTATTCTGCTGCCGCCATCTTAAGTGAGAGTATGTGTTATGAGAGTTACTTGTCCAGCAGTCTTTTGAAATAGGACCTAATACTTCCACCTCCGCTACGACAGTCCAGAGAGAGGAGGGACAGCTGTTTCCCGGAGTGAGGATTTGGCATTTCTAGGAAGCAACTGGCACATAAGGCCTGTCTGCGCTCAGTTCAGTCCCTCTGGGACCTCCAGGCCAGAGTGTGTTAGGAGCTCCCCGTCCCAAAGAGCGAAGGCAGGGCAGAGTGGCCCGCGGAACTGGGCCCTGATGGTGTGGATGATCTTGCTCTTCTGCGTGTCCACCAAGCTGAGCCGGCCTGCCTCGTAGTCCAACAGCACGCCGACGCGGTCAGGCTTCCCCACCAGAGGCACTGGTACCATCTTGTTGGTGGTCATGGCGTGCCACTTGCGCTGCACGTAGCCAAACACCCATGAAGTATTATTGGTGCCGATGCACTCGTCTCGCGACATGGCCGCCTCCGCCACTCCCAGCCTAAACTCATGGGACTTGCGGACGGTCACTTCCCAATAGTGCCGACCAGAGGTGATGCGGCTGTCTCCGAACACCACGGCCCAGTCGCGGAAGCGCTCAGGGTTGTCTTGCACATGGCTGGGGTCAAGGCCCAGAATACGATAGATCACAGCAGTGTCTCGCCTAAACAGGTCCAGACTGCTGTGAGCAGTTCGGTCGTCCAATTTAAACTGCAGGTCTACGAGAAAGATAAAAAAAATAAGGTCATGGCTGAATGGAATCAACAGTCCACCTCCTCTGCAACCTACAATTAATAGCCATCCTAGGTTTCAATGAGGAAGAAAATAAAATACTCTGAAAAGTACTGAAAAGGTACTCTGTACCTGGTGTAATTCAGTGCCCTTGATAATATTATTTTTTCAGTAAAAACATTATGAGAAATGTTATGAGTGCCACTACATGGCGTATGTTCACATAAATTGCTAGATTTTAACACTTAACATCAGTTGAAGATCGTAAACACCATCAATATGTAATTGCAAAGCAATGCTGTCAACCACTCACACTAACCTTAAATCTTCAGAGCTTTAGATAATACTATCTGCAATAGGAAACTCCTAACATTCAATACCTGAAAGTTACATTATGCTTATGACATGTCTTCAGTATAATCTTCAGAGCTTCAGATAATACCATCTGCAATAGGAAAATCCTAACATTCAATAACCTGAAAGTTACATTATGCTTATGACATGTCAAACAAGACAGTAAAGCACCTCAATCGGACAGGTAATAATATATCCTGACCTGGGAGATGGCTGTGCCCGTCACAGACTATTGTGTTAGCTTGCCAGCTAAATTGCCATATCGACTACCGCTTTCACACACGAGCTAACGCGTGTTTCTATTTTTGAAGATGTAAGTTATGGATCAGCAGTCCTGCGTATGACTGAAACCACAGAGGGTGGGTAAATCTACCTTCAATAGTCGATATTTGTTCACCAAGAAACCTCTGACCTCTACCTATGCTAGCTTGCTAACTCTTCCAGCTATAACGTTACCGTTAGCACACGTTAGAAGTTACTTCGATGACAGCTGTGGGTGTGTGTCCTTGGGCAAAGCACAACTAGCTACTCACTATTAATTGTGCTGGCACTGACAAAGCACCTCCTGCTTGACAGAACCATTCGACGGGTTGGTCGGAAAAGCAGGCTGCCCGCTGTACGCCCCGCTAAACGACAACAACCTGCCATGCTGAGAGGCAACGCCATCTTTCACATGGATGTTTTGTTGTTCACCAGTTTTGTGCAATGTGGCTCATCAGCGCGTATAGCCCATTGCTGCCCTCTACCGGAGCAGCAATGTTATGCAGGGCCCAACAGCACCTTATACGGTCTACTGTAGGTCAGGGGTCGGGACCATTTTTGCCTGGAGACCGGAGCAAATTTATTTACTTTTAATCTCAGAAGAGCCACATAAACGGTTACAAGAACATTTTTGGATATTTAACGTATAGTTAACGTACAGTACAGTGTGGCCTGAGGGAGCCTCCGATGCTCTTCAAGACTGCTTTGACACAACAGACTGGGAAATGTTTAAGCAGGCAGCCACTTACAACAACCGGACAGACATAGAGGAGTATACAGACACTGTAACCTCTTACATCACCAAGTGCATTGATGATGTGACCCACACAAAAGACATCATCACTCGGGCTAACTGGAAGCCATGGCTGACAGGGGATGTCCTCAGGCTGCTGAGGGCCAGAGACAAAGCCTACAGAGCTGGGGATGAAGCTGGCATGAGAACAGCGAGAGCCAACCTGTCCCGTGGCATCAAGGAAGCAAAAAAGGAATACACTCACAAGATAACCACCCACTTCAAAGACAGCAGGAACGCACAAAGCCTATGGCAGGGCATTCAGGCCCTCACGGACTACAAGCCCGCGCCACAGAGCTGTGAGAGCAACATCCCTCTGCTCAACAACCTGAACTGCTTCTTTGCTCGCTTTGAAGCACAAAACAGCACCTGCCCACAGAAGACCCATCCCCCTCTACATGAGCAGCCCCTGTGCCTCTCTGCCGACAGCGTGAAGAGGACACTTGCTGCTATCAACACCCGTAAGGCAACAGGTCCAGACAACATTCCAGGTCGTGCGCTGAAGGACTGCGCAGGGGAGCTTAAGGATGTCTTCACAGACATCTTTAACACTTCCCTGAAGCAAGCCATCGTCCCATCATGTTTCAAAGCTGCCACCATCATACCTGTGCCGAAGAAAACTGCTCCATCCTGCTTCAATGACTACCGCCCTGTGGCACTGACACCCATCATCATGAAGTGCTTTGAGCGGCTTGTCATGTCACATATCAAATCCATTCTCCCCCCCACCCTGGACCCCTTCCAGTTTGCATACCGAGCCAAGCGGTCTACAGAGGATGCAATCTGCTCTGCCCTCCACCCAGCCCTCACCCACCTGGAAAAAAGAGACTCATATGTGAGATTGCTGTTTATAGACTTCAGTTCTGCATTCAACACCATAATACCACAACAACTCATCAGCAAACTTGACAAACTGGGACTCAGCACCTACCTCTGCAACTGGCTACTGGACTTCCTCTGTCAGAGGCCTCAAGTAGTACGTGTTGGCAACAATACCTCAAGCAGCATCACACTGAGCACAGGGGCCCCCCAAGGCTGCGTGCTCAGTCCGCTGCTCTTCACCCTGCTGACGCATGACTGCACTGCAACCTACAGCAACAATCACATAGTGAAATTTGCTGACGACACAACTCTGGTGGGTCTCATCACCAAGGGCGACGAGACCCAATACAGGTTGGAGGTCGACCATCTGACCACGTGGTGCAGGGACAACAACCTCCTGCTGAACGTCAGCAAGACCAAAGAGATTGTTGTTGACTTCCGGAGAGGTCACACCCAACACCTGCCACTGACCATCGACGGTGCTGTGGTGGAGAGAGCGAGCAGCACCAAATTCCTGGGGGTGCACATCAGCGAAGACCTCTCCTGGACCACCAACACTGCATCACTGGCGAAGAGAGCTCAGCGCCGCCTGTACTTCCTGCGGAAACTCAGGCGAGCAAGTGCTCCACCAGCCATCATGACCACATTCTACCGAGGCACCATTGAGAGCATCCTCTCCAGCTGTATCGCTGTGTGGGGCGGAAGCTGCACTGAATACAACAGGAAAGCCCTGCAGCGCATAGTGAACACAGCTGGAAGGATTATTGGTGCTTCACTCCCCTCCCTGAAGGACATTTACACCACCCACCTCACCCGCAAGGCGACCAAAATTGTGAGTGATGCAAGTCACCCCGCTCACAATCTGTTCGATCTACTGCCCTCTGGGAAGAGGTACAGAAGCCTGCGCTCCCGCACTACCAGACTCACCAACAGCTTCATACACCAAGCTGTAAGGATGCTGAACTCTCTCCCTCCTCTCCCCCCTCCACCCTCAGCTACATAACATCCTGGACATTGGACCCACAATGGCCGCGTGCACTACTCCACTTGCACACTTGCACACTTGTACACTTTACAACTTGTTGTTGTCCTGAAAACACAACACATCTGCTGCTCTTACATAACTTGCACCACTATGTCACTTTCTTTCTTACTTAGGTCAAACAGAACTACACAAGCCTTTTATTGGCCTGACTTTGCACTAGTATTTTATTGACTGTCTATGCACAATTTCAACCAAACTTTGCTGCTCTTATTTTTTTCATTATTATATGTGCCCTCTTATTTACTTACTTTTTTGTTTACTTGAATGTTATGTTTGTCTGTGGACTTAAATTGGTAAAATATGTCTTGTCTTCACCGTGGGATAGTGAGAAACGTAATTTCGATCTCTTTGTATGTCTGGAACATGTGAAGAAATTGACAATAAAGCTGACTTTGACTTTGACTTTGACTTTACTTTCATTCAACAGAGGATTTTTTTAATACATTTTCTACTAGTTTTACAATTAATGTGCAAGTAACTTGAAATGTAAAGTGTTGGATTCTGTGAAGTAGTCACTCTGTCATTCTACACAGAATAGACAGAACGGGCATAGTCTACAGATATAGATATAGTCTATATATAGTCTATAGATATAGATATAGTCTATATATAGTATAGAGTGTAACGGCTCTCTCTCAGGTGTTATGGCTCTGCCAGGCTTCTCTGAAGATCTATTCGGGTGTTAACTACTCTACTTGGGTGTTAACTACTCTACCGGGACTATTGGGCCTTACTGGTTGGGCACATACGTGAAAATATATGTGCGTGCGCACAAATGGGGCTACTTCAAGAATCTCTATTAAGAGTGCAGCTGTCCACTGGGTGTTTGTCCCTTTTCAGGTGCACCATGCTCCCCAGTAACAATAGAAACAAACATCACTGTCACATGCCCCCATCCTACCAGCCCTTGTTGACACTGCCATCACTCGCAAAGCACAGATCATAGCACATGATCCCTTCCACCCCCTGCTTACCCTCTAGTATCAGACATAAGCAAATAATCCACAAGAAAACACACTTTGGGAAAAGTTTTATCCCATCTGCCATCACCGTTCTCAACAATCTAGCGAGAAGGTAGCAATGTCTGTTTTGTCTACATTTTTCTTATTATTATTTGTTAAATGTATGTAGACTGTGACAATAAATGTCCCACTAGAGACAACTATAGTATGAATATGATACTTTGTGTGTGTATAAAGTTTTCTCTAACTATTGCCCTCTCATGCTTTTATGCTGTTAATCAGAGTGCCTAATCATTTCTCTTGCTGTTCACGCCAAAACATGAGAATCTGTGTGAGTTTGTTGTGTTCCAGTAATTTGTTGTTTTGCACTCTGTCTTTTTAATCATTCTATGTTGTTTTTATGTCTTTTAATTATTACTTTTTAAAGCAACACCAAAGCACTTTTCCTATGTCGCACACATGCTATTTGTTTATCCAGCACCGGCTTTGGAAATAATGATGTCCACAGACAAGGTAGAGTATGTTGCATGATTTTATGAAAGTACGATGTATTGCGACATCAGAAGCAAGTCAAATGTGTAGTTTCTTATATCTCATTCCACAGATCCACTACCAGATCTGGCAAACTTGCATAGTGCGGTTATAGCCGATAGAGGGGTAGCAAAGCGAATGCAGAAGTGCCGTTCACCCTGTTACGAGTTGATGAACCACTGAAACGATTTTGGAAACATTATTTTAAGGTACAAAAACTCATTGGTGTTGTTTTAAACATTTTTAAACTACTGCCCTTTTATGCTTTTATGCATTATAACTCTTTGCTTTTGTTTGTGTAAAGCACATTGAATTACCCCTGTGTGTGAAATGAGCTATAAAAATAAACTTTGGGGAACGGGTATCAATGGGCTCCTTTCCAGACGGACCTGCAGAGCAAATTGAAATTGGCTAACATTCGCCTGGGTCCACCCAAGCTTGCCTAGGTATGTATGAACCATCTGCATATTACACTCTCTATGCTCTACAAACAATTTATTATGAACTCTACTCTCCTAAATTCCAATGTGATAAAAATCTGCACACACATGTGCACAGACAGATCCCAAGTGTTTGCTCAAGCACCTGCCCTTTGGCAACAAATCTGAGGAACGTTCGTCAAGGAGGGGGAGAAGGGAGAAGAAAAAGGAGGAGAAGAAAGAGGAAGAATGTCATAATGAAATATGCTAATATATTTGGACGCATGCTGATGACAGAAAAAAAATGTCGCTGCATAGTGTGTTTTTTCCCCTTTCTTTTTTACACACATCACATTGTGTGGCCCATGTGTGTTTGTGTTTTGCTGAACTACCACCAGGGGGCGACCCGCTGACTTTCTATCTTTATGCACAAACAAACCACAACATACAATGAGCATATTACAATGATATTGGACCATGCATCATAACATTTTTGAAGATAAAAACATGCATTAACACATTTAGTTTACCAGCTTGCAAAACCAGGGTAAAATAAGATAGGAGTTCACTTAATTTGTAATTTAGGCTATGGTATTATGTTATGAAATCTACAAGGACGCTTTCATTGATTTCATTTACCCCTGCAATATTTTGACAAAATAACTTTGAAAGAGTATATTCACAGTTTATGAATTTCCTTTTTCATACAGTTCAGCATTTTCTGTGGAATGTGGAACAGGCCCAGCAGCTCCCTATTCCAGCTTAAATTAAAGCACTGTATTTCTTGTAACAGGTATCATATACTGTCTATCATTCTATTTCCAATATACTTTAATCCCTTTTGATGTTCCAATGTTTCATTGTTAAGCTATATTTTATTATTTACTGTGATGATGTCTTGGTGAACGGTGTTTATAACATTGTTTAGACCTATTTTGCACATAGAGTATTTCCACAGTATTAACTACTGTGTAAACTCTATAGCAAATGCTTCATCTTATGGCTGGGCTTTGGGGGAATGTAAAAACAACAGGGAAAGACAACAGAAGGGGAAACTGTACGTGGAGGAAATGTGTGAAGACTCCAACAGGGTCTTCCACTGCTCACCTCTTAACCTACTGTGCTAAGTGGCAGGTGGTACCTGACCTGGACAAAGGCATGCTGCGTGTGGATAAGGCTCAGCAGCTAGGTTAGCCCCTTGCAGAAGAACCCTTTCATCTGACCTTTTTAACTGCACCACTCCATGACTGCTCTGTTGTCCTCATACACCTTGATGATATGATGCTTGAGTCCCACAGCATGAACTGCCAGAGACTGCAGGGGTGGAGTATAAAAAGGTTGCATCAAGTCGGTCACTTTCTACTACCTGTGGCATAGGTGAAAATGAAGGCAATCTCAAGGCGATTGCTTTCTTTGATGCTGACAAAATCAAAGCAATGCTAGAATTTACTTCATTTTGAGGGGTGCTGAAATAAAATACTTTAGCACCCCTAAAATTGCCACTTCATAGGAGATAGCGGATCTGAAATTATTCAAATACAAAAAGGTAATTCGTCACATGCGTCAGTAAAGCCTGAGGGCCAACTAGGCCAAAGTTCTGTCGTCACAGAGGCGGTTTCATGTTGGTGTAGCCAGAGAAGAGCAACTGCATGAGCTGACTGCAGGCACCTTGATCCTACAATGTGACATATTAGTGACATCCTGGTGAAGTCCTGCCATGTTGGAGAAAGTCGGACAACTAACCAGCATGCATCATGCCAGATCTGTGAAGAGGAATGAAACTATGTCCAATTTGTGTTCATAGTTTTGAGAAAAGGGTGGCAGGTTTCCAAAAATGTGTTTTAGCAATTGTGAAAAACTGTAAGCCCAAGGAGGTTGTAGGCTAGCCTGGCCTTAATTGCCTTTCATATGTACTTCCGCTCGATTTTCATCTCCCTCCACGACTCCGTCTGGGATTCCGGCCATTGGCCTCGCTCGCAGCGGTATATTCGACTCCGCGCCAATCAGCGAGCAGGAGGCGGGAGTTGTGAGAGACGACGTCGAGATTCTGCGCTGTGTTTGAATTGTAGTCCTCGAGGAGTTGGCAATGGCATAAGTTAATGAAGCAATTCAGTCCGTGCTGGCTACGCTTCCAAATATTCAGTCCGAACAAAAGGAGTGTTTAACACATTTTATTTCGGGCAAAGATGTGGCCCTACTCCCAACGGGATTTGGGAAACATTTGATTTGTGTTGCGCAGTGGCCTCGATATTAAATTACAGCATGTGTGGCAGACCCGGTATGAATGAAGCGGCATGTTTTCAATGATCACATCTAGCTTTGACAATTGTGATGATATAGTATCGCCGAGGCTATTTGCCCCCGTGTTGGGCTTCACCCTGTGTCTTCTGTGTTCCCGGCCTGTGCTTGTGTGTGTGTGTGTGTGTGTGTGCGCGAGTGTTTGTGTCTCCCTCTCCCTCCTGTGTCATAAAATGTGTCAATGAGTTCTGATGTGTTTTGATTAGGGGCGGGAGGTGTCCGGGAGGGAATATTTAGGGGTTCAGATAGGTTAGGGATTGCATAGGGGGTTCTAGCAAGTTTAGTCAGAGTAGAAGTGGATTACGTGCGAGTGATTTGCGTTGCGTTGTGTTGTTGGCCGATGAGTGTGAATGACGAGTGATTGAGACCGTGATTTATCAGCGATCAGTTTGTTGTTTTGTAGTGGACACCTCCTGTTGCCCGTGCACTAGCCTGTACATCTATAGGAAATAAACTACCGGAGTTTTGGAACGATATATCAGCCTCCCCGTCTCCTAACTTCTCATCGGCGTTACAATATGTTATCTTCAACCTTACTGTTGAATAGTAATCTGCTATTTGCTATTGTTCCACTAAGTCTTACATTTGTATCGCAAAGCTGGCATGGTCATTTACATCCATCTTGTTCGCTTTGGTGGGGAATGGTTGTTGTGCAATTTCTGAGCGTTTAGTGTAGCTTACTTCACGATCGAGCTGGCGCATAACATACGTCACGGCCAAACATTAGCGATTGGGTGAAATCAGATCCAATCGTTTCAAACTTCTACAGAGTCCACGCATCCAGCTTGCAAACGTTCGTCAATAGCCGAGATCCCAGACCCTTGTAGAAGCGAAGCGTACCAAGGGGATGGCAAATGGCCAGGCTAGTTGTAGGCACTAGCAGAGGCGATTCTAGTCTGTGGGGGCCCCAAGCAAAAATTCCAAGGGGGCCCTACCGACAAGTGTTATCACCATTATGTTATATCACCATTAGGTTATTATGTTAAATAATAAAAATACAAAAAGCGTATTATAAAAATTCTTATATTTTGACATGTATCTCACCACTGCATATGTGTGTAGAGCAGACTGTCCTGAATCTGGCAATATCATTCTCTGGGGCTGAGCAATTTACAGACATATGTGGTGTGCGCCTTACAGAAATAAATGGCTTTTTTTTTTTAATTTAGTGATGAAAAATGACCTTTCTACGCTCCATATCTGTGACACAAACTGATCTGACCTGACTTGACCCTGCGTGTTAGCCTGTGTGTGCCTATGGTGTATGCACTCATAATGATTCTCTACAACAACTTTTTACTGCATTGCCATGAACAAAGTAGAGGCAAAAAAGGGGTTTCTTTGTTGAACAAATTGGGATGCAATGTGAGCCTTGAATTGGATGCCATGCAGGAATTTGCTAGGATCTCAAAACCGGATTATGAACATGCTTTGCCATAGAGAAACACATGATAGCGTTTGATTATAAACATGCCACAAAAACAGACAAAAACGTGGAGTAAGTCCAGCTATATGAAGTAATTATTTTGCTGTCACTTCGTCTGTTTTATAACCCAGAAGGATGTACCAAATGATAGCTCTGTGTCTCCTCTTTCATCTGATATGCTTACCATATAAGTAAGTATAAGTATAAGTATAAGTATTATATACTCTTTTGATCCCTTGAGGGAAATTTGGTCTCTGCATTTAACCCAATCCGTGAATTAGTGAAACACACTCAGCACACAGTGAGGTGAAGCACACACTAATCCCGGCGCAGTGAGCTGCCTGCAACAACAGCGGTGCTAAGGGAGCAGTGAGGGGTTAGGTGCCTTGCTCAAGGGCACTTCAGCCGTGCCTACTGGTCGGTGCTAACCGCGAATAATTCAAATGAGAGTAATGGGTGCGCAGGTGAACGCAGAGAAGTATAGACTGTAAATATGATGCAATTTGATTTAATTTCATGATTTTTTTTTATTTTCATACTTGATCGTACAGACAAGTGCGTAGTCTTGTTGGAAAGCCCCACTTCTGCTCTGTCACGCATTAAAGGTTTCATCTCGCTGCAATGAACAGTTCCGGAGCAATGTAACAAAGAAGAAAGGGTGTGTTTTTTGACGCACTTTGCGTCAATCGGGTTCTAAAACATTAACGCGTATGCTTGGTCCTTAGGCTACTGCATCGCCCTAATACAAACATAACGTTAACCATCTACTTGCTTAACTAGTTGTAACTGTCGCTAGCTAGCTGAAGTTTACTGTCGTATAGATGTAGCAAACCATGTTCAATCTTTCTGCCAATTAACATTAGCCTACTATAACTTGATGCTGATCCGTCATCACTGCACCCTCAATTTACGTTTACCACAGTAGCCTAAATATGTGCAGATTCTTTGAACTCTTTTGAACACAGATCTGCTGTTTATAAGGCCATAGCATAGGGCCTACATAGGCCTATGTACAGATGTACTGTTTGTACAACAGGACAGGAGCACGCAAAATACATCATTCAATCTATGGACGAAATTCTCGCTTGACCCACTGTTGGGCAAACACGTTGAGACCAGGTCGGGGGCCCCCAAGCGGCTCGGGGCTCCATGCAGTTGCCTGCCTTGCCTGTTGACAAGGTGCGCCTCTGGGCACTAGGTTACAGTGATTCTAGAATAGTTTACCAGCGTTGTTTGGCATGATGCAAAGCAAAGTCTTTAAAATCTTACTTAGTTCAAGTGTATTCATTTGTGACCTATGTCCTTGCTGGCCTTTTGCTTTTTCTAAAACCGTTATCATATATATTTCATGAAGTTAACTTAGAGATAAGTACCGTACAATGTTTTTTGTTGCTGATAGGATCACAATGGTGCCTGCATCAAGGGCTTGTGGTTTGTCTGGTTATGTAACTGATTTGATCATAAACAGCCACAGCAAGAGGAATGACAGAAGGATTTCCCCTACCAAACTAGTCCCCTGTGTATATTTTAAATGGCTTTTTCTGTAAGGGTGTATTTTGAGAGCACATCTTTTTGTAAAGAAAACATGCTGAAGGAGAGGAAAGGCATGTTTTTTTTTTTTTATCTCACCTCATTTATGGATTTTCATGGTATTTGAATTGATCTTATTATCTGCTGTTAACTGTACGTTATCCTCCCCTATGCAAATGTAGCTTGAAGAAAGACATCTCCTATCTTTTTCACTCTACCCATACAGAGCCTCACAAATATGGGTTCAACGACTCTGCAGCAGTTTGGCTACTGTTCTGGGGAACCATCACTGAGCACACAGCGCTTTATGCACTCCACTCCTATGAATTATTTTTTCTTTCTAGGTCAGAGCCGCCGTTGGAACTTGAACCATTCTTGCCTATTGCTGTGAGTGTGTGAGCACGTGAAACTATTAGTGCCCTGTGCCTATGTCCCCTTAGTGGCAGAAGATCCCTTTTGCAGATTTTTAATTTCATTGTAACCAGTTTAGATGGTGTGTTCGAAACGTTGTTGCTTAGAGGATCACTTACTAAGCTGACGATATTTCAATCACTCTGATCTCCACACCAGATTGTCAACTTTGACAAGTTTTCCTAAACGTAGGCCTACTAAATTCCTGAATATAGTCCCCGATGTACAACTGCCTTTTAGCGACATTGCGCATCGGGGAAACTCGCATCCGTGACGGCAGTTTGCGCTCCAATACTTTCCAATCCCGGTGTTCATGCCGTCCCACCGGGTAATTTCTCAGGAGAATATGGTGTCTGAGAGGGATCGGCCCCAAGTGACCTGAGCCCTGGTGTCAAACGGAGACTTATCCGGACTAATGGAGAGAGCGCAGTCCCAGTGCGTTTATGCATATTTTATGCCATATTATAAATATTTATTATATTTTGCTAAATTAGTAAAACTTGATTTACCTCATGTCACGTTAGGTTTTAACTGATGCCTATTTTCTTAACATAAAATAAAATAATAATAAAAAACTGGTCAGACAAAATATGTTTTTATATGTTAGACGTTGCCTATTGTTCAGCAACATTAGCAATTGCAGTTTCCATGTGTGGGTATAGACCCTATAAGTCTAAAGGCCAATTGCACGTATCGGGTAGGCTAAACCTCCGTTTTGAATCTCAAAGAGGTTGGCACATTTGAGTCAGACTACACGAACATCAGACCTTGATGGCTGTGGGCAAGTCAAGTGTGTAGCCTTCTGAAGGGCGCAAATTAGCCTGCTGGCAAGTAGCCTACAGAGAAAGTAGTTGGCTACTGAAGTAAATACAGTTATCAGTGAGAACTGAGAGGCTGTTTCCCACGCATATAGGTCAACAACTGTGTATGATATGATGCCTAAAGATGAGGAGACTTAGCTCAAGTCTGCACACGCACACAGTCTTGTCGATTCATCAGCACGCGAGGCACCTAGCTCCACTCGTCACGATTTTAACGCTGGCCGCCTGATGCCTATATGCCTGTTTGAGCACGACGAAGACACCTGCCAGTGTTTCGCTTTACTGTGCACTTATTTTTGTGGAATTAAATTCGTTTTCATTGCGTTGAATTGCCATAGGATAGGAAACTATAGGCAGGACTTGCATTTTAAGAATGTGGACAATTAGCTCTTTATATTTTCACCTTTTATTTTTTACTTCAAATTATTTACATTGTATGATTGACGAGCAGCTGGATTGTTAAAGCTCCAGTCGTATGTGAGGTCGTGGGTGTGTGTTGTCAACCCATTACGTTCGAACAAAAAATTGCAGAGCTCACTATACAACAGCCGCTTGAGGACATCCATCGTGATCACAGTTATATGAACTCACGCGCGCACTGCCTGGTGCTGCAAGTCTAATAATATGTGTTTTGTCTTCTATAGGCTACAACTCACACGGAGGAATCGTCTGGCCATTCGATTTCCACACCCGAAGCGTGCTGATGTCAGTGCATGACACCATCGGAGCGGCAGAGAGGCTTCCTATCGCTCGGCCCTGAGGGATATAGAGACAGGGGCGTCTGTGTTCTCTAAACCTTCTGAATGAAGACGATTGCTATAATGGACTTGAAAGTTGAGCCAGGAGAGATGGACTGCGATCAACCACCTCCAATTGAGGTTTTCGCGAATACTTCAACACTGCACGGCATCTCGCACATCTTTTCCTACGACCGGATCAGCATCAGACGCTGCCTGTGGCTGCTATTTTTTCTGAGCTCGCTGACGCTTCTACTGTATGTGTGCACAGACAGGATTCAGTTCTACTTGGAGTATCCGCACGTTACCAAACTGGATGAAATCACGACACCTGTGATGGTGTTCCCCGCTGTCACATTCTGCAACCTGAACTCTTTTCGCTTTAGTAAAGTCACTCGCAATGACCTGTACCATGCGGGGGAACTGCTTGCACTGCTTGGTCCCAGGTGCGTAAGTATAATGTATTCTCTGTTTTTTTCTTTCTTTGTCTGTCTGTTTGTTTGTTTCCCCATCTCTCTCTCTCTCTCTGTCTCTCTCTTACTCACACACACACACACACACACACACACACACACACATACACGCTCTGTGAATTCTTCATTTCATCATCCAAAACATTAGGCTACCAAACATTCCTCGTTAGTTGATGTCTACGTCTGAATTGTTACTGAATGTTTTGTTAATGTGGCTCAAATATTATGCTCCCTCCCCAAATATTTCTCACACACACTTCACTTCCTCCCCTCTCCATTAACATGGCACACACACAATCGCTACTCTGCCACATCTCTACTCACTTCAGTTTGTCAAAAATTCAGACATGCACATCCTCTCCTCACACCTCTTACAACTCTTGTCTGTTGCTCATCTTTGATCACATACTAGGCTCTGCACAGGCTAAAGAAAGTGCTCAACTTGGTTATTGCTGAGACTGATTAGAAAATGTTACATCTAGGCTGTAAAAACTCAGCTTGTCTCAGAGTTTGGTCACACTGTGATTTGACATATAACTGGTGAACATGAGTCATCCCTTTGAAGATACAGACAGGATTGCCTCCACCTTAGTTGCATGCATGTACCCTATATGAAATTATGTGAATGTATCTAGTCGATCCTGTTTGGAAGACATAACTGCAAAAGTATATGGAGCAAAATCCTGGTCACTCTAATTATGACTGCTGCTAGCACAGTGCATACAAGTTTTGTTTGTTTAGTTTAAATAAAAAGATTTTTGGTCGATGATTCTCAAGACACATTGCTGGGGAACATGAGACTTGGTGGGCGTGTAGCCCTCAGCCTGGCAGACCCCAGACAAAGCTTTGGCAAATTTGAATTTGCTCTGCAGGTCTGTCTGGCAAAGAGGCCATTCACTCCCATTTCCAATGTTCCTAAAACCCGGGCACCAATCACAACTGTTGAGGCGGGCTTAACATGATGACATGACAGCAGTTTTTGAAAAGTTTTGTGTGTTTGTTTGTTTTTTCTCGTTGCTCTGCATATGTCATCTCCTTCATTGCTCTGATTGGTTTTAGGTCTATCCAACTGCGCCCAGAGGCATTTTGGTTGGTGTCCGTTAGTGACGCCCCTTGGAAATGGGAGGTGAATGAACCTTGACCAGACCCATTCTCAATATCAGTTGAGATAAGGTCTGGTGCTAACCAGGCTATGTAGCCCCACTAGGTTGATATGGAATAGAAGCCTAATGGTCCCTGGGGGCCACCCCCTCTCTGCACTGGCTCCCCGAAAGCCAGAGAGAGGAAAGCTGTTTTCAAGGAATAACTCGCCACCATTGCACCCTAGATTATGAAATGTTTGTGGTATGTTGGTCTCAAGGAGGTGCATCAATCCAGCAATTACTGAAAGACGCAAAAATCAGGTGCTTCAATCGCTAACCTCTTTTGACAAGACAACAAGAAACACATTCACCCAGATGCACACATACACACAAGTATACAAACACACACACACGCACACACACACACACACACACACACACACACAAACACTGGTATAGTAAAAATGTAGACATTCTGCTGTAAAGCAGTTTACAAGGAGTCATCATTTAAACATACAACATCATTCATTTTCTTCGGATAGCATATGCAGTACCATGCGAAGGTCATATGTACCGCCATGCGGTATATCGAGGTGATGAGCAGAGCCAGGGGCTATTCCAGTCATAGACTACCCTCTGTGGCTCTTCTCCTCTCTGCAAAGGCCGCTAAAGTTGGCGTGTTTAAACAACCAACAAGGACAGGTGGTCCCAGACACTCAGCGCCTCCCCGCGTGCACATCAGTGCCAGGCGTTTTTTGGCCGTCTTCAAGGCTCTCTCATAATTTTCTGCATGAGAGGAAGTGGAGCACAGTAGAGGGTTGGAAGAGGACAACACCAGCAGAAACATGGGGCAGAAATAGAACTGGGCTGTTACTTCTCAGTAGCCTAACTCAGACTAACTCGACAGCTGTTGGGAGCTTTAACCAGATTCAAGATGTTATATTGAGGTCCTAAAAAAAAAACTTGTCGTTTTATCATTAAGACACAGTGAAATGATAGCTGAAATACCAAGGGGATTTTGCCATAGAGAGTTGGAATTATCTAAACCACAATGTATCGTGGATTCAAAAAGCAGTCAGAATAGTGCAGTTTGGTCAATAGTTATAGACTTAGATTGAAATGGTTTAATTTTTAGTTTGGTCATATAAATGTATACACAACACATATTGTAAAAGACAAGTGGACTTTGTGGTGTCACAGTTTTTTTTTTGCTCCAAGATTGCACCTGGATTTGAGCAGTTTCTATTTCTCGAACTGTTTGACCCTCTGGAACTGAGAACAGGATGTGTGTGTCTGTGAATGCAATGTAGAGATCACCCTTCATCTGAAGTCTGTGGCTCAATGCCGTTCAAGTGATTTGCTATGCTCTCTGTTGGCTTTATATGTTTCAAGGCTGGTGCTGAGTAAAGCGGTGAGCTCTTGCCCCTATGTTCTTATAATATCATAGTCACATTGAAGTTATTTTAAAGGTATATAGCTTTATGTAGCTCAGATGAAGCAGATATTGGCACTGTGCACCTGCAAATTCAGTCTGCCATTCTGGAAAATGTTGTCTGAACTCAGTTCAAAAATATACTCAACCTTCATGCTGTTTTTGAAAACACACAAAGAGAACAGCGAGAGGAAATTTACTGAATTCAACAGAAAACTATGTTGGATTCGAATCACAGGCAGCACCTGCACAGCACTTAAAATGGAATAGTGTTCAAGACATTTACTGTGTCGGTCACGACAGTGAACATGCAAGATCAAAGCAACCTCTCATGTCTCTCATTCATCCTGTTTCCCGGGATTATGACGTGCGTAGTATTCTGAGGCAACATAGTCCAATCTACATCATGTTTGTCACCGTCATGGTTCAGCTTTTTAGAATAGAATAGAAGTCTTTATTGTCCACTACTGTGGAAATTCGTCTTTGGCCCCACAAACATGTAACACACACAAGCAAGACTACACAGCAGGTACAACATAATGCAAACACACACAAAGACTATACAGCAGATACAACATATAGCAGCACAAACAAGATGTCAAAGCAGGTACAACATATAGCACACACAAGCAAGTCTACACAGCAGGATATGGAGACATGGAAATGTGCAAAAGGGGTTGATGTCAATAAAAAAGCAGTAAACAATATAAGTTAATCATAAAACACATAGATTATATTGATTTAGCAAAATAATAGATGATGGTATAAAAGATTTCTTAAAAATGTTTCTGCTTGATGTAGGTACTTCTTCCTGAAGGGATTCTTTCAAAAGTGTGATGTAGTGGATGTAAAGGATCCTTAACTATCTGTAGGGCTTTCCTCTTAGTGTGTGTTGTGTACAGTTCCACCAGCTGCCTCTGGGGGTTCAGTATGATTTTACTGGACATATTTATAACTTTTGTGAGTTTACTTTTGGATGTGATCAAAGTAGGCCCTCTCCAGATCCCCATTTCCCCTGACCATTAAACCGACCATATCATCGGCATATTTAAGTAGGCTGAAATTACTCTTTACGTTATCTTGTAACTTATCATGCAGCACCACTGGTTGTTCTTCACATGTCTACATTCAAAGATTACTGTCTCTCTTAAATAACTTTTTCTTAATCTCTCATGTAGTTGAGTGGTGCACATTAAATAGTATACAATGAGAGCATTGCTTTTTGTTGAAGTATGATGTTGGATATGCCATTTACACCCTAACTGGCTATTATTCTCTTTCCCAATGCTAGAAATGTAATACGTTATATAAAATCAAATAAGCATCCAGTTGCACAACTATGTTTTGTAAGTGAGCATCAACACAAATTAATTTATGGAGCTTTCTGTCTGAAGTCTGAACCTTTTATGTGCATTCCATGTGAGTGCACAAATTATTTTACATTATTAGTACAAAATAATCTCCACAGGATTATCTCCTGGACAACTATAGAAAACCTTTCAGCAAAGTTCAGCTTTAGTGTTTTATTGGAACAAAAGGAGACATTGGTTTATTTGTACATTGTAACATAATACAACAAAATGTTCAGAGGTTTGCATGACTGCCTAGTCAATTTCTCCTCAGTTGTTGCAGTAGTGTGACCATGAGTCTTGGCTACTCTGATAACAGAGGATGCGTCTGATTCATGCAGTAACCATTAATCATTCAAATCCCGTGGAAAAGCACTGTGATTGGGTTACATTTGATGAATGCTTTATGGCACAATTATTTCTAACTTCATGGATGACTCGGTTGATTTGAAATGCAAATACATCTCACTGACTATGTAACTGTTGGTGGCCATTCACGAAAAGCCTTTTTTAAAATCTGCCATGCATGATTAAATTAATTTGTACTATTTGAGTGTTATACACAGTAAGGTTGTGGGTGGGTGTATATCTGGGCTGTCGGATAGTCGTAAAATCCTGTTGTGTGTGTGTGTGTGTGTGTGTGTGTGTGTATGTGAGAGAGAGAGAGAGAGAGAGATGAAAAGAGAGGGAGAAAGAGAGACAGAGTGAGAGTGTGTTTGTATGTAACTGCACTGATGTGCAGTGAAATGGCAGCGGGATGCTTAGAGCAAAATCTCCTCTGTGTGTGTGTGTGTATATATATGTCTCTGTGTGTGTTTGTGTGTGTGTGTGTGTGTGGCCTCTTACCCAACACAGATTGTGAGGCCATGAGACTCCAGAAGACAGAATGTGCCCTGGAGGTCACACACACACACACACACACTTGCTCATGCCCTTGTCATTTAATGTCCTCTGGAACTGCCTGCTGGGTGTGACATGACTCTGCATGAGTCTCTCCTCCATCCTGTTCCGACTGAGTGTACCGCTCCCCAACGCCTACTCACCCGAGCATTATCAGGGGCTCTTCAATCCCTTTTCGCTGGGCCCCCGTGGGGGTTTAGATTGGTGTGTCAGGGAGCGAGCACAGACCGATGCCACAGACCTGACCTCATGTATCATCAAAACTTAGAGCACCTGAAGCTGCAAGTGAAGGGTCAAATGGATCTCCGGCAGTCAGGGGATAGGGGGAAACGATTTCTGCATGGTGAGGCTGGTGGAAACATGACACACGAATGGTGTTGATGCCTTTATGCGGGGATCATACTGACCAGCGGCAGGTGGCAGGTTTCCTATTGTTCTCTATGGTACGGCAGTGGGAACGGTGGCAGCGCTGGCGTAACAACAGGCTGAACGTTGAACTTGGTTCAACTTTCAAAGCGCAAGGCAAGCGCATTTAATTGTCAGTTTAGGTTAGTTTGTGTTTGTGTTGAGAGAACTTATGGTAACACTTTACTTGACAGTATCGACATAAGAGTGACATGACACTGTCATGAACACATGACACTGTCATGACACATGAACCCTAACCATAACCTCTAACCCTAACCCTAACCCTAACCTTAACTTGTTATGACAAAAACCGAATGACACTTAATGACAGAAGTGTTATGTCATAAAGGTTTATGACTTGTTTATGACAAGTTCATGACAGTGTCATGTCACTCTTATGTCGATACTGTCACAAGTAAAGTGTAACCGAACTGGGTATGGTTGGAGCGTTGTGTTACACTCGCTGCTGCCGCTTGCCGCTGGCTAATGTGATCCCCGCCTTAGTGTGTTCAGAGCCCCCCAGATCCATCTACTAGCCAAGAAGCACTCAGTGGTTCAGTAGACACTTCAGACTGTGACATGAAGGCCTGGATCTGTAGTCAGGTCCCAGTGCCTCTTCCCATTGGGAGTCCATCAGATGGGGCAGGGAACAATGGTGGTGCATTTCAAGGAACCGTATGGTCTCCTTTCCTGTTCAAGCCTGTTGTGATGGGGAGTGTCTAGGTCTCCTTTCCTGTTCCAGCCCTACACAAATGCCTGTTGTGATGGGGAGTGTCTAGGTCTCCTTTCCTGTTCCAGCCCTACACAAATGCCTGTTGTGATGGGGAGTGTCTAGGTCTCCTTTCCTGTTCCAGCCCTACACAAATGCCTGTTGTGATGGGGAGTGTCTAGGTCTCCTTTCCTGTTCCAGCCCTACACAAATGCCTGTTGTGATGGGGAGTGTCTAGGTCTCCTTTCCTGTTCCAGCCCTACACAAATGCCTGTTGTGATGGGGAGTGTCTAGGTCTCCTTTCCTGTTCAAGCCCTACACAAATGCCTGTTGTGATGGGGAGTGTCTAGGTCTCCTTTCCTGTTCCAGCCCTACACAAATGCCTGTTGTGATGGGGAGTGTCTAGGTCACGTGACAAGGGACAGTAGAGCTTGCCCGCTTGCGTGATGTCTTTAGCTTTTGGTTCATTAAAAAGCCCACCTGCACAGACTTTCACTTACATTCACGTTTAAAAAGCACAACTGTAGAAGAATAGCTGTGTATTTGCATTTCTTTGTTTTTGATTGTGATCCAATGTGAGCTCGAATGACCACATGTTGTTGACACTTCTTTGAAGTTCCACATACTGTCAATTTATGTATGTGGGTTGCTTCAATTGGATGGATGTAACTAAGGGATGCAGACTGATTCAGAAGTCTCTCGCCACTACAATGTTTTGGTGGCTGTTGTAGGTGGTCTCTGTGATTGGTTTCCATTGTTTGATTGGATAATGAATGATTCGCTATAGTTTCTGAATGGTATTGCTGATGCACTTGTAAATTCATGTGACAGAATTGACTGAAGTAGGAGGCATGTGGGTGTTTTTACCCATCTGACAGGCTTCCCCTCCTCCCTGCCTCCTCCTCACCTACCCCACTCCGTCTTTCACGCTCAGCTCTAAAATATCACCATGTTACAAGATTACAGATTACACAGGTTTATATATGTGTGTGTGTGTGTGTGTGTGTGTGTGTGTGTGTTTGTGTGTGTGTGTGAGTCTGTGCGCCTGCAAATGTATGCAGTCCCTTAAGAGTGCTGTTGGTGGCTTAAGAGTGCTGTTGGTGTCTCTCCAGTCCTTTTAAATAGCTAAAGCTTCAGTTCAATTACAGCCCTTTTGAAATCTCCAGTTGAATGATCTGTGGGAAAAAAAGTTATGGCGTTGGGGCTTAGGGAACTCTTCAAACGAATATGCTATGAGGAGGCTTGTGGAATTAGCATTAAAACGTCTCTAGCCAAAAAGAAACTACATCTCAAGCACTACTGATTTGAAGGGGAGAGGAACAAATGCTTGTTCACATGAAATGAGATTATTGCTCAGTCATATGATCAGTCATACTAGAGGTATTCTGATGCGGTCATCAAGAAGCAGAGCTAGACTCTTAGCACGGAGAAGATGGAACATTTGATGGGAACGGCTGATTATATTATTTTATATTATAAAATGAACAACTGAGAAATAACGGATACATATCCAATCCTGTCCAATCCTATGCAGAAACGCAATTGGTCACTTGAAGCCCCTTTGTTAGTCGAGTCAAACTTTTATAGCTCAGGCTTCACTTTACTGCAGCATTGTTCATCATACATTTCAGAACTGTCATGATCAACAACTGAACTATGGATGCCTGTGGGAATCAATTAGTGCCAATCATACACTGTAAATAAGGTGACAATGCACTCATAGTTGTCAGTTGTGTTCACGTTACAGCACCAAGGACAGCACCTGACATACTCGTTTTAAAAGGTTGATGAGCAAGACTTGAACAACAGGAGGCAATTAATTAATGAATTAATTAATTAATTAATTTAATTAGCTGTCCCGATCTTGGCATTTTAATCTTCCACATTTGTATTCTCTCTACATTTCACCGCATTGCTAGATTTAAAAACACATTAGTAAACAAATGTTACCTGCAGTTGTTTTTTTTCTTAATTTTTTTAATTTAATTTAATTTTTTTAAATTTTTTAGCTCTTAATTTGAGTATAGGGACAACCACCAAGCCAGCAAGATAGCTAGCTACAGTAGACTGAATACCAACACTTTTTCCACAAATTTCTTTGTAATTTCCAGAGAAGACAAATTAGTAATTCAAGTGAAATGTCTTTATTTTTTATGTTAGCTAGCTAGATATAGGCTAATAAGAAAATGTTCACAATGTCGTACTTGCTCAGATAGTCAGCTACTTTTCATCACACCGGAGGCTCCTTCACATCTTTTTCAAACCTAGAGGCCCAGATACCCTCCACCAGGTAAAGCCATATAGAAAAGCCAAAAAAAATGTGGTTCATTTAGTCCTATAGATTTTTAGCATTGCTCTTTTTGTTTTACCTTCTTGAGTGACCAATGATTTTGGTGATGCTGGACTTTCCTCATGTCATGGTTGGTGTAAGGGTTTTGTCCTGTCTTGGTTTTGTTTCCCTGTCTAGTGTTGTATTCCATCATGTCTGCTCCTCATGTTACTTTCCTGTTACCGTTTTACTTATATGTCCAATGTGTTCCTTTGTTTATCCCTGCCATGCTGTTCTGTTAATTATCTGTGTCTCTGCCCCTCACCTGTGCCTAGTTTTGTTCCCTGATTATTGTTTTATTGTCTCCACCTGTGCCTTGTTTTCCAGTGTATTTAAGCCCTCATGTTCCCTCTGTGCCTTGTCAGTCTTTGTTTCTGTGTTTGTCCATGCTATTTTGTTGCCCTTGTTTTGCGGCCCTTGTTTTGCTAAGTAAAAGCTCTTTCAATTCTAAAGTTCCTGGTGTTGTCATGCATTTGGGTCCTCCAACTGAAGCAATCCGTGACAGTTGGCTTCATGTCGACTGTCATCTTGCTCTTACAGCTCTTAGCTTGGCAGTATTTTAATCTATTCTGTCATCTTTGTTATATTTGTTATGACAGTTCTTAAAGGCTCACAGTGGAAGTATACTTTTATTATTCCTGTTTAAGAACGATTATAACTATGTTTTATTGCAATCAGTTGTATACAGTGCTGTGGACATGTCTACATAATTCAAATGTCCAAGTCAGATTCAGTTAACCATGTAAAAACTATGCTATATACTGGCTATCATGCAGGAGACAGAAAATGTGTGGTTTCAATTGCTGGCTGCCACCGTTGTGTCCTAGTAACTCTGTTGTTAGCCCCATATGCATAGACGCTGCAAGATCAAGATCAAGATCAAGATGTATCTCAGCAGCTAAATATTATTGTAATATCTGAGGTCTCAATTAACACTGAGGTCGCAATTAACAATCAATATAATTATATTGATTATTATAATTATATATTATAAAAATACAATATAATTTGTATTTTTGTAATTTGTATTTTAGTATATTTTTATATATTGTATTAAGTGTTAGTATAATTTGTATTTTAGTATATTTAGCATATTCTTTATCTTCTACTGTCCTTACTGCTTAGTTGTGTTTTTATATTATATACTTTAATTACTCTTTCTGCTGTTAAAAAATGTGTTTGTGTTGTATGTATGCTGCTGCTGAGACCTTGAATTTCCCCTGGGGATCAATAAAGTATCTATCTATCTATCTATCTATCTATCTATCTATCTAACACAAATTATTTTTACAATGCATCCAAAACAAGACAAACTCCAATGCACTTTCTTTTTAAATAGTTAAAAAGCCTTTATTTTCATGGCTTGGTCATTGTAAACCTTTATAAAATGATGACACGTTTCAGCCCCAAGCCTTCATCTGGGATTCAAACTAGTTTTTGACTGGGCTTTTTAACTATTTAAAAAAAGAGTGCTTTGGAGTTTTCCTTGTTTTGGATATATAGTGTTTTCTCATTCACAGAGCACCTCAAATATACAGTTTTTGAGTCCACGAAGCACTCTTTTTCAAACAAGATATTTCAAGCAATGGCTTTTCATCTTCATCTAACTCTGCTGTTAGCCCCGTATGCTAGACACTAATTCTCTGCGAGATGTTTGTGGCTTGGCCTTTTCATATTTAATGTACCAGAAGGACCTTTGGTTCTTAACTCAATATGAAGTGTGTGTGAATAAAGTACTAAAGTGAATATTACAGACATTACAGATTAATGAGGACATCTGTATTCACACACAGCTCTTTCCACACTGGAGTATTCCGTGGTTCATCTCACACAGGGGTTAACTCGCCTCCTCACTCCCCTTTAATATTTCACACATGCATATTTAATGCCTTGAAGACTCTGTTCTGACAGCTGTCATTTTGCCGTCCATCCCCAAGATATGTGTTCTTGATTCTGTTCTAGAGGGTCCAAGTCATGCGGTGAGAAGGGTTTATGGAAGACTTTTATTTTGAACTAAAATATTCAGGAGACACACTCACTGGCTGGTCTGATTACACCCAGTGAAAGATGGTACACTTTAAATCACATAGAAACCTGGGGCAGGAAATTGAATGTCATTACATCTGACATTGCAGGACTTGGGTTGAGTCTGATCCCCTCTAATTCTTTTTTATCCATCAGGTATGAAATCCGGGACCAACACTTGGTGGATGAAAGTGTCCTTGAGGCTCTCAAGGTCAAAGCTGATTTCCACAACTTCAAGCCACGACCATTTAACATGCGAGAGTTTTATGACAGGACAGGTCACGACATTAACAACATGTTGCTGTCTTGTCGTTTTCGTGGGGCTCCATGCCGGCCAGAGGACTTCAAAGTGGTGAGTGCTGATGCCAGAAAGCTTCTTAGAGATATTGAACTTGGATCTCTAATCCAACAGGGCATATCTTAAGAAATTATACACCATCTGACAAGACAATTTTATAACTTCTTATGAACATTTTAGAAACATTAATGGATTTTGTTTTGTTGTTTGTTTTTTGTTTGTTGTATTATCATATTTAACTTGAAGATGTTAAAACTGCCTTCAAAATCAAAATGATAAAATGGTAAAATCCTCCATAATGCCACTTGTGCCGTTTCAGAACTGAGGGTTGCAATATCACTTTAAGAGGGGTTTGTTTGCTTGGTGACATTCAGCTGCAGACAGATACTTCCCTTAAGGAATATGTTGCTCTTGCTCAGGAGTATTTCTACATGGGGGGCGTGTCTGTCTGAGTCAGTTCCTTCTGTGTCTGTCTGAGTCAGTTCGCCCCTTAGCTCCATGGAGAGTTTTCTCATTCAAACAAGACATTTATTAATATTAACTGTTTAGTGCTTTATGTTCAAAATGAGGTACATGTACACTTGAAAGTAATTGTGGTGGATATAATTACTTGACAAAAACACAGCAGACTTCGGCAGAATTCCAGATATCCAAGATTCAGGCTTTACTTTACAATAACGCGCGTCAAGGGAGAATACAGCCTTCAGCTCAGGAGCATCGACTACCATTCTAACTACTACCGGAGGAGACTGGCCTTTTATGCTCAATTTGCAAGGGTGTGGTTCAAGAGGATGTCATAGGTACAACGTCCTGTGATTGGCTTTCTCTTCCCGCCGTTCAGTCAGCCACACCCAGACACACCTACACACACCTATTTTCCATTAACATATTTAGGCTCCTCAGGTAGAAACGTTATACAAGATGTTCTAAACATTCTTACACTTAATTCATTGTACTCCTTGTACTGAGACTATAAAAATGATACCAAACATGAAGACATTTACAGTTAATAACACAAACATATAATTCAGCTAAAGTTTTAACCCAGGGTCTTTGTCTACCCAAAGATAGAACAAAGGAGCTTGTGGAACAGATGGTAGAAGCAAAAGGTGCCCAGTGGGGAGCATTTCACACCTACATCTGCATTGAATAGATCAAAGCAAGAATACACTTTCAATGTAAATGGAGCTAAGCCTCCATCTAGTCTGGAGCAAGAAAAGGTCATTGAAAAGGTCACTGTAGGCCTACAATACTTACAATCTGTTCACCATTTTGCGACTAAATTATTGGCTTAATGGGTTTTTTGGAGGTATGGTCACATGCCATGTACTCTGCCTAAAGACATAATTTAGCAAAGCTTTCTTTTTCAACAGCTGGAGTTGTATATTTTATGTATGAGGAATTTACCTTATGCTATCACAGCTGGAGACAGATATTGTTTTCCATTTCTGTAACGCCAAGTGAATGTGGGGGCATCTGTGTCTACAGGCGCTCAGGTCATTGAGTCTCCATGGAGATCGTCTCAGAGGGAGGTCCACTATGAGGACATCTACTCTGTGCTGCTCTGGGACATAGTCTGTCCCTGCCAGAGAGGTTGTCATCTGCGCTCCTGTAGATATGGTGGAGCCATCCATAAGAAACATTAGTTACTGACTAAACCAAGGCTTGGCCACGATAATTACATTTTAAGAGGATAATGAAAATGACAATGTTCTGCCAATATTCTGAAAGACACGATGAATCTAAGATTTAATCATTAATAGTTATACCATTGTACACTGACTTTAGTTGTGTTAGCTCCTATATATGTTTATATTTGCATACTAGCCTGGACATGGAAAGCATGAAATATTGCCTACCTGTTACACCATCTTCATGATTGTTCTGCTAAGACATAAGCAAATATTCTTGACTAGTTTCCATGGATATAGTGTGCAAATGGAAAAAAAAATCAGTGACTTAAACTGACTTTATGGATATAAACTGTGCAACCAGACATTGCACCAATCTAGCATACAGAGAATCAATCAGTATTAAAGCGGAGATTTTGTTTCAGCTCACTGGACTGATCAATAGATGAACATCCCTTCTACAACTTGTCATAGATTGGAATAGAGCGCTTTGATCCACCCTGGGACAGTCGTGCCTTCATCAAACTGTAATGAAGACATGACATGGAGTCACCTCTGGCTCCTTGACACTTCACCAAAACAGAAATCACTTAGTGCTCTGGGGTGCTCTGTGAGGAGATCTTTTCAGGGTATCGATATGATTAATATAGGCTAATAAGCAGATACTATAATTGTTCATATAGCCTGTTCAATCAGGTAACAACTTTCAACGGTCCTTCAAAAGGAGGCTCTTGAAAATGACAGTCGTGGAGTTTATGGATAGACATTTTTTTATGCTAAGCACAACTTGGCAAGATTATAAAAAGAGACAAATATCCATCACAAGGACGGATGCCCTCTGTCTCTGCTTTCAGCATCAGATTGTGTAGTGATAGTGGAGGTTATCAGAGGGCTGCGCTAGAGACTGAAGCTTGTATCAGACAGTAGAAGTGTAAGAGATCATCAGTCCACCAGAAAGGCTGCTGCAAGTGCTTGCTTTGTGCTCGGCCTGGTTCGGTGTCTCTTCAAGGAGGGTCTCGCTTTTGTGTGCAAAGAAAGGGCTCTTTGATCTGTGTGTGTGTGGAGCCCTCCCTACCCTGACTGCTAATGAGGGCTTCCTGCGCTCTGCTGCTGCTGCTGTTGCTGTGCATGCGTGTGTGTGTGTCTGAGTGAGTGTGTGGGTGTGTGTGTGGGTGTGCGGAGTGCTTTCAGACACGCTCGTGAGCCCCCATCAACCCCCCCCCCCCCCCCCCCCCCCCAATCAAATCAAATCTGCTCTGTTTGCTCGGCATGCATGCCATTAGGCGCTGCTGTGACAGCGCGCAGTTCGCCATGATCCCCTTCCGCTCTCGCTGCTTCCATGTCGTCTCACCTCTACATCTCTCTCTGCCGTGTCGGTGTCCCCCCGCTCCTCTCCGCTCCTCTCCTCTCCTCTCCTCTCCGCTCCTCTCCGCTCCTCTCCTCTCCGCTCCCCCTGCTCCTCTCCGCTCCTCTCCTCTCCTCTCCTCCCCTCTCCGCTCCTCTCCTCTCCTCTCCGCTCCTCTCCTCTCCGCTCCTCTCCTCTCCTCTCCTCTCCGCTCCTCTCCGCTCCTCCCTCATCTGCTGTGTCAACACCCCCTTCATTTTCACGCTCATCTCCCTCTTCTCAACCCCCCACATTCCTGCCCTCTCTTTTTCTCTTTTTTCCATCTCGGCTCTCTTGATCAAGTCTAGAGGGTGCTGAGTGATGGGACTCAGGTGGTACGCTGCCAGACACACACACGCACACGCACACGCACACACATGGCACACAGACACACACACACACACACACACACAGCACACACACACATGGCACACAGACACACACACACACACACACACACAGCACACACACACACAGCACACACACACGGCACACACACACACACACACACACACAGCACACACACAACACACACCACACACACACACACTCACACACACACACACGGCACACGGACACACACACATGGCACACGGACACACACACACACACACACACACACACACACACACACACACACACACAAATGCCTCATAAACAAACCAAGCATGAGGGGGTGATTGCTGAGCTGGCCAGGGCCTATAAAACACTTACTCAGATCTTTATGCGATTAACTGCCCACGGTGAGTCTGTCATCAATCAGTACAGCTGTCTTAGGAAGAAATGATTAATAGAGGTTGGGAGGAGGGATGATGACTTGTGTGAGAGGGTGCAATCTCATTTATAAACCATTTAGAGGTGATTTCTGAAATGAAACACGCACAGTATGTTTGGGTGAACTGAGACATTACACCAGCATTATATTCTTCTGATGGTGCTAAGCAATCTCCTCAATCATTTAAACCATTGTGCATCGCTCCGATTAACACATCTCCTCTGTTGAAGTCGCTTACTTATGCATGAAACAGTAAGGACCGCAAGAGCAATCGGACTAGAAGCTTCAACATGAAGCTACAGTACGTAATGATGTAACACACGGTTGTTCTGTTCCCAACTGAAAAGCTCTATTAGGTTTTTACTTTCCACTAAGCCTTTTCAGTTCACTAGGTTTTGAGTTAAAATATGCATATGAGCTTTTTTAAATATTTTGAATGGCTTATGCAGTCATAGAATGAATGAGGCTTAATAGGTAATGTGGAGATTTATCTATATGTTCTACTTATTCACTCATATCCTCAGGAGTATAGTATACCCTCTGGGATTTTGCTGGGCATAATTTATATATGTAGACACACACACACACACACACACATATATACACACACACACACACACACGCACACGCACACACACACACACACACATACATGCTGGTTTCAAATTGAACTGAAAGTCTTCCTCATGAGGCTCATCCTTTATAGCGTTACAAAATGCTTTTGGAGGGGCTCTGAAGGACACTTTCTATTAATCCAGTGTTACCCTCATTCAGAGAGCACCGTGCCAGATGAGGCTCCAGGCACTTCTCTCTGGGCTTTGCTTCACCAGGAGGCCCATGATGCAATACCGCTATTCAATTTGAATTCTACTTACATAACGGTAGTGCCAATAACAACTGAAATTATATGAAGGCATTTTACAGAGCCCAGAGCCTATACCCCCATATGATCATGAACTAAGGCAAAGATGTCAAAGATAAATCTTCCTTGTAACCTTGAGCAGAAGTCCGCTGTGAAGGGGGGACTCAAGTGCTTGGGGCTGGTTGGGTGCAGAGATTGAACAGGACAGAAAGAGGAGAGAAGAGAATCAAAAGCATTCAGTGAAATTCAAAACATGGATCTAGATTAACAATTTTAGCATTCATTTAGCAGACACTTTTATCCAGACAGAGCGACTTATGTGATTCGATCTGGAAAAACCCTTTACATGGTGCAATGTTACCAACTTATGATTCTGATACCATCCTGGCAACATCCAAGATTTTGGGAGGATGGTATCCAGGATTCCTGCTAGGGGACAGTGTCTAGAATGTTGCTTGGATGGTATATTGTTGCACTGGATGCACCATGTGAAGGGTTTTCCTAGATTACATGACATATAGTAATTTCCTGTGTATTAGCCGCATTGTGTATAAACCGCGGGGACAGTGTTTTTTATGCAAGTTAAAAAAAACAAAACCATATTGATACCATATTAACTGCCCCGTGTATTTTGCAAAATGAATGTATGAGCCTCCGGCATAACAGTTGGGAAATTACGATATGTCAGTTGTCCACGGAGCAACTTGGGGTTAAGTGCCTTGCTCAAGGGTACAACGATGGAAGCCGGGAATTGAACCCAACATTTTTCTGGCTGCCGCATGCTAGCCCAGCTTAACAACTACACTACCACGCCTGAACTGATGTAATCAGATGAGAAAATTAACTTAAATTGGTACATCAAACTCTTACCAAATATTATCAGTAAACATATCTGTCTTGAAAATGATGGTTTTAAATGCAGTTGTTTAGTCAATTCCAAATAAAATACATATCCGTTTGTCATTTAACACTGACGCAGTGGGTGCAGCCATTGGTTGTGTTCAACAGCACTGCTAACCATACTCTTCTGTCTCTCAACATTTAAAGCCCACCCCATGCTGGATAAGCGGTTGTGATTGGTTCCTGGGTTTTTGATGATTAAGAAATGGATCCAAATGGGAATGTAGAGCAAATTCATATGTGCTCACTGACTCATCTGGGTTCACCCAAGGTAGTGGCATTTACTGTATACAATCCTTCATATATTATATATAAATAATGTTCAAGATGGCTAATGGTTACAAATGGAGAGTGCTAGCATCTAGCATCCACAGTATTGATAGAAGTAAAAATACAGAGTGAGAAGAGTGGGTATACAGCATGTTCGTTATGCCTATTACTAATAATAACTTGTTTATGAGGTTGCTATTTATAATAGCTTGCTTTGCTTTTATACTGACATTGTGCTAATGTGTGTGCTGATGTTAGAGTTAGCATGTTTCTTTGTGTCACTTCCATCCAAACAAACACAACAGCGCATGTATTTCTGTATACAACAGTTTTTAGTGATTGTGTGTGTGTGTGTGTGCGTCGTGCGTGTGTGTGTGTGTGGTGCGTGCATGCATGCATGCTTGTGTGTGACAGAGAGCGTAGCTCAGAGGCAGAAATAGCCCTGTCAGGCCTCAGCGTCATGGGTTATTTATTTGGCACAGATTAGTACAGGTGACTAGAGGGCCTGTGTTTTCTTCCCTGTGTGTGATGCAGCTGTGTAATACATGCCTGTGTGTGTGTGTGTGTGTGTGGTGTGTGTGTGTGTGTGTGTGTGTGTGTGTGTGGTGTGTGTGTGTGTGTGTACATGTGTACATGTGTGTGTGTGTGTGTGTGTGTGTGTGTGTGTGTGTGTGTGTGTGTGTGTGTGTGTACATATGTGTGTGTGTGTGTGTGTGTGTGTGTGTACATACAGTATGTGTGTGTGTGTGTCCTTACATTGTGCTTGTGCATTCAATTCATGCTGATGAAGGATAATAAAAGAAAGATAGCTCAAGGCTGTGTGTGCTTATATGTGTGCATGTGTGTTGTGTTTGAATTTATGTGTGTGGCAGAGTGTGTAAGTCTGCAAAATGTGTGTGTGTGTGTGTGTGTGTGTTTGAATTTGTGTGTGTGGCAGAGTGTGTAAGTCTGCAAATGTGTGTGTGTGTGTGTGTTTGTTTGTGTGTGTGTGTGCATCCAAGGTGCATGTTTGCACCCCTACTGTTTAAGATACGTAAGGTCACATAGTAGGGAAAGCACTGACTGATCTGATAGTCTGGGTTTCATTGATGTCTGAGTGGGTAATAGCACCCCTGTCCTGGCATACTGGCATCTTGGCACACAATGACCAATGGCCCTCTGTGGGCGCAGAGGCCTAAGCTCTCCCACTTCAATGCCACGTGTGTCTGGAGGAAAGTCTGTGGACAGCCATGTTTTTCTATCAGCTTTGGTTTGGATGTACATCACCACATCAACAACAAGCCTTGAATGGGCCAGCTTGAGCAGGTCTAACGGTAGTCGTGTCTTTATGAACACATGACAGATACATTTAGCCTTGTCTGACAATGAAAGGCCCTTTTGCTGTCAAGTATGACTGTGTTTGTGACCTTTTGATGCATACCCGTTCCCTCTTGCGCGCATGCGTGTGTGTGTGTGTGTCACAGTAAGTCACCTTGGAGTGTGAATTTCTGTTTTTAGGTGTCAGAACTGTCTAAACAAAAAAGTTGCAGACTGCACGTATGCCAAGGGCTCTACAGACTTCTCAGTCTGTTAGGTTCAGCCTCTGCAGAAACACTCTGGATAACACATGCACGCACACACACACACGCACACATACACGCACACACATGCACACACATACACACACATACCCCCCCCCCCCCCCCCCCCCCCCCCCCCCCCCCCACACACACACACACCCACTGTCATGCTCTCAGCCACACAGTCATTCTCTATCCATGCATACACACACACACACACACACACACACACACTCAAACAAACACATGCGCACACACACGCACAGAGAGAGAGAGAGAGAGAGATGCAAACAGCTCTCTTGCACACACAGTCTCTTGCGCACATCTCTCTCTAGAAACATCAGGTTCATGTGGCAGGCACAGGAGAGGAGCCTTTACCGGCCTGTTAAATATTCATGGACCGTAGAGACGGAGCGAGAGACCGAGAGCTGGAGAGAGTGAGTGATCAGGGGAAGAAGGAGGGAGGAGAGGAGGAGCGTGACTCCCCATGGGACCTGAGGACAGCCGAAGGGAACGGAGGAGGATTGGCAGTGGAAGCTTCCTATCAAATGCCCCCCAAGCTGGCTGTCTCATTCACATCCAGCTGTTCAGTCTCAAGCCCAGTTGGCACTATTTCATGCATTGTGCATTACGTTGACTTGGGATGTTGCTGTTCTTAGGTCAGAGGCAGTAGGCTGAATGCATTGTTGTTGGTTGTTTCTAAAGCTGTTGTCCAGAGTTTAACTGCTATTCAAAAATGCTACTTTAAAAGTGTCATAAAAGATCTTATTATGTTAAATGAATAGTCATTGTGTGATTGTGTGTGGTCTAATAATCTTCTATAACTCAATAGCTGCCCTCATATTCCATATAGCATCCTCAGACCTCCCATGTATGATATTCCCTAAGTGATTAATACAATTGGTTCAAAAGTAGTTATCATGCTTCTTATCAAGTGCCTTTGCCAGTTACAAGGGTTTCGCCTATACTCATGCAAGTAGCGTACAATATTGAAATGGTCTCAGCATTACTTGTCACCTGCATACAGTGTTTTCTGAATCCAATATCATCACCCTGACACAGCATGGGATTGTCCTCCAGTATGGCATTCAAGAGGCTCCAGTATACACACACACACACGCACACACACATGTGCGCGCGCACACACACACACACACACACATGCGCACACACACATTCACACAAACTTCCCCCACTCACAACCCCTCACCTAGTGGGCTTGACATCAAAGCATCAAAGAAAGGCTTGTCTAGTAGTAGTACAGAATATAGAGTGCCAAGTGCATTCAAGGATTCAAAGATTTAATTGTGTTTTTGTGTTTCCATGCAGTAGACTCGAGCGATAGAGGTTTCACCGCCTCCTTGACTATTAGTGGCGGAGCAGTGTGATTTTAGCAGGATGTCTGCCATTGCTTAATTACCAGTTTGCCTGGCTGCCTGTTCATCAGTGACACTCAGACCCTCCCAGTCCTATCACAGGGACCTTGCACAAGCGTTGACTCTGGCAGACTGCAATTTATACTGCAGTGAAGTGAAGCAAATCACATACTGTACAGAATAGGATACAACTGCAAGCATGTACATGTAGAGATGATTACAGACAAGAGGTCTCGGTTGAAAGTATTCACAATGTATGTGCCAGCCATGAAAAAAGGTTTGTATGAGTTCTTTAACTGAACAAGCAAAGCTTTTTGTATTTTGCTATTTTGTCATGTCTGCTAACATGACAAAAATTTGATTTAGTTTACAAATGACTCAGACTGTAACATCTGTGAAGGTAATGATGGGAAAAAATAGAAAAATGGAAGCTGAACACATTTACAGTAACAGGTGCATGGGTGTGTGTCTGTGCGCTGCTTTCTGTAGGTAGAGTATGGGGTAGATGTGATGTGTGCTTCACGTTGCCTTTCTGTCTGAATGAAAAGTAAAGTTGTGACTCTTCATAGTCTACCGTACTTTTGCTAAAACTGGTAGACAGACTCTTTTTGAGTACTGTACATTCCTGTTCTAGTGATGCTTTCAGGTTTGGAAAATTGCATTGAATGTGCTAAATGACCGTATTGGAATTTCTGCCCTCCTGCTGTTCTGTGCATTCACAAAGGATCACCTAAGTTTGGATTTTCATTCAAGCAAACTGGCGATAATGAACAATCCTTGTACCTTCCACTTCTAAGACAAGTAATCCACGGTGCAGCAGGCAAATATGTTCTCTCTCTCTCTCTCTCTCTCTCTTGCCTTCTCTCTCTCTCTCTCTGTCTCGCCCCCTCCCCCTCCCTCACTCCCAGAATCTTTTTTATTTCAGCAACACTTACAGCTCCAGGAGTTCTCTGACATTATTTCACAGACAGCCTAAAGGCCTTTGCCAGATACCCCCAGTAGCCAAACTGCCACTTTCAATCACTGTCCTCTCCCTCTCTGCACCTGGCTACCTCACAGGGGGTTGCTACTGTTTATGTAAGGGCCATCAGCCCAAAACAATCAATCAGCACATGAACCTGTAAAAAACTGACAATGCAAGCGGAAAATAACCCAGAAAGACCAATATGTGAACTGAGAATGTCTTCATAGAATCAACACTTTTTCTTTTTTCTTTTTCTTTACAGTTAAATCCTGTAGCACCTGGCTAGAGGACGTTCTAGCCATGACTAAAGATCACTCTCTTTGAGGCACAGAAAGATGTTTTCAGCTCTTTGAAGCCACCTGATAAAGCACAGCAGCACACAATGTATTCTTTATTCATATTCTGCAGGGCACTTGCCCCTTATATTCACTATTTAATGCACATGCCCTAGTATTTACTCTTTAATCTTAACTTCCTTATTATTAAAAGATTATTTATAAAAGATACATTAAAATTAAAGTAAAAATAGTAGTGATACCAACTGCATCTGTGTATGTGTGGGTGTGGGGGCATTTCCAAAACGGAGTGTCTATTTACACCCCTGGTACGAATAGCCTTGGCCACACAGCTGAGCTATTCACACCCTGTGATATAACAACAAAAAGACGTTGCTCACGTGCACAAAAAACATGGCGGACATTCGTTTTTTCGTCAGCAGAAAGTGAAGAATTCTGAAAGGTTTCGGCACTAATATCTGTTCAGATTAAGTTTTAGATTGAAAAGTTGTGTTTTATTTTCATACTCTTGGTTCATTGAACACATACAACCGTCAGTTTGTTAGTTAACAGAAATTTCGTGAATATGATGTTCAGGCCTATAAACTATAAGTTTACCAGCAACACCTTTTCTTTCTGAAAGAGGATAGTGCAGTGGTCACAGACATGGGATAGCATGTGGGAGACTGGGGTTCAATTCCCAAGTGATGCATTTTGGTAGAGTGAGTGTGCATGTGTACCAACATCTCTGGAGAGAAGGCGCACAATTTGAACTCCATTTTGAGAAATCGGTTCTCAAACGGAAGTTTTGATTGCAACAATTAGCTAGTTCATGCACCAGGGTGTAAATAGCATACAGTACTACACCAGGGTACGAATAGCATCCACTTCTAACTATACATTGATGCAAACAGCATACCTTATTCAGAGTGTCTATTACACAGCTGAGCTATTCACACCCTGTTACGTAACAACAAAAAAACATGTTGCTTGTTTTTTTATTATTATTACATTGTGTGATCAATATGCCAGAATAAATCACAGGGGTGAAAATAGTATACACTGATATTTGTACCAGACGGGGTATTACTAGAACACATTGCTGTGTGCACCGGGGTACGAATAGCATACATTGACATTTGTACCAGACGGGGTACTAATAGGACACATTGCTGTGTGCACCGGGGTACGAATAGCATACATTGATATTTGTACCAGACGGGGTACTAATAGAACACATTGCTGTGTGCACTGGGGTACGAATAGAATTCACTTCTAATTGCACCAGGGTACGAATAGCATACACTGCTAATTGTACCAGGGGTGCAAATAGCCTTACCCTTTCCAAATTCGTTTGTGAACCATTTTAAGATTTAAAAAAAAAAATGTTTTTTATTGGATTATAGTGTAATGTACAATTTGCATATATAGAGATATAAAAGGCAAAGTAGATTACAATGTACAGATATAAAGATAGAAAGAGTTTTATTTTTTAAGCCTATTTATATGGGTCAAAATCAGCACCTTGCAAAATTGGAGACCTTTATGCTTTTTTTCCTTTCAACATTTTCTGGAGAGGGTTATTGTGCGGAAGGATGGAGTGGGCTAGAGTGTTATAGGCTGCCCTAGGTGCAGTGATGGAAGACCTGGTTGTTTCAGCAAAGGCCTTTTCTATTAGTCATGAAACATAACTCTTGTACTCTATGTGAGTAATTGCCACAGGGCTTCAATCATGTGGCACTTCTCGCCCAGTGAAATGCTACTGGAGCCAGCTGAAAGGATATGGTATTCTGTCCGACTGTCAGATATGTCTAAAGCAGAGCATCTCAGTGCACTGTATTCCTAACTGAAGACATTGTAAATAGAAAGGTACCGCGGCAGTCCTTGTCGTAGTCATTTGCCAGAATCGATCATTTTTCTCTCTTTTCCTTTCTCTCTCTCTCTCTCGCTCTCTCTCCCCCTACACACACACACATGCGCGCGCACACACATACACTTACACATGTACACAGACACACATAAGTAAAATTATTAGTCATTCTGGAAGAAATCGATCTATAATGGCAGATAAGTAGGTGGTCTAAAACAGCCACTTTGTGTGTATTCTAGAGTAACCTTAAAGCACAACTATGCCCACTTAGTAATGGTAATCAATTTGAAAAAAGGACAGCCGTTTTGAATGTGTGACCGGTGAGAGAGCTTTGTTCCATTGTATGTGTATGTTCTCAGTGGGTGAGATCGGGGGTCCACTCTATTATTAGTGAGTGTTTCCAAGCCAACATGTTGGAGCAGAATTACATCTCTGGAATCCCTTCTTGGGCTGGTGTAAAGAATGAGAACACGTTCATGGCCCAGTAATGTCAGAGTGTGTTTCATAACGGTATCATCCCAATGTGTGTGTGTATTCTTCTGTACATGATTTTTTTATTTGGAGAGGCGAGCGAACCAGATAATTCACTAGAGGCAAATCAATGAAACCCCCAGGGCTCCATCCATAAATACAAACACATAGGTTTCTGTAGCCTACTGTATCCTTCAGCCAGCTGCTGTGTCCTTACTCTGAGTATGTGTATCTGTGTGTCAGGACGAGACTGTTCACTTTCCTCAGAGAATATTGCTTTGTTTCTATGGCAACGTCTGTAATAAAATTCTGCATGTATGTTCAACAGAAGAGGAAACAGATGTGTGATTTTTCTTCTCTCTCCCACTCCCTCTCTTTCACTCTCTCTGTACCTTACATGCTCTTCACCTTGTAAACCCCCTTAATCCGTCATCTCCTGTCCTCATCCTCAGCATACACACACACACGAGCACACACACACACACACACAGAGAGAGAGACACACAGACACACACACACACACACACACACACACACACACACACACACACAAACAGACACACACACAGACACACACTCACACACACACAAACAGACACACATACACACACACACACACACGCACACACACACATGCACACACATGCAAACACACACACATGCACACACACACACACGTTCACACAAACTTCCCCCACTCACAACCCCTCTGTTCCAGTGCCATGCTGGTTCATGCAGTAAGCTGCTACCACCTAGTGGGCTTGACATCAAAGCATCAAAGAAAGGCTTGTCTAGTAGTAGTACTGAATATAGAGTGCCAAGTGCATTCAAGGATTCAAAGATTTAATAGGGAAAAAATCTTGGGTTAGAAGCTCACAGGGAAAACATCCATAAATTTTTAAATAAATGTGTTAAACTTCAAGTATCAGGTAGTGACAGTCTGTATTTTTATTGTTTACCATGCATAAAGTAGTGGGAATTAAAGGTTCTTTAAGTCTTGTTACACGGTTTCTAAGCTAGAATTTTTTTGTCACATACAGCAATCATCTCCTCACGGTCCCCTAGCTGCCTGATTACATTGTACAAAGAACACGGTCTCTGTGGACAGCCCAGGCTCCAAAAACTGCAATGAAACATAACAAACTGTTCCAGCCAATCACCGACGAGATGCACGTTCTTGACAGTTTCAGTTGCACAGGAGGGAGATGGAGGGAGGGAGGGAGGGGCGAGCTAGCTTTCTCTTTTGTATGAAATGTCAATAGAAGTGACGTCACCCAACCGTGCTTAGAGAACCTTTAAAGATGTTGGGAGCAGCTGCAAGGGGCGGTGGAGGGGATTGAGGTCGATCTCTGTGCCCGGGTACTTAAAGATCTCGACCTTTTCCACCACCTGTCCTTCCAGCCTGAGTGGTTTGTAGAGAGGGTGTGGGGTGTCAGGTCTTCGGTTCCACCCACAACTAACTCTTTGGTCTTACCGATGTTCAATTCCAAAGGACCATGCTGTTCACATACTGCCTGTCCTCGTCTGTCTGGTGGGCCACCAAAGCCATGTCATCATGTTTAAAAAGGGACATTCCGTTGTTGCAGATGACAGCCCTGTGGGACCCAACTATTTAATCTCATCTGTATCTGATTAGTATTTGATCCAGATGTTGAGGTCTGTCCTTCATAAAGTTCTTAACCCATAGTAACATTTTCTCTCTCTCTCTCTCTCTCGCTCTCTCTCTCTCTCTGTGTTTCAGGTGTTTACACGCTATGGGAAATGCTATACGTTTAATGGGGGAAGTGACCAGTCCCCACGGATCAGTGTGAGAGGTGGAATGGGCAGTGGCCTGGAGATGATGCTGGACATCCAACAAGACGAGTATCTGCCTGTGTGGGGAGAGTCAGGTACATGGAACAGAGAGCGAGAGAGAGAGAAGTTAACTTATCTTGAATCTTTGTGTGTGTGTGTGTGTGTGTGTGTGTTTGTGTGTGTGTGCATATGTATGCATGTATGCATGTGTCTGTCTGTGTGTGTGTTTGTGTGTGTGTTTGTGTGTGTGTGTGTGTGTGTGTGTGTATAGTGCTAACCTCTCTGATGTCCCACATCTCCGCGCTGTAGATGAGACATCTTTTGAGGCCGGAATCAAAGTTCAGATCCATGGTCAGGATGAGCCGCCCTTCATCGACCAGCTGGGCTTTGGGGTAGCACCAGGCTTCCAGACGTTCGTCTCATGCCAGGAGCAGCGGGTCTGTACATGTATTATTACAGTAATATGTGTGGATTTCTTAAGTGTGTGTACGGGTGTCGTTTTGTATGTGTTGGGGTGTTGGTGTATATTAATGTCTGAAACGCATTGCGCGCGTGTGTGTGTGTGTGTGTTTTCTCTTCAGCTGATGTATTTACCTCCACCCTGGGGAGAGTGCAAGATGACTGCCATAAGCTCTGACTTCTTTGAGGTGTACAGCATCACCGCCTGCCGTATTGACTGTGAGACGCGCTACCTGGTGGAGAACTGCAACTGCCGCATGGTGCATATGCCTGGTAATACCCCCATCTCCTTCAACACTTTCATTTCTCTCATTTCTCTTAGTTTATCTGTCTCTGTCTCTCTGCATTTCTCTCTTTCTCTTTCTCTCTCTCTCTCTCTATCTCTCTCTCACACACACACACAGACACACACACACACACACAGCACTTTTAATTTGTTTATTGTTAGTGATAATTCATAAAAGTGCTTTGTAGTGGTATCGTTCATGTAGTGACGCTCATATTTCAGTTCTGTGATCTTCAGAGAGGTTTAATCATTTTTAACACTCTGCTGCCCCATGCAGGTGATGCCCCATACTGCACGCCAGAGCTCTATAAGGAATGTGCTGATCCTGCTCTAGGTAAGGACTAAGGAGCCAAACCACTGGTAACTGGTTAACCCGAATAACTGATAGTTTAACCGCTGCACTGAGCAGCTATTGATTCTAAAGTGCCGTGTTGTTTGGAGATAGTTACCTGGGTAAGCCACTGCTTCGTAGTATACCCCTCTGGCCTAACTGGGCTCATCGCGGAAGCTAAATTATGGGTTTACTTTATCCCTTAGGCCAGGGGTGGGCAACTAATTTCCCCAAGGGGCCACATGACAAACTGGGACTGTTGAGGAGGGCCGGACCCAAAATACCATACAGTATTTAATCCTCATTCTCGAAAATGATTTTTTGACATTGACATTTTTTTTTTCAGTTTTCAAAGACTGATATAAAAAAGTACTACAATATCTATATAATTAGGCTAGGCCATGAAAATGTGAGTCAGTACAACCATAGGCCTGTGCCACCATTTCATCAATATTTCAGCAATATTTCATCATTAAATCATTACCATCATTAAATTAACTCTATGCAGAATTAGACTATGAAAATGTGAAGCAGACAATAGTAGGCTGTCATTAGTTAATCAACATGCACAAAGAAAACTATTTTAAAAATGTAGGTGTTGCACACGCAGAGAAGAGACAATATTCTTCAGTGCCACATATTTTATTTTTTTAAAGTTTGATCTGAAATCAAATAAAGCATCAAAACAAAAGTGCATGAGTGGCTTGATACTCGTTCGTCTCGTTGGCTTCAAATAACTAACCGAGACTTGCTGTTTTACATTAACATTAACTCGCATTACAAACAGCAATGCATTAACATTCTCGTTCGCATAATCACCCGCAAATATCCCAAACAGCCTACTCGTTCACATCAGGCTATGATGGCTAGTTACTGGTTCGAGCAGACTGGCTTAGCTAGCTAGCATCGATTACAAATAAACATGTATTTGACGAGTGAACACATTTTACAGCGTGTATCATCTGCTCAAACATTACACAAATTACTAACAAATGAATTACATATCCTTCCTGTGATTTCGGACTCACCTGAAATCAAATAAAGCATCAAAACAAAAGTGCATGAGTGGCTTGATACTCGTTCGTCTCGTTGGCTTCAAATAACTAACCGAGACTTGCTGCTGGCTAGTGGCTACCTAATACCAGCGTTCTCACAGCGCCACCCCATGACACTTTCCGGTACTGCATATTGTGAGTCTTAATTCTAAAAGACCAAAAATAAGAATGGGGG
This sequence comes from Alosa sapidissima, assembly GCF_018492685.1. Classification (NCBI taxonomy): domain Eukaryota; kingdom Metazoa; phylum Chordata; class Actinopteri; order Clupeiformes; family Clupeidae; genus Alosa; species Alosa sapidissima. Next base: position 10,321,437 of record NC_055959.1, on the reverse strand, counting down.
GTCTGACCAAAACAAGAAACAAAGTACTTAACAACAGCCACAACCTTCTATGGCGCCACACCCTCCCCCACTTTTTTTTAAAATGTCTCCTGACATTTCCAATAATTAAAAGAATTTCAATTATCTCTACAACATTGCTGAACAGGTTAGTAATAAACCTAAGCCCTAGTATGAATTACTTTCCACAGGAATGGAATACAAAGTAATTCGTTTGTACTACCTTGCCATTTAGCTGGTTTTCAAAAGACAAAATCACATAATGTACATATTCAGCACATCATATCATAATAATACATTAACCCATCTCTGAGCAGACAGTGTTTGTGCTTTGTGTTTTTTTTTTTCTTTTTTTTTTTTTTTTTTTGTTATTTAAGTCCAATGACTGCTATGTGTGTATATAACTCATTTCAATGTCTCTCAAAAGTCCAGGGTCTCCACAGAAACTGACGACAAGAAGGAGTCAAACTTATTCCTTTCACTGCTGTGTTTCTTGACATCACAGTGGGTTCTCCAAACTCATTGTAAGTAAGTATCTTGGGCTGGCGCCGTTCCCTCTGGGGGTACGGAGACCTCTGTGGTGACTGCTGCACATCCTCGTAGTCCGATTCTTCTTCCATGGCATCTTCCTCCGCTTCCTGATGTCTCTGCTGCACATCCTCGTAGTCTAATTCTTCTTCGATGGCTTCTTCATTCTGCTGTAAGACATCCTCCACTACTGTTCTCTCAGCCTCCAATTCATCTTCCCCAGAGAGACCATGGTCTAAATCCACTGCTTGTGCTGGTTCAAAAGGCTCTGCTTCTGCATTCAGAGTGATGAGCCGATCACCGTCATCACTAGGCAATGGAGGATTGTAGGTCAGGACATAACTCTCACCCTCATCGTCTCCATCTGTGTCCCAGGCTGATGGTGTTGTTTGCTGTCTGTTCCCATGTGGCATCTTTGCTCTCTTTTGTGTGACATGTTTCCTCTTCACCAGCGGTTCTTCCACAGGTAAACAGTCGCATGGCAGAAGAAGATTCCTATGCACTACACGGGTTTTTCCACCAGTCTCCGGTCTGATTTCATACACAGGGCTGTCAGAGCTCTTTCTGCTCAAAATCTTGTACACTGTGTTTTCCCAGTATGACCGGAGTTTACCCGGCCCTCCTCTCTCACTCAGGTTACGAAGAAGGACCCTGCTGCCAACTTGGAGTTCAACACCCTGAGCCTTCCTATCGTAGTATCTTTTTCCTCGCAAAGCCTCTTTCTCTGCTGTTTTTGATGCAATTTCATAGGCCTCATGCATACGCGCTTGCCAGTCTGCGACATAGTCTGCATGGCTTTGCTGTTTCTCCTTGGCTGGCAGGTTGAACATGAGGTCAATAGGAAGACGAGGAGAGCGACCAAACAACAAGAAATAAGGGGAAAACCCAGTTGCTTCACTGCGCGTACAATTGTACGCATGGACTACCTTTGGCAGTGAACGTTTCCAGTCTGTTTTCTCATCATCATTCAGTGTCCTGAGCATGGATAAGAGGGTCCTATTGAATCTCTCCACTTGCCCATTTCCCATCGGATGATAGGGGGTCGTGTGAGAACCACGCATACCAGACGCCTTCTGCAACTCAGCAAACAACTGGTTTTCGAACTCTCTCCCCATGTCGTGATGGATCTTCTCTGGGAACCCAAACTTCAGTGTGAAATCATTAAACAGGCATTGCACTACAGTCTTAGCAGACTTATTCTTTGTGGCATAAGCCTGGGCGAACCGTGTAAAGTGGTCCATTATGACTAGTATGTATTCATACCCCTGTTTGCATGTTTCCAGGTGAAGAAAATCTACTGAGACTAGCTGAAATGGATGTGTTGTCTTTATAGACATCAGAGGTGCGCGGGTCACTTTGTTTGGTTTTTTTCTTTTTAAGCACTCACATTCGCTCGTGACAAAGTGTTCAGTATCCTTTTGCATTCTGGGCCAATAGAACCTATCTCTGATTAAGGCCAGTGTTCTATCAACCCCAAGATGCCCCATCTCTTTATGTAATTCCCTGAAAACCACCATGCGGTGTTCTTGTGGTAGCAGGAGCTGCTCTCGGTTTCCTACTCTCCTATACAGGATTCCTTTATCATTCACATGAAGTTTGTCCCACTGTTTGAGCAAGAGTTTCACATCTGGGTGCTCTATCCTGAGGGTCTGTCTAGGTGGCCTGTGACCGCCGCTTTTGTACTGCAGAAGCTGGCTGATAACGGCATCTCTCTCTTGACTTTCCCTTATCTGCACTGGTGAAAAAGGCTGGCTAGGGGACTGTATGTCAGTGTCTCTAAGAAGGTCTATGGCCTGTAGACTCACCATGTTTGCCCAGAGTGGGGGATCACTGGATTTCATCATCACTCCCTGCATAGATGCACTGGTGACACTGTGGCTCACCTCTTCTGTGCACTGCCTCACAAACTCATCGAAGTCCAATGGCATGCGGGAGAGGCCATCTGCGTCTGCATTTTGTTTTCCGGGCCGATATTTGATCGTGAAATTAAAATCGGCCAGCTCGGCAACCCACCTATGGCCTGTGGCATTTAATTTTGCAGTTGTCAGGACATATGTTAAGGGATTATTATCCGTGTAAACTACAAAATGTGGGGCATGAAACAAATAATCCCTAAAGCGTTCACAAATGGCCCACTTAAGTGCCAGGAACTCTAATTTTCCGGAATGCATATGATAGTTTTTCTCTGGGGGTGTGAGAGTTCTGGAACCATATGCAATCACTGACATCTCCCCTGCCTGTCTCTGATATAACACACAGCCTAGACCTTCCTGTGATGCATCACAGTGAAGTACAAATGGTTGTGTAAAATCTGGGTAAGCAAGGATAGGGGGCTCTGTCAAGTGGTCTATTAGTGTGTTCAATGCATTTTGGTGGATTTGAGTCCAGCTGATAGGGGTACCGGGTGGTATGTGACCCCTTGCCTTTGTGCAGAGTCTTTTCTTGTTTTTATTTTGCTTGGGAGGTGAAAACTCACTGGGGGGTACAGCCAACAGCTGATATAAGGGTTGTGCTACTCTAGAGAAATTGGGAATATATGTCCTGTAGTAGGAGAGGAATCCCATCATCCTCCTAAGTTCTCCCACAGTGCGTGGCGTTCGATGCTTCAGGGCCTGAACAGGAGCTATCTCAGCTGGATCCATTGAATACCCGTCTTCTGACACCATCCGTCCCAGGAACCGTACTTTTCTTCTGAATATTTCACATTTGTGTGGACTGAGCTTGACCCCGTGTTGCTGATACCTTTGCAAAACTGTTCTGATATGACTGACATGATCATTGAAAGAGGTACTATGGACTAAGTTATCATCTAAATATGGCTGGCAGATAACATCCCGCAGGCCTTCTAAGCAGTCTTCCATGTTCCTTTGAAATTCGGCAGGGGCTGAACTGAGGCCAAATGGGATTCTGTTCCACTGGTACAGCCCCCACGGTGTTATAAAGGCTGTTAGTGGCCTGCTCTCTGCCTCCAGAAAGCCCTGGTGGTAGGCTTTCCCCTGGTCCAGCACAGAGAACCAGGAGCTGCCACGAAGGGAATCAAGCATATCCTGGATCCTTGGGATAGGGTGTCGGTCAGGCACTGACTTGCGATTGAGTTCCCGGTAATCACAGCATAGCCTCAAACTACCATCCTTCTTCCTAACACAGACAATAGGAGAGGAGTAGGGTGATCTGGACTTGCTTATCCATCCACGATTCAGTAAGTCTTGGAGATATTCCTTAACTTCCTGATGGAGGGGCTTTGGCACTGACATGTATGTCCTCCGTACAGGTGTCTTGTCATGCAATGTGATGTGCATATTGAGGGAGGGGATACAGCCAACATCATGGTCATCAAAAGCAAATGCATTGCATTCCTCTCTCAACAGCTGTCTCACTGTTTGTTGTTGTGTTTCCCTAAGATGGTCTAGCTTAACAGGTGGGTCATATTGGGTTGGCCGTGGTGTCTGAGGGTGTGGTGAGCCTGTTGTGGTGAGGGCTACCTCGCATTGCTGTATTGTGGGCTGTGTCCAGTGAGCTGCCAGTGAGCTCTGAGTTTTATCTCTTTGGCTGAGCTCAGTTGTAGCGGGGTAAGTTGTCTTTATCAATTGAAGGTGGCCCAACATCAGGCGTGGGCCAAGGGTCACTCGATGCATGTTGGTATTAGCAATGGACACAGGCACATAGATAATTCTCTCACCTGTTACTCTAACAAGGCCTTCTTGCATGACTAAACCCTCTGGCATTTGTGTGGACATACATGGCACAAATAGCAGATTCTCACCTAAGAACTGTTCACCGACACGTGCCCGAGCATAGATGGTGGTTATCTGCTCAGCAGCCAGGTGTACACTTTTCTTGCTGGTCCATGCTGTCCCCACATTTCCATCTGTATCTGCAGTCTGCATGAGGTTTATCATTGACCTTGCTGTTTTAGCAGACACTGAGAAGGCCTGGCTTACAACCTGAACTGAATTCAGCTTTGATCGCTGTTTGTCCCATCTGTTAATCAGCTCCTCAATAACATTAAATCCAATGATTGGATTTTCTGCTACATTCGAGTCACTTGTCACCAGCATGGGCACCTGCAGTGTTTCTCTGGTGTGAGGTTCACTGCTCAAACAAAATCTCACCTCCACCCAGCCATCAAACGGGATCTCTGTCTGATTTGCAGCTAATCCAGTTAGTGTTCCCGGCCCCAGGAGCTCTTCAATTGGTCTGACAATGCTGGTGGGTAGATGTTCCTTCCTCCAACCATCATTTATAATGCTAGCCTGGGCCCCGGTGTCCCATAAGGCTTCCACAATGACATCATCCAGCTGGCAATGAACCAGGCATCTCTTTCCGATGAGATCCAGGAGTCTGGCTTGATGCTGAGGGAAAAGGCGGCTGGCATTGCCGGCAATTGTGCTTTCAACAGTGTCATTATGCATATCACACTCGTTACTGTTATGCTTAGCTTGGGGTGGTTGTGAGGCCTGCAGGAACGCTGAACTTCCATGGGACCAGGAGGGGGAGTGGGCTACTGGGGGTCCCGGTTCAGCAGCCCCCTCTCGTTTCCCTGTGCTGGTCTTCTTTGTCTGCATCCCCGAGAGAGATGCCCATCTTGCCCACAACGATAGCAGTGACTACATGTCTCACCTCTCTGCGCATCTTGGCATGGTCTGCATCCCCTCGGCCGCCTCTCAGCTGGCAGTGGTGTCACGTTTGCATATGTGACTGTCTTGGTTGCCTGAATTGTCTCACAGAACATCTTCGTCATTTCCTTCATATCTGCTCTGAGGTCCTCAATCGCTTTGGTGGTATCCATGCCAGCCCATTTGCACTGTCCCTGCTTTTTCTTCTCCCGTGATGTAGCTGTCTCCTTCCCCACTGCTTCTTCTTCTGGATCATGTGTCCCTGTCTGTATTTCATTCAGTTTGAGGGGTCTTGGTACAACTGTTTTTTTCAGCTTGTTTTGTCTTTCAAACTCTAAATTTGCAGCTTCACCTAATTTCTCTATCAGCTCCTCATCTGTAATGTTGGGATTGCTGAGATAAGGCTTTATCTGAAATTTAACTGAGTCACTTAAAAGTCCAGTCTCTACAGAGCGAAGGAATTTCTTTTGTATTAATTCTAGACTAAATTGCTCATCAACCTCATCATCATCTGATGTGCGCAGTAATTTCTCCCTCAATTCTATTGCCCTGAACAAGAAGTTCTGGGCCGACTCTTTGGGTTCTTGGGTAATGTTCATTAGCCTATGCAGCAGATCTGACGATGAATCAATCTTGTAATGCCCCTTCAATATGGTCTTCAATGACTGAAGTGTCATGTTTCGCTTAATCTCCAGTAGCTCTCTCAAGTGAAGGCCAGGACTCACTGCCCTTATGACAGCCTCAATGATTTCCGTCTCAGTGTAGCCCTTCTTTAGACCTGACTCGATCTGGTTGGTGAGGCTTGTGTAGGAGAGTTTTTCTTTCTGGCCGGCTTCTCCGATCTGTCCAAAGATTCTGAATTCCTTTCTGAGGGTAACCTCAGGCACCGGACCAGTCACTGGGGCTGTGGGGTCTTTCAGCTTCAGCTTTTCCTCTAAGGCCTCTATCTGTTCCTCCAGAGTGCGTTGTGCTGCTGACTGTGCTTGTTGCAGCTGTGCATATTCTTTTTTTAACTGCTCCAGCTCTTGTTGTCTGCTCATGTCTTTGGGGTCTGAAGGTGTTTTATTTGGCTTTTCTTGCAATGTTTCCATAAATGACAAGAGGTCTCTGAGGAATTGTAAGAACGTCTCAGCATCTTCTTCACTTGCCTCAATCTCATCCAAACTCCTCTCCACCATTCTTGTTAATGCACGCCTAGACTGTCCTTCAAATCCACCCACAGGTTTGCTGCATTTAATGTGATAGCACACTTTGATGAGATCAGGAGTTTGCAGTGTCAGTAGCTTTGTGCTCACAGTGTCTTGTAATTCCTCCATATCTTCCGATTTCTTCTCTAAGCAGGAGTGTCCGTCCGGATACCGTCTCCTCAAGTACTCAGAAGTCTTCTCCTGGCTGGCTCGCCAAAAATATGTTGCACACGCAGAGAAGAGACAATATTCTTCAGTGCCACATATTTTATTTTTTTAAAGTTTGATCTGAAATCAAATAAAGCATCAAAACAAAAGTGCATGAGTGGCTTGATACTCGTTCGTCTCGTTGGCTTCAAATAACTAACCGAGACTTGCTGTTTTACATTAACATTAACTCGCATTACAAACAGCAATGCATTAACATTCTCGTTCGCATAATCACCCGCAAATATCCCAAACAGCCTACTCGTTCACATCAGGCTATGATGGCTAGTTACTGGTTCGAGCAGACTGGCTTAGCTAGCTAGCATCGATTACAAATAAACATGTATTTGACGAGTGAACACATTTTACAGCGTGTATCATCTGCTCAAACATTACACAAATTACTAACAAATGAATTACATATCCTTCCTGTGATTTCGGACTCACCTGAAATCAAATAAAGCATCAAAACAAAAGTGCATGAGTGGCTTGATACTCGTTCGTCTCGTTGGCTTCAAATAACTAACCGAGACTTGCTGCTGGCTAGTGGCTACCTAATACCAGCGTTCTCACAGCGCCACCCCATGACACTTTCCGGTACTGCATATTGTGAGTCTTAATTCTAAAAGACCAAAAATAAGAATGGGGGGTCTGACCAAAACAAGAAACAAAGTACTTAACAACAGCCACAACCTTCTATGGCGCCACATAGGCTATGTTTTTGCTTTAACTTTATGCACAAAACTGCGATTGGTCAACTCGCCCTGTTTGTTGAGCCGGCTGCTTCAAGCAACCTGTGGGTAGTAGCATCATACTAGTTCGCTAACATAAGCTTTGCAAATAAACTCAGACATATTTTGGTTACAGTGACGGGGTTATACGAATGTAAACTGTCTATCTGCCAGTAACGTTTTGAAATTAACACTTCGTATCGCCAACAAACAGCAGGAGTTCGTTCTGACAACCTTTGCGGTGGTGAGCGACGCAGACATAAGAGACAAAACTTTTTACGCCGACTTAAAGGCAACTGCATTGTATCGACGCAGAAGCACAAATTCTATTCGCCAGCACATTAGTGAGGGTGTTTACATCGTACATCACACAAATGTATGGGCGTACAAATAGCAGTCGCTTTCAAAATAAAAGCAACGATATTGATTTGCGTGCATTATCTCTATGCTAGGCTCTTGACTATTGTTCTTTCACGGACCTTATGCGGGCCGGTCAGGGAAAGCCCACGGGCCTGATGTGGCCCGCGGGCTGTATGTTGCCCATGTATGCCTTAGGCTAATGTGGCTCTAAACAAGCATATAAGATGGCTTTTAAGTCTGGGCTTGTCTGTGGGTGGTACTAGATTTCCCAAAACTTCATGCATAGATGCAACTTATCCTCAAAGCCATTTTTGGTTCCAAGTTTAGAATGGGCAAATACATTCAAATTGAAAACAAAAACATAGGACAGGATGTAGAATGTGCTATCTCCTAAGTTTGTGATGGTGATTACCAGACATGTGGACTCGAGTCACATGACTTGGACACGAGTCAGACTCGAGTCAGACTTGACTTGATAAAATTCGGCATGACTTGCGACTCGACTTGGACTTGAATACTATTCACTCAAGACTTGACTCGGACTTTGCCTCTTTGACTTGTGATGACTTGACATGTCTCGAATCAAAAACTAAATTTCCTGATCGTGTACCAGTCAACCCAGAGACGCTTTCCCGCGACTAAAAAAAAAATAATAAAATAAAATAGCGGAGACAAGCGGCCAGAGCACAGTTCAGTAGATTACTGCCACTACCCCCACACGCGTTACGCACTGTGTGTAGGGCACCAAGAGACAGAGGAAGGACCAACATTTAGCCAATCACTAGTAGCTTTACTGCAAACTGATTTGCACTCTTGTTAGAGAACGTTTGTCAAAAAGCACCAACAGCATGTTACATAAAGATGATACTTTTCGAGTCCTCTCCATTAAGATCCAACTTAAACTTATGCTAAGCTACTGCATTTAATTGAGAACACATCTAAGCACGCACGAGAGGGAGAGAAAACGAGTAGGTTCCAGCTGGCTTGTCATTGTTGATGATGATTGATATCTTCTTTTAAATATAAGAAACATATAAAAAGAAATCGTGGAGGCAAAAAAATACGAGATTAGAGGAGATTGTGAATTTATCCGTTTCTCACTAGCCTACTATACTGTTATAAACTATGAGATCCAGGTCACTATGACATAGCTGCACTCACTGTGATTTGGAAAGTGGACAAGAATATTATGAAGAGTTGTCTTTGCCTTGTGTAATGGAACTGGTGAGTCTTGAAGTATTCAATAATTGATTTACATGAAGCACATGATATGCCGATTGAAACGCATTCCACTCAGCTACTGTAGCTAGGTGGCTACTGGCTACCAGGCTCATAATTCACTTTTAATTGCAAACAGAAAATGTCAAGCAAGCATCATGTCATACATGCTTCTCTTTCCAAAGGAATGAAAGCTGTTTGTGCCAACTTAATATCATGCTTATCATTGTTAAAATTGTGCTATACATGTGGCACAAACAAGTTTGTGGACTAGCCATAGGCTATATTTGAACGGAGCTGGTAAAAAAAGATCATTATGAGAACGTGTGGACAGTGGCACACAATGGGCTTAAAGTGACCGTGCACCATTTACAAATTAGATAAACAGCATCAAATGTCTAGTATTTCTTAAGAAATGAATACTTTAAAACAAAATTACTGTCATTATTATCTTTTAAATAATATAAAACTGTTGACCTTGGCTTCCCTTATGAGTCACCACTGGCAGACAGCCTAATAAATTGTTTGCAGGCAAATCTGTGGCCTAGCGCAGTGAAATACCATCAGTCAAATTATTACTCGTCCTTACAGTGGGCTCCGCAATTTGGAAAAACATTATATATATTTGCAGCTGTGCTGAGTGTCATGTAGCTATCCATTTTGTAGAGATTACTCAGGTATGCACATGTGTATATTACACAGGTATGCACATGCATATGTCGTAAAAGATTACAAGACAGAAACATTGAACATATTTTAATCTGTATTTATAGAAAAAATACTGTGGATTAGATGGAAGTGCTAAAATTATGATCGATAGTCTAATAATGGCATTATTAAGTGAAGAGTACCTGATGACTTGTTCAGGACTTGAAAAAGATTGGGACTTGGACTTGGACTCGACTTGGCTTTGATGTGACTTGGACTTGGACTCGACTTGCCCTTCTCTGTATTTACTTGGGACTTGACTTGGACTTGACTGCTAAGACTTGGGACTTACTTGTGACTTGCCAAACAGTGACTTGGTCCCACCTCTGGTGATTACTGTCGACAGCACATTTACACAGCCATTTGGTCTTTCATCAGACCAGAATAATCTTGTTGTATAACCTACACATTTTTGTGGAACTCTTGTTTGTCTCCCCAAAAGACTTCTTAGTGGAGCGAGACAATGACTTCTGCATGTGCGACTCCCCATGCAACATGACACGCTACAGTAAGGAACTGTCCTTTGTCAAGATTCCCAGCAAGGCTTCTGCTAAATACCTGGCCAAGAAGTACAACAGATCAGAGGAGTACATTGAGTGAGTAGCCTCAAGAGTTTCAATGTGTGTTTGACAATGAAAGGCCCTTTTGCTGCTTTAATTCTGTCAGGTATGATTTGGTTGTGTCCTTTTGATCCATCCTGTTCCCTCTTGTGTGTGTGTGTGTGTGTGTGCGTGTGACTGTGCGTGTGTATGTGTGTGTGTGTGTGTCTGTATTTTTGTATATTTATTTTGCCATCATTGGCTTCCGAGAATAAAGGTTAAATTCATTAATTAATGTGTTTTCTTTCTGTAAATGTAGCCAAGCATATTCAGTACACTTCCCAGAACATATAAATGCATGTGTGTCCATGTACGAGTTGTATGTGAATTGTAATTCTTGTCCGTAGGGATAATATATTGGTGCTAGACATCTTCTTTGAGGCACTGAACTATGAGACCATTGAACAGAAGAAAGCCTATGAGGTTGCTGGACTATTGGGTGGGTCTCTCCCCCTCCCTCCTCACCTTCTCTCTGTGCTCTCCTCTGCATGAATCACACATAGTTCACATTCACACATTCTCATGGCTAGAAAGATTTTAATGGTATTGTTGAGCGCAGTTCATTCATCCATTGTGCAGTCTTCCTTGAGATTTTCTCTTTTTAACCTTTCCTTTTTGAAGGTTTGCACTATAGTATAGTTGCACTATAGTTTGTAGGATAGTTCATAGGGGAAATATTTCAGATTCTGTCCCGAAATTGATCAAGGCAGGAATGAGTTATGATTGTAATCTTGTCGTATTGTAACTATTGGCATTTGTGGTAGGTGATATTGGAGGGCAGATGGGACTCTTTATTGGAGCCAGTATCCTCACCATCCTGGAGCTGTTTGACTACTTGTACGAGGTAAGACTCAGGGTGGGACCTGTATGAGGGAAGGTGGGTTGGGATTTAACTCACTTGCCTAGGTTATCTTTTTAATGTTCAGAGATTCTAATGCTCTAATTCCTAACCATTTTTAAAAAATGTATGGTTAAATTGTATTGAGTGTCAGATGAAATTATCCTTATGCTACTTGCTACGTGTGTGTGTGCTTTTGTTTCCCTCAGGTGATCAAATACAAGTTGTGCCGCTGTTCTGACAGGAAAGACTCGCATGGTGCTGGAGGCAGCCAGGGGGCTGTTCTTAGGTTGGATGATGTCAAATGTCACATGACTCATTATCCATAGCATGGGATCCTTATCAGTAGCTACAACTTGGTTTCAGTAGCCATCGTCTCACTCCAGAACCAGCCAGCACTTCAGAGTCTCATCTTCTGGGGTCTTTTACGAGCATTCTGCCTCTGAGGATCTCAAGGACCAAATTTGACACATTCCTGTATTAGGTCATCAAGTACTTAGATTGTCATGTTCTGGGAGGTTTTAGAACCTCTGTTCTAGCATTCTCTTTTGGTTTGTTTTTGTGCTCAGTAAATCTTTGTTCTGTAAAGATTTTGTAATGAGAAAGCTCACAGCTTTGACTGCTGTGAGTGTTGACGATGAAGATCTTTTTCTGATCAGTGATCACTGACATTGAGATTGATACTCTCCTATATTTCACCACATTCACTTTCAAAACATGAGTCACATCCAAATATATGCACTATGCAAGAATGTCATTTTTACAGTTTGTCTGTAATGTCCTTCATTTGAACTTAAAGAATATCTTGAAATCTAAAGGTTATGATTGAATGGATATTGTCCTAGATAACCACATAGATGACCAGGTCATTTCTATGAGCGTTGACCCATTTACCACTAAGGAGGAAATCCATTTGATGTGATGTGTGTGTGTGTGTGTGTGTGTGTGTGTGCGTGTGTGTGCGTGCGTGTGCGTGCGTGCGTGTGTGTGTGTGTGTGCGTGTGTGTGCGAGCGTGTGCGCACATGCGAGTCTGGGTCTATGTGTATGTATGTCTGCTGCTGTATGTGTTTGGCTCTATGTGCGTGTATGTATTGGCTTCCTGTAAGTAAAGACATGTTGTTAAAATGATGTGTTACAGCTCTTGTTGTTTGCTTGATGTTTATGTTTATGGCATAATTTTCCCAGTTCATTCATGTAATTCAAATGCTGCCCTGAGATGTTGGCATTCACTTCTGAATTGCATGGAATCCCATGATATTGTTTGTCAAATGTTGGCATGTTTGTATGTTTGTGTTTGTGTATGTATACGAATGGAAAAGGTTTTTGTCTACCTGTTTTTTTGTATGTGTGTGTGTGTGTGTGTGTAAGAGAGAGAGACACATAGAGTCAGAAAGAAAGAGAGAGCATCTATATTGCACCTGTGTTTGTCAGCAGTATTTGCATGTTATTGATGACATGTTGTCCATACCCAACTCAACAACATTGCCTGAGCTGCCTTGCGCAGCAAAGGCCATTTATTTGGACACTTCCTAAAAAAACTGAACAATCCATTGGTACTAAAATGATATTTTGCAACAAGATAAATATGATCTGCTAAATACACAAAGTGAAACATATTGACCGCGAGGTATACATCTGGGATGTGCAACACTAAGGCCTGCACACTTGTTTGGGGTAATGCAGTCTGTTAGTATGGTATACTTTACACTGAGAATGCTATTTTTGTTGTCCAAATGTATTTTCTTACTCAACATCATGTCTCCTCGACCTGTTCCAGAATCTGCAGTGTTCACACAATGAATCTGATAATTCATGCTGGGCTGCCAGGAGCCTTAAACTTAAAGGCATTTGAAACTGGATAGCGCTTAGCATTATGACCTTAGCATCGAGCATACCACTCTAGTCATAATCTAATGAATCTTATCCATCTGCACCATGATGTTCCACAGATGTGGCCATCACCACACTTCAGTGTGTCAGACACTTGTACTGGGACCTGTAGACGGTGGGCATTCTCACACCTCCTCTCACTGCCCATCACTGCCACTGACATTCACTCCTGTAGCTTGTTACCGAGGGAAGGGGCTTGTGGAACAGGTTCCATGGGTGGCAGTTGATGTGGAGGGTTCAAATGTGGCCTGTAGGGGCCACATCATCAAAGGCCTTAAAAGGAATGCTTTTTGTTGGGCAATACATGCCTGGATTAGTAGATTTCTATGTCAGTTGAAGCTTGGTATACCCCTTCTTTATCACCTTCACCTTAGCCACTCTGGCCCTGGATAAGGAACCAAATGCCAGTGTATCTTTTATTCTAGATGTTTTGTTTTTCTTCTGTATTATAAGCACAACAATACAGTAGCATCAACATTGAAATTGTTGTTAGTAACCTCCTTTTCAAGGAGCTTGTTTAAAGCATAATTGTTTTTTACATGGTTGATGTGGTTACTGTGGTTCCTTAAAATGTTTTTGATGTTTTATACATATAGTTTAATTTGTTAGTTGACATGTTTTATTCATATGACGTGCTAAAATAAAAAAAAGTTAATATTTCTGTTATCTTGTCTGAACAACTTTACCTACAGTACATTTAGAGAGCTATATGTTTACTCACAAACACACACACGCACATGTATATCTGTATACAGATACAGTATGTATGAGGTTTCTTTGGCAACATAACACAAACACGTGATTTAATAAATGAACAGTTATCTACAGTTGGAACGGTGCGGTGAAGATAAAACAATGTGCCAAATCAGAAGAGTCAAGAACATCAGGTTTTTTCCAGCCTTTTTAGTGCTTGATGTGTTTTGAGCCTTTACTATTTGCATTACAATCCTACTCTCAGATTAAAACAACATGTACACAGACAAGATGACCTACGAGACTGACTGACAATGAGCAGTTAATCAGTGAACAACTTGCTCCTGACATTGTCAATAACTGCACAGTGGCCTAACTTTGTAATGGTAATTTCCACTCAAAAATGATATCTTGATACAGTTATCTCTGTAATTTAATGTGGATGACCTAGATGTAGCCCATTTACATACACAGTTAAGCCATTGGGTGTGGAAAATGCATCATGAATTTACAACTGCATTTTAATGGGGGTAATCCCTACACAGATGGTATGCTGATATTGACATGTCAAATAACAAGTACTACTGGGTCTGAGACATAATCAATTTACCTCAGTCAGTGCATAACAAGATTAAATAACAATTTGGCTGTCAAATTTCAGTGAGGGTATTTTACAATGTTTATGAAAATTGTTGTAAAGGGAGGATAGCCTCCTCTGAGAAACACCAGCGGAGATCATATGAGGCAAACAGCTGCTGAACCAAAACATTGCACTCCAGGTTTGGAGTCAGCAGAGAAAATAGTCCACTGGTGCTCTCCTTGTCAACATTCAACTACAGTGACCGGTTTCTGACAGTGATACTGTGAACTGTATAGATCCATTACTTTTATTCATACTCTTCTGAGCCTATGAGCTGGAACGCCTCATGCCATAACATTTCTACTGCAGGCAATATATAACATACCTAACAAAATTCCCATTATTTTCTTGACTGACTAATATACAGTATATGGTTGTTTTAATGAATGTAGTCTTTTATGTGCTGTGGTCCAAGAATGGGGCTATTATTTGCACAGGGTAGAGGGCCAATGAACGTGCCAATAGTGAACAAAGTTCAGCGCAGTGAAGTACTTTATTTGTTCTTTCCTTTCTGAGCTCTGCTACAGCCTGCAGCCTGTATGAGCTGTCTGTGAAAATGTCTTCATAATAGCATGAATAAACGCCTAAAACTCTAAAGATATCATGTTAATTCTAGCTAGAATTGCACTACAATTAGCTTATTTACCTTCAACCCACTGGCAAATAATAGAACGCAAAAGCGTGGGCGGAGTTTAGGTTTCCCCTCTTACTGACCAATGAGTTGGAGGGGCGGAGATTGTCGCATAACAGGCCGAGCTGTCTCTTGTGGGTTGATTGAAATGTACAGCTAGAAGCGAGGATACCCTTCATTGCTGCAAGTCGCGTGACTAAAACTGAAGCAATGGCCTCTCCCAAGAAAGTTTGCATTGTTGGATCTGGAAACTGGTAAGGCTTAACAAAAGTGCTGCTAGTGTGTCCACTGGCCTCGCTGTTGACACCCGTGAACAGCTCGTTCGTTCACGCTCTGTGCTCAGATTTCAGTTTAGACGTGTATGAATGATGACATCCGTAATAAGCTCTCTGTAAATTGGCTGATGCCTTATTATTAATAGCCTTTTGTAAGTATGATGATTCAAGGCATTTTTTCCAAAATTTGCTGTTTTGTCACTGTGCACCCCTCAGTGCATGCGCTTGTCACTCAACCTGTTGAGTGACAAGCGCATGCACTGAGGGGTGCACAGTGACAAAACAGCAAATTTTGGAAAAAACCTGTTGGGAGATTTTTTTGTCTTGAAACCATGTGTCCCCTTGTTCAGTCTCTTAGTCTTAGGGATTTTAATATTAATTTAACATTATGCAGCAACTGTTTGGCTATGTTAGTGAGATCTGTGCTGAGCTTTTCTGAAATCCTTAATGCCTACCAGAAGGCATTGACTTCGTATACCTTGGTGGACCTGGTTTGCTTTCAAGTGAATGCTTTTGTCCAGAAATGGCATACTCAACAATGTTAATGTCTATAAAGCCATATAAACTATACAAACTACAATGTTAAGTCATGTGAATTTGAGATGTATGGCAAGCCGATTAAGCATTTATTCTGATATCTTGATATCAGGCATAATTGTCATGTACATGTAAGCCATTTTTGTCAACTAGTTAACTAGTGAGCCATGTTTGTGTGAACTAGTTAACTAGTGAGGGCCAAAATATGCACACTAGTTAACTAGTGGGAGCCAAAAGGCTCACTAGTTAACTAGTGAACACAATTTAGCTTCACTAGTTAACTAATGAGAGCCAGAAATGTCTACTAGTTAACTAGTAAAAGCCAAAATGCATACCAGTCAGCTAGTTGAAGGCTTTTGGGTCTCACTAGTTAACTAGTGACAGCCAAAAATGTGCACATGAGATTTGTACTTTACAAGTATAAGTAAAAGTACAACAGTACAACAGTCAGATGTCTACTTAAGAAAAAGTACTGAAGTACTTGTTTTTAAAAGTACTTGAGTATCAAGAGTACAAGAGTAGCCTACATTTTCTAAATATTGCATTACTACTGCCACAGTGCTTACATTTACAGAAACGACCTACATGGAGTTATGAAAAATGTTAACCTTGGAGAATGTGAAATTGAAAGTAAAATCAAGTAATTTTCATCTTTTTACCATTAGTCAGTGGGCCAAAACTGATATTAAAACTTTGTCGGACACTTTTTGGTACAAGCATACAACCTATCCAGTATTAATATTTAACCCCTCAACATGTGTTCTAGCCAGGTTGTCAGCTTAGAAAATGCTTTTTTGTCCATTTTAATAGGCCTACTATATTCTTAAAAGTGGTAAAAGCTAATTTTTTCCCCCAAAGTGCTTTAATTTTCTTCCATGTTACCTACTGTAATTTTGGGCAAATATAATCCCACTTATGTGCAAGCATGATCATTAGGGTGGTTGTCAAGCTGATTTTTTTTTTGTGTGTGTATGACTTAAAGCAATTTCAGGCCAATTTGTTGGTTTCCTGCTCAACACGACATGCCAACAATAAATGTTGAATATCTCCACAACCACAAGGACCATATACATAGAAATGGTATCAAATGAAAGCCAATACTCATGGGATGTCTGCTGAAGTGTCAGAATGAACATGTATTGTACAGTGTAAGAGACAACAGAACTAGAACATAAAAAAACAATCTTCGCGTGGATGCAAGGAAAGTGGAAGTCAGTGCAGTACCAGGCAGTGTCGATGTCGAAAAGTAGAATATTTTGTAGTGGGCCATGTGGATGTGCCTGTGCAGCTTGGTGCAAGAATACTCAGGTACTCGCATCATTATTATTGAGCTTTGCCACATTATATGCAACTATATTGTTTCAGATTATTTGGCATGATATTGTTTTTCCTGTTTTGTAGATTAGATTTATATTATGCCCTTGGATGCATGCATGCATGTTTTGTATTGGGAAGGTATTCATTATCAAAACAGTAAACTCTTCTTTTGTGTCCCTGACCAGGACTCAGATTGAGCACATGGACATGGTCCCTGGGTGCCTTCTGTTGGCTCCTACCTGAGTGTCACTGCTTGGATGGGGAAAAACATACCTTTGCCATATGACGATTAGTTATTACATTACATTACATTTGGTGACACATTTTTAACCAAAGCGACTACCAACATGGTTAACAGTTTAAGCTTTTTAAAGCAATTCTCTCAACAAATTATAGGACAATTAAAAAAAGCTCTAGTACAATAAGAATAAGTGCATCAGTGAGTGCTGTTTTTTAAACAATCGAGAATCAGTTCTAGTCAGGCAAGTGCTAGGATCAGCAAGACCAGTTACTAACTAGTTACTAACCCCTAACCCTAAAGAAGTGAGAGAGCAGTTATGTTAGGATGGAATTGATAACTATAGTGATATGTTAATTAAATATAATTTGTGTTACAACCTGGTACATTAATGAAGTCAAATAGCACCATAGACCACCATCTACAGTTCTACATTTCCGCCTCGACATTAAAGAATTATAACTTCTGCAGCATTGCACTGTCTCTCCCTACAAGCTTTAAACTTGGCTTGACTCATTCCCATAGATAGGGGTACTGATTGATAGAGGTTTTGGGATACTATGTTATTTTTCCAAGCTGATATACACTTTGAAAACTGGTTCTCTTTAGGCGGAGATTGTTTTTTTCATGTTCTAGTTCTATTGTCTCTTACACTGTACAACAAATGTCAGTGTAAGCCCATGAGTGTTAGCTTTCATTTGATACCTTTTTTATGTATAGGGTCCTTGTAGTTGTGGAGATATTCAACATTTATTGTTGGCATGTCGTGTTGGGCAGGAAACCAAAACATTGGCCTGAAATTGCTTGTACAAGTCACACAAAATAAATTTCAGCTTGACAACCACCCTAATATCTTACCTATGGGTGTCTTCTACCTAAAAGAATTGGGTGACAGCTTGTACCAAAACATGTCCGCAAAAGTCTTAACGGAAGTCCTTTTCAGAATTGGCCCCCTGACTACATGTTGCCGGGGATGGGCAGTATTTCTAATACATGTATTTAAAATACGTATTTCAAATACAAAATACTATTTTGTAATTGAAACACTTGAAGCTAAAACTATCATTAACTTGTTCAGAAAATTGAAATAGTCTGGCGAGGTGTGGCAACAGGTTGACACATTCCCGGGATGGACCTGCTGCGTCTTCATCCATTGTTTCGTCCATGGTTTCATCTCTTATCTAAATCTGACCATGGAGTTGACTTTGGCGGAAAGCTGAAGGTGATTGCTGATAGGCTGTCCCAATCAGTGGCGCCTGCACAATCCAATCATGTTTGAGAGGGAAACAACAAATTGAGGGTTTCCGAGATTTTTCTTTTTTCTTTTTTTTTAGAAGAAGAACGGGTACTCACGGTTATGGATAGAAATGTAGTGGAGTAAAGAGTACAATATTTGCCTCTCAAATGTACTTGAGTAAAGTCATGAGTACTCCCCAAAAATGATACTCGAGTAAAGTACAGATCCCTCAAAATTGTACTCAAGTACTGTACTCAAGTAAATGTACTCCGTTACTGTCCGGCTCTGCATTTCAGTGTCCACTAGTTAACTACTGAACATGCTGAGCATTACTAGTTAACTAGTAAGATATGAAACATATGAACTAGTTAACTAGAGAGAATTTGGGCCTTACTAGTTAACTAGTGAGCATTTTGGCTGTCACTAGTTAACTAGTTCACACAGAAATGGCTCACTAGTGGACAGAAATGGCTTGCATGTACATGACAATTATGCCTGATATCAAGATATCTGAATAAATGCTCAATCGGCTTGCCATAGAGATGGTAGCCTACAATATCACATACTTTTTTGAATTGGAATTAACTTGACAGAATAGGATAGTGTTATCAGAAGAACTTGTTTGTGTTTTGTTTTAGCCTGACTGAGTGTGGTGGTCAGTCACATGAATTTGTTAGGGGTCCGTCCGTCAGCATCTCCTGTCGGGTCGCTGACACTGTGCTCTTCACTTCCCCTTTTCTCGCCAGGGGCTCTGCCATCGCCAAAATAGTGGGAGCAAATGCGGCACAGAACCCAAAGTTTGACAATGTCGTCAACATGTGGGTTTTCGAGGAGATGGTCGATGGACGCAAGCTAACTGAGATTATTAACACCGACCACGAGAATGTGAAGTACCTCCCGGGGCGGAAGCTTCCAGACAATGTGGTGAGGGAGCATCAGCATTGCACCCATACAGCACTACAGCTCTGCCATCTGGTGCGAGACTGCATTGGTGTATAAACTCCTTTTACTCAGTCCCTTTGTGTGTTTGTGTGTGTGTGTGTGTTTGTGTGTGTGTGTGTGTGTGTGTTTGTGTGTGTGTGTGTGTGTGTGTGTGTGTGTGTGTGTGTGTGTCTGTTTATCAGTTGGCAGTGCCAGAGCTGGTGGATGCAGCCACTGGAGCCGATATCTTGGTGTTTGTGATTCCACATCAGTTCATTGGGAGAGCGTGCGACTCCATTAAGGGGAAGATCAAAAAGGATGCTCTTGGACTGTCACTCATAAAGGTGCTTATTTTCTCACATTCTTCCAGTTTTCTCTCTCCCTGTAAATTCAGACATTTCACCTTCGATTTGTCAAACATTCACAGAGTCATAGCGTGTTTGTATCAATGCGCCTTTCCCACAGTAGCCAATTAGTGGTCTGTGTTTTAAAATTCCTCTTTGCTCTTAAAATGATGAAAAATCTAGTGACGTAATTGCATGGGACAAGGGTGAGTCAGGCTTGTCCTCAGTGTTCTCTGTGCATGCCCCTCTTTTGGATCAAGGTTCAGGGCAGACAGCTGTGACCTTTGACCCAGTTTAAAAAACAAGAAGAGGTTTTTTTCCCCTCCCTTTGGTTGCCTAAGCCGTATACCCTGCAGTGTGCAGTGTGGCTGTTGGTGAAATAGTCAGTTTTGTGTCCTGCAGGGAGTGGATGAGGGCCCGGAGGGCCTGAGGCTGATCTCTGATGTGATCCAAGAGAAGCTTGGCATCACGGTCAATGTTCTCATGGGGGCCAACATTGCCAATGAAGTAGCAGATGAGAAATTCTGTGAGACAACAATCGGTAAGATTAGCACATTGCTGTGTGTGTTTGTGTCTGTGTCTCTGTCTCTCTGTCTCTCTCTCTCTCTGTGTGTGTGTGTGTGTGTGTGTGTGTGTAGGGTGGTGTGTGAATCTATCTCTTGTATGGCTTTCCCAGGTTGTAAGAACAAGGCTGATGGTGTTTTACTGAAAGAGCTGTTGCAGACAAAGAACTTCCGCATCACAGTGGTGGAGGAGTCAGACGTGGTGGAGATCTGTGGAGCGCTCAAGGTAAACATCGCCAGCCCATCTGTCTGCTTTCATATCTGCACTCAGTGACTATTCTGATGGGAGGCAAAGTACGGTTATAATTTATTTGTTCATGAGTCTGAGACTGGTGAATGGCAATTACTGTTCATAAATGTTGTAGGGTTTGGAAAAAGGATTAAGGATTGTCTGTGAACAGATTATACGTTTCAGTCTAAGAGAAATTATCTAATAAGGTTGGTTTAGCCTACTCTCATTGCTGGTCATATTAGGTTTGCATGGTTCTTGTTGAGGCTACTCTTGACTTAAGGAATGTTCTCAGTGTCTTGACATTTAGTTGAAGCAATTGAGACCAAGGCTACTGGTTTTCATCTTAATTCATAATAAATGGACACCACTTTTTTTTAGAACATTGTTGCGGTGGGTGCGGGCTTTTGTGACGGACTGGGATTTGGCGACAACACCAAGGCAGCGGTCATCAGGCTGGGCCTGATGGAGATGATTGCCTTCGCACGCCTCTTCTGCACCGCAGGGCCCGTGTCCTCGGCAACCTTCCTGGAGAGCTGCGGCGTAGCCGACCTCATCACCACGTGTTATGGAGGACGCAACCGCAAAGTTTCTGAGGCCTTTGCCAAGACTGGCAAGGTAAGTCATGGGATGCTTGTCAGTTTTGGCTTGGTGTAAATTTCATTGCATTGAATATCCTCTGTGTGATAATGTGCCAAAAATTTGGCTTACAGGAGTGCTAATTCACTAATGTATGTCTCAAAGTCAGGTGCTCTTTTAGAAGAGTTGTTTCGACTTATTCATTTCTCCATGAATTTGACAGTTTGTTCAGAAGTGGTCTGAATTTTGGATGAGTGGTTTTGTTTTATTTTAGACCCCGTCAGATCTCCATATATTGCCTCTCATGGTACACTCCTACCAAAGGCTGATGTTACATTGAACAATGTAAACTGCCCCACTGTTTATGTCTGAGGCCAGTTGGGACGGGCAGCTGTGTGAAAATTACAGCCAGACCCTCCCTGAAGGTCCGAAAGTTATCTGTAGATTAGTAAATTACGCTTCTGAATTTTACATCTTAAGTCTGGATCCATTTCGAGATCATAACAATGGACTAGATAAGCAGTCTTTTGTTATTTATGATGTGTGGTGTCTTTGAGGCTCCACAGCAAAATAAGGAAAACTGACCACAGCCCAGATAGTTAAGGCCTGTGGAATCCTGTGGCCTCTTTGTTTTCCGGTAATCAATTTTGAAGAACTACAATTCTTGCAATGTAGAAAGTAGAGGTGTTTTTCTGTTATCTCCTACTCTGTCATCTGTTTGTCTTTGTTGTTCTAAAATCCCTGGTATGTTTTATTTGACATGATTAAAAAAAACATTGAGCACAAGAGGTTCTGTGGATAAGCACTGTTTCTGTAAGAACACTACTGATGGTGAAGTGATTGCATTATCTAATGAGACACTAGAATAATCCTTTAACAAAAGATGCTCACAAGTTATTGTAAGATATCATCTTGCAAGTTGTTGCATTCTCCTAATTAAAAATGTGTGTTTATGGCCCCATTGAATGATGCAGTAATGTCAGCTTATTCCAGCCTCTTCATTTCTTTGATTTGTGGGCTTGTTTAAACAGTTGTGGTGTGCCCCTCTGACCCATGTCCCTGTGTCCAGTCCCTAGAGGAGCTAGAGAAGGAAATGCTGAACGGACAGAAGCTTCAGGGTCCAGCCACCGCGGCAGAGGTCCATCACATCCTCAAACACAAAGACCTCCTGGACAAGTAAGGATCATTAAATATTACAATATCAACAGTACTGGAACACACACACACACTCTCAAAATATCAGAACGCGCACACACACATCAGACACACACACTAGCAGGGTTCTTGTGGACCCAGAGGAACAAGTCAATCACATTAAATACTGCCAGCTTGGCCAGCACTAAATGCAAGTGGGAGGTGGGGTGTTATCTGTCTGCACTTTTTAATCACCGCCCTTGTCCTGTTTTGGCTTTTTGTCTAGGTTCCCTCTCTTCAGTGCTGTCTATGAGATATGCTACCAGGGCCGTCCAGTCACAGAATTCATTGACTGTCTACAAAACCACCCAGAACACAAGTGAGCCTCCTCAGGAGGCCTGGGCTGCCCACACGCTCTGCCTCCCTCTCACCCTATGTGTGTGTGTGTGTGTGTGTGTGTAGGCTGAAGCAGGCTCCATGTCTTTGATCTGACCATGGTGAAATTGAAGTGTAGTCTCTCAGAGCCTCAGCCATTTTTTCCATTTTCCTCACTCACACATACATTCTCCAGCAACATGTATAGTGAATTGTAGTTTGTCTTCAGATGGGTCCGTATATTCTGTATGACTGTAAACACGATGGGCACCAATTTGTGTAGAAAGTTGGAAGAGGTGTATGTGTTTTTATATATGGGTGAGAATGAGAGACTGAGTATTGTCGGGCCTCCAACCCTGAGCTGACGGTGAGTATTGAGTGCTTTCCCGTAAACACTGGGCAACTATGAGGGGGGCATCCATCTCCAGTGATTCAACTCAACTGTCTAACGCACAAGTTTCACTGGTAGTGCTGGAACCACTTTAAATCTCATGCTTGACCCAATCTCATGCTTGATCATCAGTATAAACACAAGCCAATGAATGAAAGATCAGTCAATGTATCACCACCATTGTGCCTTGAATCTTGAACATGAACATGTCCTGAGATGGTACTGTCTCATTTTTTAAAAATGTTATAATATGAATAAATTATACCAATAAATAAAAACAAATGTAAGAATTATATTTTTGTAATGCTGCTGCTAAATTGTAACGTGATTTATAATGAAGCTTTATTGAAACTTCAGGCTTGAAAGCACATCGATCACAGACTGAAATAGAGGAAATAGTACAGTGCTGCCAATAGTATGAAGTGTAATGTTTTATTGTGGTGAAAAATATGCTGTTACACTCTGCTGTTGGAATAACTCAAATATGAATGACTGACTTATGAAGATACTTTGCTACCATGGATCTGAAGGTACCAGGGATGCTACAGTTAACATAAACAAAGTAAAACCAGCAGTAAAAAATAATGTAAATCATCATTAACATTATTTAACTATTTAACATTACACAACATGATACAGGACACAATAACAAGGCACAGTTGGCTGGTGGCAGTTGCAAACGCGCTGTATGTTGCACCTAGGATCTTATAAAGGTTTTACCAAAAATAATCTAAATGCTTAAACTGGCTGGGTAGTGGTAGAGTAGTGGGTAAGGAGCTGGGCTAGCATGCAGTAGCCTGAAAATGTTGTGGTGTTCAACACCTGTCTTCCACCATTGTACTCTTAAGCAAGGCACTTAATCCCAAGATTCTCAGGAACAGTGACCCTTGTAATATAATTGTCAAATGCAGGGTTCCCACTCTAAGTGAAATGTAAAATCCCATGACTTTTCGCTGACAAAAAAACTGAATTTCCATGACCTACTTTATAATGAAGGGTACAAGATTTCAGAAGTCGCGTAGCGTTCAAGAATCTTTTACTTTTTTTAGAGCGGGAGATGAATAAATGGGTTTTGAATGAACAAAGTTGGACTAACCACAACTACTCAAGCAAGCAGTAAAGCTAATAACCAGATATACACCAATTCTGAATTGAAAATTCCCTGATATTCCATGACTTTGCTAGCCTGGGTTTTCCCATGCTGCCTTACGCACACGATTTTATTCACGCTGCTAGCCAGGCTATGACTTTGCACCCAAAACGATAAAATTCCCTGACTTTCCAAAATTCCATGATATTCCAGAAATTCCATGACCTGTGGGAACCCTGCAAATGTAAGTCGCTTTCGCTTTGGTTAAGCGTCTGCTAAATGAATAAATGTAAATGTCAAAAGCAATTTTTAAAGACTAAATAAAACTAAAATTAATTAAAATTCAAAAACTCTGAAGGAACTGCTGAAACCCATATATGAAAACTACACAAAACTATTTTTTCCTGGCAATACTAATACTGTGATATGACTGGTTTAATGGTCAATGTGTCTTATTGTAATACTGTCTGTATTGTCACGCCAAAGAAGACCTGACATGTTCTACTTACTGAAAAACAGTTCCCCTACAGGAAGAATAAAGTACCAATGCTATCCTATACAATACAAAACATGAAATGCCAAATAGTGAAAAGCAGAAGAACAGAATCCTGTACATTTCCTTTGGGGCACACTCTGTAAACAAGCACTGACATCTGAACTGTAATGAAAAAGGGCTTTGAGTAGCTGTGTGCTGATCATGAGGGCTCAGTATCTGATCCTGGAACAGCTCTCCATCAGCTCAAACACATCTTCACTCAGGTCATTATACTGCAAACTGAAAAAAACAACAACAACAGGTCAACAAGAATCAAATGTCTCAAAATGTGACACAAATCTCTACTTCTATCTTTTGACACTGCGGTCACCACCACTCACTTGAACTCCTTGAGGCCAGGGCAGCTCTTTACCAGCTGGACAAGGCTGGGGATGGAGCTGTCAGTCAAAGAGTTGTTCTTCAGGATGAGAGTCTTCAGAGAGCCATGCGCCCTCACTGCTTCACACAGATCCACCACACATTCATCTGTCAGGTCAATCATCTCCAAGCTAACACACACACACACACACACACACACACACGTCACAGTGGACAGAATTAATTCACCATTAATCCATTGGCCATTATAGAATAATTACGACTAGGAACTACACATACAACAAAAATATAATGACAGGAGCAAATATAGTCATTGTTAAAGGTGCAGTCAGCGATCGCTGTTATATGTACGGTAAATGTTATGTAACCCATAACATTTTTGTCACATCAGCAAACATCTCCTCACAATCCGCTAGCTGCCCATCCTGTGAGTACACTGTAAAAAAAAAATGTCTTTATAGGCAGCCCAGGCTCCAAAAACTGGAAACAAACTAAGTGGGGGCATCCGGTCTCCCAAACAAAAAACAAACACTGTGGAGTTTCTCTGGGAATACTGAAGGGAGGGAATACTAAGAAATTGTTATACTGTACAAACATAAACAAATGTGATGTCACACGCAAATTCTGACTGACACAAAGACCCCCCACACACACACAGAGTTGTCACACTGGCATCCATCAAATCTGTGTGCGTGTGCAGACAGAGAGGAGAGAGTGAATCCAGAGAGATGTCATTCCAAATGTTCCTAGAGAGGTTACCATGTGAGTAGTAGGTTTGTGTGTATGAGTGTTCCCGTGGGTGTGCAGGAGTTGAAGAAACATTTGCACTCTGGATGTGGTTCCAGGGTAGAATGTCAGTGAAGCTATGTTGCTGTGTGTGTGTATGAGTGTGTGTGTGTGTGTGTGTGTGTAGTGGGTGAGAGATGCTAGTACTCACTCCAGATCCTGTACGTTGCAGTGGCCGTGTTTCAGGGCATTCCACAGGTGTCTGGCTCCTCGGTCTCCCACTTTGTTCAAACCCAGAGCCAGAGCCTTCAGCTTAGAGCCACCACACAGCACTTCCTCCAGGGCACTGAACACTGGCAGGGTCAGCTCACACCGTGTCATACTGTACACACACACACACACACACACAAACAGATACATTTTAAACCCACACATTTTATTGCCTATATATTGCCTTCTACTGTATATATGCTTGGTGCTTCCAACTTTATGGGAATTGTTCTCATTCATTAGAAGAGAGATTGCCACCTGAGATTGATGAGAGAACATTCCGGCCCCTTGAGGCTCTCGCAGAGCAGCAACGCCCCCTCCTGGCCAAGGTCATTACAGGACAGGTCCAGCTCTGTCAGTGAGCCTCCTGATCGCACAGCAACAGCCAGAGCTGCACAACATGTGCCAGTCAGCCCACATTCAGTCAGCCTGGAAACACACACACACACACACACACAAACACACTCTTATCAGCTTTTTTTGTCTAGTTTTGAAGCAGCTTTGAACATTATCCTCAGGCTTTTGAAAGATGTGATGTGATATGATGACTATGTCTTCAGTGGACAGTCAGTCTGTCTGTCTGAGGCCTGCTTCATGTGAGTGAGATTGAGAAGTCTGTTCATCTGCACTCTCCCTATAACATGTGCCTGACTAAAGTGTATGTTTACTCCAGTGCTATTACAATGAGAGGTTGACTGTGTACATGTGAGCGTGTGCATTACTTGAGTGTGTGTATTTTGCTGCCGGGGTTGCTGAGGCCACGTGAGAGAGCGTTCACTCCAGAGTCACACAGGTCATTTCTGGTCAGATCAAGGGATGTTAAAGGACAGTGACCACAGCTCAAGGCCTCGGAGAGTGTGTTCATGGAGCCTGCGGTAAGATCACAGCTGTGGAGACTAATTTCACACACACACACACACACACATGCACACGCACACACACACACACAAAAACACACACAGTTAAAAACACTTACACCACAGATGACCTTGCCTGAGGTAATTTGTGCCTCAACATTAACCAAAGGCAGTTCCCCTCCTCACACACTGTCATAAGCACACTGAAGGAGAAGTGTGAACGTGTGTGTGTGTGTACCTGAGCTCTTGCAATTTACACTGCTGGCTCTTGAGTGCGTTGCTAAGCAGCGTGAGTCCCTCGTCGGTGAGCTTGTTGCCGCGCAGGTCCAGAGCACGCAGCTCACAGGCTGCAAGAGCCACAGACAGGTCCTTGCAAACCGCAGCGGTGAGTTTACACACAGGGACACTACACACACATACACACACAGGTACACAGATACACAATTAAACACACATAGAGTTCGGGCATTCGGGCACTGCACGACACAGCAGACAAAACAAACGGAGAATGTCCGCACACCATAGAAACTCCCAAACTTGAATTAATTAAAAAACCCGAAAGGGTCTTCTTCAGGCAAATGGACCTTCAACCTGACATGGCTCCATTTGCCTGAAGACCCTGTCGGGCACCTGGCCTAAAGGGATGTGCACGCAACCACTCTACCAGACAACACAGCAGACACTCACATTACTTTGTGGCACAAGCAATGTCCTGTTTGGAATGCAATTGTAATGCAAGTGTGACTGTGTAAGCTATGCAGAAACGCTGCCATTGCTGCTGAAGACACTGAGGACACCGTCACACTCACTCACGCAGGCAGACATGTGCTTCTGTACCTGAGCGTGCGCAGTGAGGAGTGGGTGAGCGCGGGACACAGCACCTGGACGCCCTCGTCTCCCAGGCTGGAGTAGGAGAGGTCAAGCCGGGTGGTGACTCCCTCTCTCAGGCCCTCCGCCAGATGGGCCAAGGAGTCTGGAGTCAGGACACTCTGAGACAGTCTGAGGAACACACACACACACAGACACACACACACACAGAGACACACACACACAGATACACAGGCAGGATTAGTGACAAAACCAACTCAGTACACAGAGTCTACAGTACGGGCCCTTGTTAAAAGGCTGGGGAAAGTGCAAAGTCAGTAAGCAATTGTGTCCTGCGCATGAACTAAATCCACTGTGTGCCGTGTGGGAGCATTGAGCTGGCTCACCTGTGTGTGCTCAGGATCTTGGTTGTGGTATTAAATTAGCAAGTAGATTTTGTATATAGTGATTGATTCATTTACCTTTAGTTACACTTCAGACTTTGCACTTTGACCAGCATTTAAATTAGGGCCCATTATGTAAATATGAATGAAAATAAATTTGAATTTGAATTAGATTCCACCTGGAAGGTATATGCAGTCCTGTGCAGCATTGTTCTATTCCAAACTATGCTGTACTACTGAACTATTAGGGAGGTGGTAGAGTTGTAGTCTGGAAGCTTTATACTGAAAACAACTTCATCAGTCCATGTTGCAACACAATTTCAACATATTCACACATATGATGGCCCAACCCATTTCCCGGAACATTTCCGTACCAGAATGAACACACAGAAAACAACAGATTGCAGTGAATTCTAGGGCTGCACCTTTTGGGGAAAATGTCTAATGGCAATTTTTCTGGCAGATTGCAATTGCAATTTGATTTGTGATATCATTTTTGAGAGTCAATCTTCAGTTCAGTATTCCAAATTTGGCTTTAAGTAATTTGCCAAATTTGGCTTCTGCAGCACCGGAGCGCCACAGGGAACTGTGCTATCTCCAGTCCTGTTCACCCTGTACACATCTGACTTCAGCTACAACACCGAGTCATGCCACATGCAGAAGTTTTCTGATGATACTGCAATTGTGGGGTGTATCAGGAACGGGCAGGAGGAGGAGTACAGGAGCCTGGTGGAGGACTTTGTGCAATGGTGCAAACTCAATCATCTTCAACTTAACACTTCAAAGACCAAGGAGATGGTGGTGGATCTCGCACATATGCATAACCCCCCCCCCCCCCCCCCCCCATGCCACAGCCGAACTGTGGCCACACTTATACATTTTCTTAAATAGTAAAATATATAGATATATAGACTTTACTTTATTTCTGCATTGTTGCACTGTTGGACTTACTCACTTGCACTATCACCATGACCACTATCACCATTGCACTACCACCATGACACTCATTCACACAGAGCACCTTAGAGCACCTTACCATACCTTACTATGCACAGAGAATCACAGGCTCAGTCCCTGCTTCAGTCATTGCAAGCGCCTCTGATTGATTAATCACCACTATGTGGATACTGTTTTTAGAATTGATTTAGATTAAGTGTAGTATAATTTGTATTTTTGTCATTTTTATTTTATATATTATATATTTATATAGTATATTTTTATATATTGTATTTAAGTTTAATTAGTATAATTTGTATTTTAGTATATTTAGCATATTCTTTATCTTC
The DNA here is from genome assembly GCF_018492685.1 of Alosa sapidissima. Taxonomy (NCBI): domain Eukaryota; kingdom Metazoa; phylum Chordata; class Actinopteri; order Clupeiformes; family Clupeidae; genus Alosa; species Alosa sapidissima. The sequence continues at coordinate 10,292,139 of NC_055959.1, read as the reverse complement.
TACTGTCCTTATTGCTTAGTTGTGTTTTTATATTATATACTTTAATTACTCTTTCTGCTGTTAAAGAATGTGTGTTGTCTGTATGCTGCTGAGACCTTGAATTTCCCCTGGGGATCAATAAAGTATCTATCTATCTATCTATCTATCTATCTAAGTAGGGCCACTTCTGATTCGTGAGATGCCAGATGCAAAAGAAGCTTCACTTTCTGTTACACAAGGAGGATGACATTAATATAAAAATCATCAATCAATCAATCAATCAATCAAGATTAAATGTGTGGACAGAGTTGTGAGCTGCTTTGCGATTAGTTAATTGCATTAAAAATGGATTCATTGTGCAGTCCTAATGGGTTCCATGCTGAACTGAACTCAAGCCTATGCTAGTGATCTTGATGTAGTGTCCTTACATGATGCTGTGAGCCAGCTTAAAGGCTGGAAGCAGCAGTGACGTATGATCAGTGGTCAGGCCCCTGCTGCTGTAAAGGTTCAGCTGCTGAACCTCCTCAGCGCAGCTCAGCACATAGCTCAGTGCAGCGCAGTCTGCCCTTTCCATGCCACCGTAGCTGATCCCCAGTCTGGCGCCCGGGCTGCTTATGCTCCGCTTCACGAGCGCTCGGTTCTGCGTCTCCCTCAGCAGACGGAAGCAGCGCAGGTGGCGCTCTTTGTAGTAGCCTTCCAGGGTCTCCCGCGCGTGGGTCTCCAGCCAGCGCTGGACCTCTGCTGCCTGACCGCCAGCATAGCCGGCCTCAAGCAGTCCCTCCAGCGGCGCCCGCTGGGACGCCTCCGACAGACCGGCCACAAAGGCCTCCGCCAGCTCCACAAAGGCCTCCTTCAGATCGGTCATCATCTCCTCCGCTCCGCCGTCCCACCCGCAGCCCTCCAGGAAGAAGCTGACGGCCGTGAGGAACTGCTGCATCACGGGACACAGAAAGACGAACGTGCGGTCTCCGTGGGCGTCGAAGCCCTCTTGCAGAAAGGTACTCAACAGCGGGGAGGAGAGGAAGCGCTCCAGACCGCACGACGCCAGCTCCCCTCGGGAGCAAAAGTCTCGACAATCGTCCATGGAGCAGACCCGCGCGAGCTGGGCTAACCCGCGCAGGAGAGTGCGGACGAGGGGCGCCTCCTGGGCTTGACCCGCCACTGCCGGGCTGGCGCTGGTGGTAATGGGCCTCAGGCGGAGGGCTGCGGCGTGGGCCAACAGATGCGTGAGCGTCTCGGGAGGAGCACCTCCAGCTCGCTGCAAGGCACAAGCCACGGAGGCCAGCGTCCAGCAGAAGAAGGGCCGGCTGCTGAGCTCATACATCCCAAACCCGCGCTCACAGACCTGGGTCAGCTCAGATGCCAGGCGCCCGTCGTCGTCGGGGAGGACGCGCTGGAAGAACCGGCTCCTCTGAGACGGGGAGAAGCCCAGCACCACCACACACTTGCCACCAGGGGGCAGTGCGTCCGGGTCTGGCACCTGTCTGGACGCTATGAGGAGGGAGGCAGCGGGCAGCAGTGTTCCCTGCGCCAGACTGCAGAGCAGGTGGGAGATGGGCACCGGTTGCCTGGGGTCAGAACACAGAGTGAGCTCAGAGGGAGGGGAGAGCAGCTTGGAGATGTCGGGGAGGTGAGGGGTTTGGTCCAGCCCGTCCAGGAGCAGGAGGAGCCGGGGCAGGGCGGCGGAGGAGGAGGACCGTTCCCCCAGAATGTAAGAAATGGTCGCGGAGGAGAGGTGAGGGTGAGCCAAGAGGAGAAGATTCTCCAGAGACAAACAGTTTCGCTTCATCTCCTCCAATTCTCCCACAGACCCGGACTCCCTCGCATTACTCACCCACGTGGTCACACACTCACTGACACACACGCGTAGGAGCATGTCATAGCCCTTTAGCACCTGGGCCTTTGACCAATCCTGTGCCAACTTCTCTAGACACATACTCTTCCCTGCCCCTGCCGGTCCCACCAACACCACCACCCTCTTTTCCAACAGTGTGTCTTCAGAAGTCAGCACACTGGTGATGACTTCATCTAAGCCTTGTCTGCTCTTGTCCTGTTCTGTGAGCTGGCTTGCTTCAGGGCAAAGGGAAGCTGTCAGGGGGGTGTGCTGGTCTCTACTGAGCACACTTGCAGGGCACTCGCGGCCCAGGAGGCAGTCTCTCCCCTCTGGAGTCAGCGGCGGCGTCAGCAACGCCTGCATGTGCGCTGATCGTGCAACTGTGAGACAGAGAACGAGATTCCATTTAGCCCAGTGCAAACATGATCATGTATAGAGACAATACATAGCTTGTCGTAGTTTAGTTGTTTGTTTGTTAAGATCGACTACTAGGAAGCACGGGGAAAATATAGTCTGAAAAACTAATATCCTAAATGGTCGAACTCAAAGACATACTTAGCCAACTGTCCGTGCTATCGGAGCCATCTTGTGTTGTTGCCATCACCTTCTCTTTGAAACACACGTTGTAAAATAAAACGAAACGATTCTGATGTTCAAATTCGAAGTCAAGTCGAACATCAACTGCACACTCTTTAGCACAAGATAGAAATGGAGAAGGAAAGGAAGTGAATGATGTGCAATATCCCGTAACGACTCCACAGTCCAAAACACACCCTACATGAAATTAATCATAATCTGTCTACTTGCGGGCATGAAAAAGAGTAGCCTATGTCGTTTCAATAAGATAATAACGTATGAATGCATCTCATGCACACTCTAAAGTTCACATCATGACCAGACGAATGTGTAAAATGGTTTAGACAAAAGTATAAACTAGATATAGTTAGGTCGCTCGTCCACACCAGTGATTCTTAAAATGACGACAGTAGGTTAATGTATAACATTTTCCACTAGGTGCCAGCATTTCACTATTTTCAAGCAAGGATGCCTTGTTTATGACTAGGCCTACAGTAAACTCGTCTACCTCAGTAGTACCAGACTAGTGCTGAGGACTTAACCCTCTTGTTGTGTTGGTGTTCAAATTTGACCGATTGACAATTATTTTCTCTCAAAAATAACCTCAAAAACCTTTCCCAAATAATCCTCCCCTTTCTGACTTGCATGAGCTCAGGCCATACATAGCAAATGGAAGTTCAAAACTGGTAATATCCAATAGACCTTAAGTTGATATAAAGGTCTATCACAACATTAGATGATAATATATGTGGTACTATGGATTTATAAAAAAGTTGCATCATCTACCTGTTACACATCTAGCAGGGCTCTCAAGTGTCACGCATTGAGCGTGACAGTCACTCATTTCAGTCTTTTGTCACGCTTTCCCGCCACACATTGTATTTCCCACGCAGAAAAACTATTTATATATTTAGTAGGCTATGTTGCTGTAGCGCCCAAAATGTCTCTGGCCGCCGCGCCGCTTTCACTATGAAACCGGCAGGAATCAAGCGCGTCTCCCCTGGAGTTGAGCCTGTCACTTATCAGCCAATCAAAAATAACGAGAGGGGCTACACAATAGCCAATCAGAAAATAGCACTATTGTATCTGGGTAAGATTTAACGCAACAACCAATGAAAAAACGCGTATCCTGGAATTGTTGAACGTGAATTATTGAACACGAACCTGTTACCTCTTCCAAGTTTCGTTCACCTTGAAGCTTCGAGCATTAGTTCATGGTTTCAGCACAGTAAGTCATCTTTTAATGATACAACAAATCCACAACTAGTTTGACACAAACAATGACAACGTGACTGCTGCTAGAGAATGTTTCCCAGAATGTTTCCTTTTGCCCCATTTTGACAACACTTTGACTGAGGAGTGCATTGCTCCTACATACTGTAGCCAATAATCAAATGCCTGCTCTCTTTTGGAAAGCTGAGACACTGTTGGAAAAAGAATAGGATAACTGTGTGATGTAGCCTACTGACACAAAGTTACAAAGGCTAGATTATTATTTTCTTTTTCTACTGGATAACAAGCATCTTTGAACTGACCACATTTCAGCCCTGTAGGTCTTGACTTGATATGACTTGAGTCCTAGCATTAGGTCTTTTCATGCTGTGTGCAAAAAGATATCAATATAGAATGACAACATGAGTACTTTAGACCATTATTTGCCAAGATATGCTCATGCATTTTGTAAAATGCCCTATGAAAACTCCCCATAGGACTTTGGGTTATCCAAAATGCATACTGGCAATCAAATGCTTACTGCATATGAACCCCTTAGCATAATCTTGGCCTCAAATGAAAGGTAATACTCTGAAGTTTCATGCTATGCTTGCATTTGGATTGTAGGCTACTTCAGGTTCTGATATAACTACACTAAATATGGAATAATGACAAAAAATACAAATCTTTACCATTTCTATTTCAATTCAATTGGTGTGTATAAGATGGGCTATATTTCTGCACAACTAATATTGGATCAACTGTTAACCGACCTGGGGCTGGTGTATGCTAGCTGGTGATGCTAGTTGTGCGTGTAAATCCTCACACCCCTAACCTTAAGAGCGGCTCTAACCGCTGAGTTGGAAGCTTGGGCTTTTAGCTCAGTGGTTAGAGCGCTCGACTCCCATGCCGGTGTGTTGAGGTGGCAGGTTCGAGGGCCGTGAGCAGCGGACGAAACGACCTCTGTTACACTGGAACATCTGAAGGCATATTAATAACAGCAACAAAAAGTTGTAGTATTATTAATGAAACACCCCCATTCTCGCAACCTGTCTGACCAGCCACCCCTTTATCCCCCGGACGGATTTGTCGACGGGGAATGTCACTCTTAACCTGACCCTAGCCAGATGAATTTCGCTCCGCCTAGCTCCACTCATCCATCTGGAACCGATCCATTAAAGTGTTGCTTCAGAAGGCTGGGCCTAATCAAAAAATGCTTGCATATGATTGAATAAGCCACTTGTCCGTCATCTATTGACGTGCTACTTCAACCACTCACATCGAAGCCAACCGTGACGCTAATAACAGTCTCACAGTCGCTTCTACGCTATGTCACATCTATGAAACTCCCGCCCTGCGTCCTGATTGGCTGAACCATAAAGTCGGTTGCAGAAATCACTCTCAATGGAAGAGGTCCCAGATGGATGTGAGTGAAGCTAGGCGGAGCTAAGGCGGAAATTCATCTGGCTAGGGTCAGGTTATGTCACTCTTGCCTGTCCTCAAAACTTGAGAGCCCTGATCTAGGCCTACTTTCACCTAGACATGGGGAGTGGTGCTGTGAGAATCACGTTGATTTCTTTGAAGACAGGTTTGTTTTCGCCAACTTATCAGGCTCTGAGAATGTGGTCAGTAGGACATGAGCCAGAGGACTGGGCTTTCACACCCCCAGCATCAGTTAGCCTACAACTCAGAGGCATGCCACATGCAGAAGTTCTCTGCCGACACTGCAAATGAATGGTGTATTAGGAAGGGACAGGAGGGAGAGTGCAGGAGCCTGGTGGAGGATTTTGTTAAATGGTGTTGGTCGAGCCATCTGCAGCTGAACACTTCAAAGACCTCAGAGATGATAGTGGACTTCTGGAAGTCCAGTCTCCCTCTGTTATCAGGAAATGACCCGGGTCGGACTCAAACATGGGTCCCCGTGGGCACTTGGGCCCAATCTGTGACTAGTTGTGCTACTAAATGCTCAATTTAAAAGTAAATAAATAAATAAATAAATCTATCTTAGAATGTTTTGTCTATCTATGGCTGTGAAACCTTTTGAGCACTGTTGCTTAGCAATGTTGAGTATTGTTGTTTGGGTACATTCAGTGATATTTTTCTGGAGTACTTTAATAGGCAAATCATCAATAGGCAAATAGTCATGATCATCCAACCAGTGCACATGGAACCGGTTGCCCACAAGCAAAAATACTACAGCCTCCACCATTTACAGTTTTTTCTCTGTCACTTTCTCACATTAAAATGGAACAAACAGCATGTAGCAGAGGGTCATCCAGCGGAGAGGCTGTTACACCTCATAAGTGCATTTTTTTCTGTGAACTTACAAGATGTAATAACCCCTCCACTGGTGCATCAGGGCCGTTTGACAATCTCAAACGTGCATTTCTTTCTGTAAACTTATCCCTTAGGTTTCACCCCCAAGGCTGCATCACTGTCTTCTGTCATGGGTTGTTCTGTGGTGTCCCTGCAGAGATTCTCCTTCCATGGGTATGATCACTGCTGCCTTGTTGATTTACTCTACCCCTCCCTCTCTTTGTCAACTTTAGGTGTGGTAAAGGACACAAGGAATTAGAAGACTCACAAGCATATTCATTCTCTGCGATCATATCAAGTATGTAGAGTGTTTGTCAAAGGTGTTTTTCCAAACTTTCAAGGATACCAAGAAAATATTCTGTACACAGTGAGTAACCTTCATATAATAATCTTTTGTCATACAGACAGTTTATTTGTATTGAAACAACCCGGTTACAGCTAAATATAGTGAAGATCTAAACATGCAATGAAAAAAGAATGCATTCAGTGTACTGTATTCAATAATGTGAATGTAGAAATGTGTGTGTGTGTGTGTGTGTGTGTGTGTGTGTGTGTGTGTGTGTGTGTGTGTGTGTGTGAAGTGTGTGTGCCTGCCTGGAGGTATGACTGTCTTGAGTCTCTATAACTCAGCATTCTGAGACACTGTCCTCAATAACTTTGATGAGTACTTTTGATGTTGACTTCTTGCGGGATCTGAACGGGTGGGCTGGATCAGAGAGAGAGAAAACTAGAATGAAACAGACACAAATTTCTTTCTCTCTCTCTCTCTCACACACACACACACGCACACACACACACACACACACGCACGCACGCACACACACACACACACACACACACACACACAAACACACGTGCAAGGCAAATATCGACAACAAATCTGCAACTCAATATCTCACTCTTGCATGAACTCACAGGTTGTCTGGACATTGACAGTATGGTCCTTTCCAATCCTGTGAAATAATATCAACACAAAATGAAAAAATAAAAATTAGCAAAACATATTAGCAAAACAATTATCAAAACATATAATACTACTACTACTACTACTAATAATAATAATAATATATCAATAATCATGTAACAATAGAATTTGTCTCATTCTTATTTTTATATCTGACCTTCTTTCCTCTCCTTCCAGTAGACTACGGTAGGTGGCAATCTCAATATCCAGTGCCAGTTTGGTATTCATAAGCTCCTGGTAGTCACGCAATTGCTTGGCCATGTCTTGCTTTCCTTCCTGAAGGGTTTTCTTTAGGTTTCGGATTCTGGCTTGGGCATCCTTCACTGCCACCTCCCCCTGGTTCTCTGAATCCGCAATTTGGGCCTCCAGGTAGGCACGCTGCAAAAACAGAGTACACCACACTACACCATCAGAGCTGTTATTGTTTTAGTACACTTATTACATTCTTGGCTGAAAATATTGATATTATTTTGAGGATAGTTTTAAATAAAGCTGAAGTGCATTATATCCTGTAAACTATATATTGTCCCTTTGAGAATATGTCACTTTTCCTCCTTGTTTTATCTAGTCTTGATTTTTTATTTCATAGTCATTAAAACCCTAAAGGAGAAGTCTTCATGTTTTATGATTAATTACTGTAAATACACAAATAGTCCCATCACAACTGGTGAATGCAGACGGGAGAGTAAGACTGCTCATGATTAACTCTAGTCTATTCATATATGGAAGTGCTGATACTCTGTGTTGTGTCTATACATTTCTGTTCTGTAGTTTCTGTTCCGAGGGGTTGCTATGGTGACAGGCGCTCTCTCACCTGTGCTTTTGCATTGTTGATGTCATTCTCCAGGCGTGTGAGGTTGCGCTTGATATCAGAAATCTCCTGTCTGGCTATCCTCAGCTTCTCTGAGGACTGGTCAGCTTGGGCCGAGATCTGATTAAACTATTCACACACAGAGACTGCAGCTCATTAACAGTTTTGAGAGAGAGAGAGAGAGAGAGAGTGAGAGAGAGAGAAGAGAGAGAGAGCAGGAGTATAAGAGATGGTGCATTGTTGTGCTGTAGTGTGTGTGTGTTCTTACCTTGGTCTGGTGCCAGACCTCAACTTCCTTGCGGCTGCGTAAGGAAATGCCCTCATACTGTTCCTTCACGTCACACACAATCTGCTGCATGTCCAGTTCTCGTGAGTTGTCCATCTCAACGATTACTGAGATGTCCTGCAACTCAGCCTGCAGCTCACTGAGCTCCTGACCGCAGGGGCATCAACCAGCAGAGAGAACATAGAGGTTTTATTCAGTCTAACTTACTTATCTTTTTGTTGAATTTCATTTAAAAACAGAGAGTGATAGATAGATAGACAAATCGATAGATAGAGAGAGAGAGAGACAAAAAAGGGAGAAATTGAGAATGGGAAGGATAAATATCATTTGGCCCACTCTGTAGGTGCTATAAATTTGGCAGACTGCAATAGTATGGAGCAAGACTTATGATTAATGGTATGAACTACTATGACTAAAAATATAAGAATTATAGATGTATAGTTTAAATGCTATTACCTGTTCATACAATGTCTTGAACACATTTATATCTTGGGTGAGGCTGGTCCATTTCCCCTCCAAATCAGATTGTTTCAGGTACGCAGTATCTACATCCTAAGACATATCAGCACAAATGGGTGGCTGGACACAGAGAAGGCATTACAGAAGCTTTGACAGTGTGGCAAACTATGTGCTTATTAGATCTATCCAGAGATGTTGAGAGTTTGCTGCTGCTGGTGTTAGTTGGTGTTGGTGTTGATGCGTGTATTATGCGCCTACCCTCTTCAGGATGACAAACTCATTTTCTGCTCCATTTCTCCTGTTGATCTCCTCCTCATACCTGCAAACAGGTGAGGTGAGACAGTGCCATCAATGTCAAAACACATTTCACCAAACCAGAGCTGAACTTCAAGATTGTTTTGCTGCATTCTGAGCATTCTGTCATGTTGAGTATGTGAGGAATTCCTTCATGTTTCAGGTATAAGCTATGACTGTAGGTGACTCACTTCTGCTTCCCGTCCCCCACTTCCACATGAACCCTCTCAAGCTCTCTTTGAAGGTACTGTTTGTCCACTGCAAGCTGCCGTAACTGTGCCTGCAGGGTCTGGATGTAGGAGTCGAGCAGGGGCTCGCACTTAGAGGGAGGACGAGCGCCTTTCTGCAGCACCTGCCACTTGGTCTCCAGCACTTTATTCTGCTGCTCCAGTTGCCGCACCTAGTGTGTGTGTTTGTGTGTGTGTGTGTGTGTGTGTGTGTGTGTGTGTATGGAAGGGACAGGAAGGTGGATTAGGAGTGGGAGTTGAGGGTGAGATGGAGAGAGTATAAAAGAGGAGTGAAAAAGAGAGAGAGAGAGAAAGAGAGAGAGGGGAGTAGAAAAGAGAGACAAGTGAAAACGAATGACACTTAAAAACAGAAGCGTTATGTCATAAATGTTTATGACTTGTTTATGACACGTTCATGACAGTGTCATGTCACTCTTACATGTATTACAATATTACATTGCATTACACTTGTATGTCGATACTGTCAAGTAAAGTGTAACCCAAAAGGGCAATGCCTGAGCTAATGTTTGGTAGGCTCTAACACTCACACAGACACACTTAGGCTCAGGTACTTACCTTATCAATAATGGAAGCAAATCGATTGTTGAGTTTCTTGATTTGTTCTTTCTCCTGCATGCGCACAGCTTGAATAGTGGGGTCGATCTCCAAGTTCAGAGGCGTTAGCAGGCTCTGGTTCACGGACACAGCTGTGATGGGCTTACCCACATAGAAGCCCCACGCCGGGTAGGTAGTGCCCAGCGAGCCAGCACTGAAACCAAGGCCAGAGCCAGACCCCAGAGAGCGACTGCTGAAGTTCTGGGTGCTGCCACTGAAGCGTTTGCGTTGCGCACTCATGGCTGATAGAGACGAGAGAGAGACAGAGACAGAGAGGCGAGTTTGCCTGTTCCTCTGATGTGGAATTCTGAAGAGGAAGCGTCTATGTCTGTTGAGGGGTGGGTGTGTATGCATGTGTGTGGTTTATGTGTGTTGTCCCGTGGAGTAACATGATGACATGATTGTCATGGACAAACCAGTCAGAGCTGTTCTGTTCAGGTACTCTGTAGGGCCCCCCTCTCAACCTGGCAGTCCCCTCTGTTACCCTCTAGGGGTTTCTCTAAGGGAGAGTTTACCACACTGTGTTCTCATCTGCATTCCACATTCCAATTTGAATGCAAATGAAATGACATTTAGTCACACCCACCTCTAGGGCCACTGCATAGCTGGTTTTAAAACTCTGTCATTAAAGTCA